>NC_143583.1:78861406-79590308 GCF_048544385.1 Mastigoproctus giganteus | reverse complement strand
AATCGGGTGTGCATCACTTGGTAGATTGCTGGAGTTTTGAGTCCCTGACGAGCTCCCAGAAGCATTATTTTCGAGGGCAAGCACTCGAAGTTAGTTGCCAATGCACCTAATAAATCCGGTCGACCATTATTCCCAAAAAAAGACAAACCAAAGCCTGAACGTCACAAGACAGTCACATTAAAAAAAAAACAGTCAGAAACAGCTTCTTCTACTAAACATCAGTAATGCCTTACGTTCTACAATGGAATTGTAGAGGATTTCGTAGCAACCTTAATGATATTCAAGTCTTAATTAACCACTACTCTCCAGTTGGTTTCTGTCTACAGGAAACCTATCTAACTCCTCAAATTTTCACCAACATAAAGAACTATGCCATCTATCGGCATGATCGTAATACTTCAAATGCTGCCTGTGGGGGCGTGGCCATCTTGGTCAGCTCAAAGATCCCGACCAAGCAAAATGTTTTGCAAACTAAAATTGAAGTTGTCGCCGTACGTTTGATAACCCAGATTGCTTTAACACTGGTATCAGTCTATCTCCCACCAAGTCATACCTTCTTTTACCAAGATCTTGAAAACCTGCTAATGCAATTAGTACCCCCCTGTCCATATCTCTTGGGTGATTTCAATGGCCACAACCCCTTATGGGGATCGACAAAATTAGATATACATGGCCGCTTAATTGAAACCTTTCTGGATAAGCACAACCTTACTGTTCTTAATACTGGTGCACCCACTCACATACAACTACCAACTGGACAAACCTCTGCAATCGATCTATCAACATGTTCCCTGATTCTGTTTCCAATCATAGAATGGTCTGTTATGGACAATCCCATGGGCAGTGATCATTTTCCGATTATTTGTGATCTGCTCACTGCACAACCACCATTAGCCATACCCTGCAGGAAATGGAAATTCTCTCAAGCCAACTGGGTCAAATTTCAATCAGTTGTCACCCTGGATGAGCAATATATATGAACACAGTCGATAGATGAAGGCCACAGATTATATCACTTCACACCTATTATCTGCAGCTAAATGTTCAATTCCATTGTCGAATCCCCAATCCCGACAGCAAGCACAATAGCTTAAGAAGTTAAAAAATAAAGCGTGGAATTTATTTCGTACATCCCCAACCACAGCTAATCTTATCAATTACAAGAAACTAAGAGCAAAAGCACGTTGCATTCAAAGAGAAGCCAAGAAAAATTCTTGGATTCAGTTTGCATCTACCATAAACAGAAACACTAACTCCAGGTTAATATGGAAGAAAATCAGGCAGATTTCCGAAAAATTTCCAATCCCCCCTTCACCAATTCTTTCATGGAATGGGCAAGAACTATCTGCTCCTGAAGACATTGCAAATGCCTTGGCCAAAACCTTTGCCGAAGTTTCTGTGACATCAAATTATTCTCTGGTTTTTCAGAAAATAAAGACCAAGACTGAACAACGAGCCATCAACTTTCGAACCTCAGTTTTCTTTCCATATAACCAGCCTCTTCAATATCATGAACTTCTACATGTCATTAAAACAACACGCAACAGTGCCGCTGGGCCAGATGGAATATCTTACATTATGTTACAAAACCTTGGTGACAGAAATTTACAAATACTGCTGGTCTACTATAACAGGATATTTATGGAAAACATTTATCCCAGCTCTTGGCATCATGCCACAGTTCTTGCCTTTTTGAAACCCGGTAAAGATCCTACCAGTCCTAACAGTTATAGATCTATTTCTCTATCCAGTTGCCTCGGTAAATTACTTGAAAAAATGATCCATAATCGCCTTGTTTGGATCATCGAAATGCAACAACTAATTAGCAATAATCAGCATGGTTTTCGAAAGAACAGGTCCTCCTTAGATCTCATGATCAAAGCAGAGTTTGCAATTCGTAATGCCTTTGTAAAAAATGAACATCTTGTTATGATTTCCATAGACAAGGCATTTGATACTACCTGGCATCGTGGCATTCTCAGTGACCTCCATGCTCTAGGTCTATGAGGCAACCTGCCTATATTCATCAGGAACTTTCTCAGGACTCGTTCGTTCCAAGTTCGATACCGCAACTCGCTTTCTATGATATTTTTACAGGAAGAAGGAGTGCAACAAGGGTCTGTACTGAGTGCAACCCTTTTTGCCCTTAGAATCGATTCTATCACAAAAGAACTTCCAAATACTGTTGAGACCTACCTTTATGCCGATGATCTCTCTATTTCTTGCCATTCTCAGAATATGAGATCCATTGAACGACAGCTGCAGATATCTTTGGATAAAGTCCAAAGGTGGGCAGAGTTAAATGGCTATCGTCTATCACAGCAGAAAAACTGTTGCAATACACTTTTGCAATCAACGGAAAATGCATACAGATCCCGACTTCAGATGCAAAACTTTACCGTTCCAGTGACTAACAACATCAGATTCTTGGGATTAATCCTTGACAGGAAACTAAATTTCCTTGAGCACATTAAATCTGTCCGTATATCCTGCCTCAAAAAGCTGAACATACTAAGAGCTTTATCTGCCTTGTCTTGGGGAGCAGACCATACATCTCTGTTGCTCTTATATAGAGCATTGATCAGATCCCGATTGGATTATGGCACTCCACTTTATGATTCCACCCGTAAGAGTACATTACGATGGCTGGATCCTATACAGCATAGCGCTTGCGGATTGCACTTGGTGCTTTCAGGACATCTCCTACTCATAGTTTGTACATTGAAGCTGATGAGGCCCCCCCCTTTACCTACACAGAAAAACGCTGCTTCTTAAGTACGCAGCCCGAATACAAAATTGCTATCATCATCCTATTCAGCCATACCTCTTTAATCCACCACTGCAAAACCTCTATAGAAATAAACCCAGTAAAATAAGACCGGCAGGCTTACGCCTTATTGAATTAATGCAGAGTTGGAACGTTCAAATTTTCAACAGGAAACATTTAATGAATTACTCCAACCACCATGGATGGTTGGGAGTAATTCATTAAATGTTCAGCCGTTGGAGCAGCGGCAGTATTTCCCTCTACTATCATTTCGGCTGCCCTTCCACCCGAGTATAGCAGCTTCTCCGCAGAACTTCACGCAATAAAATTAGCTTTAGACAACCTGAATCTCTACCCATCTCTAAAATATGTTGTATTACACAGACTCTCTCAGCTCAATAACCGCAATGCAAAACTCCTCCTACAAGGCTCACCCTGTGTTAAATCAAATCGGAAGACTCCTATTACAAATTGAAGAATGTCATCAATCAGTGACCTTTTGCTGGATCCCAGCACATTCAGGGATAAAGGGTAACGAACTTGCTGATGAAACTGCTAAAAATCCCTCAACTTTTGATTTAACCTCCATTCCGGTTCCAGCCTCTGACTACTGTCACATCATACAAACAGCATGTTTCGCGAAGTGGAAAGAGCTATAGCACACCCAAACAAATAATAAACTCTACCAGTTGAAACACGATCCAAAGCATTGGCACTCGAGCACCAAAACAGTACGAAGAGAAGAAGTGGTTCTTGCATGGGCACGTATCGGACACACATATCTGACCCACCTCCATCTGCTCCGAGGCGAAGATCCTCCTCAATGTCCATACTGTTCAGAAAATTTAACAGTCAAACATATTCTGATTGACTGCCCTCACTATCAACAGGACAGAACATCCGTCCTGTGTTCCCTGAGTAAATTACAAGAACCAATGACATTACAACATATTATTGGAGATGATGCAAACATCAACGAGTTTTTCTCTTATCTGAAAATAATTGGACTATATGATAAATTCTAAAATATCTTTGTAAACACAACCAAGTTGTTATGCCTAAATTATGTTTTCAGTTACGCTTAAATTTTGTTTTTAGCATTTTCCTGTGGATAGGCGCATTATAGCCACAGCAGCTTATGCGCCGTTAAACCCCCATAACACACACCTAATAAATCCCGAAACAGACAATCTCTCTCTTGCATGAAAAAAGGAAATAGAAAAAATATTTTTATCTATAAATCTTTTTAGTGAAAATTTTTCCAAACTTTTCTGATTAAGAGAATCACTCCATATTTATTATTACTTTACAAACAAATTAAAAGCTACTCCCAGAATTTCCTTATTATCAAGACTAGAAGAAAAATGAAATTAAAGTAATGAAAAATTTAAGAAACATTAAAATATTAAGATAATTAAGATATTAAGACATAACTACAGATTATTAAACTATTATAACACAGTAATTGTTAGCTTTGTTAACAGCACAATGTTCCAGAACCTCTGCCAATTCCTTGGTCATATACATCAATCCTCTCAAGTGATCAGGATGTCCAGAAAGGTAAGAGAAGGGAGATAACATCATATGAGAATGATTGATCACTGATTAGTAAACCACGGAAATCCCAGGAGCTCCCACTCTGCCTCACTGATTTTAATCCTTTCATACAAAAATAAAGGCAATTTTTTTTATTTATATTCTGTTGCTGAATAAATACATCCATAGTACATCTATATGCCTCCCTATTTCTATTTATCTTCCTTTCTTTAAATTTTTTTATATACATAGCTTCTTTTGATAACTACAGGGGCATTCATAGGCATATTCAACTACTTTTGATTTTTCTAGCATTTCCCTTTTTTTTTACATGTTCACAATGTTCAGCAATTTTAGTGTTATCTAACCTCCCTGTCTTGCTGATATACATTTTCCTGAATACAGGAAAATGTATAGGGAATTGCATCTCTTAAAATGTTATCCATTTTGCTTATTGGTTTAAATACCACTTCTAACCATATATGTTATATATTCTCATGGTTTTCTCTCCTATTCTTTTTATGTATGGTATTATAACCACTTTTTTGAATTTGTTTCTGTTCTGCATTTTTTTAATTCTCTGTGTATTTACATATGGTTTGGTTGACTATGCTCCATGGAAATCCATTCTTAGAATGAGTTATGCCAATGTATTTAATTCATCATCTAAGCTTTTTGGATCATAGACTCTTATTGCTCTGCACATTAGTGCTCTTTTTAGTATTAACTAGGTGGTTTGAATTAAAATTAATGTAACATCTGGAGTCCATCTTTTGACTGTTCACCTAGATAATAATAGAATTTTGTTTCCTCACTACCAAGATATCTAAAATGGCAATTTCCCATCTTCTTTTGAGTTCCATTTTGAATCATTCTGAGTTTTATGTCTATTGTTCATGTAGACAAATCCCTTAAAAGTTGCTTTTTAATTTTCTCTAAAAGAACAACTTAAAAATTTGAGTGACATCATCAACATTAAGAAAGAAAGAAAAAAAAAATTTAATAACACAATCACTGCAAGTACAGATGTAGTAGACATGTTTACTAATGTTCCAGTAAGAGATGCAAATAGAGAACTCATTAAAGTAAGGGGGGGGGGTGGAAAGTAATTCCATAAATAGAATACTTTCTAATACTATGATAATTAAATTATTACAATTGGCTTTAGAACCTGTGTATTTCAAAGTTGAAGGGGAAAATTTACATATAGACGTAAGGGTTAATTACGGAGAACCCACTCTCACACTCTCACCACTCTTAGCAGATAAGACTTTGAATAGACAGTCACTGGGTTAGTCTGCTTGGACATTTTTTTTTGATATTTGATGTGGGAACACAGAGAATCTCACAAATAAAATAATTTTTTGGGTACATGAACAATATTCATAAAACTATTAGGTTCAAAATGGAACTAGAAGTTTAAATATCACCTCTAATCCATATAGCAAATACAGATTACACGTGGTAGTTAAAAATGAATGGGCATTATTTTAACCTGGCAGTGGTCATGCAGGATCTCTCAGATGACTTGTGAGAAAAAATTTTCCACATTTTTTTTCAGTTGAAGATTAATGACAAACTTTCTCTACCTTCCTGAATATAAACTAGTTTTACTCAGGTTGTTTTTGAAGTGATAATTTACATATTTCATAGAGCAATTGTGTGAAAGAACCAGAAAGGTGCTATGAGTCAAATTTTTTCAATTCACGTGCACATCTCCAGACAGGTGATGCTCCCATTTTCTGTATGATTGCTGTTCTTTCTCATCCATTTCCAAGAAGTAAAGCAGCTTTATTAGTCTGATCCACTTCTTAGAAGTGGCATTATTACTTTAATCCATTTTCTACAAGTCACAACAAATAAAATCTAATGGATTGTGAAATGCCATCCTAGTTCAGGAAATGCAACACTATGCTTGCCTCCAAACTTACTAAACTACTTTTTAAATAAAGCAAGTTTCGTTCTTGGGAGAAATATTTTAAATCTTTCCCAGAATAATCATCAGTAAACATGTGAGAACTGTGGAAAGGTTGGTTCTTTCACTGCAATCATTCTTGTAATTATTTTTGTGAAGAGATTTGGTGGATGGAAAAAGAATCTTTATATTCAGTAAGCCAGATGCTAATCATTTTATATTTCACTTATTGCATAAAATGGTCTTTATTTATCATTTATTAATTTACTGTATTTATTTTGTAAATTATACATATTCCAAACAGAAAATGAAGTGGGAAAAAGCCATCATGCATTTTTTGCTGGCTTGTCAGCAAGGCAGAAATATGTGGGTGTGTGTAAATTTGAATTTTCAAGTGCTGAATGTTTTTATCAATTCTAAAATCAATCGAAATACATGCATAGTTTCATGTTTACATTTTATGACTGTAATATTTATTTTCTTAATTTTAAGCAGAGTTAATAAAAGTTGCTACATATTCTTGCTTCCATGCTTAATATATAAGTAAAAATATATGACATTAGCATTAGTTGAGGCATATGATGCAAGAAAGCAAGCTTATACAATATCAGCCAAAAAAAAAAAATCTTCCCAATTGGCCAATCCAGTCACTCCAAATGTTTGTCTAGTTCAGCCTTAAATTTATTTAAGCTATCAAACTTCCACAACAACAGACTGAAGTCTATTCCAGCAATCAACTACCTGCTGGCTAAAGGCAAACTTCCGTACATCTAATCTACAACTGTCTTTCCTCAATTTGAATCTATGCCACCTCGGGTTCTTAATCTGAGCAAGCAGAAGCATCCCATCAACCTGCTGAAACCATTCAAGGCCTTATACACCTCAATCAGATTACCTCGCAGGTGCCTAGTCTCCAGATGCTGGAACTTTCAGAACTTAAGCTTTCCTTCTTAAGTACATCACCTTTGTTCCTCTCACTAATCTTGTTGCCCTTCTCTGTACTTGTTCTAAAAACTCTACATCCTTCCTAAAATGAGGCTTCCAGACCTGTACGCAGTATTCAAGGTGTGGCCTGACCATTGCCTTATACAAAGGGATAATCACTTCCTTGTCTCTGCTAGCAAAATTTCTGTATGTCATTGACAAAAAGCCATAAGCCATACTGTCTTTAGTGTCATTAATAACCCTGCCCAACTTTGTATCATCTGCAAACTTGGACATTAAGCCTAATATACCTTCATCGATATCATTGATAAATACACAAAAGAACAATGGGCCCAGCACCGAACCCTGGGGGACTCCACAAATAACATTAGTCCGCGTAGAGCAGTGTCCATTTATTACTACTCTCTGCCGTCTCCCACTCAACCATCCCTTTATCCATTGCAACAACTTGCCCTTAATGCCATACCACTCCAATTTGTACAGCAGTCATCCATGTGCAACAGTATCAAAAGCTTTCCTGAAATACAAGTATATGATATCAAAATTATTTTCTGCTTCCAGTTTATTTGTGACCACATCGTAGTATCCAATCAAATTGGTTAGACAAGACTTCCCCTTAACAAACCCATGCTGGGTCTGAATTATTACTGCAGTCTTGTCTAGGTGATCATGTATCACCTCTTTAACCAGTGACTCCATTATTTTCCCCAGAACAGAAGTTAAACTAACAGTTAAATTTAAACTAATTGGGGATACATTTGCACATCTCCAGTTCATGGGGATCTTCCCTGAATCTAAGGATGCTCTCATAATTATGGCTAAGGGTTTGCTAACTTCCCTTGCTGCCTCCTTCAAGATGTGCAAGATGGAAATTTTGCACTATTAACCATTGTCTGTACTGGATAAAGACTACAAATTTCATATTTATATTTTATAGCTGTAACTTTCTTTTTTTGCCTTCTGCATAATTAATATTTTTTTGTTTTTTTTAGAATTAACATGTGCAAAAAACATACATTTATACATATTTAATTTTCTTATTAAAAAATAAAAATTTACATACAATAAAGCACTGAAATTCATTTAAAAAAGATGATATATTGGTATACAGTAAGCAGAATTCAAAAAATCCAAAACCTTTTTCCATAAATAAAAAACAAAGTTAGTTACTTAAGACAGGGGTAGCACAATTCCTATTGCACCAAACTGGGGTGCCACCACTGCTCGATTAAAGACATGATTATTATACTAACTAGAGGAAGACAAGTATACAAAAACAAGTGCAATTACAGAAAAAATGTACATCAGTGAGCCAGGGATGTTATTTGAAACTAGAATTGCTAAAAATTGTAAATATGTCAAAAAGAGAAATAATAGGAAATTGGAGGTAGCTGAATATGCTTATGAATGTTCCATGCTTTTAAGGTAAAAAATTTCAAAATAAACAGGTGCAGGATTTTATCAAAAGAAGCTACATATATAAATAAAATTTTAAAATGGGATTACAAATAGAAATATGGGGAGAGACATAGATACACTGTGGATGTATCTATTTGGCAACAGAATATAAATTAAAGAATTTTTTTTTTCAACTTGATGATTTGAATATTAAAATACAAGAGAACTGATTAGAGGAGAGGACAGAGTTACTGGGCTTCTCTGGTTGACTGAGAGGAGTGGTGCATGGGTCCAAGGAACAGCCTCAGAGGTTCTGGAACATGATGCTCTTAATGAAGACAACAAACATGATATAACAGTATAATAATTTGTAGTTATCTCTTAATATAAATAACCTGTGAAGTAAATGACTCTTTTAAAGTCATTAGGGAACAGTGAAATAGCTTTGCAAAATATATTTTGTGGCATGTTTATTCACTGTTTATATTAAATGCAGAATAAACGTATGCTTACTAGCACTGCATGTTGGCCCATCCCAACCACGTCGACAATCACATTTATCTGGAGCACTGCAATAGCCATTTAAGCAGCCTTTAGAACAGATAGCTGTAAAATAGCATAAAATAGAGGAATGAACTTAATTTATTTCCATTTAAACTTAGGTAAGAGCATATTATCCTAAAAGCATTATATTAATATTAACAGAAAAATGGAAAACTAAGTTAAAATAGTGAAAAATAGTGGAAAATTTAACATTTGGGCGAGTCTAAGTAGGAAAACTTTTCTGGAATTTGTTTGGTGTAAATAAATTGAGATTATATTTGCTATCCACAAGAAACTGGTACATACATTCACCATATTTGACATGATTTATATTTTATACACAAAGCATAACTGAAATAATTTTAGAGAATTAATATTAGAACACAATCACAGGCATAATCTGTAGTAGCAGTGGAAATACTACTGGGATTAGAAATTAATTGTAATAGCTATGAAGAATTTTTTTTGTAAATTGATTCAATTAATTTTTTTAAAATTCATTTGCCATGCTCTGGTCTCCAGAGACGGTCAAGTATAGACGGTTCATATTAAACAAACATTATTAGTTTCTCAAGGTCACATAAAAAGTTGCAGTTGTAAATAGAGAAATGGTGATGTATTCTTTAATTGAATTTGATATTTTCTGTTAAAAATGAATCATTCTACTGGAAATTGCAGTGATCTTTCATATATGGTGGAGACGTTGTTTATTCTGAAACAGCAGCATATCTACCAAGCATGAATTTGTTTGTAAAAAGGCAATGGTTATTTCTGAAGTTGCAGAAGGTTATAAGTTGACCCACTGGGGAGAACACAAATTACCAGACCAAAGTTGAAATACAAAATACGGCTCTGTGGCAAGACAGAGGCCATAAAGGCACATCTGTCAATGTCCAGACAGGCCGGGCTGGTGATTGTTTGTTTGATTACAGTTTTGCCAGGATATCAGCAACTATGCAGCTGATATCCTAGTATGTACAGTGTTCCAAGAGCCTACACCATTAGATGAAGAAAGCAATAGACAGATGGCCAGAGTTAAATGCCTGAGCCAGCAGAGGAAATGTGCATCTACAGAGGTGAAGATCAGATCAGATCAAGATGGTTACATCCCATATTTCAGAAATGGTTGGAAAGTGAAAGGCTTTATGTAACAAACAAGGCAATGGTCAGGCCACACCTTGAGTACTGTATACAGGTCTGGAGGCCCCATTTTAGGAAGGATGTAGAGCTGCTGGAGCGAGTGCAGAGAACGGCAACAAGATTAGTGAATGGAACAAAGGGTTGCTCTTACGAAGAAAGGTTTAAGTCAGTGGTTTTCAACCTTTTTTTAGTAGGTTGAAACCCTTAATTAATTTATTTTATTGGACAACTGTTGGACGACCACAGCTAATCGATGCTCGAGGTGAGCGAAGGCTCCCGCGGATGGTATGTGGCAACAGAAGGGCAACTGTGGTGCAACTAGCCGGTAATTGTAATTCTGGTGACGGGAGTACTGTGTCACAACACATAGTACATCGAACCCTCCTGAAAATAGGGCTGCGTAGCCACAGGCCACTCCGAGTGCCCATGCTAACCACAGTTCACCAGTGACAGTGCTACAATAGGCACGCGAGCATCGAAACTGGACCTTGAGTGATTGGAAGGTCGTCTGGTCCAATGAATCACATTTCCTGTTGCACCATGTGGACGGCTGGGTACGTGTGTGTAGTTTACTCGGGGAAGTGATGGCGCCTGGATGCACTATGGGATGAAAACAAGGTGGTGGCGGCGATGTCATGTGTTGGGCAATGTTCTGCTGGGATACTCTGGGTTCAGTCATCTATGTGCTGGGCACTCTGACATCTACCACCTACCCAAACATCATTGCTGACCAGGTACACCCTTTCATGGCAACAGTCTTTCTCCTCTGACAGTGCTGTCTTTCAGAAGGATAATGCTCCATGCCACACTACCTGGATTTTTCGAGACTGGTTCGCCGAACACGAGGAAGACTTCCAGGTATTGCCCTGGCCTCCAAATTCCCAGACATCAATCCCATCGAGCATCTGTGGTTTGTGTTGGAACAGCAACTGCGATCTGTGGCGACTCAGCCACAGACTTTAAAGGATCTGTTGGTTACGTGTTGGTACCAGATACCACAAGACACATTTAGAAATCTTGTAGCATCTATGCCTTGCCGGGTATGAGCTGTTTTGATTGCACGTGGAGGATCAACATCATATTAGGTAGGTAGTCATAATGCTTTGGCTCATCGGTGTAGATAACACACACACAAAGGGCGATTCAGAATTGTATGTCATAAATTCTATAGTAGGCCCTTGACAACAAAAGGAAAAAGTATTCTTAGAAGTTTTAAGAAAAACAATGTTAAAGTTTTGTGATGTAGTAGTACTAGTAGTAGCGGCATGTAATGCAAGAAAGCAAGTATGATGCATGTTTGGTTGCACAGGAAGGACCAGCATCATATTAGGTAGGTGGTCATAAAGGCATAAGCATCAGCCAAAAAAAAAAAAAAAAAATTACAAAACAATTCCCTCAATGTTTGTCCAGTTCCTCCTTAAATTTATTTAACCTATCAACTTCCACAACGACAGATGGAAGTTTGTTCCAGCAATTAACCACCCGCTGGCTAAAGGCAAATTTCCACACATCTATTCTATATCTGTCTTTCCTCAAAGACAGATGTAGAACTTTTGTGTAACTCTTCTGGTTATCACACAAATGATGCAAAATGATGTGATTACAGTGGAATACAGTAAATAACCTAAAACACATGGGTGACACACCTGACATGAATTCAGAAAATAAAATTTATTAAAAAAAAAAAAAAAAAATGAAATTCCTATTGCTTCTTAGGTGCTACTTCCTGCATTTAGTTTGGCAGAAAATGTCCAGAAAAGTTGTAGTTGTAAACAGAGACACTGAAGAATTGTTTAATTGCATCAAAGAAGCAAACTCATGTTGAGTGACAAATGGCTATTATTTACAAGAAAATGCAGCACAAAAATATTCACAAAGGTTTGTGGAAATCAGAAAAAAAATTGAGCTATTTTGGATGTTGCCTCAATTCACCCCATTGGGGGGAGGGGGGGGGAAATCAAACTGCATGAATTAATGTAAGAGCCAAATCTTTAAAACTTAATTTCAACCTTTTTTCCTCAAAATGCACTTTTTAATTATCCTAAAGCAATTTATATGGCCACATCATTGCATGTAATACAAGGCTTGCTGTCATTTAAACACATGATAGCTTTGATTGTAAAGAGACTTGCACCATCTTCCTACAAACTAAATATAGGAGGCATCAACTGTTGTGTAAGTCAATAATCATTTCTGTGTTTTTAATAAATGTTATTTTATGAATTCATGTTGATTGTGTCATGCACGTGCATGTGAATGTTTAAGCTTATTTACTGTATTCCAGTGTAATTGTGTCATTTTGCATAATTTTCTAATACAAGAAGTGGCACAAAAATTTAATACTGTTTTTCTTAACAACTATACCATTTTCAAAAAAAATCCTATGAACATTTTTGATTCCATCTGTTGTCAGGAAACTAGAATTTATGGTATGCAATTCTGAATCATTTTGTATATGGCTTAAAGCTAGGGATGTAGTTATTAAAAGGAAAAGCAACTTTCTCTTTCATTAGTGAACAATAATTTTTTTGTTTAGGTATTTTAGTTGTGTTTTCTTTTTTTCATAAGCATATTTTTTATTTCTCTCTCTCTCTCTCTCTCTCTCTCTCTCTCTCTCTCTGATGAAACAGAAATGAGCTAATTAGAAATTTGTGATATTTAATTTCTTCAGTAATCAGGTTACATTTAACAGCTATATCAGTAATTTTAAGTCATCCAAGTATTCAGTGTCTTTACCTAATGTCCCAGTAAATTGGCTAACATTATAAAATATTTTAATTCTTAATTCAAAAATAGCAAAAGCTTAAATTTCCAGTACTCACCTTTGATTGATCTGCAATTGTTATGGTTTGAATAATAAGAGATTGGCTAACTTTAAGGTTAAGACTTTAAGGTTAAGGATTGGTTTATTAAAAAATTAAGGGGATGAATAAGTGGCAATTACAATGGAAACGGGATTAAAATATGCGCAAGGAAGTAGAAGTGCACTAACTCCGTCCTTGATTGTTGTGAAGTTGATTAAAGTTGAAATTCTAAATAGTGAATAAGCCAATAGTCGTAACAGTGGACTTTCGTTAAAACGTCTTCAGTTGGCTACAGTTGATTAAAGTTGGTCTTCAGATTCAACTTTAATCAACTTCATGACAACCAAGGATGGAGTTAGTGCACTTCTACTTCCTTGCACATATTTTAATCCTGTTTCCATCGTAATTACCACTTATTCATCCCCTTAATTTTTTAATAAACCAATCACCTTAAAGTTAGCCAATCTCTCATTATTCAAACCATAACAATTGCAGATCAATCAAAGGTGAGTACTGGAAATTTAAGCTTTTGCTATTTTTGAATTTAGTCCAATAAAACAGTATTTAAGACATACTATAACTTCTAAATTTAATTCTTAATATATGAATATTTGTACATGGTACTTAGATCCTTACAATGGAATAGTGCTACTAATTAAATTAAAATTCAAATTTAACTCAGAGTTGGTGAGATTTGTTGCTGTCCATGGTTAACATAATTTAAATAAAATATATCAATATTAATTTTACTTACGAGCACACTTGTTCCATTTTTCCTCATAGCCTTTGCAACATGCTTTGACTGTTCTAAACTTCATTTTAGATTCCCTTTTATATGAAATTTCATAAGTAGTTCTAGGAAAAAAAAAAAAAAAAAGAAGTGGAAAGGTAACAGCAGAAATGCAAAATGGATCATAAATATGTTTGTGACAGTCACTTACTAAATGTGGCAACTGATCAGGATATTAAAGAACAAATTAACAACTTCAGTATAAGAAAAATAATCCAGATGACACTGATTAGAAAAGAAAAATTTAATTATATATTGTTTTCTCCAGCTGCTCACCATATGTAATGCTAGATGACCGACTCTCTCTCTCTCTCTCTCTCTCTCTCTCTCTCTCTTCAAATTTCTTGCCTAATGCTGTAGTATTGTACCATTCTGTTCTTTCGTTTGTACTTTTTTTTTTCTCTCGTATATCAATGACCTTCTTATACTGTATTTACTTTAAGCACTCTATTCATGGTTTTGCTGATAACAATACACAATATTCTGGTTTTTACTTAGATAAACCTCACTCTGCACAAAGAACTAAAATTATTCAAATATCCACTATCAGTTCCTCAAATGCATGGGAAATAAGCTGATTTTAATTCTTCAAAAATGAATGTATGGACACCAATTCCCCGACAAAAACATTTGAATTAGATATAAGCATATTGTGTTATTTGGGATGTTGCCTTAATTTATCATCCCAACTGAAAAAAAAAAAAAAAAAAAAAAAAAAAAAAATTCAAACTGCAAGAATTAAATGAAACAGCCAAACTTTAAATTTTAATTCCAAATTTTCATCCCCTTATAAGCACACTATTTAACTCTATTTACACTATTTATACTGTAATTATAATTACAGTATAACATTAATGTTATAATATTACAATATGTAATGTTATTGTAATTAATTTACAATTAATGTTAAATTTCTTGTAAATATTTCTTCCTCTGCATCTAAACAGCCAGGCTTTTTCTTTCTCTTCCAGTGTTGTTTGGATGTTTTTAAGATTTTTGGGTTACTACACCTAGGGTGGTAACCTCAAAAATCTCTCTATTAATTCCTGCAAATATCACTCTGTATATGGCTTGATATGCAACATTAATGGTGCATATTAATTATAAATGCTGTGAACTACCTGATCTGTAATGATGCTCAAGTAGTTCACAGCGTTAGATACTGTTAAGAGTACTGATAACTACTCTCTTCTGGATAGAGAGTCAACTCACTCTCTTCTGAGTGAGTTAACTCAGAAGAGACTCTATTCAGAAGACTGTAGTCAGTTTAACAAATCTCTCTCTCTCAGTGAGAAAGAGATATTCTGTTTTACTGTATGCCTTTTCTAGAGATATTTGTTTGGTTTTTTTAATTTAATTTAATTTAATTTATTCATTCTACATGTTTTTCATGAAAATGGCAGTCTACAGAAATTTAAGTCTGATATCAATAAAGTTCTTCATTCCATTTATGGTAAAAAAGTACTACATATTTTGATACCCTTTGTTGTTTAAATTTCCATAAAGAATAATAAGATTTGGATTTTGTTTATGCATATCAATCAATATTACCCCTAATAAAGTTTAACCACTATAATTAGCAGGATTATAAATTATAGAATCGTATTTTTGAAGTAAAATTGAGTCTATAGCGATGGAAATATACACATGCATGTGCCTACATACATACAGTCAACCTTCAAGAAATATGATAAACGTGCCAAATCTAAATAATGCCCATTAACTACCATGGAACAGACTTGAAGAGAAGAAGAAACACCACCTGATATGCAGTCTTCCAAATTATTTGTAGAGCAACCTATAACCTTGGTACTTAGAATGGCAGTTGTCTTTCCACATGATCCCAACTGGTATGTGCTGTAATTCTTCTGATGGCAAGAGTTCCAAAAAGTAGATTTATTAACTGCATAACCTATGAACTTTATCAAAGGAAAATTTTTCAGTGTTCCAATGACCAAATCTTCCCCTGTGTACCTGTAATATGTGCATCAAGCAGAATGTAATTTAAGTCTGTGGTGGCAATTTTGAAATTAGCAAGTTAAATATTTACATAAAGAACTTGATAAAATAATTTGATAACAGGTGCTACATGTTTTTTCAGTGCTAGGGACTTCGGTAAATTGAGAAAGGATTTTTAGTGTAATGAACTAAAAGTGGTGGAGGGATGGGCGAAAGAGATGTTTAGTTTCACTCATAAAAAGCGAACTAATGATCTACTTCAATTTTAAAGATAATTGTTTAGATTTTTCTGAGAAAATTAAAAATGATGCTGCAGTTCTTAAGGCTGCTCGAAGTAGTACAAAATATGTTGAATGTGAATGATTTCTAGCTATTAAACCAGTATGTTATTTTTTTATTTTTGCTTTTTTTTTTTTTCACCTACCTAAAATTACTTTAGCTTGAAGCTAATTAATGCACTAAACTTGCATTAAATTATTTGGATCAATTCATGCTTGTATATCATACAGATCATTCGTTATCCTTATATATTAATCCATATCCTTCCCCATAGAAAGCCATGGTTTACCATTAAATATTTTAAATTCTAAATTAAACTAAAATTTGCAAATATTTATAATCAAATAATAGAAAACTATAATTTTTAAACCAAAATCTAAAAAATATAAATAAAATGTTTAATTATTAACTAAAAAATCATTCAATTTTCCTTTATTGGGGTGGGAGCAAGTGGAGTGAGAGTTGGAGAGTGGTAGCATTAATTATTTGAGTGTCCTTTAATCCAGTCAGAAATCTGGCATATCCTTTAATCCAGTCATAGAAATCTGGCAACCCTATGTTTGATAGTCTTGATACAAGCTGTAAATATGTTTTTGCACAATTATATTTATTCAATCCTTTAGGAATGTGTAATAATCACTCTTTGCTGATGAACCTTATTTGTGATTACTACAGTTATCTGTGGAAGATAATATGCCAGGGATCCAAAATTGGTCAAATATTTGTTAGAAATAGAGTTGCTTTAAAATGAGAATAAAAATACATTAATTTTTAATCAAGAGGTTAAGGAGCACAGTTGACTGCAAAAACTCTGTGATTAAATTTATTTCAAACACTCTGAAAATGCTTTACCTCTAAAGTTAAAGTCATTACCATATTTTGCAGTCACATGAATTCAAACCACAGTCAACTCAAATGCATGTGCTGTTGTACTGCCACACCACCCACTCAGTTACGTTAGGATTATCCCCTTAGTTTCTTCACTCCTGGACCAGAGCTAGGGGAAACTAAAGAATACAGGCAAGATCTGGCTCCACAGTGAATGAATTTAATGTTAGTTATCATTCACTTTTATCATTTTCATGCATGACTGAGTCACATAACTATAATATGCTAACATTACTATTACAGCATCTAGACTTTTTCTTTTCATTTTATTAAAAAAAAAGTTTACAAGAAACTAGCATATTCTAGGAGTAACAACAATCAATTAAAGTTAATGTTATCAAATATAAGGGCAAGGATACTGGAAAGTTAATTTTATATCTTAATTTTTGTTTATCAAATCTATCAGAGAATGGATTAGTTACTGAGGTGCTGAAAATGTTTTATTGAACATTCACATAGAAAATAATTAAAATACTGAAAATTTCCTTTACCTGTATTTTGAACATCGAGGAGGAACATTCCAACACCAAGTGAATGTCCTGACTTGATATGGTCGACGATATGTAACCATAACATATTCTAAGTACCTGAAAAAAAAACAAGCAAAAAAAACCCAGAAATATAAATCAAGCTAAAGCTTTTCCAAATTAAGAACAGTAATTTTTTTAAATAGCTGTTTTTCATTATTGAATGATGTCATTGTGTATCCCCTTGATCATACTATGATCAAGGGGCACCCAATAGCATTTTAAAGTTATGGATAACATTTGGAAAGTTATATTATAAAACAAATTACAATTTAAAAATAGCTTCAGGTCAGCAATATTGAACTAGAGAATGAACTGAGTGTTTACTAGCTATCCAAATTTACAATCCATTTTAGGTGCAATTACTGCATAGCAAATTAGCAACTTATGAGCATGTCACTGTACAAGATAGTGGCACAACTGTTGCAATCAATCCACTTCAGTGCAGAAATGAGTCTAAGGCATTTTCACAAAAAAGGTTGAGTGAAGGCATGAGATAGAAAACTATCAGGATCTTTTTTTAACCATGGCTCTGGCTACAATCCTCAAACTTAGAGTTTGCTGATATAGAGTCATTCAAAAAAAAAGTTGAGTTCGTATCTATGAAATATAATTTTATAAATAAATAATAATATTGTTGGAATGCTTCCGATCCCCCTTTTAACAAACTCCTCTGGGGTAGAGGGAACCCTTGTGTAAGTTTCTTGTGAAACAACAGTAGTAAGTTTTTTAGTTAAGCAGTCTTTTAGTTAAGAAACCCATAAAAATCTAAGGAAGTGCATCCAATTGACATTGGTGGACAATGCAATGTTGAGTCAATGTGGTATGACATAAGCACTGGGAAAGGGAAAATGAGAGTAGGTATGTTATACGCCTAATGAATCAAACTAAGGAAAGACAATTGTAGAATAGATGTGCGGAAATTCGCCTTTAGCAGGGATGGTAGTAGTGATAGTAGGAACAAACTTCCATCTGTTGTAGTGGAGGTCAGCAACTTAAATAAGTTTAAGGCAAAACTAGACAAACATTTGGAGTGAATGGATGGTGAAATGGGATGGATGTTGTTTTTTTTTTTTTTTTTTTTTTTGCTGATGCTATATAAGCTTGCTTTCTTGCATCATATGCCGTGCAGGATAGCCTGCACTACTGTATTAGTACAGGATGTATTAATACAGTAGTTGCAGGATGGAGATACAAATATTTCAGCACATACAGTCATCATCAGAAAAAATCCACTTCATGCTACTATTTTTGCAGACAGTTGAATAGCATCATCATGGTCAGTGCAAATATCAGAGTAAACCTGCTCGCTACTGTATTCAAATATGGGCAATGAATAACCCCACAGTATTTAGCACAAAAATCTCAGCGGGTTATGTAGTTGTCGGAACCAATCTACTCCCTGCTACGCTACAGTGCAAGCATTACTGACTAGCAACCACCTTTTTGTAGTTATTTACATAGTTGTGACACAGTTCCACCTAAACTGGTGCTTGCCCATATCCCTCTAAGACTACACCAATCCAGGGTAAGACTTGCCATCAACTGAGCTATCCATACCACGAACATTAAAGTCTTCCAACATGAAAAGGTCACATATTTTAGCAATAACTAACAAAAGGAACTTTTTTTATACAAATATATTTAGACCCACGTCTGGAGATTGATAGAGCTATATATACTTTTTATAATGGAAGCATGAGGGACAAGTGTATCAGCTCCTCAACTAAGGACTTAAAGGGAAGTCTCCACCAGTAGCACTCTACATATCCAAATGGCTGAAGCACTGGAAGAACTATCAGCAAATCTCAACATGGCCTGATAAGCCTATAGTGGTAAGAATTACTCTTCCTGTATTATTCATTTGAACTTTGTATTTTTGGATAGCCAGGTTGCCAATTTTAATTTACAGTCACTATGTGTTCCAGAAGGTAAGTATAAGAATCTCTTGGTTTAATTAAGTAGTGAGACAACTTAACTTTAGGACATGCTGTATTACACTGAATGACCGACATCATGTTACTTCTTGTGTTAAAACATATATATTAATAGAAAGTAGTTAATTTATATTACTGTTAGTTACTTTTTATTAGTTGTCATTGAAGAATAATCTATACTACAGAGATATTTCTTTCATCATCTAGCTTATACAATCATTAGTCACTTTTGCATCTATTGTCAATTTCTAAATATTTGATATTCTATAAGTGACTGTTTGAAAACAGTTGAGTTTATAAGTAACTTTGCATAAATATCAATATGTTATTTTGTGGTATCATCATTAAGAGACAGTGCAGTTCTACATCTTCTCAGCATTGTATACCGTTACCTATGTATATACACTCAGTGATAACAGAATTATACTACCCCATCCGTTAAATGAATATACAAAGCCAGACAGCTTCGTATGCTAGAGCAGTGGTAATTCAGAGTGATCAAGTAGCAGTTATGGACATAGTAAAGGTATCACAGTTTCAAAAGAGCATAATTGGGGGGATCATGCATCGGATGTTTCCATTTTGGAAATGGCACATCTTGTCAGTCACTCATGGCCCACTGTGGTTAAGGTGTACAAAGAATGGTGCTGAACATGTCAAACCACCTCCTACTGATAGAACTGTAAAGGATTATGCAAGGTGGATGTTCATGGTGAGCGAACGGTGCAGCGCGTTGCATGGGCTCAATGGCAGGTCAGTGTGCAACAGCTGACATCACAATACAATATGGGGAATGCAAGAACAATGTCCCAAATGACAATGTGCTGCACACTCAGATGCATGGGGTTCCATAGCAGATGATTCAAGAGACATCCTCTCCTCACCGTTGATCATCATCGATGGCAAATGCTGTGGGTACCAGCAACAAGCTGATTGGACAGTGGAGGACTGGAAATGAGTGTGCTGGTCAGATGAGTCCAAATACCTATGTGGCACAAGCAATACGAGTCCATGGGCTCAATTGTGCATGGTGCCCACTATCCAGGCAGGTGGCAGTGACTGCTTAATATGGGGCATGTTTTGCTGGCAAGAACTAGGATCCCTGACGTGTATAGACCAACATTTCACTGGTGAGGTTTACTGGCAACATTTAGAAGACATGTGCACCCTGCCATGTTGCATTTTTGATTGGCCTCCAAATTTGCCTAACCTCAATCCAATTGAACACCTGTGGGTTGTTTTGGAATAGGAAGTGCCCAAGTGAATAGTGGCTATTAATGTGAATGGTGACCCAACACAGTATTAGGTAGATGGTCATAATTCAGTGAACACTAAGGGTATATTAAACCTCTTCTTGTTATTGTTATTAAATGACATATAGTCAATAATTTCACTCTCTTTCTCACTGCATGCATACTTTCCTACCCAGACAATTCATTTTGCAACAATTCAGATTCAATTATCTGGAGAGGTTGACCTTGAATTTGGCTTTTTTGGGGATATTTACATCATTGACAAGCAAACTTCTGAACCACTTAAAGATTGGCGCATTATAGCCTAAGTTGCTGATGCGCCAATAAAACTCAATTAACTAACTAACTAACACTTAAAGATATTCAGAGCACATTTTTAGGCAGAAGGTCCTACAAACCGCATGATCTCACTGCTCCACATTAAAGGATAGTAAGGTATACCACCCCTAGACATATTTTACAGTCAAAAATCATCCTTCCCTATTATCCCAGCATTCTGCCTTTCATCCTGCACAAAGTACTCCACCACCAATATACTAGGATCATGATAAGGCATGATTAAGAAAAGTAACTGCTAAGGTGGCACAGCTAACATTTAAACATTTTTAGGGGTGGTATTTATTGTCCTACACAGCATTTTATTTTCTTGCTTCAGGTGACAAATTTCTTTTTGTCACCTGAAGCACATATATAAAATACATAATATAACACAGTATATATAATATTTAACACATATATAAAATATAAATACATTAATATTTTATATATGGGTTACAGCAAGTGTTACATTCTCAATGCCATGTGAGAAGTAGATTAACAGCTATACTACGTATATGTGCTAAGAGCAGACAGATCAGAGCAACTAATTATACATTGTAATGTAACAATAATTAATGTATCTGTTTTAATTATCAAATAACTTCACCTAACATATCAGTTAGGCTAGTTTATGTTACGTTATATGAGGTTACATTACATTAAGTAAATATGTGAAATGAATGATTACCAAGAAGTTTGCATTTTAATTAATTATGAGGGCCTCATTAACTCAGGAGAGTTTCCTTTGGGCTGAAGACGTGCTAATTATCACTGCTTCATAAGGTGGTTTGTTTCAGAGCAAAGTGGGTAACTACCAGTCAGTCTGCCTGCCTGCCTTCAGTGGTCAAGAAATTCATGGAAACAATGATCAAGAGTGAAACACAGAATCATCTAGATAGGAATGGAATATCTATCTAGATGGATAGTTTTGTAAACAGAAAATCATGTTTAACCAACCTAGTTGGCTATTTTTACAGAGTCACAAGATGATGTAGGAAATAATTTAACATTAATTTAACATAATTAAATTATTATTTAATTATTATTTGGATTTTTTGCAAAGCATTTGACTCAGTTCCTCATAAGTTGGAATGTGCTGGGATCACAGGAAAAATCCTTAAGATGGATTGTAGGGAGGCTTCAGAGCTGGAGATAGAGTCATGATCAACAGTTACTCTTCAGATTAATGGGATCACTGTTGTTTGATTTTCTCAAATGATGTTGACAAAGATAAACAAGATGTGATGTCAAAATTTGCATGTGATGTCAAGGTCACAAGAGTAGATAATGATCAGCACTAAGTGGCAATTCTTCAGGATGACCCAGGCTTCAGGAATGGTCAAAGAAGGGGGAACTATCTTTTAATACAGCAAAATGTAAGGTCTTACACTTGGAGAATAGCACTCCCAAGATAACTTATATACTTGGTGAGGTTGAATTAAAAACAGTAGATGAAGAAAGGGATTTGTGAGTTACAATACAGGTGGACACAAAGTTCTCTGAGCAATGCAGACAAGCAGCTAGGAAGGTCCATGCATTCTACTGATGACTTATCAAACATTTCCTTGTGTGTGTGTGTATATATATATATATATATATATATAGAGAGAGAGAGAGAGAGAGAGAGAGAGAGAGAGAGAGAGAGAGAAGTCATCCCACTGGACAAATATAAGGCCATACTTCTGAGCTTCTTGAGAGGCAAAGGAAGGCAACCCACTTGGTGAACTCTGTAAAAGGGTATCCATATGAAGAAGACATCAAATATGTTGATTACAGAGTTTGGTAACCAGGCTTGAGGTTTCCAAGCTTGGTTATCTGATATAACAAGATAATGATAATCTTATATATTATACCTCAACTATTGATTGAGGTGTAATAATGCCCTGAGAGGGGATAGGAAATGAATCGTGGTTAAAATTCTAATGGTTTTAAATGATGTCAGGATTAGGGGGCCATAAAAGACTTGACTGCATGAAGTTTGCTTGTAGCCAGCAAGTTTATTGATTACTGGATTAAGTTGTCTCCATGGGTAAGACTAATTTTTTTTTTTTTTTTGATTTGGTAGTTGTTGGCGCATCGGCTTCTGTGACCATATTGCACCTCCCAAAAGTTTTTTTTGCAGTACTTTGATCCAAGCCCGAGGCGGGAATCGAACCCGCGACCTTTGGGTTGCCGGGCAGGTACTTTACCCACTCGGCTAGCCCGGTCGGCTGGTAAGACTAATAGTTTAAGGAAATTCTACCTATGTGAATACCTACCTCACCTAAATGAGGAGGGATTCACATCGGTAACTTATTTATTTATTAATTATTATATTTTATTTTTTTGGTTGGTGTTGCAAAACACTTTCTGGGCTTCCTTTCACCATATGGCTTATGCTAATATTCAAAATGATTGCCTGCATAATGTTACTGCAATTTGTGGTACATATACCAATTGCAATAACAAGCTATCCCCAAACCTTATACATCAGGTTGGAGTAGTTTAAAATGATTTTTATAGACAACAATATAGTCTGTCCTGATGAATTACGGGTTAGATATCAAGATTGTGTTAAAATGTAATCAGTCCATGTAACAATTTCTGAATCGCAAAAGAGAAAAAAATTTGCAAAAGATTAATAGTGTTATTATTGGCAAAATTACGAAAAAGCAAGTTTATTTTGCACCAGCTAAAAAACAAATAAAATACAATTTAAATTAAAATGGAAGATAAAATAAAACAAAGTACCAATGTTGCCTTTACCTCCTTTCCTTTACCTATTTCCACCAAGTATTTAATCAATCTATCCTCACTTTTTGGTAAACTTCCATCCACCACAAGAGTAGGTGGGAATTTATCTCAAAAGTTAATTACTCTTTGACTGAAGAAAAAATTTTCACACTTCTTGCCTACAATTATACCCTCTCAATTTAAATTTATGCCATCTTATATATTTTATATGATTAACCATCAAAATTTCCCCAGCATTTAGTTTACTCAAACCTTTCAAGGCCTTGGGCACCTCAATCAGGTCATTCCATAACTACCTGGTTTCAAAACACTGTAACTTACACAATTCTAATTAATTAGAAGATAGGATCTATGTGATTGTTCATCACTGTGAGATAATTAATTGAGACTACATTATTATATCACATGGTAGATTTAGGTAATTTATTATTGAAATGCTACAACTGAAACACCTCAATGCCAAAAGCTTAAACAATTCTGGCTATATTTCAGGAACTCACTGTTTCCTGTCTTCAGGCCTGTGGAGTTAGAATATTGGTGTGAGGTACAATTTTCTAGAAAGTTGTAATTAGTTTCTAATAATCTAATTATTTTAAATAATTAATTAAAGTTGTAGAAGTTACCGATGGGGTTACAGTTGCTTGGTTGAAACCAAAGTTGAAATGTAGCCAGAATTGTTTAATTGTTTGGCACTGAGGAGTTTCAATCATTAACACTGTATCATTTCAATAATAAATTACTTAAATCTACCACATGATATAATAGTTAAATCTCAATTAATTAATTATCTCACAATGAGTACACAACTCTACTCAGTCTTACATTTTCTGAATTAAACCTCAGCTGCCATTTCTTGGCATATCCAAATATTTTATATAAATCTTGTTGAAGTAGCATGCTCTCATTACTGCTATTAACTATCCTTCTCATCTTTGTATCATCAGGAAACTTCAACATTAAACTTGAAATACTTATATCAATATCAGTAATGAATATTAGAAACAGTAATTTTCTGCTCTCTCTCTCTCGGTGCAGCAGCATAAGCCTCACACTTCCTTGCACTATATGGCTAATAATAACTAAACTACTCTCTATCCTCTACCACTTAATCATCTCTTAATGCCACATTGCCCCAATTTATACAACAATTATCAATATGGGGCTGGGATTTTTACCAATGGATTTTGTGGAAATTACACCACAAAATTTCCAGAGAAACAGAGAAAAAAGAGAGAGAGAAACAAAGAATTCTAAAGTAAAAATGTATTACTGTTTATGAAATTAAATATATGAACTTCAAGGATACTTACGATTCCACTTTATCACACACATTATTGCCTTGGAGTTCACCTCCAACAAACGGTAGTAGTAGTACAATTAAGTTCCAGTAAGCAGACAACATGGTTAATCTGTAAATAATATACAGTAATGATGCAATACATATTAGTTTTTACATATTCAGATGCACTACATATTTCAATAAAAATTGTTTAAAATTAATAGTTTGAGGTCTAAAACAACCATCAGATGTATTTTTGTGCCGATTTTTCCCAAAATAATCATAACCTGCAGCAAGATTTTGAGTTTTTGCAAACATCTTTACAGTTTCTTGTTACCTGACCTCACCATTTTTAATAAAAAATTATATAAGTCCACTTAACAATATTTATCACATAATTTTCAGATATTATTTATCATTATGCTCTTGAAATACATTATAATGAAATATAGTATCTGGAGGTTAACCAATTGTCTGAAAACAGTTGGTTTTTCCTTGGCAGAAACAACCAGACTTGTGAAATGAAGTACTTTATGAAGCAAAAAATAACTTTTTGGTGGTGGGGAGAAAGAGAAGGGATTTATTTCTTTGCAAAGAGAGAATAATGAAATATTTTGCCAGTCCTGAATATGCTAAAGGTTTTCTGTGGAATTCTTTGAATTCTATCTGGAGTTTAGAAATTTAAAAACTACAGTGGATAAGACTGATATAGAAACAGCAGTCTTATCCACTGTACTAGGCACAGAGTACCTACAAATAGAAATGGTTTAAGGTACTTACAATACAGGCAACTGCTAAGGCAACAGTTCATATGGTTAACTGATATGAAAAAAAAAAAAAAAAAAAAGCATGAGTTTGAAGGAGTGAGAAAAATAGAAAAAGGAGTTAAAACATCTTTAAGTGGCTTAACATTGATTTCTCTTGCATTGTTACCAATTCTCTGGACACAAAAAAAATTGAAAAATTTTGAAAAAATGTCAAAAAAATAAATATTTTTATATAAAAATTTATATAATTATTTGTATTAAATTTATATATTTAATTGTTATAAAAATTTAATAAATACAGTATTTTAATTACATATTGTAAGAATAATTTTTTTCATTATTATTATCATCAATTCAAAATAACTCATTTTTATGCCGGTGAGAAAATGGTAGAGAGAAGGGATGCATGAAAATTTTTTCTCAAACTGACCCTACATGTGATTCAACTAACGCAAACTCTAAAGAAGCAATTTCTTGTTATCCATATTTTATTCTGTTTAAAATGAGCACTAAAAGTTTAAGATATTTTTTCCTCCTTTAAGCAGAAAACCAGGAAGGCTACAATGTACAAATTTTCCATTAAAACACAAATTTCATTTGCTAATCAGAAAAAGGAATATGCATTTAAACTGGACCAAGAGTGACAACTGGTAATAGGGCAAAATAAGCACAGCCATAAACTGCTACCATCATCATATTCTCTGATAGTGGTCAGGAGCATAGAGAAGGAAGGGGTGGGGTAGGAAAATCAGCTGCACAAAGTCCAGATATTGTGAAAGGGTCTTCCTAGGGGGAGAGGTGGGCAGGTGAGGATGTTTACCCTAGGGCCCATGCTAGTTCTTATTTTTCTTTTGTTATCATTCTTATTTTATATATGCCACTGCCTTTATTTTAAAATATTTTCTTTAATACTTATTTTTTTAATAACAAATGGAAACAATTTGTGGATAGCATGTGGCACACAGTCATTTTCATCTTTGATAGAACCAGCATGCATGTGGATTATTTTTATCTCCATTTTTCTTAATATTTGGCATTCTAAAACTGCTCTATTCACTAGCTGCAGCTCATAATCCCTTTTACAAAAATTTTGTACTGTGATTTCTCTTTCAAATATTCCAGACCTCTGTTGAGCAGAACAAAAAGCATTGACCCCCAAACAATTGTTTCGTTATAGCTAGTAATGGGTTAACCTACTAGCAAGTGCAGTGATGTAGCTAAAATTTCACTGATCCCCTCCCCCAATTAAAATAAAGTTTGATGTGGGGTGGGAGATGACCTTGGCCTATTGTCATTTCACCATACTGTTATGCCACTACACACACAAAATTTCGGGTGTGTGGGGATCATTTTGATACTTTTCAATGGAGAATGCTCAAACTTTTAATAAGAAATCTGAGGAAATAACATTTTTGAAAGATACTGCTAAGTTACAAGCGATTTTAGAGTTACTGAAGGGTGCTGAAAGGTGGGGTGGGGTCATCAGATGATCAGTGCTATTACTACACTGGTGTGCAAAACTTAAGGACCAACACTATTTCTAAAGGTTACAAACACAAAATCAAAAGAAACAGCCTGTGGCGATTTGCATAACTTTTCACAAAATGTACTGTTAAAATAAATACTCTTCATAAATGCTGATGGCATTTTTGCTCTTTCTTGAATGATGCATACACAGAGAGAAAGAGGGAGGGATTTAAATTTAAAAGTGGTGATTGCAGGATAGATATGTGAAAATTTGCTGCCAGAGAATAATTGATTTTGGAACAAACTTACATCTGGTGTTGTGAATGTGGGCCGTCTGAATATAAATTTAAGGAAGGTTTAAACAAATTATAAAGATGAAATGGACAACTGATTTTTTTTTTTTTTTTTTTTTGGTCAGTGGTGTATAAGCTTGCTTCCTTGCATCATTTACCACTACTGATACTAATATAAATCACAACCTAATTCTGTAGACATATGTGGAAATTCAGTTGATGAGGATACAAGTATATATATATATATATATATTTTTTTTTTTTTTTTTTTTTTGTAAATATTTGGGGGATTCATTCACTTATTCTCTCCTTCGCCCTCAACTTATATTAAATAATCAAGAATGAGGATCCAGTTCTTCATGCCAGGTGGGGGAGGGGATCTGATGCCTTAACTTTAGGCGGTTCTTAGCATCAACAAGGAAATTCAAAATTATAAATTACAATAAAAAAAAAAAAAAAGCGTACATTTTAATTCCATTAGCCTAGGCAATATCAAAATTGCATGCCTTTAATTAAAACCTATTAAACATTTGCAAATACTGCAATTTCTCAAAAAAAACAAATCTTAATTAGATGTGTGGCGTACACGTTCCCGCTAAAGCTGTAGAAATAGCGATGGCAAAATCGGCAACAATTATTACCATAAAATAAGCGGTGATTTTTTTTTTTTTTTTTTTGTGAAATCTTACATATTGGTAGATACCATTTATATCACTGACAATACCATTACATAAAACGTACTCTAGAAACTTGGTACCCACTGTTATATAGGCTTCTGTGTTGCTATCTCGCATATTCTTGAGTCGCTTTCTCTTTCGTGCTTCGTTTCCTTTCCCCATCCATCACTGCCACTTGGACCAGTGTGACAGGAACTAATACTAGCAAGTTCATGGCTGACTACCTAGAGCGCGGTGGATATCCACGCTATTCATTACTATAACCTTGCAACAAAGGGGGTGTACTGATTGTTGTCCGACTAGTGTATGAAAGAGACGATTGGACAAAAAGAATTGGTCGGAAGGTCGGTGAGCCCAAGACATGAGGTGAAACACGATGCGTTTCTCATCTAATGTTTCTTCAGCGTGTGTTCTGGACGTAATTAAAGAAGAAACATTCCTAAATATAATTATCTTGTCAATAGAAGGCATACGGCGTGTACGACTGCGACACCTATCCAGTAGCCAGAAAGTTATATTACATCGTTGCAGAGAGATAGAATTCGCTGCATTTTAGAATAAATGCAATAAGAACGAAAGAAATTGTTGAATTCAGTTACATTTGCAAGTGTTCAAGCAAGTGTTGAACTTTATTTACATTTCATTATTTTTAGCAGTTGTCAACAAAAAAATTTTAATGATTGGCAATTACCAGTCGTAAAAATACTTTCCAGCGTTTGGCAAGTGCAAGTCAGCAGTTGCCAATCGCTAGAAATTATTATTATTATAAACTTTATGGGGGTTTTTTCCACCCCATCTCGGTTACTAGTACCAAGTGCATAGGGTGGTTGGTTGTGTCCAGTTACTATTATTATTTCTCCCTCAAGGGGGGGGGGGCTTCCACACCGTGACGGGTACTGATTCTTATTGTTGTTGGTTTTTAGGCGCATCAGCAACTTACGCCATATTAGTTGGCAGTTATTATTATTATTATTATTAATAGCCATATGATGCAAGGAAGCCTAAGGCTTATGCTGCACCAACCAAAAAAAATTCCCGAGTTACCCTAAGAGAGAGAGAGAGAGAGAGAGAAGAAAGGAATCACCAAGAAATAGAAGAATGATGATATCCAGCTCAGGACCCTGGGTGTGCCAAGCCCATACTCACCAGATGTGAGTCCCCGGGGATGCTGTCAACTAAAAATAATTTCTAATAGTTGGCAATTGCTAGTCGTAAAAATAATTTCCAGCGATTGGCAAGTGCAAGTTAGCAGTTGCAAACCATTAGAAATTATTATTATTTTCCCTGGTGGGGGGGAGAGGATTTCCACCACGTGACGGGTACTGGCGGTTGTTGGTTTTTTGGCGCATCAGCAACTTAAGCTATATTGCGCCGTATATAATGTCTGTAAATTGCTTTTGTTCTGTGATCTGTTTGCTGGACGAAAAATCGGAGTTTCCAGGAGAAAAAAGCCATGCTACCCTCCATCACTATGATTGTGGTACCATCCAGCTAAGAAAATTTTGGTTACTGCACCCCATATGCAGTACAGTACATTGCATTTATCAGTTTAACGTCATTTGTGACTTCTACGCCCAGCTACCTAATTTTCGTTGATCTTATTGCAGTATCTTGGTTCTTGTCATTGACCCCCCCCTGCCAACCTTTGTATCATCCGTAAATTTAGACTATGAACTTAATATGCCTTCACCAAAATCGTTAATAAATATTGAAAACAGTAAGGGACCCAACTAATAACATAAATAACCGCCAAATTTATATCAACAAAATTTATATCTTCCGCCACTGAATCATCCCTATACCTATATCTTGCCCCTAATGCCATGATGCTCCAGTTTGTACAGCAGCCTTTCATGCAGAACAGTGTTAAAAACTTCACTGAAATCTAAATATATGATATAAAAATTATTTTTTGCATCAGGTACTTTTGTTATCCATATATCTATAGGAATAACAAAGGCACCATTATTTTCCCTGGAACAGAAGTCAAGTTTGAAAGTTATTTCAAGGGAAAGCCTTCAGTTCCAGGGAAAACAATGATGCATAATCAGTTCATCTTGATATCCATTTAAATCTAAACCTTATGTCATAGTGGTATATCACTATGACATGTGATTTAAGTCACATGTCATAGTGGGGGGGGGGCCTTGCTATCTACGCCTGAGACAGACTAACTCAGCTGCTGAGTGGAAAAAGCCCACAAAAGTTCGTTGCGACTTTTTTCACCCGGTGTGTGATGTCTTTGTGCTACCGGCGCAGACAAGTGCAAAAAAAAAAAAAAAAACCATATTCTATTTCGATATTTAGATGAATAAAAAATATTCGGCTACCCGAATATTTTTTAATCATCTGCCGTGCATTGCGTATTATGTCCGTAAATTCGTGTGTTCTATGGCCGATTTGTCTGTTTTGCTGGACGAAAAACCTTGCTATCTACGCATGAGACTGACTAACTCAACCACAAAGTGAAAAAAGCCCATTAAAGTTCCTTGCATCATCGACGGGATTCGAACCCGGGCCTTTATCCACTCGGTGTAGGTATAGGTATAAAAAGTAAAGTGCAGCCCTTATCAACCCACTGCAGGATGGGAGCCTCCTCAACAATTCATGCTGAGGGAAAAATGGATCATAATCTGCCACCCTGGTCCAGTGCGGGTTGGCAGATCGACCGTATTCAGCAGTCAGGGGCTTGAACCCCGGTCTACTCAAAGAGCATGTGCTACTGCACTCCCGCTCCTGACCACTTGGCTACGGAGGCCGTTAGGTATAGGTATATTTGGGTCTAACGGTTCCTGGGATTTCTCCTATCTTCGCGTATATACACTGTATCGGACAAGCCAGGGATTTAAAAGTATATGGGTCATGTGGTATGTAGCATATTGTGCCCCTGTTAGCCGTCAGGCCCATAATGGGACCTGACTTTACCATACCGTGCTACGGGGAGACAGACCGGGTGTTACCTGTAATACATAGTACTCTGGCGGGTCCTGCCACCTACTTTCCAGGGATCTCAGAGGCTAGGACCTTAAAAAAAAAAGTAAAAAAAAAAAAAAAAGAAAAAAGAAAAAAAAAAAAAGTCCTCGCGGTTTGTCATTAACGTTTGTTAGAATAATTTAGAAGAAGCTTGAGAGGAGCTATACGCTGAAATTATATTTTCTATATGCCTAAATGGGTCAGACAGGAAATTTTGATGTTAAATTTGGATCCGTAGGGCTGAAAATGCTGTGAAAGATGTTTAGGTAAGACGTTAATGAGATTAGGAGTCCAAAAGAGTGATGCACGGCTAAGCAGTTTAATTTTGAATTTAAATTTTGGTTGTTTGGGGCATACGCTGTGGTGTTTAGAAGTAGTGGGGAGAGAGAGACTGAAGGCTGGGGGGGGAAGACAGAAATATGGGGTCAATAGAGAAGAAGACCCCAGGTATGTCAGTGGGGCATGCCCATGCCCTACCAGAAGGGAAACAGGGGAGCAGTTGGAAGGGGAAGAAATGGGGAGGCCGTCCCCTCCCCCCTGCCAGGATAGGGAAAGAAAGTATGCCAGGAAAGGTGCCCAGTCCAGATCGCCAGCTGACAATGTGGCAGCAGAGCTGCAGTCATGATCAAAGAAATGTCCAATCCAGGTAGGCCTCTATTCAATGCAACTCTTGGGTACAAGACCGTCCAAAGTGCAAAGTTGAGTCTGTCATTTAGTCTGTGTCTCTTCAAGCATGGGTTATCGACCCGTCCAAGTTTGTTCCTTCAGGTGCAGGTAAGTGGTATGTGCTCGGTGTGGCTTTGCCGTTTAGTTTTGTCACTGTCAAAAGCCTTGGTGTTGGCTCAGAAGGTTCTAGTTAGTGTTCCCTATGGATTGCATTTATGGTTCTGCGTCTGATGAACAGTTCTTGCGCATATTTGGTCAGGACCTTATATTCCTCCAGTGAGTCCAGTAGATGCATCTCTTGATTCTTCTGGAGGTAAGTGATTTCCGTTATTAGCCTGCAACGGAGGTCTTCGTAGTGTGTACTACGAAGTGTCATGCATAATGTGAGGTAAGGTGTGTTGAGGGTCTAACGGCTCCTGGGGTTCCTCCATCTCCGCGTATTTTCTATGTTTCGGGCAAGCCTGAGATTTTTTTTTTTTTTTTTTAATGTATGGTTCATGTGCTATGTCGTGTGTTGTGCCCTTTGTTCATCCGGCCTATTAGCCGCTAGGCCCCTAGTGAGGCCTGACGTTTCCACACCCTGCCACGGGGAGGCTGGCCGGGTCTACCCAGTGAGGCTATTGTACTCTGGCAGGTCCTGCCACTTACTTTCCTGAGATTTCAGTAGCTAGGACCGATATAAAAAAAAAAAATATATATATATATATATATATATATATATATATATATATATATATATATATATATATATATATAAATAAATTAGAGAAGTCGCGAGCGTAGTTTAGTTAGTTAAGGTTCTTTTAAACATCGTTTGGGGTTTACACCGAAAGTCTGTAAGGCCTAAAAGGTCGGGCATAAATTTTGGTGTGTCTTAAATTTTGATGTTGGACTGATCGCAATGTAAGATGACAGTTTTGGGTGGGGAGGAAGAAGACTGTGGGGGGAAGTAGGAAGCAAAGGAGTCGATAGAGAAGATGACCCCCCCCGTTTTTCAGTGGAGCATGCCCATGCCCCACCAGAGAGAAAGAAGGGTGAAACGGGGGGGGTTCTCCCCCTGTGAGGAAATGGGGGTTTAAAGAAGATCCTGCAGGTGCAGGATCTGAGAGCCAGAAGGCGCTTTACTCTAGCTCTGGGACGCTTCAGTGTTGGTCTCTTTCAGGAAATTCGTCAGTGTGAAGAGAATTTGTCTTGTCTGGGGTAGTTTTCCTCAAGATAGTTGTTTTCTCCTTTTCCTGTGAGCAACTTTGATTAGTCTTTTAGGAACTAATGGTGCATTTTTCTCTACTGTTGCATAATGTGAGGTGTAGGAAGGACGGTGACGATACCACTTTGCTACCCGCGCATACCCTCGACAAGTGCAGCCGTCCTTTCCTCATCTATAAGCATTCGCCGACAATCATACCTGTTTGGAAGTCCGCTAGATTCTATCAAAGCTCATCGCTAGGGAACAGATTTTTTTTTTTTTTTTTGATTTGGTAGTTGTTGGCGCATCGGCTTCTGTGGCCATATTGCACCTCCCAAGGTTTTTGCAGTACTTTGATCCAAGCCCGAGGCGAGAATCGAACCCGCGACCTTTGGGTTGCCGGGCAGGTACTTTACCCACTCGGCTAGCCCGGTCGGCCGGGAACAGATTTGGGCGTTCGTCGGGTCATACGGCTTTATAGCAACTATGTACTGACAGGTCACATAACATGAGACTCATTCGAGTTACATATTTTTGCATAGATTGTAGCTTGTACAGTAGTCCAAAAGTCAATGGTCTTAATAAACTCCCAGGGAACAGTTTTAAAATTTGGCACTTCCTCTCTATCTTGCGGAGGTACATGCAGAAGAGATTCAAGGGTAAAGGAAACAAACGTCGCCAGAATTTTTTTTTTTTTCCTCCGCTCCTTTTTTACTGAGTTAATATAATACAAGTACATCGCTTACGTTATTATTTTGTACATTTGTTTATCAATAGGCAGTTATCGTTCCTCTGTCAGGAGTTTCTGCACACTTTCATTCACATAGGTATGTTATTTCAGTTTACGTTTATCACAATGAAAGATTCTGATGAATGGACTGTCAAGGTGAGCATCATATTTCTACTCTGTTAGCCAACGACTGTCGAGTAGCTGCTGAAAGAAAGAATTCACTATAAAAAATTCAACTCCTTGCAGCATACCAGAGTTTGGAATAGCTGTGTGTGTGTTATAGTTGCACCACAAAATTTTTCAGAAACATGCCAACCCCATAAAGGTAGATTTATTACCTGCCATTATTTAATATTGATCCGCACTGAATTTTTATCGTATTATATTTTCCCCCAAGAAGTTTTCAGCAAACACTTAAACTACAAAAAGAAAACGCAAGCAAGAAAATCACTAAAAGAAGCAGGAGAAACAAATGGTTTGTTGCTTTAAGTGGATACGAAACCAGTAATCACGAAATCTTCTACGTGACATATTTTTAATCAATAGGAACTTTTAACGTAGCAATCAGATAGTGGCACATTTAAATTTTCACGCACTGACATTCACCAAAATAGCAGTGCTTTTAGCATACTATTCACGTCTGTATAAGAGAGTTTTGATTTTTTTTCAGACTTCCTCAATTTAATGATAATAAATAAGATTGCACTGCACGGCATTTAACTATGCGGGATGGGGTATGCACTTATTTCTGCTTGTCATAATATACAGCTTATAGTCCAACGCCACGAGAATGAACTTAAGGTCATTAATATACACAGTCTAATATGATTGTGGTTACAAAACATTCAATTCAATCGACTTTTAATTCAATTAAGGTGACATTTCGGAAACCGTTCCGGTGCCTATCATCAGACCATATATTAGCTGTTGTCAGCCGCTTGCTTGCATAGTCTCTCGATCCCCCAGAATGCACAGCAGTGATCGAGACTCTTGGCAAGCAGGGACCCACCTTAATATATAAGAATTTAGTTATTAACTGAATAAACTATCTTAATATTCACGTAGTATACGAGTGGTCATTACTAAGAGTTCAATACACATTTTGTTGAACGACTTGCCTTCTAAACAAGCACGGAATTAGACAATATTTGAATGAAATGGCATGCCTGAGTAGAAATACATTTGAAATTATCACAAGAAACTATATATTCTTCACTGTTTAGGTGTGTGCTTTTATAAACTCCACAAATTTCTTAAACAAAAGAAGAAGGAAAAAAAAGTAAAAATGTATGAATTATTTCAGAGCACAGGAAATCAAATTAAAAATAACAAACTTTGAAATAAATGTTCACTACACTGTAGGTAGACACCAGGTGCGTTAGAAAACAATTCGCTAACGTTATAAACGACTTACGCCTTCGATCAAATTACGAATGCATAAATTAAAAATATGAATCTGAGCTGCTCAGCTTAGACAAAAATACTTGCAACAATCATTGCTAACCTATTATCATCGTAGCAAATGAATGCACACATTTCCATCAGAGTAAATCTGTCTCTAACATGGACCGCCCGGACAAATTCGGCAGGGTAACAGAAAAATTGCAGTCAGTGAAATACCAACCCAGTACAACAACAGTAATCAAAGTATGAGTTTCAAAATGCGCAATTCATCGTTCCTTGTCAAGGAAGGCATATCGCAGCCGTCAACTGAACCGGGTTCCCTCTTATCAGAAAAAGACAAGGTTCGGTTACAGTGGGCTCAGTAACACCACTATACAGTGAAGGACTGGAAAAAAGTAGCCTGGTCTGATGAATCCTGGTTGCTATTCCACAATTATAGAATATTTGTGAAAACAGCATACGTCCATGGATCGATTCCGGCAAGTGTCAACTCTGCAGGCCGGGGGTAATGATGTAATTGTGTGGAGAGTATTTTCGTGGTGCATTTGGGCTCCTTGATACCAGTAGAACAAAATTTAGATGCCACAGGTTATCCGGAAATTGTTTCCATTCAGGCACATCCTCTCATGAGTATTCGTATACCATTAGGTTCTTCCGACAGAATAATGAGCAATGGCACAAGGCCATAATTGTGCAGAACTGGTTCCAGAATCACGAGAGTGAATGCAGCCTATTGTCGTGGTCCTCCCCGCACCCCCTCCAGTCACCAAGTCTTAATCCAACTGAGCACCTATGGATGATAAGGAAGAACTCTTTGGAGTAGAGATCAGCAACCAGCCATTTTGCAACAACTGTAGAAGCAGTTGAGTTATTATGGACCAGCGTCCTTGTGGCATGCTTTCGAAGTACCTCGTGGAGTCCATGCCATGACGAATTCAGGTTGTTCTATGATAAAGGTGACCTAATCACTATCGAGGTAAATGGATCTAATAAAATGGCCACCCAGTGTGCACGTAAATGACCTTTGTTTGTATAATAAATGATTTCTTTATTCTATATTGTGTCTACCTCATTTGCTCATAAGAAAATTCACAATTATGGCCAGTATACGCTACTCTCACCTATTGGATCTACATGATTACAGAGAGAATTGTAATATGCAGTCAGATTGCATTATGGGCCTTAGTAGTTTGTGGGGAAGGGAGAAGCTGTTGTCAGAGAAGTCGATAATAATTGTTTAAAAACAAGACCAGTGATAGAAAATTAAGTTAAATGTGCAAATAAAATAGAAATAATAAATATATGGATGTAGTAAAGTTCGCACCCCATAAACTGAAAACATCATAATACTCATAAGGACTAATAATCCATTCCTGGAAAAGGCATTTAACATTTCGAATATAGAGAGCTAGTTTAATTGTTCCTCAAAAGAACACAAAAGATTTGTACATCTGAATGCAGAGAAAGATTCCCGTATGAACATCAAATACTCGTAATACCGTACAGTAAAAGCAATTTAGCATCCGAATGCGCAGTTTTAATAACGCATTCATTAATTAGAATGTTAAAATATGTCCTAAGTAAAATGGGCCATTTTAATTAAATGCAATGCGCTTTTATGTACATAACTGTATTCTTAGCATTCTGTGGTCTGCTACGAAATGCACAAGCACAGAAGCTTAATTTTAGAAAGTAGCAGTTAGGATGTTTGAAATTCCAGCAATGCACCTGTAACGGTTCGAATTACATGCATGGCGAAATGAATAATTTGTTGCATTTATTCTAAAATATAACTCCAGACGACTGATCCAATTCTTCTGTTGGGCCTGCTCCGCTCTCCGCATGCTCCACTGACAAACTTAATGAAGTTGCTCCTCAATGGTTAGAATTATTAATTTCCTTCCTCTACGTTAATTCATTATATCCGTGCTAGTTCAGTGACCATTTCGCGACACGAGAAAAGGATTGCTACGTTTGTAACTCAACAGTTAAGCTAAAGCTGTTTCTGTTTACATTACGATTATTGTGTCTTTTGGATTCATCCATGAGTGTTATTGCTTCGAGCCTTTTAATTAAACTTATTCTTGGTCTACAGTATATACGCAAGGAATTTATCTGCTGTTCGATTTCGGTATCCTTCCAAGTGTTATTGCAATATAAAAGTATGCTTAGCAATGACGAATATTAATATTTACTAAAACTTTAACAGAAAAGCTAGTGATTAACTAGCTTTGATCTTTTGTCTGAATCTGGTAAACAGTAGTAGCGAATAAAAGCTAAAATATGATCGTTTCATGTTAACTGATGCGATTCCATGCTTATTTAAGTATCGAGCTGCTTTATACACTGGTGTGCAAAACTTAAGGACCAACACTTTCTAAAGTTTACAACCACAAAATCTTTACTTAAGGTATTCTTTACTGATGAGAGTAGATTCAGTCTCAGCAGCAGTTCTGGACGTCAGCTAATCTGGCGAGAGGTTGGCACACGGTATCACCCCGCAAACATCACTGAAAGGGATCGATATATAGCGGTCGAAGTGTTCTCGTCTGGGGAGACGTTATCTTGGATGGACGTACACAACTCCAGATACTGGAAGGCGGTACTGTAACCGGTACACACTACTGTACTGAGGTAATTCTTCCCCATGCGCGTCTGTTCCGAGGTGCCATTGGCCCCGAGTTCGTGTTTATGGATGGTAACGCCACACCCCATCGCACTGCAGCTGTTGATATGCTTTTGGAAAGCGAGGACATTTTTCGTATGGATTGGCCTGCCCGTTCTTCGCAATCTAAATCCCATCGAACACATATGGGACGCTCTGGAGAGACGCCTAGCGGCACATCCACGCCCACCAGAAAATGTTCACCAGCTGAAGATGGCGCTGACATCGACATTAGGGGTGGTCATATCTCCTAGGGGCGCTTCCGTAGTCATGTAGGAAGGAGCAGCAGTGCGTAGCATACGCTTCTTGATTAGACCGGGGTTCGAGCCCGTCGCCACCAAATACGGAGGATGCGGAAAGGTCAAGGGAATGACCACAGCATATTCCAGGAGCAATATGGCCTTAGTTGCTAATGCTCCTAAAAACCAAATAACAATAACAACAACAGCGAAGTCACGAGAATAAGAAGGTGAATTAAGAGTGTGTCGCTAGCACGATAGACTGAATAAGCGAAATTTCGAGAATTAACAAACGAGGGGCATTCAATAAATTATCTACCTCCCTATAAGGAAATGAGATAGAGGCAAAAATCTGATTTTTGCAATGAGGAAATAGCAGACAAATAAAATTCTTTGTCCTGTCCATCAAAGGGTTCAAAAACAGCAGACTTCAGTTCATCATCATCAGCAAAGCGATGTCCACGTATGTTTTTCTTGAGGTGTCGAAACAGGAAATAGTCACTGTGGGCCAGATACAGAGTGTAAGGTCGATGGGTAAGTTCTGTAAAGTCGTAGGCTCAAAAAGTAGTGGCAACAGCAAGTGACCAATGACCTGTGCACTGATGCGTTGTCCTGAAGAAGCAGCGCAAGTCTGGAAAGTTTTCCACGGCATTTTTCCTTTATGACATGACAAACCTTAGGTTGCACAGTAGGGATGCATATGACTTCCCAGTGACTGTCTGCTTGTGTTCCAAGTAGTGAATGTACAAAATTCCCTCAGCATTCCAAAAAATGTTGGCCATAATCTTGCCAGCCTAAGGTTTGTCCGAAATTTTTTGGGTGGGGTGAACCCTTGTAGTTGTATTGCAGATTCTTGCTTGGTCTCAGGATCTCAGTGACGAACCCATGTTTCATCATCCGTAACAATTCTAGAGATGAAAGTTTCGGGATCCCTTCCATAAAGCTCTAAATTCTCCTCACAACACCGTACTCTGAACTGCTTCTGCACAGGGGTCAGAAATATGGGGACCCACCTTGCACTGACTTTAGTCATCCCCAAATGTCAATGGAAGATGGTTACAACTGTTCCCTCAGCTATGTCACATTCCCTAGAGATTTGGGACACCTTTAAACGTCTGTCATTCAGCACAAGGGTTTCCACAGTTTGGCAGATTTCTGGAGTGTTCGCTGTACTCTCCTGGAATTTCACCTGGTACTCTGAAGGTACACTGTTCCCATACATGACCAACATCCTTTCATTAATGGCCTTTGTCCCATTTCCTTCTTTGGTGAGAAACTTGATGACTGAACAATGCTCCAATTTCAGCAAATCCATAATTTGATACAGGTATCTTCCTTCTTTCTGTTACAGCAGCACAACCTTAAAACATAGTAGGATCAAAATTAGTATGACTCAAGTTAAGATATGTAGGAATATGATAAATCATGAATCATTGAAATATAACTATGGGGTAACCTTAAATAGATAATTTATTGAAAGCCCCTCGTAAAAGTGGTGGCGTGAAACATTAAGATTTAAAATTGGATAAAATAATTTTCGAAGACATAAATATTTTATATATTTATAATATAAGTATTTTACTATATTTAAAGTTATAATTTGCTGCATTTAAAACTTAAAATTAAAAACTCTATTTAAAAAATATATATGTTTTAAATTTTACTTAGAATCAAACTAACTGAATAATGTATATCATATACATTATTAAGTTAGTTTGAATAAAATACACATTTCCACGAGAAGTTTTCAATTAGATTTATTGGTAATCTGGATGAATTTTTGATCCAGTTCGTCCCAGTACTAAATTAAATGGCCACGTTTCTGAAATCCTTATTGAATTCATATTGGAAACATTGGAAGACCTTTGTTGTTGTATTAGGGTTTTAGGAGCATCAGCGACTAAGGCCATATTGTTCCGTGTATATAAATTGAGTGTGTTCTGTGATCGATTTTCTGTTTGCTGGACGAAAAACCCGAGTTTCCAAGGTGGGGAGGGGACCATGCTACCTTCACCTGAGTCGGACTAACTCAGCAACGTTGTGAAAAAGGTCCATAAAAATTCCTCACATCATTGACGGGACTCGAACTTAGGTATTTTCGACCGCGTGAGGAAATCAGAGATTCTAATAACAGTGCTACCCACGAGGGCTTAGAAAACTGGATGAAATTGAACTTAAATATGGGCTGCATTGAACACAACTTGCAATAATCTAATAATAAGCTAATAATTTGTATTATTATTACATTGTTAAAAATAAAAAAATATATATTTTTTATTTTAATATAACACTCCTCTCTCTCTCTCTCTCTCTCTCTCTAATAGTAATAATAAGCTAATAACTTTTATTGCTATTAGAGTATTAAAAATATAATTTATTTATTAATATAACAAATTATATAGTTTATTATTTATTAATTATAAATTTTAATACTAATTTAATTCTTAAAACTAATTTAGTGGTATTTGTTGATATAATTTGGTGATATCATCTTTGATAAAGATGATAAGGACGATATTATGCCAGCGAAAGTATTGGCACACCACAGAATAATTAGCATTAATAGTAGTATATAATGCAAGAAAGCAAGCTTATACAGCATCTACAGCATCTGCCAAAGGGGAAAAAAAAAAAAAAAAAACCCACACTTTCCATTTTACTTATCCATTCCCTCCAAAAGTTTGTCTAGTTCTTCCTTGAATTTATTTAAGCTGTCAACTTCCACAACGACAGATGGAAGTTTGTTCCCGCAATCAACCACTCGCTGGCTAAAGGCAAATTTCCACACATCTATTCTGCAAAAGTCTTTCCTCAATTTGAATTTATGCCTCCTCAAGTTTGTAATCTGAGCAAGAGGAAGGATCCCATCAGCATTGAGCAAGCTCAATGCTGTGGGAATGATGGGATAATTACATGATATGTTAAATATCAATGCCTATGATGTAAATAGTGATATAGTAGCACGTGGTTTTAAAATGAACTCAGGATACACCTCGTTCGGTTTAAAGGGAAATACCAAGTGAAGCAGAGCTCAGCGAATTTGAATAGATGGATGCCACAATTTCTTGATGTGATTGTCCAACACGGCCATGGCATATGCTATCTATTGATGAAGTGCAGTGCGTGCAATTTTTTTTTTCTCTCCCTAGCTCATCAGGTGTAAAGTCACGTTTTTTTTCGCAGTCCTGTTTATTTGCTATGTAAAAATGTAATGTAAACTGCAGCCATTATCAACCCACTGCAGGATGGAAGCCTCCTCAACAATTCATGCTGAGGAAAAAATGGACCATAATCTGTCACCCTGGTCCAGTGCGGGTTGGCAGATCGACCGTATTCAGCAGCTTGAACCCCGGTCTACTCAAAGAGCGTGTGCTACTGCACTCGCGCTCCTGACTACTTGGCTACTGAGGCCATACTAAGCGCTTTTTCTGACCTTAATGTTAAATAGTTATGCTGTGTCTGACGCTGGATAGCTGTTCTAGATGCCTGACTGATTCTTTATACTGTATGTTGCTTCTGAAATAAGTAATTTTTAATCTTCTTATTATTATCAGTTTATTTACCCAAGGTTAACCCCCTGTACAGCTAGTGGGCTAGGGGGTGATCTGGGAGAGAAATCTTAATTTCTGCATGGCTACCGTAGCTGACCAGTGTTGCTGCCATGCTACTCCCAGTCTTCTTTTGTTTGTCACCCATGACCTTTTTTTTTTTGTTTGAACCATGACCTTGGCGAATGCCTACTTTCTTCTTGGAGTAACCGTGGCAACTCTTGCCATAGAATACTTTAAGGTATGATTTTCTAAAAAAAAAGACAAGATTACTATATTTAGTTGGGAATTTATTTGCTTCTGTTGTTGTGAATTCCCTCCCCGCCCCTCTTGTCTGTTGAAGTTTTACCTAGTTTCTAACTTTTCTCAGTTCAGCATATTTTAACTTTAATATTAAATTTGTGTTGAATAACTTGGTTATAAATATCTAATTTGGGATTTAAGGGAATCAGTACGGATGGAAAGAACACTGTTGCAAGAAAATCAGTCTGAGGAAGGAAACGACAGCTCCCCCTTATTGCCTCCCAAAATGCCATCTTGAGAAAGATATTACTGAAGGTTTACCTACTAGTCAAAAAAGTCGGGATAAACTCAAATTCTGAAGGTAATGAAAATATACTTGAATGATCACTGAATTATGACCACCCTTATGAAAAGTGAATGCGACCCGTTGACCACGTGAAGTACGAGAGTGTGCAGTTAGTCGACCTACGTAGCATCGATAAGGTGTCAGTGGTTCAGTAGGTAGTAAAATTTCGAGCGTGATGGGTAAAAGGAAGGATTTAGCGGACTTTGATGAAGGATAGATTGTGGATGCTCGACGAGCTGGTGCCTCGATTTCCCAAACGGCTGAACTGGTGGGGTGTTCGAGAGCCGCCGTGGTTAAAGTGTACCAGGACTGGCGTCAAAATGGTGAAACAACGACCCGACGGCAAAACTGCAAAGGTCGGCGAAAGGTTGAATGGTGTGGGGCATGTTTCACTGGAAGGAACTTGAACCCCTGGTGAAGGTGGAACAACGTATCACTGGTCTCCGCTATCGTCAACTGCTTGATGACTGTGTACACCTCGCTATGTTACACTTTTTCCCGAATGGCGATGGTGTCTTACAAGATGACAATGCACCGAGCCGTCGGGCACTTGACATGCAGAAATGGTTTGAGGAACACAGTTCTGACTTCCAGCATATCGACTGGCCTCCGAACTCCCCTGATATCAATTCCATAGAGCACTTGCTTGTGGGACACTATGGAAAGGCATATCATGCGTCTTGATACACCAATTACCTCCATATCTGCATTGCTGGCCGCATTACACACAGCTTGGTTGTCCATACCTCCCAAACGCTTCCGACATCTTGTTGCATCAATGGCACGTCGGACAGCTGCTGCACTGAGGACAAAAGGAAGATCTACGAAGTATTAGGTAGGTGGTCATAATTTAGTGATCACTCAGCGTAGAAGAACTGGATGTATTCAGAATACATCTCTTTATGAGGGTGATTTCAAAAATGCGCAAAGATGGGGTTTCTTATGGGAGAGACTAATAAAGTAACTAAAAAGGCAATAGATATTATTATGGACAAATGGTCCAATCTTGAGACAGTAATAACAGCTCTCCTGATAGAAAATGAAAAACTGAAAGCGTTAATCAAGAAATAAATACACGAGTTAGTCTTCTAGACAAAAGTATACAAACCTTTTCTACAGCGACTCCAAATAAAATAGATTATGTTCAAAAGCTAGAAGTTCAAGTCTTTGGTGTTGGGCAAGTCCAAAATGAGGGCCTTCTGTTACAGGGTATCCTTTCTGTTAAATCTTATGCTGATGTTGGCGGTGATTCTACAATGAAGGAACAAATAGTTAAAAGTACTGTTGTTCTCTTCCTAGTTTCAGTGAAACAATGTATAGTGCGCTTTTAAAGATTAAAATTGTGTGTGTGTGTGTGTGTGTGTGTGTGTGTGTGTGTGTGTGTGTGTGTGTGTGTGTGTGTGTGTGTGTGTGTGTGTGTGTGAGTGAGAGAGAGAGAGAGAGAGAGAGAGACACATAAATATGACAAAGTTAATTAGTTCCTATTCGGAAGTGGATCTTCTCTAACTCCTTGGTTACCTCTCGAAGAACAACTCAAAAGAAGTTTTAAATTAGATTTTCGTTCATCTTGAAATATTGGCCGAAAGCGCTACTTTTAACGAATTTCGTTACTGGTCGGTAGGATTCCTTATTCTCGTGAGAGTAGTAAAGTTTATTAGTGAACAAATGATGCTCTGTTTACAAACTAAGTGCTTTAATCGGCCACAAAATCCACTTTCGACATATTTACGATGTTAGAAACTTGTTTCTGAAGTCGTTTTGCAGCCAGGGTTTCAGTTAAGCTTGTAAGCCGCTGTAGTTGTCATTAAGTGGTTTCATCTTATAATACAGACTTAAAGTGCCTTAGAAATAACTTCTAGGAAACCTATCGGAAATAAGATGCTTTCTGGTAAACCTTCTCAACATTTAATCATTGGTATCAGATCATATATCTTTCCTAGCAGATCTGTAGAGGGCTTTTTCTCTTTTTTTTTTTTTTTTTTTTTTTTGTACGTTCAATTAGTGGATAAATCTTGTCTGTTGTTCCCCGAGTATCTCAGACGGCTCTCATTTGCAGTACAATTCATCAAAGGTATCAGTAACAACTAACCAATTTATACCCATAATACTTGGATTGTGATGAAAGCTGCATGACGATTATGTTGCTTATTGAGGAAAAAATTAAATTCCCAGAGAAAAATCGACTGCTGCAGTTATAAAAACTCTGTGTTTTTATAACTGCAGAACTAAATGGCATAAAGTGAATGGGGAAACAGGCGTATATAGCAAAAAAGTTTATATTTGTTTTCTTTCTACTTCCAGAGAAGTCGTGAGCATTACATTCAGCAAGAACTGTACTCAAATTAAAGAATTTGAAAATTAAGAATATTTTTTCAATAATCGAACGTTTTATGGCCTATACTAGTAATGCATCATACTCTCATCGCAAAATATGACTGCTACATATACTAGTTGATCATTTGAATTATTCTCAAGTACTCAGCTCTTTTGGACAGGGAAAAGAGGATTCCAGGGATTTAATGTTTTTCATTTTTAAATTCGTTATCCTTGCGAACTATCTGCGTTATTTGAAATAATTAGCTGTATTTTCCTGATCATAAGAAATGATGGATGACCATCATCCATTTGGAGTGAACCGAATGGATGATGGTGGTACCACATTGATTTCATTTATCCTGTTGGTGTCAAATCATGACACCAACAGGATGAATGAAGCGACGAACCAATTCCCAGGTTTGGGAGTTTGCGAAACAAGAGGCAATTGATATATATCTTTAGAAATGCGAATCAGCAATATCTTTAAGAATGTGATTAATAAATGTTAGGAGATAGCATTGCAATTATAGGTTTAAAATTATTTAAAAAAGTCCATATACAGGGAGTACTTAAATCTTACTCGGCAATTGGAATGATCACCTCGGCAAGGAGGTGATTATTCCATTGTATAAGGCGATGGTCAGGCCACACCTAGAGTACTGTATACAGGTCTGGAGGCCTCATTTCAAGAAGGATGTAGAGCTGCTGGAACGAGTACAGAGAAGGGCAACAAGATTAGTGAATGGAACAAAGGGGTGCTCTTACGAAGAAAGGCTTAAGTTTTGCAAATTACAGTGTCTGGAGACTAGGCACCAGCGAGGTGATCTGATAGAGGTGTATAAAGCCTTGAATGGTTTAAGCATGCTCAATGCTGATGGGATTCTTCCTCTAGCTCAGAAAAATCACCTGAGAGGGCATAAATTCAAATTGAGGAAAGACAGATGTAGGATAGACGTGCGGAAATTTGCCTTTAGCCAGCGGGTGGTTGGTTGGTGGAACAGACTGCCATCCCTTGTGGTGGAGGTTGATAGCCTAAATAAGTTTAAGGCTCAGCTGGACAGGTATTTTGAACGAACAGAGGGGTGAAGTGGAAGTGGTTTTTTTTTTTTTTTTTTTTGGCTGATGCTACATAAGCTTGCTTTCTTGCATCAAATGCCTCTACTAATACTAATACTAATTCACCGGATTAGGTAAACTTGTAACTCTATAATTTTCGTATAGATCTCAAGTAAAAATGATTCAAATTCTGCGTCCTGCTGCTTGCGTTTTTCTCGCTAGTGCACAATGGTTATAATCACTATGCTTCCCACGGCGGATGGGAAGGCTCGAGTTCGAATCCTATCAACAACACGAGGAGCTCTTATGGACATTTTTTTCACTCCTATCTTTCATTCCTGAGACCGACTAAATCTGTGGTTGAGTTAGTCGGTCTCAGGCGAGGATAGAAAGATTTGGTTTTTTTTTTTTTCTGAAACTAGGGTTTTTCGTCCAGCAAAACGTTCAGCCATGTTGAGAAAAAGACCCATAAAAATTCCTCGCGTCATTTACGCGATTCGAACACAGGTCGTTTCAACCTGGTGTGGGATGGAAAAGAACTGGGTTCGAATTGGTCTTAGTGAGGTATGAGCGGACTCAGTCCACTCATGCCTCACAACTACCAAATCCCACATTCTTCAACTCCTTCGGCATTGTTCGGTTGGAAATAAGGTGTTTCTTTTGTTAAATTGAATTTTCCAAGTCATTTGCTGCACACTGGTCCGTCTATTCTGACGCACAATTCACTTTAAATTCCTGCAGTCTCGTTCTCAGAGTACCGACTTTCTGCCGCATTTATTCATTTTAGAGCTGCATTCTCTTTCATCTTCCACTCACCGTATACTTTTGGCTAGATGGTTGCTTTCGACACACCCGTGATTTCCTTTGTTTTCCCAATTTCGAAAAATCAAAATCGAAAATATGTCTGCTCGACTAAGAAGCTCCAGGAAAGCGTACACTATTTATCTGATACCAAAGTGGCTGTGATCTTACCATGCGACAACTTATATTTGCATAACTTACTTTTAATTATCTGTTGAAGCCAAGTGCAAAAGGTTTCAATTTTTTGGTCAGTGTCTGTAGATACACCGTGCGATACCAAGAAAGAGAGTTGGCAGCAATGCCAGTTAACTTACAAGCAGGCTGTATATTAAGACAATCAGAAATAAGTATAACCTAGACAAAAAGTAATGCGAGTCACATCTCCGGAGAACAGCCTAAAAGATAAAATTATTCAATTTGCTATTGATAAATGGTAACGATTGCCATTCAGATTCTCTACGTTTTCCCACATGTCCAGTGGGCTAATATCACTTTCGTCTAAGTAATCAGTGCCCTACTATTATGCAGGATAAAGGGTGGAGAGAGAGAATTGCTGCTTTCCACAACCACTGTGTGAAGTAATCACTCTGTAAAATTGTAGTTGCTGTTTAGGACTCGGTGTAAAAGAGCACAGCTTTAGCCATTATATTGTTGCTGGATTTTAGCCGTATCAATGATTTAGGTCAAATTTGTGCCATTGTGTGTTATGCCTGTACAAGTGTACAGACATAATACACGATGACGTAATGACATAATACACGATGACGCAATGACATAATACACGATGACTCAATGACATAATACACAACACAAGATTGAAGAGGACTTTTGAAATTCCTCCAGTCATAGACGGGATCGAATCTTATTTAACTTTGCCATCCTGCTAACGGATTCTTAATTTAGTATAGAATAGAATAGAACCTTTAATTGCAGCAGAGTAATATACAATTGTTTCCTTCACAGCAGAGTAATGTTAAAGATTCACAGATGGAATATTATTTTAAACAACGACATTATCGCTATTAGACAATATTATAAGATAATATTACAAGCACACATTATAAAAAATATAAACACATTATTGTACATTATCTAAATAGTTTTAATTTAAAGTATATACTCGTATAATCCTTTATTGCCAAGAAAAATAAATAAATAAAATAATGAAACAGCAAGGCAATACTGCAGAACACAATAAAATAGTGATTTTCAAAGATTAACAAGTTACAATATGCGGCACAACATACTGTTCGGTAAATGAAGGAATTGAAAATTTCAATCTGGGAAGTATATTTAACGTTATTGTTCCAGAGTTGATAAAAAAGAAGTCTTGAAAATCGTTCATAGACTGGAACGAGCTGTGGCAAAAGGTCTGGAGTTTTTTCAGGAGTTCTTCAACTGACAAATTTCCAGAAATTGATAGAATTAGGATGACCAGTGAAGTGGCGAGCAAAGAATAAAATTCCTCTCGAATTGTGCACCAAATTCAATCAATGACGTCACCTTCAGATTCAAGTAAATGTTTTGAACAGATTAGCATATTTTTTATTTTAAAATTAATCCAGTTCAACCTTGGCCAAACTTTTGTTGTTTGGATCAGAGCCAAATGAGTACTCGATGCCATGAGGCGTCAATGCGTAATTTCTGAATTACGTGGTTTAAAGCAGGTTTATCTGTTTACGGGATGAAAACAAAACTGGGAAATTTTGGAATTTACTACACCTCCGCTTGACACAAAACAACCTTGGTTCCTCTTGAAGAGGCTTCAATAAGTTGCTCCTCTGATAGACAGGACAGGAACCTGGATTTTTCGGAAATACTAGTAGAGAGCAAGAAATCCATTTAGTCACCGAGCATCGTGTGAGAGAGAGAGATCAGAAACGTTGTACAATCTTATATAATAACTAAGGATTTAATCTTAATCCCTGATTCCTAAATCAATTGCCTATTTGAGCTAGGGATTTATTTTTAATCTTGGTGTAGGTACACTATTTAAAATTAATCTTTATTCTGTGTGTAAAGTGGCACATATCCCTCAATAAAACTACTGAATTTGACTCTTGATTGTTTCTTAAGGAAATAATGAAATTGCTGCAGCTTAAAGCTTTTGCCATTCCATCTTGCCATGCTCTTCTTTCTACTTAATATTCCGAACCCAATAAAGGAAAAACATTTATGGTATCGTATTTAAGAAATGAAGCACTGTGATAGTCATGTTTATAATATCGTAGCGAACATAATTTTGGAAATGCACATTCCACTTGAAAATTATTTGGGAGGAAACGGGGTTTTTTTTTTTTTCTTTTCTTTCTCCTTTTGTTTACTATCAAAGTAAATAGGGCAGTGCATCATCCAGTTTTACATAAGAAAAGGAATTAATTTGGTAAAATATGATCAAAAACTGGACTTTTGCCAATATGAATCTGGGAATTCCCAGATGATTCATACTGACGAAAAGATAGCGTAGATTCTAGATATCGCTGTGGTTGGACTTTATGTACAAAGATCAACTCCAGAAAGAGGTCAGGTTTTCCACATGTGGATCATCTGACCGACAGATGATTCACACGGTCAGTCAAAAGTCTCCATCTCTTTCTCTTGGATCTTAGTCCTAAACCTCCCATTCCGACTACAGCATGTTTAAACACACAAACATGATAGTGTCCAAAATGTACAATAAAGAACGAATAGCAGAAGTTTCCTGAATTTCAGGAAACGTTTGCTATCAGTTCTTGCGATTTTTTTTATTCATTATACTATTTCTTTTCTTTGCAGTTCCACAAGCTTCAAATTCTTCGTACTGAAAACATTACTCTATAGAGAAAATGTAGATTTGGTTAGCAACATTTCATACTATTTTTGTACTATACTTTCATACTATTTTCAATACTATACTATTGAATACTGAAGAAGTCATCCTGGAGTTCCTGGATGAAATTTTTTGACAACAGGTCGGTTTCTAACTGTTAACCTAGTGTATGACTGAGAACTGGCACGGTCTCCAATGTCATCTGATTTAAACCCGTGTGATTTTTATCTCTTGGGTCATTTCAAAGTGAGTTTCAGAAGAAGCCACGAACTAGTCTCTTCCATCTGTAAATTGTACCCACATTAGCATTCGCCAGTGTGGTACGTTGCATTATCTTGTAATGACAGCCCTCTACCGAAAGAGTTCATGGCCCTTGGACTACACGCCCCTCTCAGTTGTTAATGAATTTCTGTGGTCTTAGTAACCTCTTAATGATGCAAAAATCGGATAATTACACATCAGGCGGTCGGGTATCGAACACGGAGCAGAGTAGCCTACGTAGGTCCCCTTGCAAATTGTACAGGATTTTATATACAGTAATGTCAATGTGCGGGGCTTTGGAGAAGTCATCCGCTTGCCTCACCCGAAGGACAGCTGTGATGGGGCACACTTCTTCATTTATTAACGTTTCAAGAGTAGCCATTTAGTTTAGCCATCGAATGTCAACAAAGGTGTACAAGGTACTGCAACAAGAGGAAAAGAAACATTGCACATGTGCCTTCTTCATGAGAAAGTACAGTCCTCCAAAATATCTTTTATATTACTTTTCAGACAGCCCTTGTAATTCTGCTGTGGTCATAGACTGATTGTTTTTCACTTGATTGGCATGAAACGTATACCATACAATGTAGTATTAGTACACATTTCCAAATTAATTATTAAACAGTTGAACTGGAAAAATTTCCAAAAATATTTGCCGACAATAATACTTTAAGATGAAAAATATAGTATTGGCAGCGACTGGACACCTTTCTTTGTGTTAAACAAATAGCTTCGTCTAACTTTTCAGAAAAAAATAAATAAAGACAAAGTATATCTTGCTGGCAGCAATCAACGTTGATTAAGGAAGCTTCAAAAATAACTTGCAATTTTTAAGGTACTTCCACCTAGTGGGTAGCTCAGTTGGTATAATCACTGTTCTCCTCAAACCGGAACCCGTCGATGACGTGAAGAATTTTTATGGGCCTTGTTCATAACGTGACTCAGTTAGGATATCATGATTTTCTTTTCCCGAAAACTGGGGTTTTTCGCCCAGAAAACAATCAAATCGACTACAGAACACACGCAATTTACAGACATAACACATATGGCAGAATATGGCCTATGTCGTTGATGCGCCTAAAACTCTACACAAAATCCACCTTCACCTTAGAGTGCTTGGAGTCTATAGAAAAAAAAAAAAAAAAAAAAAAGAAAGAAAGACGTCCCATAGTCAGCAATCGTCCCTACGCAAAAGGGGGGGGGGTGAGAAAAAATTCATGTAATGCTGCTAAACTCGAGGCTAATTTTTATTTAATTGAAAATTGTGTAATGACTAGTATGTACTACTTGTATTCTGCTCTAAGCTGAATATTAATGTGCCTATTGAGAATTTAAAATTTAAATTCGCAATAAAAGTTTTTCTTTAAATTTCACTTAAAACTTACCTATTGTAATTCATTTTAGTTTTACATCCAGAGAAAACCAAATAAGTTCTGTTGAAGTGATTAACTATTAAAGTTCGGCAGGGATATCAAATTTAATTACAAGAGTTCCCAAAGTCGCCATAAAAAAATAAAAGTTCCGCTTTAGCAAAAAGGTTGAGAACCACGACATTAGACTTTTCCTTAGACCACATTCTTCTACGCGTAAGTTTCATTACTCAAGTAGTTTACTCTTTCCTTTCTTGGGCAAGCTCGTTTATTTCTTTACTTCCACCGTTAGTACAGCTTTCCACCAACGTTTGCTAAATTGCCATTTTCTGCTGCAGCTGACCCACCACTCTTACATTGTAGTATATGGCCTCTCCGTACTCTTTCTCTATTTGTTATCGATCTTAAACCCTTTGTCCGAACATAATTACCATGATAGTTTCTAGAGGAGTACACGTTATATACTGCAACCAGCACAAATCCCGGTGGGTAACTGAAGGTACCGATCTTTTGAAAGTATACGAAAAGACGAGTTAATGCGGGTTGCATGCAAAAGTAATCTAGTAAATAACAGTAAACATGCAAAGGAAGCCCTTAAGAGAGTGGACTCCTTAAGAGCGTGGTCGTTGAGCCGAAGACATTTCACAGAAATTCAGACCATCGGAATTTTATTGTAGGAAGGCGGCGCAATGACAGCTGATTTGGTTGAAAATTATGGCAAAAGAACGAAGTTGTAACAGACAGTGGCGCTTGGCTCTCTTCACTCTTTGGACTCAATTCAAATGAAATGCGAAGGACTAGACCCACTTCATTAGTCCATTATCATTAGTATAAAATTAAATAGCGATCGTTATTTAAAAATTAATGGAAGATTTAAAAATAAGTCCGTTTAGTAAATTTACTGTTAGAAAATTTACAAAAATTTAAATAAATCAAAAACCTTATTTTGGATTTGTCATTTTGGATGTTTCAGTGAGACATTCACTTTAATGCATAATAATAAAGACTAAACAAATTTCGGTCTCAAATTACAGAGTTATGGTGATGAGCTCCTGAGTTACCGAAAATGGCGCGTCTGTAATAAGACGTATGTTTTCATCGATTATAGATTCCATGGATTATTACTTGTTTAGTGGATTAAGGCGTGTTCTATCTTTATTGCATTCAGTAACTAGTTACGTGGATGCCTGATGCAAAGCCCATAACAGCGACAATGCTAGGGGTTTAACATGAAAAATTACAAAAATCATATGTAAAAACATAAAACGAATAATTGAAAATTATGGCAAAAGAAAGAAGTTGTAACAGACAGTGGCGCTTGGCTCTCTTCACTCTTTGGACTCAATTCAAATGAAATGTGAAGGACTAGACCCACTTCATTAGTCCATTATCATTAGTATAAAATTAAATAGCGATATATAAAAATTATACATTAATACGAGAAATGAAAGAACTTTTTTTTTTTTTCTTTTCATGCTACACACAGAGCGATGAAAAAATGATAGCAGTCACTCAGCTGAAGACGAAAGCTGTTCCCTCATGATGCGTCTTCTGTAAGATTTCTCCTCTATGGACTTTTTTTGTAGTCCACATCCACCTCCTGGACGTCGTGAAGCATCTCCATTGGCAGGAATCTGTCACCTATCCTGAGCCTCCACGCCACAGACTGCAGAGGGGGAAGGACTGTTAAGGGTTTCGGGGGGATCCTCCAATTGCACATCTGCCAAAAACTTGGCGTATTGATTTCACCCGCTATCGTTTTAATTGACACGAGCAAGCGGAGGGTGAATATCCGTTCGGAGACTTCTGTATTTTAGAAGTTTGGTAATTTCTGAAGTGTGTGTGTGTGTGTGTGGGTGTGAGGTGGCAGTTTATGCTTGTAGAGGACCCACCGAAGAAGCCAGTACTCATCGGTTGCAATGGTTTTTTGCGTGGTTTTTGTTGACGACGCCCAGATTTCCGCTCCATAGGTGATGACTGGCTGCAGAAACCGGTATGTGTATTGGAGCGTGTACTCGGGCTCTGTGATGAAGGAGGTGTTGTTTGTGTAGTCATCTGGATCTGCAGACCTTGTTGTGAATGTCTGCAACATGGTGTTTGAAGCTGAGTTTAGGGTCGAAGATAACGTCGAAATCTTCTGTGCTTCCATTGATTTCCAGGTTTAGTTGCGTTGGATTTGATTTAAGTGAAAACACCATTTGTGCTGATTTATTAGAAGTTATCTCAAGAGAAAACTGAGCTAGGTATGTAATAAGACTCTTAAGGCTGTTAATTATGGTTTCGGAAGCAGAATCAGGTCGGGTGGTCCCGTGGATCCGATAGAGCAGCTTTAAATCATCTGCATAACTGATAAATTCCGTTTTCCGGCACAGGAATGGGTGAATGGCAGCCGTAAAGAGGAGCCCAGAAAGAACTCCGCCTTGGAGAACACCCACACAGACTCTCCTTGTGAATAATTTTTTTATTCACAGTCAGGTGAAGGACCCTGGTCATTAGTAGCGACTTCAAAAATTTTAGTGTATTGCCTTTGATCTGGTATCCCTCCTCGCAAAGTTGCAGGAGATGCCGGACGTCTATGCTGTCGAATACAGACTGAATATCCAAATAAACAATTGCCCTCTCAGCCCTATCTTGCAGAGCCCCAGAATAGTGTTGGTGGTTGCCAGCAGGTTGGTAAGGGCGGACCTGCGTTTCACGGCATAGTGAATAGATGGTGACTCACATGGCAGAATCTGGTATAATCTCCGAAGCTAGAAATACAAAGGTGATATTGATTCCTGGTGCTGAAACCACAGTTAGCGAATTTTATTCTCTGATAATGGTAAAGATACAATCATCAGACAAATACAGCCTGGACAAGGCTTAAACACCCATCCGAGTGGACTGTGATCAATTCTTTCAGAATGTAAGACTTTAGGGATTTACCTCGTTAAAAACCGGACCACCATCAAGAGCAAATTACCTGCCTGAGTGGCAATGTTTCATATAAAATTACTACTCTCGGACTCCCCAGATAAGATATTTGCTGAAGTTGGACCTCGTGTATCACACTACTGGAAGAGAGCAGCCACTGTCAATCACACAAGACCATCTGTAAATTCTCTTCTGATTAATCATTCTCCTCTGGCACTCGAATTCTCACTCTTGAAACCAGTAAGTAACCGGGACTCGAAAAGGCAAAGAAAAACACACCTTCAAATTCAAAATTTATTAACGAGGAAGTGAGCTCAGTAGGCTGAAACAGGTTAACTGGAAAAAAAACTTCCCAGAAGAGAGAAGCAATCTCGAGTCTATCACAACACTATTTGGAATGTTGTGTTCAAGTATGAAGACCTCAACTGAAAAATAGACATTGGGCTTCTTGAAAGGGTTCAGAGACGAGCAACTCGCATGGTAAGATCGGCAAAAGGGAAACTGTACGAGGAAAGACTCCGATTTATTTATTTAATGTATTAGGCGGTCTCAGCAAACCTTTGGCAATCCCGCTATGTATTTAAAAAAACATGCAAATGCTTCTGGCCTTTTGGATTCAGAACATTCAGGTGCCGTCTTACATAAGATACTTTGTACATGTCGATATGTATGCCATCGTAACTCATCATTATTATTATATTCATTATAATACCTATTAATCCTGTAATATACAGTAATTGTAATTCTATGTTTCCTGTTGCTTTATAAATTTATATGCGCCTAGCATATAAATTTGACCTTGAGAAGCATATACTGCTTCTCAAGGTCAAAGTTTTTACCACAGAAAGAAAGAGCTTTGAATAATTAAGATAGCAACTTCGAGTGATTTAAATAATAATAATAATGATGAAAAATCCACCTAGCCCTTTCCAAAAGATCAACGATTAGTGAATCTACTATACCGCCACGGAGTATCTATTTAACGTTGAAGTGTTTAAAAAAACAATAAAAATTAATAAATAAAAATACTACTTGGCTCTCTGAAGCTAATAAAATCTTCCAAGAAAGAGAAGAATGGTGATATCGAGCTCAGGACCATGGGTGTGCCAATCCCATACTCATCAGACATGAGCCCCATAAAGAACTACGGAAGTATGGGCCTTTTATGCACATAATATTTTTTTTTTAGCTGTTATTGGACGGTTTTAGGCATTTCAGCGACTTTGTTCTGTGGTCGATTTGCCTGTTTGCTAAAGACGAAAAATACAAGTTTCCGGAAGGAAAACACCAAACCACTCTCGCATGAGATCGATTAATTCAGCCACGTTGTGAAAAATGCCCATAAAAATTCTTCGCCTCATGGATGAAATTCGAACCCAAGGCCTTTTCTAGTCGGTGTGGGGAGGATCATGCTTACATAAGGCCTTGAATGGGTTGAGCACGCTGAATTCTGATGGGATCCTTCCACTTGTTCAGATTACGAACCTAAGGGGGCATAAATTCAAATTAAGAAAAGACAGATGTAGATTAGCTGTGCGGAAATTTGCCTTTAGCCAGCGGGTGGTTAATTGCTGGAACACACTTCCATCTGTCGTTGTGGAAGTTGATAGGTTGAATAAATTTAAGGAGGAACTGGACAGGCATTTGGAGGGAATGGTGTGATTTTTTTTTTTTTTTTTTTATGGCTGATGCTGCATACACTTGCTTTCTTGCATCAAATGCCACTGCTACTACTACTACTACATGTACTGTTCTACCGCTAAGGCAAATTTTTCTAGTAAAATCATAAACAATAACTTAATTATTAATACGGTTATATAACAAGAAAGAAACATTTTAAATAAATCACAAACGTAAATCTAATTAAATGTTCAAAATCTTCCATACCAAGGGAAAAAAAGAGAAAAGAAAAGAAAAAATATATATTACTTTCCTCTTTCTATTAGTTCTGACACCTTGTGTTCTTTACATTTCCATCTGTATGCATTTTTTTATCACTTCACGCTTAATTTAAACTTAATTATATAGTTTTGTATCCTTTGATTGCAGCCTTGAATAGCCTTAATATTCAAGAATTTTTATGATATATCTGAAAACGGATTTATGCGTTGATTCCGTGTTCGGCTTTAAAACTATTAGAAAAACAGAGAGACAGCCTGGAGACAAAATTCGCGTTTATATACCAAATGTTAAGAAATTATTCACATATGCAAAGATAATGAGTTACAACTTCAATTAAATTCTGGAACACCTAAATGAGAAAAAAAAAAAAAAAAGCCAAAGTGTATTCCAAGGATGCCGATGCCTTTCATCTCCAACTTTAATATTTATTTAAATGAGGGCGTTTTATGCCTCCATGAAAAAAAACTGAAACACGAATTAAAATAAATAATGATCTACTAAATATATCTTAATTTGCCGATTGTCACGTAGATGTAGTAAAAACTGAATACAGTTTATGAAAAAAATCATTAAGCGCCTTTCTATTTGAATTTTACAGCTAAATAATTAGCATGACAATTTCAACAGGAAAAAAAAAATAAATAATCGAATTAAGAGGAAAAGAGTCAGCAATAATCAAAACTAATGTATGACAAAATTATCTGAACAAATTTTCAGTTTTTTAATTCTTGATATTGCTCTTTAAACACATGGAAAGATAAAACATTTCTAATTACTTAAAAGCTACGAATATAATAAATATTACACCGAAACTCTCGCTAGTTTAAACAAAAACTATATTAAAATATTTAAAATGTTACATTATTTGTTATTTTATTTCATCCATTAGAAGACACGACATACGAATACCCTTGAACAGCAAAATATGTCAGTGGTAAAAGTTAAAGATTAGTCCCTCCAACATTATTATGTATATACAGTAGTTGCAAATGCACAAAAAAAACCCCATTTTTTTCGCTCCCCGTTAAAATTCAGGATGATTCTTGTAGAATTGACGTTGCTGAATTCAAATATGGCAACCATATTCTGTAACACCCACCAAGTTTAAGGGAAAGGGATTAAAGTCAAAAAAGTTTAGTTAAAAAAGATTTTATATATTTTAAGAAAATGTTACATAGAATACTAAATGTTGAACAACGAGTCTATTAACCTTATTCTATTTACAAAAAGATTTATCTGATAACAAGACACTTATTTTGTCGTGTTTTGCCTTTTATAATCGTCCACTGATGTCTTCCGTAAGAGATTCCAACGGTAATCTACCAACATATTTGGACTCCATTTTCCCTGGTATCTCTTTTTCCATTTGAAAAATAACTTGGTGAAACCTTTCACCGTGTTCATCGGAGACGGGTCCCAAGTTTTCAGGAAAAAACCCTAAATGGGAATGTAGGAAATGAAGCTTTAACGACAGGTCTTGGTTTTCGGTCATTAACCTAAGATACCTGAAAACTGAGAGTGATGAGAACTTTTTAAGCACATATCTAAGTTTTTGAACATATTTCCTACGAGAATCTGCCGAAATTATTTCAGGAAGGAAATTGATGCCGACAAGCGTTATCGAAGATTAACATCAGCTGAAATACGATTTATGAGAAGAACAGCAAAACTGTATACTGTATTATGAAATGGAAAGAGTAACGAAGACATTTTAGAACTGAAAGTACAATTAATAATAAAGAAAGCGAAAGATTACGGACAGAAATGGATTGAACACGCTGAAAGAATGGAGTATGACAGATATCCTAAACAACTTCTAGATTACAAATCAGGAGAAGGAGACGTGATCGAAGGCTGAAACGATTAACGGAACAAATTCCATATGAAACATCGAAAAAGGTAAAGATTTTGGCCAACGGAGGTCTAAATGCGTGAACTGCATGATGATAGTTTTATGTATTTGACAACGTACTGTATTTGACAACGGATGCAACTTTTGTAAGACACATAGTCTTACAAATGTATTGCTTTTATACAAAATATGTTTGACCGCATGACATTTGAGAAATAAAAGAGAAACACGGTATGGGAAGGTCTGGGAAAGCAAGGTTGGAAAGTAGTTTTTGAAATAAACAGTTGCCAAATGATGGAGCGGAGACCATTTTCCTAAAAGTGGGAAGGGACTATGAGTAGAAAGAAAGGGTAGTTTTAAAAGGGCACTTAAGGAGGTTAGTCAGATGAAGCTTAATCTGTAGATACAGTCAGATGAAGCTTAATCTGTAGATACAGTCAGATGAAGCTTAATCTGTAGATACTCCTCTACTTTGGTAGCTGATGAGTTTCAGGAAAGGCTCCGAAAGATATAACTATAAGTCCTCAGATCTTTAGAACTTTATTAAATTTAGGAACAGAATTGACCAGACCTGGGTGGAGTGTGAATAATATGATGAAATGTTACGATTACTATAAGGATGAAATGTATATAAATGAAGTAGTATTGAGCAGAAATGAGGTATAAAAATGACGAATAATAATAAGAAGCAGTGTAGGACTACCAGGAATCAAAAGAGATAAAGGAACAATTATATATGGTTAAAATGTTAGAGAGTTTTTGGAGGTTTCAAGGTATGAAGTCAATGGGAATTTATTTGTTTGTAATAGATAGTTTTTCTTAATATCTTTATATAGATAGTATTTACCTTCCCTAAGGTTACTGCGCTGGTTACGTATTACGTATGGCAGATGTTTATGTATATTCATCAGATTTCTTGGAATAATTTTAGGTCTCAAATGAATGTTTTGTGGTTTTTCTTTAATGAATTACGCCACATGTCTCCCTTTTTAAAAATCATCAATAATTTGTATCATGTTTACGTTTTTCCATCTCCTTTATACAAGGAGGAATCTTTCATCTTATTCCTCCCTGACGAAACCAAGATTTTCAAGAAAAAAGACTACATTGGAATCCAGAATTGAACCTTCAAGCGTACCATAAATCCTAATTTGCAAAATTTATCGAGCACATTTTCAATCATATGATCTTGTTCTCCAAGAAGCACAGAAAATGAAGTTATGGGCAATGTTTTCTCTGCCAGTCGATGATTCTTTTTAAACGTTGTCATTGTTCTTTCAATTTGCTCACCTGATGTTAAGTTTCTTATCTGTGATGCAACGAAATTGCCTTCGTTGAGTTTCGCATCAAATAGATTTGGAAATTGTTTGCAAAGATAGATACTGTACTTAAAGCAATTACTGTCCATTTCTAAAGTCCGTAAAAATTGATCTAATAACCCTAATGTGATATTAGGATTTTTGTTGTTTCTGTCAGATTTTGATGTTCAGTTTTTCTGATACAGTAAAACGCTGAGCGCTATTGCTTCCTTGCCCAGTACTGACTTCGCGCTTTGTTTTTCCATTCATATATTAAACATGGCATTTTAGTTTAAATGATTGCTGATCCAACAATATACATTTTTCCACAAAGTAGTCAATTGTGTCTTCATGTTTAACTTTATTAAGAAGTTGGTGGGTTGCATACATAGTAGCGTAATTACAAATGCAGCCCTACCCTGTTGAAGATTGCTAAAGCATCCCTTTATTGCAAATGCAACTGACAAACCACTGAGGGATATGATAAGTGGGTACAAGGCAGAGGTGGTGGAAACATTAGAAAATGCTGAAGAGGAATCTCCAGATGACTCTTTAAGAACCACTGTGGGTCGACAGTCACAACTAAGTATTGAAAGTGATGTGGAAGGTGAGAGCAGTTCTAATGTCAGCAGTCATGTTGAAGAGCTCTTCAGTGCTCCCTGAAACTGATATAAAGTCGAAGTTCACAGAAACAGAAGAAAATGGATCCCAAGTTGTAAATATAACGGAACATGAAGAGAAGGCTGATGGTTTTCAGAAACTGCAAGATGTTGCTTGGAAACCAGAAGAGGTTAATAAGAAACAAAATCCTACAGATGTAAATGAAGAGAATGGGTTAAATCTACATCAGAACATAAGGACTATAAGAAATGATCAGCAATTTACAGGGGTCACCAAAGGGTCCACATTAGTGACTGAATCTTCAACAGATGTTATCCTAATACATCTGAAAGATAACTCCTGGCCATGTCACCTTGATGAGAATTATTGTCTCTAGTACTTGTACCGTACTTAGCAGCGATGAATTTATATACCCCACGTTAGATCAGCCATTGCGAGGGTAATGGCTGATCTAACAATCGCTTTTTGAATGTACGTTATAAGACAAAGTCTTACAAATATATTTCTTTTAGCAAGAATAGAATGTGGAAGTAAAGCACTTAAGGAATAAAAACACCGTTACGGAAATATTTCCATTAGTGGGAGTAGACCTGGCGGAAGAGCACTTAAGGAATATGGTAAACAACGGTATGGTCAGGTGCGGAAGTAGGTTAAAAATGTTTTTGGAACAATAGCCATTCAGTGTTTAAATATGGGAAGTAGAGAGCTATGATAGGAAAGAAAGGGTAAATTTAAAAGGCGCTCAGGGACGTAATCAGCACAATACAGTACTTTAATCCGTATATTACACCCCTACTTCAGGACGCGACACTTAAAGAGTATTTTGGGGAGGTGCGTCGGTATGCAGCAGCTTCAAAGGTATGGTCAGCGGAAGATCTAGAGGTAACAGATGAAAGAGTTCCGTTGTATGGGAAAAACAGAATGAGTTACTGAGGTATGGGAAGAGTGAGTTTAAAGAATAACACCGGGATTGGGTCACGTTTAAATTAGATGAGCGGAGATAAGAAAATGACGAGAAACTAAATAAGGTTTTCACCCCGAAAGGCTGTTGCTGTTATAGTTCTGGGAGAGTCCCGCTATGTAGTAAAGAGTTCCGCTGTGCACTTCAGATGCTGTTTTAGTAGCGTGTGTGGGGGAAGAGGAGTCTCAGTGTTAGGAGAGAGAGAGAAAGTATTGAGAAGAGTAAAGCAAAATGGTACCTGTCTTGTCCAGTTACTTCTTAAGTAGTAACATTATTAGGGAGATTTTAACTTATCTGTCCTCGGGCATGTTCCTGTGCTAGAAGTTATTCCGGAAGCTGAGTAAGAAGCCAGTCAGATAGTGCCCCTGGCTTCTAGTACTGCGGTAATTTCCTTCAGTATTAATAGAGAAGTGTTTCCGAAATAAGACAGTATTGGAAGAGCTATATTGCAGACTTCAACTAAGAGAAACGTCACCGCACTCTGTGGAAGGAATCCGCAGAAGGAAACCCCACCGCGAAAGAGAAGGAACGTAGTCTCCTGAACTGTTACTGCGTTGTATTGAAAGGGGTGGTTAGATAAAATTGCAGGTTATTTTAGAGTACGGTTGAGGTTGAAGAAATTTTGAGAAATATAAGGAAATGTTTAGTATTGAGGTGATTTATTGGTTGAAGTTGTAAAGAGAATTGATATTGCTGCTTAAAAGAAATATGAGGAAATGATTAAGATTGAATTGGTTTAGTGATGGTAGTTGTGCAGAGAATTGAAATTGTTAATTGAGAGAAAAAATATGGAAATGATAGCTGTATTAACTGATTAAATGAACAGATAAATGTAAATGAATACCAGTTATGTACATACGTTTAAATAGTTTTGTCTAATAGATGACTTTGCTCTATAATTTTGTGCCATTGCTCTTGAGAAACTGCCAGTTCACATATAATATATATAAATATGGGAAAATCCCTCAGCTCCTAGAAATTCTGAGTTTCTATGATATTTTAATGCAGTCAGCTTGTGGACCTTAGTGCTTGAGGGGAGCTGTTGTACTAAAATAATAAAAGCAATTGCCACTGACGGTAATACTAAGGTACAGGGGAAATAAAACCTTCCTCCCACAGTTAATTCTAGCCAGTCAGGCTTTTCCCACAACGTTAAGTTTAGAATCTGATAATAAAATTTTACTGGGAATTTTTAGTGGAGAAAGTATTCAAATTACTATTAACGGTAACAGAGCTTGTTGCTCACTTCCACATGCGCCTTTGCATTTTATCTATAGAAGCATGTGTTAACGCGCTGATTTGCATATAGTCCAAGAGTGGGAAGGGGAGAGGAGGAACTGCTTCCTTCGTCTGAGATCAGCTAACTAAAGCCTCGATTGAACAGACCTTTAGAAATACTTCCAGTTATCGATGGTAGTCAAATCCGGCTGTTCTCTCTGACAAGTTAGTTGGCAAAGCAAATTATACCGATGCACGATGGATCTTATATTTGGGAGAGGAGTCGTATGCGAATGTCCTTTTTAATTTTTAGTGTTTGTAGACCTTGCACTCTAGATAAGCAAAATTAGCAATCTCGATGGTTTCTCGGTTCACGTCAGTTGATGGGTATGGGTAAATTCAACCCATGGTTTATTTAAGTTGCACAATACATTCTTTTATTTTATAATTATTTTTCTTCTTTTTTTTTCACCATCTGTCTTACATCATTTGCAAGTGAAATGTGAATGGGGGTTGAAGCAACACAAGGAGGGGATCCTTTTCTTCAGTACCCCTTCACATTTCACGTTAGTCGATATGATAACTACTCTTATTTAGTTCATTGATTTCAATTTCATTTGTCTATTTTTTTTTTTTAGTTATTTTAATTTGAGTTTTGTAATTTTAATTTCCTTTTAGTATTGAATTAGTAGGTGTTTACAGCTCGCTCGTTCGCATCTGGGCATCCATTGCCAGTTCGCTAGTAATATGCAAGCCATGACACAAATGATAGTTTGCATTCACAGTGAAGATGTCCCGGTTGCTCAAAAGTTTCTGTAGCGTTATATTTTTACTCTTTTATTGGGAGTGTCAGTATTTTATCATGGTTACATTTTCCTTTTGGTTACTCTGTGCTGTTGTGCTTTCTGGGTGAGTACTGGCTCTTGCTGTTTAATTTAGTTTTGTTTTTATTTTGGCAGTGATTGCTCGCGTACAGGGAACGCTAGTAACAAGTGTAATATGTTGCAAGTTAGCAGAAATTTCTGTGCGTATTGTAAAATTATTCAATCTTATAATGTATTAGTTGATCGTACTACGTTTAATTCCTATTTTGATATGAGAGTATGATATTATGCGATGGAGAAAAATGGATGTCGTTTTTGAATTCAGCGTACACTGATTACTAAAGGACACAATTAGCCAGACACCCAGATCGTTGAAGGCCTGCGTTATAACAAACTTCATGACGTTTATTAATTAGAAAACCAACAATTATGTTTAATTCATCTGATAATTACATTCACGTTTATATAAGTTTCTGAAATATTTGTAATGATTACTTGGTTTATTTGACAAGAAATAACATCAGTTGAAAGCAATTACACCTGTAAATTTGTTTTTAATTACGTTTCTGACTGAGTGATCTTACATTGTCCAACAAAGAGCAAATGCGAGCTCTCTAACTACTCCCTCAAGAGGATTAGATATATCAGTAAGATTAACATGTCTATAGTAGAACTTTATATATGATTTTTATGCGAAATGAGACTTGCCAAATGAATTTTGTGATATGTATTTTTATAAAACTAAGAACATATTCTTATGCAAAGTTCATCATCAGTTTTTAATTAGCAAACGAGAGGATAGTGGCTTCATATCGAGAGAAATAATGCAAGCATGGATCAAATCAAATCTCACTGGTAAGTCAAGCAGCCGATATTTTTAGTAAAGCAACGTGATATGAATCTTATGGCTAATTCATTAACGTCCTTTGATCAAAGAGATTTAGAAATAAAAATAAAAAAAAAGCGAAAATGAAGGCGAGACATTAGCAAGCCAAACGTTATTTTAGTTGCAGGTAATTAAACAAGCAGACGACTTAAGCTGCGCCTGCGGACCTGAAAGGCACCAAGTTATTAATTTTTGCCTCTTCAACTTCTACCATCTATTAAATGTGTGCGTGTAGCGTCGAAGGGCGCTTAATTCCGATTTCGCCTTCCATTTTCTAGAGACAACGCTAACAAATGAGTGGTTTTCTTTAAAAAAAAAAAGGGAAAAAAGAAAAAGCTGATATTAGTTTTCCTATCACCGTGTTGTTATTACTCAATAATGAGCAGTAGTCAAACTTTCTCACTCCCGTAGTTTTCTTATTATATAAGTAACTCCAGATACAGACAGCGGGCAGTTTTCATAACTGCCGATAAGCCTCCACTGGTGGAGATTTTTCCAGTATGTACCTAAGTTATTCAAAGCCCGGCGACTATTGTACAGAAGTTTAATGTCTTGAGTGATGAGGATTAGTTCTTTATTAGGACGCAAATCTACGTTGTTGTATGGAGTAAAAGGTTGCGTAGTTTTGCGAAAGTGGTTGAAGAATTACATGAAAGTGTGGGGATGAGATACATCAATAATAATGTGGCAGTTTTACTTCTCGAGAAGGAGAAGCTAAATATAGGGTGATAATGAGTTCTTCAGAGGGGAAGAAACAGCAGAATTTTTTGCATCGGTTGTTTATTCGAGAAAATGAGTTATGAGAGCGATTACTTTTTAATCTAAAAAACAAATCAACTTTCAGCGTATTGCCATTTTCATTAAAATCAGTATATCTGTATTTAAACCGTGTGGTGGCATGTATGTATGGGTGGTTTTTTTTTTTTTTTTTCTGTGTGATCGTTTTTTACCTATCCAAGCTCTTCCATCAATACAAGCACTCCAGCGACTTAGAATTGACCTGCAGGGGACGACCGTTGAAAATAAATAATGCATTATGCTTTTCGAGTGGATCACGTCAATATAGCCTGAATAACTCTTGATATTTTCAAGGAATGAGAGTAGTAGTCGTAGTATAAGAGCCAGATAAGGCTTATTTCTTCATCATCCATCCACATCTATATCATCTGATGACGCTGATCAATATCATTGTTATAGAATAACGTTTATTGAGGTTAGATCCAACCCAACTTCACTATCACATTTTTCCCGCAATTGTAATGTATACAGTTATAAATATTGCTCTGTATGAGTTTACTTTTTATATATGCGAATTATTAATGAAATTTATCGTTCTTATCTCACTGTAATACTCCTGGACTTGCCATGTTTATCCAGTTACAATGAATAACTGTAAATATTATTATACTCGTGTTTTACTCTTAAGTTATATGTGCAACATTAATCATAATTATCATACTTATCTATATGTAATACACCCTGCCATATCGCTGGGATAAGTAATATTATTTTTGGTACTGTGTGCCACCTGCACTATGCTTAAGCTTAACACCAATAAAGATAATAAATAATCTGTAGAAAATAAAAATAAAATTCTAATGGTACCATAATGGTGTTTGTTTTCACTTATCTGCTTGCGCTCTTTCCTAGATATATCTAAATGTAACATTTGATTCTTTGTTTGTATAGAAATGGTTTTAAATTAACTGAATAGCTCTATTTTCAAATTCTGGTCATATTTTTAATAAGTTCTGTAAATAGCTTTACTGGTTTTCGCAAAAAGTTTTGTAAACTTGCTGCTACAAAGCGTTAAGTTGGGTTCACTTGTTTGTAGGTGCCAAACCAAATAAGGCACGAAGCTTCAGGTTATTGTATTTTAAAAGTGTTCTAGATTTGTTTGCATACGCAGGAGAAAGAGTCCGACATTTACAGAGAAAATACTTTTGACACTTTCGCTTGAGACCAACTAACTGCAGTCCAGAGTGACAAGTTTTTGAGAATTCTTCTCATCTGCAACAGAAATCGAACTGAGACGTCTGTTTTTTTTTTTAAGGGATAGCAGGATCAGGATAGTCTTCAAGTAATTCATATACAAGGGACGATCATTTAATTCGCGTACTGGTGCAAGATTTTATGTTTATTGTGAACTTTCCATAACTGCCGCTAGAGGCGCTCTCCCTAATTGCTACTGAGCAAACTCTGTGTGCGCATGCCAGTACTTGTCGAGCTAGTGTTGCGTGAAGTTTTTTTTTTTTTAGCCGTGTGTCTTGACGATCGTTTTGAAGCAAGTATCATGTAGAACATACAGATTGAACAGCGTCATGTGATTCGTTAATTGTGTCAGACGGGGCTTAAATGCATTATCGGAAACAGATGAAGAAATGTATAGTAATGAGTGGCTTGGTGGGACGGCCATGTTCCGGTGTGAAGTGGCTTCTCCATCGAGACAATGCCAGGCCCCATACGGCTAATATTGTGCAGGCAGTGATCACTGCCATAGGAGCCGAGGTTCTGCTACATCCTTCTTATCACCGGACTTAGCCCCGTTTGATTTCTTCCTGTTTCCATGTCTGAAGAAAGCTTTGAAAGGCAAGCGTTTCGCGTTCAACACAACGATGCTCGCAGAGCCACAACGGAAGCACTTCGCAGTCTTTCGAAAAATTTAATGAGTGGGTACGATGGTGGCAAAAGTGTGTAAAGTTCAAGGGAGAGTATTTCGAGAAGGAGAAATCCACAGAAGATTCAGATGACAATTAAGATAAGATCTGCACTAGGCTGCGAATTAAATGATCACCATTCTTATTAAAACTCACCATGCTTGGGAAGAGGAGGAACTGTATGGCCTGCGTAATGCAAATAGCCCAGTTGTGGAGGAAAAAGGTACGAACGTTAATGAACGGTCTTTATGCATTTAAATTCAAGTTTACTTCCGTATGCTGATTGGCTATCCACCTAGACATAAAACATTCAGTTCGGCGTACGTTCGCTAATAGAGGCCATCCGCCAGCTGATGAGACCAACTTGGTAAGCTGTCCTGGCGATGTCTCAGCTTTTTAGATGTATAACGGAATAGCCTTTTCTGGTGACGCCATTCTATTTAAAAAGATATTTACAATTTGGGTAGACCCACGCATAATGGTATTTTTCTCTAAGCTGAAAATAAGCCCAAGTCTTGAGATCGATCTCGATCATCAATGGGAGCAGAAAGATCTTCGTGATTGAAATCGAACCCGTTGAAGCGTACAAACTTTATATGATGAGTTAATTGTCACCTGTTTGGAAGGCTAAGATTTCAGTACTGTCGCTGATCCGCATTATTTTGGTGTTCCAGTTACAAAAATTACGCATTTTTCATAGTCCCTAATAATAATACTTAGTGCCCTTAGGACCGAATTCCTACTGGGAATAAAATGTTCATACAAGCAACTACTCTGGCAAGCCCTGTTTGTCGCGTCGGAGAGAACTTTTCTTTCTTTCTTTCCCCTCCCCCCCTTCGGTTGCAAGGTCTCTTCATGCAAACTGAAATTAGAATTCATCACATAAATAAATAAAAGTTTGAACAGATATGCAATTCAAGATAGCATATTAATAATGCAGAAGGACACTCTTTCAGCTTCAAGAAGTACAATTGTGCACTTCTGAATCGCGTTACTTGCATAAGCAATCATAATTACAAGGCTCAAATATAAATAGATAAGTGCACGTAACCTTCTGTAAATTCAGGATACATGTTCAAAGGAATTGTGGGGGGACTTTTGGGAACGGAGAAATGAAATAAGATAAACTTTGGGAACGTTACTTTTCATAATGATTTAAGGAACAGGGGCCAAGACTCAATCAAAACAGCAATTATTTTACAATGAAAATCAGATGAAGAATCGATTTATGCTTCAAAACTTATACCATATATACCTGGTTATTCTAATTCGTAGACTATAAATGTGGACGTATTTCTGTACAACGCGATTTTCTCAAAGGTCAGGAATAAAGAATAATTTATCTTCGAATAATTTTCTTCTTTTTGATTAGATCAGTAAAGAAATTAATGGACAATTTGTCAGAATAAATAAAGATTATTATTTAAAAACAAAGAAGAAAAATGAAAGGATTTGTCTTTTACAATGACTTTTAAACGAAAAAAAAAAAAAAAAAAAGATTTTAAGGATTCTGTAATACTACTAATGCATTCCATCGGCATTCTTAACAAGTTTTACTAATCTTCTTACATGCGCAAGGTAATTATTTTTCTTAACGTTTACCCGTTTCATCATTATTAAAAGAACACGTGCGTCGCCTGCTGTTTATAATACAGCTGCTAATCTCGTTATTAAAAAGCCTCCAAATTCATACACCTGCTAGGTTAAAAAAAACAAAAAACTCATAAGTTAGCTATTCGTAGACGATATTTAATGTGTTCGCTTATCTACCTCATCCGGCATTCATCACTTGTTTTCAAATTTATCGTAGTCAGCCCATTATTAATTTTCACTTTCATCTCGGAAGTATTCTGTCGTGTAAAATACAAAGCGAAGTTCGCTGTAAAATTTATTTTTTGCAGAATTTTAACTACCTGGTTATTCTAATTCTTTTATTAATTCTCTAAACGCGAAATCGCATTTTTCAACTGCCGATTCACTGAACAGACGACAGTTGTAATCACACCAGACGACAAAATAAACAAATGCAGAAATTGGTTGAAATCTCCAAAAGATGAATTAAAAGTAATTTTGTATGCTACTGTTAACAATAAAATAACCATCAGCTACTTCGTTTTACTACGAAAATCAGACGAAAAGTCGTCTTCCATTAAAACTTGCCGTAGTCTGATGTAAGCGTACATCACAAACGTGCTTCAAGACGCAATGGTACTTGGAAATCGAGGTGTTTGACGTCTGACATAGGCGAACAAAGCAAAAGAGAGAATGTTGAAGTTATCTACCATCACGTTTACTGCCAATGTGGAAACAAACGGAAGTTAACAATAAAACTTTGCATTCCAAAATAGGTTTGTCCATACTTCAACCAAACTTGTTCTGCCACGTTTTCCACCCGTGCTCAGCCCATTCCAGCCACCCATCGCCATTACGTTAACGGTAGCTAGGTAACGGGCTCCGAATGTAATAACACCTGAGACGCAGATGACAACTCGATGCGTATAGCCAATATCAAACATCCTAAGACTGGCGGCGCTATTTGCTGATGCACAACACGCCTGTCGTCACGGGAAAGCCGGAGCCATCCGTTGTCGTCACCCGAGGGATGATCCGAGTGCGAATGAATTACTTGAAACCGCTGCACGCGAAGATAGCGCGAGGACTTAGATTTTAATGTTAAGTAGGCGATATCATTCACGTGGTAGCTTGCTGGAAACCTTTACAAACCAATTGTACGGCGTTCATCCACTTCGTGAGCTCTTCCGATTGATAGAATCCCCAGACGCCATAAAGAACTTTCAATTTACTCCGCTATATTGTATGGATCGGAGCCAGGAAAATAACGCGCTCGGAAATTGGGACTAGAAAGCTTCTGGACGCGTTCTAGGAAGTCACAAGATACTTTAGATTGTCAACATTACTCCTGTGGGGTTACGTTTAACGCGGTTAATTCCACGGAGAAACAGTGCTAAAGCTCCACCCCCCTCCCCCGCTGCCGTTTCCACGGTAACGCCATTACGTCTGAAGTAAGAGCTAAGGCATAAAGCATCGCCAGTCCGTCAACCGTCTACACTTGACACGCAGCACCACCAACTTCGTTGCGATGCTGTTGGCAAAGCACACAGTTGCCATTGATTACTCACACAAACAGGTAACAGAATGCAAGCAGTACACAAGATAATTGTGAGAAACTACCTTCTTTGATGAGCTCCAAGTACACAAAATTCGAAAGCAGCATTAAAGACGGATCCAAGTTGATAGTTTTGTTTGGTAAATCTGATACCGATTGTTCATTATCGTTTATTGAAATACTATCGGCTAGAGTTGGACCAAAGGGGTGACAGAACTGAGATAACTGATTGTCGATCCTTTGGAATAGGTTTGCATTTCGTCAGTGATGTAGGGAATTCATCGAGGCTTCACAGAGGGAAACAAATCCAGATTTATTTTATTATTATTATTTTTTTTTTTTTTCATTCTGAAAACTGACAATACGCGTAATTTACCAGATCAGTATACAGGTACAAAACATTGCACGTGTGGTCATATGCTTGCGATGCAATTCTTGCTCAGACTATCTTTTGTTTTGGCCATTGAAAACATCTATTGAGAAAGAAATTTGGGTAAATCGCAACACTGGGTTTTGATCCTGCTTTACTGTATAGCAGATCAGTACACAGTACATGTATAGCAATCAAGAAATGTCTGAGCCAGTGGCGCATTATCCTATAGGCAAAAAAGACATCTGTCTAGGGCCCCGATCAGAGGAAGGCCCCAAAGTAATTTTTTCAAAAATGCATTGCTGTTTTTTTACTAATATTTTGAGTGATTTTTTTTTTTTTTTTATCGAAAAACTAGACTTTACTTGAACATCATTTGAAAATTACGTTTTTTTTTTTTTTTTTTTTTTTAAATTTACCGATTTTGATGAAAGTTTATATGTAGTTCTTATGTCATATAATTTGTTTGTTTTGTTGTCACAATAAAATGAACTTGAAAATGTTCTTTAGTTTTTTTTTTTTTTTTTTTTTTTAGATGGGGCCCCCAATTCCCATTTTGCCTTGGGCCCCATGAAAGTATGACGCGCCACTGGTCTGAGCAATGCTCCATCGTGTTGGGATGGAAGTGAAGGATTTTGCTTTCTGTTGTAAGTTTTGTGTGCTGCAGGTTAAAGCGGTTGTTTTTTTTTTTCTTTTTCGACAAGAAAATAAAATTTTATTTTCTTGGACTTTTTATTGCTGTATGGCAGATAAGTCTCTTATGTTATAGGAGCAGATTCAATGTGTTTTCCTTTGTGGGGGGGGGGGGAGAAATAACATTGGCGATATTTCTAGGGAGACGATGACCGATGATGATGTAAAGTATGTGATGGGCAGTAGTTGAAAATTAAATTTCAATGTTTTGAATTTATCTCGAATTTTTAGCCAGCCTTTGTAATATACATACAACACGAATAGTTACCATACAACAACTTAATACATTGATGTCACTTATCAAGAACCAATCATCAAGATTGCAAGTAAAGGTAACAATCCTCAGGGGCTCACATCTGGTGAGTATGGGCTTGTCACACCCAGAGTCCTGGGCTGGATATCATCATTCTTCTCTTTCTTGGTGATTCCTTTCTACTTCTCTCTCTCTCTCTCTCTCTCTCTCTCTCTCTCTCTCTCTCTCACACACGGTAACTTGGGAATTTTTTTTTTTGTTTTGGTTGGTGCAGCATAAGCCTTAGGCTTCCTTGCACCATATGGCTAACAATAATCTTCTCCTTAGATGGTGGGTTTGTTACCTTTACCACAATTTCCGCTACGCTATAATTTACTTAACTTCCAAATGATTTACATCTTATAGTTTTAACCTAAATCTTAATGGCATGTATTTTATGTCCGAAACGGAAACGTGACACCAAGGTTGCATGTTATGTGACAATATCCTTTTGCTTTGTATTATTTCATTTTGTATTATATATATTTATTTCTTTTCTTCTTGCTATCTCTAAACTAATTATGCTCACTCTTTATTACCTTTCTGTTACTCTTCACTCTTCTATTTCTCTCTCCTTCCCATTTGTCACTAAACTTATATATATATATATATATATATATATATATATATATATATATATATATATACAGAAAGAAAGAAAAGAATGCAGTGTTTATATTTCAGCACGACCAGAATAGTTTATAAATAGGCATTTGGCAATGATATTATTATTAAGTGTATTTTGCACTCACGTGGATTAGAACCACTATCAACTCGAACGCGTTGCGCTTGATAACCATATTTAAGACTTGGTCTGTTATATCAGTTTCTACGTCTCGCAAAGGGACATCTGTGGTTCTTTTGCTGTCAGGAAACGCGAGTGTTTTGGGAATTTTCAGAGGGCCGATGCTGGTCACTGTATTTCCCTTAAACTGTATTTCCCTTTTCCTGTGCTCTTTTTCTTACGTGGGCGTCTGTATTCACCCGTTGGGTTAGGTGTAGTTAGGTGGGGCGGTTTGTTTGCTTGTTTCTGGTAGCAGTTGGGCCATTTATCCTGCTTATTTATTTTGAATTTTCGCCTGATACTACCTACACCTTGATCGTAGCCAAAAGGCTTAATTTTCATCTGAATGAACTTGTCAGTTGGTACTTCTAAAATTACTTGTTGCAGTTTAATAATATGGTTAAGGCTATTCGATGGAAAAAGAAATAATTTTACTTAAATTTTCTCTTCATTGTTTTAGATATCTAAATTGGACAATCTGGTTCAATATCTGCACAACTGCAATCATCGTGTGGTTTTGTCATTGCTTTCAACAAGATGACAGCAGTTCATTGGAGGAATCAAACCTACGATTAATATCGTAGTTTTGGATTCTCCTTGTAATTCAAACTAAATGCTTTCAATGATAAGGTACTTTGTCTTTCGTTTTTAAATCCGAAATGAATCGTGAGGCTGATGTGGCTGGTGCTCATAGTCGTTGTGTTTCGTACTTCGTTTTTATCTGCCATACAGCAGATAATTACGAATTTGATGTGTCAGAATTGCTTAAATAATACTGTTCTCTTATGACTATAATTTATTTTTTTCCCTGTAGTACGACTCATAGCGAGACTGTATCAAGCTTTCTTTTCTGTCTTAATATTCCAATTAATGTTTCAGCCTCAAGAAGAGATGAGATTATCTCTTCTTTGGGAATGCATGTAACATACTGCATTCCGCCATTACAGTTTATTTGAAGATGTTGTTGTTATTTGGTTTTTAGGAGCATTAGCAACGAAGGCCATATTGCTCCGGGATATGCGGTAGTCATTCCTTGACCTTTCCGCATCCTACGTATTTGGGGTGACGGGCTCGAACCCCGGTCTAATCAAGAAGCGTGTGCTATGCAGTGCTGCTCCTTCCCACCTGGCTACGGAGGCGCCATTTGAAGATGTATTACAATAGTTTCGAAAAAACATTTAGTACATCAGCAGCAAACCCATAAAGTATCGGTTGTTCGTTGCCACTCTTGATAACAATTCCAATTGCCTTAGAAACTGAATTTTGCCGTTCATTGAACTGCATGACTGTCTTCTTTAGAAAAATAACTCAAAACAAATAAAGGTTTTGTTTCAGGTTTTCGGGTGCAATATCGCTACTTAATTTTTGATTTGCAATTTAATTTCCTTGATTTCTTTGTAAAGTTTAATGAACCTATGTCGCGTACTTTTATTCATAGCTCTTGGTCAAAATGAAATCTGAATCCTTTTATCTCACACAAAGGTAGGGTTATTATCAGACACCGCTGCAGGGTTTGACCAGCATTGGTTTAAAACGGAGGATACCACAAGCGAAAATGGAGACACAAGACATAAGGGGGAGGGGGATAATTTATTAAAATAAAAGTCAAAATAAAAATAATTAAAAATAATGTAAGATTAACTTCATTTGAATTCTTTTACGTTAAACAATTTCAATAAAAATTCATATTTTCAAGACTAATAGACTAGATATTCTGCACCATGACAAGTGGTGCTATATTTATATCTTATTGGAAGAGATATAGTTTGGAAAATATGGGGGCCCTTATATACTGTATTGCGGTATAAACTTATTCGTTGAGGTTACGTTCCCAAAACATATTCGTAAACTGCAGAAAAACAGAGTTTGGTTCCTCGCTCTCAAGATATTTTTGTATTGTATTAAACAATATAACATAGTGTAAAATTTACAAAAATTTGTGATGATTTATAAGTAAGCCAGTTATAGCTGTAAATATGAATATCACATTAGCATTTCATACAAACCAGTCAGTCTAGTTTCTTGTTAATATTTTCAACTGCTTATCCACAAAATCCGTCCTTTGGGGGTTTTCCACTTAGTATTAGTATTAGTAACGGCCATATGGTGCAAGAAAGCCTATGGCTTATGCTGCACCAGCCAAAAAAAAAAAAAAAATCCGAACAAAACAATGTTAAAAACAAAAATTAAATAAATAATAATAATTAATAAATAAATAAAAATAATAAAATGAAATTAAATAAAAAGGAAATTAATCCTATCATCCTATGCGCTTCCCTTACCCGAAAGTACTATCCAGATGACCTTTGAATTTCCCCAAACTGTCGGCCTCTACCACCCACGAAGGCAACTTATTCCAGTAATTTATAACTCACTGGCTAAAATAAAACTTCCTGCAGTCCAATCTAAACATTTCCCCGCGTAACTTGAATTTATGTCCCCTAGTTCTAGCATCATTTATAATCTTGAAAATTTCGTCCTCATTCATTTTACTGATGCCTCTCAGAGCCTTAAACACCTCAATCAAATCTCCTCTAAGGTGTCTAGTTTCCAAACTCTGCAACTCACATATTCGAAGTCTTTCTTCATAAGGACGCCCTTTTGCCGATCTCACCAGGCGAGTTACCCTTCTTTGCACCCTTTCAAGAAGCTCGATGTCTTTCTTTAGGTGCGGTCTCCATACTTGAACACAGTATTCCAAGTGTGGTCTAACATAGGCCTTATATAATGGGATTATCGCGTCCCTATCTCTACTTGCAAAAGTTCGATAGATCATCGATAGGACACCATGGGCCTTCCTTGCAACCTGTTTACAATGCTCAGAGAATTTCATGTCTGACCGTATCGTAACACCCAAGTCCCTTTCCTCCAGTACTGGGTTTAGTTGAACTCCACCAAGTGAATAAGTTATTTTGGGATTACTGTTTCCCAGGTGTAATACCTTACACTTTGTTGGATTAAAGCACAGCTGCCATTTTTCTGACCATTCTTGAAGTCTATCTAGGTCTCTCTGAAGAAGTTCAGCTTGACAGTGATCATTAACTACTCTACCAATTTTAACATCATCTGCAAATTTAGACATCACGCCCTCTATCCCTTCATCAATGTCGTTTATGAAAATTAAAAACAACAGTGGTCCTAATACTGATCCTTGGGGAACCCCACTTCATACATCAACCCAATCTGAGGAATAGGCATTTATCACAACCCTCTGCCTCCTGCCCTGAAGCCATCCTTCTATCCATCTAAGGATTTTCCCAGTGATTCCAACCTGTTCCAGCTTATAAAGCAACCGCTCATGTGGGACTGAGTCAAAAGCTTTGCTGAAATCTAAATAAACAATGTCGAAATTATTCCCTAAATCCAGCTCGTGAGTGACCCTTTCGAAATAGCGAACTAGATTTGTTAAACATGATTTTCCCTTTACAAAACCATGCTGAGTATCCTTCAGAATTTCAATTCGATCCAAATGATCCTGAATTCCACCCTTGATCAATGCCTCCATGATTTTCCCTACTACTGAAGTCAGACTGACAGGTCGATAATTTCCCACTTCACTTTTAGAGCCACCCTTATGTATTGGAGATACATTTGCACTTTTCCAATCCAAGGGAATCTCCCCAGAGTCTAGTGATGCTCGCATAATTAGCCTCAATGGTTCAATGCACTCGCTTGCCGCCTCTCTCAAGATTATAGGGTATATTCCATCAACTCCAGGAGCCTTACTAGTCTGTAGGCTTGAAAGTTTTTTCATTAAATAATCTTGCGAAATTTCAATATCATTAATTACACATTTTTTAACTTCGCTCCCACAATTTCCCATTGCCACAAAAGGCTTTTCATTTGTAAATATCGATGCAAAATAACTGTTGAGTTCATCTGCAACGGCAGCTGGTGTATTTATTACTATCCCCTTTCCCTTACGTAAAGGTCCGATCTGGTTTGTCCTGCTCTTCTTGGCATTTATATATGTGAAGAATTCTTTATCCCCCCTCTTTGCTCTGTTTGCTAGTGATTTCTCATAAACTGCCTTTGCCTGTCGAACCTTTTCTGTGGCTCTATTACACATCACCTTGTAGCTGTTATAGGCTTCAGTACTTTTTATTGCTCTGTAACGTTTCCATGCCACCTTTTTCTGCTCAAGTAATGTGGCAACTTCACTATTCATCCAACTTGGAACCCTTCTCGTGGAGTATTTTTTTTAATGGTATATACGCATTCAAGGCATCTGTGATTAATGTTTTAAAAGCGTACCACAGTTCAATTGTATTCATTCTCTGCGCGATATCTACCCAGTTAATAGAGGCCATGTAGTACCTTAAGGCATCGTAATTTCCTTTTCTGAAATTAAAACCCATTCCTTTGCCTTTTACTTCTGCTACCTCTCTCGTCATCATCCACCGTAGAACTCCGTGATCACTTCCTGCTACTGGTTCCTCTACTGTCAGCCCTGTTATGTCATCTGATTCATGTGTGATGATGAGGTCTAGGATATTCTTTTCTCTAGTACTTTCCCTGACATGTTGATACAAATAACAGTCATCTAGTTGATTTAAAAATTTTGTTCCCCATGTCGAGTTTCCTTCCCATTTACTCCAATCAATTAGAGGCAAATTGAAATCACCCATAATAAGGCATTGACGCTTACTTGCCCATTCCATTTGCATGTAGAGGCTTTTGTCATAGTCTTCACAATCACCTGGTCTGTAGATTACGCCTACTCGTCTGTAGATTACGCCTTTTCATAAGGTTCTATGAAACATGGGCTGCTTTGCTAAGGGGGATTACCTCCAAGGACTGAATGTGGATTTTTTTTTTTTAACTTATAGGTTTTATTGTTGTAAAAATTGTGTGGAGTAATCTGTAGATCATTGGAGAGTGCTGGTAGGAAAAAGCCTGATTTAGAGCACCCTTATTATTTATTTTGGTTTTTACAGAGATGTCTGTCCATTAGCAGTAGTACCTCTACAAGGACAGATTTTTCCCAGGATTTCATAAGGATTGAAGAGAAACTAAAGCAGTGCTCCGGGGAATCATTAAACTTTAACCATCATACAGCAGCAGAAAAAAAAATCAGATTATTTTGATCATAGGGGAGGGGGTTAGTCTCTTTAGTCCCTAACTGAAGCTAAAGAAACTAACCTAACTGAGATTAAAGTTCAAAGGTGCCATTTCTAGATTCGAGTAAAGTATGGATTTTGAGATAGTAAGGGGGGATGCCGTGACTAGATTAACTCATCTCATCATCCAGTTTTCTGTACTAAAAAAACTTCTTAATATGAGTCTGTAGGAAGGGGGGGGGGAACAGAGAACCAATTCATGGCCTCATACAGAGATATAGGAACCAGACTAATATATTTATTTTAATTGATAAGACAATACAATTTTTACATATTGAATAGTTATTGGTTCTGTCAAATCCACACTGAGTACAGATCTGGAGTTAAGTGATTGTAGATTGTGGTATAACCAACTTGAGCACCCAAAAACTCCTCCGCAGCGAAAGTTAGATGCAGCGCTTGCTCGGCAGCAGGAAAGTCTGTCACCGCTGTTCCAAATTTTGACCAACAACCAGGGCTCGAAATGGACCGGAACTCGGAATACTATTCTTCTACTGAGAACTATGTTCCGGTTCATCCCATGCATCGATAATGTCATGTATTTAACTGGTTATTAAAAATGTTTTTTTTTAATATATTAAAGTATAGCAATGTAGCAGATATATATTTTATGCATTGGGTCAATTGTCAGGTTTGTGATTACATGACAATTAAATATGCCATTTTGTTTTTCAATTTGTTAAGTATGAGAGAACTTAAATATCACCATGCCTGGGGTTGCTTTAAATTATAATCGTGCCCTAGCAGGGGGGACTTCAACATTTGCAAAAGCGCACACACACAACTCGGTCTATTTATAAAAGTATGACGAATTTGATACGACTGATCTAAATGCACATCCTTCCGAGCCGTTGAAAGCAATGGAGCACAGCAGAATGTAATAGAAATAGGTTACTCCGTCCATATTAGCATTGAGAGACACGAAAGAGAGATTAATAGCTACCACGACACAACTTCCTTTTCCGATATTTCATGCGAAATGATGGCGTATTGCAGCGGGTGCTTTTTTGAGTGTTGCTAGCCGTTGGATTCCACTGCCTAACAGTGAAATGGCCATTTAAAAAGGCAAAAAATGGCCACACATAAAAAGATCAGATTGAAAAGCTCCACGCGAAATCTTAGATTCTTAACGTAAGCCATTTCGTCAATCCTAAAATTTCTCGTTCAAAAACGGTGGGGGGGGGGGTAAAAAAGAAACACTTTTTGTTTCATGACACTACAGTGTCAGTTGCGTACACACAGGCACGCAAGAGAAAAGCTATTTCAAAATTAATACACAACTAACAAGCATTGGGAAATCGGAAACAAGTCAACAATACGGAATTATGAGCGATTTGAATTCGACCAATCAGAGCAACAAGGATCCAGTCCAGTTTAAAGAAATATCTAATACAATCAGAAGTTTGAAAATTGAGACAACTTTTGAAGAAACCGTCCGGTCAAAATGCATACGATTCATATTATTTCTTTAAATTTTGGTCTGTACTGTATTTTATGTTATTTCACGTTTTCAGTTAAATGTATATTTGTGTTTTTATTCTGTTATGTTCCGTGTTTGAGGAACATCTGACAAATGGAAGACCAATTAACTTAAGAGCAAATTGTAACAAGCACATGGATTCGTGAACTTCAATTGGTACACAATTTTTCGAAAATTTCTAAAACACAATCAAAATGGAAACAGAAACTAAAGCCAAAACGGAAGGGGATAAAATAATATGGCAACAGGGGTAAGGAGTTTGATGCATCTGATAGAATGGAAAAACAACAACAACAAAAAAGAAAAACACGTGCCCACACACATTGAAACAGCGAGTGTTCAAATCACATCAATTCAAATATTCTACAAAATACTCACCAGGTTTATTACACGTTTCAAAACGTTCTTCTCTAGACATCAAAGCCCGAAATGACAGTGTTTAATTATCCCAGCAATACGGCGAAGCTGCAAAATAATAATAAATGCTGAATAAATAAACGATTTAACCAGGATGGAAAAATTTAATTCCAACCATAAGCGCACTAGTGATAAGCATAATCGAATGATATAACTGAACGATTTTCCAAAATCGAATGAATCATTCGAATGATATGAGTATAATCGATTATGATCTCTCGATTATACCAATCAGTAAAGCGCACACACGGATGGAGATATTGGGGAGATTAGCTGCCCCAAGAACATTTTGTTTGTTATTATAATAAATAATAAATTTTCTGTTTAAACTCCGGGACGACCAAACGGTCAGTGGAGTTCACAAGATAGACAGATTACAAGAAACAGCACCGTATCAAAATTTCTGGGTGCGCCACTGATTACAAATATTTCAGGACATAAACATATATGAAGTTAATAATAATAGATTAGTTTTCATAAATGTATCTACAAGTTTATATTTTCAAGTCCAACAGCTTATCCATAAAAGCTGTGCGAGAGAGACATGTTCGAATAGAGATTTAGTGGTTATTTTCCTGTGTGCACTTGTGTCCTTACTGATTTTGGGGAAATTATACTTTATCAAGGTTTCGAAATGAATTAAAAAATTAGTTACATCTTAAAGAAAAAATAATGCAATTACTATTTAAGAGAAAAATTAAATAAAAAATGATTAATTAAAAAAAACACGTTTCTTTCCTTTAATTGAAAAATTAAATCTTTGCAATCGGTTAAAAAAAAAAAATTATTTCACCTGCACCACGAAAACGTTCCAATAACTTCACGAATTTATTTTCTGAAAACAAGCTTACCACCAAGTGCATCCTGAAGAAATGACAGTTCAAAACAAGCATTGCCTGTGCAACTGGCCATAGGGTTTCTTACTAATGGGATAAAGAGGTTTCAACGTGCTGCCTAAGGGAACAGATATGTCCTTCTTTGTTTGCTGACCTTTGTCCATCCTGTTTACACTGGCAAGCTGAGTTGAGGACGGACTATAAATTTCACGCCAGTTACGACGTAGAAGGACACGGATGTGAGTCACTCTTGTATTTCTTGCAATGACAGCGCGTGATCGTGAACAACGCAATGTGCAGTAACTGAACAGTTTGTCCAGTTTCTTACACTATGCATCATATAATTTAATACATATAGAGACCGAAATATAACTTGTAAAAAAAAAAAAAAAAAAAAAAACAGCTCTCCAAAGTTGAAGATATACACAAACAGAACAAAAAATTAGTCTTGTGGTATTTAGGGTATATAATAAATGGAGTACTCTTCTAAGCTTATTTCAGTTGTTTACAGCACTGAAATTACAAAATGTGTGTGAGATTTACTCAAATTTTCCTGTTTTCAAATATATTAGCTGTGATAAAAGGAGCAAGTTTCTGCTACGAAAAATGGGGCACAGAAAAGATGTTGGTGATTAGTAAAAAGGAATGAGAGCATTGAGTAGGTCTAAAGGATACCCTGTCAAAGGAGTAGCTGAATTTGCTGGTGTTTCCACCAGCAAACCACAAATCAGCGGCAGAACTGTAGTCCCAAATCGGTGCTAAGCGATCGTGATCGAGGACGAATATTACGTGATGTCTTGTAAACAGAAAACGATTTCAAACAAGACAAAAATTTCTGCGAACATTTAACACTCCCGAAAAAGACCAGTGTCAAAAGACAAAAGGCTAATTATGGGTTAAAATGCATAAAAATCGAACTTTTGATGGTTGAAAAGCTGTGATGCGGTCTGACGAATCCAAATTTTGCTTATACTCTAAGATGCCAGACTCGAGTTCACAGAAGCAATTAGCCATATCATCCAGAATGTGTACAGGATGTCGAACAAGCTGAGTTAGTAATGCTTTGAGGATATTTTAACTATTATAAAGTGGGCCCCCCTACTTGAAATACCATTCAGGATGAATCAAGTTGTGCCTTTTGCTGAAGATTTGACGGACATTTCATGATTTCGATATCTTATATTCCAGGATTTAACTTGTACCGTTCACAGGACCTTTACTGTTTCAAACTGGCACGAGGTAATGGAAGGGCATTTAAAATGACTAAACCAAGTCAGCGTTACGGACTCAATTGCTTCAGATAAATTCTTGAAGAACCGACCATTCGCAATAAAATATTTTTCAATTTTCTTCCGGTTTTGGAGATACAATCTTTAACTATTATTAAAGACATAAGTTGTTCAAATTTCTTTCTCAGACACGCATTTGGATCAGCTGAAGCCCTAATGTGGTATTAGATTTTGGGGCCGCTATAGTTAAAGAATTTTGTGTATTTGGATGAAATTTTAAACTTTTTAGAACACCTAAATATTTGAGGTCCTCGGCGTGCTCCTTGTATGCCTAGTACGTAAACGCCACATTTTCTATGATTGAAATTTCAAATCGGGTATTTTTATCGTTGCGTTCACTTTATTATTCATTCTCTCGGCATCTTCAGGCTCATTCTTGACACTTACATATTAAGAATTTCCATATAATCATATTCTGACTGATGGCGTTCACCTCTTGTCCACTATGACTCTGTTGTCAGACATTGCAAATGTTAAAAAGGTACATAACTACTATATTGGAATCACTACTGACCCAGCACACAATAAATACATTCGACTTTATCCAGGTATGCGTAGGTGAAAGAAAGCAAACGAAACGAAACCTTTCCGTCATATTTGACTATATGATAGCAGTTGAGGGTTACGATTGGTATCTAAAAGTGGATAGATATGGCGAGAGGAGATTTTTATGAAGAAGGCCATACTGATGACTGAGGATGGAACTAAATAAACAGAACTTGAAAATTACCACTTCAAAGATTTTGGCAACAGCAATGAATATGCGATGGGATAACTAATGGAATCAGTTCTATCTCCATTGTAATTGGAATTATGAGAGCGACCTTAAAAGCAGAATGGTCCAAAATTGTTAGAACAGAAAAGAAACGACATTTCTTACGAAAAAGAAGGGCACCCGAATCGTGAATGGTAGAACGTTATAGTGAGGTATGAATAAAATGATAATGACTTTATTCTGCTCCAACAATTCTACATCCTTCAAAGAATTATGCAATTCAAGTTCTACAAACAAAATCACTGCAGTGTATTATTTTCCCACTGTTACAATCAACCCATGGTGGGGGGCAATTGTTACAATGCGTGTTTATGAAAATATTTAAAAGATACTTAGAAAATATTTAAAAATATTCTAGGAATATTAGAAGTACAGTATTTAGAAAATACATTGTTACAATGCAACAGTTTTTTTAAAGATAAAGAGTCTATTTTTAACGACATCTAATGTCATTACAAATAGATTCATTATAGAAGCAAAAGCAAAAAATGTTATTACAATTAATTCCTGTCTTCTACTCTCCACGCTGTACATGGAAATTATTTTTTATATTTTTACAGACTGCAGTTGACTTGGCCTCTCACAAGAGATTGCCTTATAAGCGGGAACAAATTGGGATCACCGTAATCCTTGACACGGATTACGGGATTACTACCTAGCAAGAGGCAAGGGGATTGTAATCAATGCCGGATTACCCAGTAGGCAGAGAAAGCGTGCGCATGGAGTCTTCCCCCCCCCCCCAGGTTGACTTAGGTGGTATTATTGAAAGCAAAAACAAAATAAATAAAAACAGCGATTTTTTTTATTCTAGGAATTCTGATACAGTATACTATATATACATGACATAAAAGATTTCTTTATAAAGACATCTTGATACTGCTTATTTAATAATCTATATGAGAGGAGAAAGAAAAGTAATTTCGATGTCTGATTTAACTGATATGGCTCCTTTGGCTATGCATTGTTTTATCACCCGTTTGACTTCTACTTTAGGGTTCCCTGACTCTTGCTAGCAGCTAGCTCAGTGGTTTTCAACCGGGGTGCCGTGTAATTTGGGTTTAAGTTACTTAAAGTTATTATTATTTTGGAATTTATATATTTATTTCATTATAAAATGGGTAAAATATCCATTGTACCGTATCTTTTTAATTTTGTGGTGATCTATAATTGGTCTTTATTTAGTACCGCTATATAAAGAATAAAATTATTATATAGGTATATATTAAAAGGTCGAAAAACCACTGTGTTAGGTATTTCTTTTGGCCTAGGGGTACTGTTAAAAATTACTGGGACAGTAAGGGCGCCGTGAACCGAGAAAGATTGGGAACCTCTGAGCTAGCTGATGCGTATAGGTTTGTTTACATGTTTGCATCATATGTCACGCGACCAAACTGCCCCTGTGGCTGGCAGGCGAAGTTACCTCAATGTCTTGGTGACTAGCTACACCGGCAGATCTTAATCCGCTACTGGTTGTATTTAATTTACAAATTGGGTTAGGGTTAGAAGTGCGATCTCTCACGAATAGCTTCTAGGACCACCCCTATTTCATGATTTCTTGACCTTATCTGTTTGTAAAGCCCTCTATCCTTCGTCGATGTCATTAAACATCGAGGAAGGATAGAGGGCCTTACAAACAAATAAGGTCAAATTTTGCAGTCGATTGGGAGAATGACCAGTATCAAAACAAAGCATTCCTCCTTCAATATGAGTTTCAGGAATCATCAGATAATTGGCAACTACGTTTTTAATGGGAAATAATACCTCAAAATAACTACTCGAAGATTTACACCTGAAAATGTATTAAAAACAGTAGAAAGTTACATTGGTGGTGATGGTTTTACGGCGCATAAGTATCTTAGGCCATATTGACCCAATGTATTATGCCTGTGCAAGTGCGTGCATGTTCAGGGAGAGATCTGCAAGTTGTGTGGGAAAAACTCGGTTGGAATCTAGAAGGATTCATTGCCAGCTGTATATGGTCTGAGGATGGGTTCTGGCAAAGTTCCAGGAATACTATCTTAATATTCACGTGGTATAAGAGTATAAAAATCTAGATTCCATGGAAAACCACCACGTAACGTCCTTTCTGCAGCTGGAGTAAAAATTCTATTCCTTCCGCCCGAGACCTGCGTACTATAGTTCCAAAAGAGGACTTTTGAACATACGCTACTTTATTACGGAACTCGAATGCAGATTCTCCGAATGATTGAGAAATGACTCAACCACAGTATTGTCAAGGAGCACTGGAGAGAAGAAGAAAGTGAGTTGGAGTTACGATTCAGGGAGAGGAAGTTCTGTATGAAGTGGAGACAGACGGAGTAGGCAATGATGCACTGTCGATGGGTTATGGAACAATTACTTGTAGACATAGGGCTATCATAAGTTCGCCGTATAAGCAACTGTGAGACAGCGCTTGGAATAGTGTCCAGGTGTAGTGGCTACATTTAAAATACACAAAGGAAGCTTCTTGAAAAGGTCCATAGATGGCCAGTGCGTCTGAGTTGGCATAAACAAAAGCTGCCTCGGGGGCAGAAATACCTCGTCCTGATTAATTATTAGTTTAGGGATCGCACTTCGACAGAACATTTTAAAAACTGTTCTAGGATTCGAGTAATTCACAGATTTTGGCGTAGAAAAATAAACAAAATGAAAGAAATTTTCTGTTTGTAGTCCCGAATGGCTATAAGGGTCAGAGGAGTGGCAACTGCCGTCAGACACGGCACACTTTGATGTTCGTGTTACCAAGGGATCACGTACTTGCATTGTTATTGTGTAGATCCGAACACGCATAGCTCTATATACGTGTGCAGACTGATCACTCGGTCACGGCAGCCTTGTAACAATCATTCTATTTCAGTGGTGTTCTGGAGATCAGTGAGGTGTGAATCCACGTCGGCGGGAGTTCAGGAGCGAAGCCGATACCTCCACAGGAAAAGCTAAATGTTTGTAGTACATCGCTTTGCAAATAGTACAGGGTAATATGCGAGTATCGCACTGAATCCTACAGATGAGATACCTTGCTATCGTGAAGCTCAAAATAATTATGGCCACTCTAAGCTTCCATTGTACTGTACAAGGTTTCACACACACTGTTCAACAACAACAACAAAAAAATCTTTGAATTTCTTTCTTTTCTTAAAATAGGCAAACTTTACTAATTTTGGATCGAGAAAAACGAATATGACTTCAGAAAATTTTTATTGGCTCTAATTTTTGAGATACAGTACTTTCGCTATTGTCTAAGAATGTAGTAATTTAATTTTCAGTAGTAGTCGGAGTGAAAAGTAATATTAAAACAATCTCAGATTTACATTTCCTTGATACAACATAAATCACAGTTGTTTTTAATTAAAACGTAAAAAATAAGAACACAAGAAAACTACGCAGGAACCGAAAGTACTTTCTCAAAATGTGGCCTATTCACGATAGCGCCTTCTTTTCGCTTGTAGCTTGTATTCCACTTCCCGGGCATCTCTTGTTACAGTCCAACAGTAGTCAGCAAGCATAGAAGCGTTCCACCTACCCTGATATCTTCTTTCCATTGCTGAAATGTCTTGGTGGAATCATTCACCGTGCTTGTCACTCACTGCACCACAGTTGTCAGGGAAGAAATCCAGATGAGAGTCGACAAAGTGGATTTTCCGTCACATGTTGCAGCGTAATTGATAATACTTTTCTAGAAGGTTGTTCAGTCTCAACGTAGTTTCCAGCTCTTCAGTTTCCCAGAAAGTCATGCACAACACTTTTAAAGGCTTCCCAAGCTGCGTTCTCATTACACTGGCGGACTCACTGAAAGTTTTCATTCTTTAAAAGTTCACGAATTTGCGGACCAGGAAAGATTCCTTCCTTAACCTTAGCATCACTCAACAGTGGAAATTTTCCTTCTAGGTACTCGAAAGCTTTTCTATCCTGGTTCATCCCAGTATCAAAGTTCTTCATGAGTTCCAGTTTGATGGGACTCATGAAGGGGGCAGAAGAATTTTGCTTCGATCAACCAGATTGTGCTGGACATTTTTTTCCCTGGGCGCAGATTTTCCCTTATAGGCCAGACTTTTCTCTTGTAGTGTGAGGACCTAACTCGACTGTCCCACTCACACAGGAAACAGCAGTACTTCGTGTATCATAACTGCATGCTCATCAGTATTGCAATCACCTTCAGGTCTCCACAGATCTGCCATTGGTGGTCTTTATGCTTCATTGCTTCCAGAATTAATTTTATATTCTCACATGTTTCCTTCATGTGGGCAAAGTATTCTTGTATGTAAAGGCGGAAACCAGGGTTTCCCCTATACGCCGCCTTCGTGTGGACAGTGTGTTAGTTGTCTGACGGCACCAAGGGTTCCCCCCATCTCCGTGATGTATTCTTTGCGAGTGACACAGAACTCTGTGGAGGCCAGAGATTTAAAAAAGTGTGTGGGGAATGGTCTGTTGTATATCGTTATGTTCTGTTGTTTCTCTGACCATTTAGCCGTTGGGCCCCCTATTAGGATCCACCGTTTCATGGACATGTGTGTATGTTCCCTGTTTATGGCGACCCCCAGGCATGTGCCTATATCCACCTAATGTCTCTGTGAAAAGAAGAATCTCTGTACAATGGGCCTGACATAGTATTAACACATACTACAATACTGTAATATGTGTTTTTGCCACCAGGGAGCAGCTATCTCCTGGACAGCCAATTCCCGGCGCACGTTCGACGGCATATGGAGCCGGGCCTGTTCCAATAGTCTGTGCAATAGCACAGAGTCCCGCATCCACCGGCGGTTGTGCCATACCAGTGGATGCCCAATCCTGAGTACCAGCAAAAAAAAAAATAAATAAATAAAATAAATAAATATAAAATAATTAATTAAAAATATATCTATATAAAAAATGGTAACGTTAAAAATAACTAAAATTGAAATAAAACTACAAATTATGGGTTTACGAATTATTAAAAAAAACAACTATGAGTGAAAAGAGAAAAATAAAAATTTAAAACCCAAACTAAGGGTGAAGGAAAAAAAAAAAACCCAAAACTATGGGTAGGAGAAAAAAAAAAGGAGTGAGATATTACTGGGTGGCTTTCAGCAATTGTCTTCTTTTTCTAAAGACACAAATGTTGAAAAGCATTAAATCTATCTCTATCTGAGACAAACAAGTGTAATTCATTAACATTACTTATTAAAACTGTTTGAAACAACAAAGATCTTTCTTCAGTATACAGATTATAATCTAATAATACATGTTTCCAATCTTCTTCAATCCGACAAATACAAAAACTATCTGTCGCTATACCCAACTGAAACAGTTTTGCATTTAATGATCCATACCCTGTCAGTATAAAAGAAGCCGTCATAGCTGGGAAAAACCAATCTATTTTTTTGTTTAATGACAAATAGCGAACATCTGGCAAAAAGTATTTGGTGACTAGATCAGTCGTACCATCGTTCCACCTACATTGCCATATATTATATAATTCATTTAAAATTCTTTTTGTCTCAATTTCCATATTAACAGAGGTATTAGAAGTTATTCCCATAAAGCTGACTTCCCTACCCTTCTTTAACCGATACACCATCCCTCTATATATCACATGCAAATCCAGGGGTAACACCCCGGCTATCACCTGAAGGGCATTCGTTGAACCCGTCCTACATACTTGATTAATTGCTAATAACATCACCCTCTGTATGGAATTTAATTTATTTTTTATTCTAACAATATTTGCCCTCCTATACCAAATACCAGCAGCATATGAAACAATTGGCAGGAAAACAGCCTTATAATACAATCTAAGGGTTTTTTTTTTTTTATTTAACCCCCATTCTGTTCTGGTTATCCTAATTATAGCAGCACTAAAAGTTCTTACTTTATTCGCTAAATTTTCTACATGTTCGGTAAAAATTAACTTATCATCTACAGTTATTCCTAAATACTTATTGGTTTTAACGTACGCTATTTGTTTATTGTATATACGTACAGTAGGTGGACGAGAAACCACCAGTAGGTGGACGATCATAATTGAAAGCCCCTTTAAAAACCATCAGCTTAGTTTTTGTTATAGATGGTTGGTTCTTAGGTTTTATTGGCGCATTAGCAACTTTTGTTATAGAGATATTCAACTTATGTAATGTTTCCCATTGGGCCAGATCCTCCAATATTTTTTTAATGTCTCCAAGACCAATCTTTAAGACCCCGAATACAAATTACCAAATCATTTGCGTATGCTATAAAATGACAGTGTTCAAGACTCCGAGAGAGCCACTGATCTAATACAAGATTCCAACACACAGGCCCCAGTACGGAGCCTTGGGAACATCCGGGGTATAACAGTGTATCATAAACTAAATGACGTGCCCTTACTGATATTTTCCTATTTGTAAAATAATTTCTTATTACTTTGTATAATTGATACGAACAACTGATCTTTACTAACACGTTTAATACACTCTCCCACCACAGTGAATCAAACACCCCCCCCCCCCTCGAAGTCTATGAACCCTGCCATAATATATTTATCAGTAGCAATATCACAATAATGAACTAAGTCATATACAAATAGCGTCTTCAGCAGATTTTCCCTGTTTAAATCCGTATTGATTTGTTTCAACTGTACAATTAACTTTTAATAATTCATCTAATCGTATGGCTAAAAGTCTCTCATATATTTTCCCTAGGTTGGCCAATAAAGATATCGGCCGGTATGCTCTAGACCCCGAAGGATTCTTCCCTAGTTTCAGGATCATCTTTAAAATTGCGAACTTCCATATTTCTGGAAAAACTGATTCTAAAAGGCATTTGTTAAACATATTTAACAATATTTCAGAATAAATTTCAAACACCTTAACTATTACTGTATTTTCTACTAAATCCCAACTAGGACATTTATTTATCGTAACCTGTTTCATAACTGATTGTAACTCAATCATATTAAATAGCTTACTTTCAATAGACGCATTATATAAACTGTTTTCTATTCTTATTCTAAGCTGTCAGCAGTGTCTTGTCCGATATCATCACACAAAGGTTGTTCGCTATTGCAGCAACTGAAGAAAACCAATCTAATGTAGGCTCATGTAACATATCTTCTACTAAAATATATCTCCTAAGGGAACTTTATTGCGAGACATTTTATACAATAAACCCCACGGCTCCATATTTCCTGTTTCTTTTACAAAATTCTGCCCCGATTGGATCTTATGCTGCCTAATTGCTTTACAGTATAATTTCTTTTTACAGTATTTTGTAATTGGTTTTCAACCATTCTACCTCCTGAGCTGGCAACAATCGTCTTCTTTGATAATCTCTTCGTGCAGAATTAACTTGTCTACGAAGAGACGCCAATTCCTCAGACTACCAACGAACTATGTTCTTTAACATTTTTTCCCTCTTACATGCATAAGATGTTACTCTATACAAAGCATTCTGAATATATGAAGAGTATTCCAAAGCATTTAAAACATTCAATTGTGTTCCAGTGTCTCCCTCAAATTCTATACGTAAGGCTTGTGCAAAATTTTCCCAATTCATTGTTTTAATTGAAAATCTGTTTATATTTTGCATACTGAGAGAATTAACACCTGACCTGTCAAACTTGATAATAAAATGTATTGCTCTGTGGTCACTCTGCGTCTCCTCAGTAAGAATTTTCCAACCAACGACTTTATTACAAATACTAGTTGTAGATAACGTAATATTTATGTTTGACTGTCCGTTCACAGTTGAAAAAGTATACGGCATGCCCTGAACATTGTGAACATTAAGACTGTATGTAAATATAATTTCTTCCAATAATCTACCTCTGTTATCAGTAAAACCACTGTGCCAAAGCAAAGACTTGGCATTTGCGTCCATACCAATCATTAGGTTAGAATTTGCAGTAGCACTCAGAAAACCTTCTACATAATGGACTGTTTCTAAAATGTCTTTCGAAGGGGGGCAGTATAAAGACATTAAATAGAAAGAGAAACCACAAAAAGCAATCTGAACACACGTATTGTTTTGAGTGCAGAAAGTTGTCATTTTAGTAACAGTTATATCAGTGTTATTAATTATAATAGCTGACTTAGGTCTATCACTACTGGACTGTATAATTCGAGAAGAAAGTGGAATCCCTGCTACTTTACACCTTCCTCGACAAACTTGGAGGACATAATATGGTTCTTGCATACATATTGTCATACTGACTCTCATTCATAACCACTCTAACTTCATCCACTACTATTTGAAAACGTTGATAGTTTATCTGCATAATTTTTAATGTTTCCATCCTCCCACTATCTTCCCTATGATTTAAATTACTCATTGTTAATATTCAAATTAGATATTTCAACAGCCCTCTGGTACTCAGGACAATTCTTGTCCCGAACCGAATGATTGAAATCTTTTTTTCTTCTCTTGCAGTTAACACATTTGGCCGGTTGATCTCTTAATAAACAATTTTCTGAACAATGGCCACAGGACACAGTCTTATGTTGACAGTACTGTGCAGTGTGCCCATAACCTAGACATTTAAAGCATTGTGATACAATAGTAAACCTTCGAAATTCATACGAGGAGAAGTCCAAAAATATCCTGAAATTTATATGAAATACACCTTAATAAACTCGGGGAAAAACCAATTCGTAATTTTTGCTTTAACTCCTAACTGAAATCGGAAAGTTAGCCCCTGTAACACTTCATCTCTTTCAAAATCACGCTGCTTTAAATTTTTACAGTAGAGATCTTCTACCATGTCCTTCTTGGTTAACTCTCTCGGAACGTCATAAATTAATACTGTAGGGTCATTCAATTTTGGTTTATCATATATTACCCCAGCTGTATTTAGCAGTTCTGATTTAGAGAATTTATCAATATCACTCTTTTCTTCAAATTCCAGAACAACCCCCTTATTTCGAATTCCTTATAATCATTTTTAAGGGTATGAACTACTGCCTCCCTTACCTCCTGACTATTTTGCAAACTGGAATTCTCACTTGCTCTTATTACCATAATACTTTGCTTTTTACACCTTGTGTCGTCCAGAATCTTTTTTTTGAGTTAGCACCTTGTTATAAATTTCAAATGATTTACTTCTATCTTCCCCCATACTGCCCGATTTAAGTTTATCGGCATACGTCATAGTTTTTTCAACTAGTGGTTGATCTTTAACAATGTCGTCTATTAATGAAGCCTTAACTTGTAATTCATTAGCTCTAGCTTTCAATCTTTCGTTGTCGATTATTAATGCTGTAGTCACCGTCTCCATCTCGATCCACTTACCAAAACATAATTCGAAACTGTTTTAGTTATTTTATTCGCCTCATTTGTCATGTAATCCACGACCTGTTTCTTTAATTTAATAACTAATTCGTAGATTGAAGTAACATCTTCGGATCTCATTTGTTGTTCATGTATATTCATGAACCATTCTCATTCATGAAATCAACTATTCCCTCCAACTCAGTAACTTGTCCCAGATCTATCTCACATTCCACATTTGTTTGAGACTGCTCATCAACAACACAATTTATAGGCGAACTCTCAAGACTTTAAACTATGAACTTGATCTGTTATTGTTTCTACAGATTGTTCAACATTTCCTCTTTGCAAACTCGAACTAGATTCTCTAATTTCCTCTGTAAAAACAAATTGAGTAATATTTTCTTCCTTAGTCATAGGAGTTTTAGATAATCTGCATTTACTATTTTTATTGTCCACCTTTTTTGTTAATTCCACCTGTCTACCAATTTAGAACTTCTCAGCGTTACTGGGGGGTTGGGGGGATCCAACATTTTCCCCACTCCCCTTTTCGACAAATATAATATCGATATTTCAACTTATAAAACAACTATTATTCGCAGCAGACAAGGATAAAGTTTTCCTGCCAAAACAGTAATGTCAACTCGACGATCGTTACCACATGGCGGCCATATTGTACCAGCCAGTGTGGTAATTATACTTTCATAAAATAGAAGTTTTTCAGGAATAAACACACAATTTACCTTCAAGTTTCACCTGAAAACAATATATAACTCCCAGAATGACACTTTACTATCAAAGCACAATCCGATATTGATTAACAAAAGTTGCACCGGATATTTCGCGGAACACAAAAAAAAAAAAAAAAACACAGCCACTCAGCACTCTATCATCATAATACAAGCAATCGGGTCGTTTCATGTGGACAACATGGCCTAGTAATTATTATTATTATTATTATTAGTATTTTTTTTTTTTCATTTACTTAGCTTCATTTTTTTTTTTTTTTTTTTTTTTTTTTTTTTTACTCGTGCTCTGTTCTGACAACTGGGATGTGGACTATCATTGGTGCCAGACAGCTCTCCCTTTTTTTTTTTTTTTCATCACAGGGAATTTATTTTATTTTTCTTATTTTATTTAATTATTTATTTTATTATTTTTTTTTAAATTTATTTATTTATTTATTATTATTATTTTTTTTATTTTATTTATTTATTTATTTTTTTTTATTATTATTATTTTTTTATTTTTTTTTTTTTTTTTGCACCTCGGGAAATACATTTTGTTTCTGTTTTTAGTTTAATTTTTATTTTATTTATTTATTTATTATTATTTTTTTTTTCCCTCTCTGGAGTGGGCCCCCAGAGAAATCTGGCCCACCTTTTGGCAACATCAGGTGGTTCAGAGTCTCGTATCGAGACAGTACGTGCTCCATTGGGACTGGCCCACCTTCCCGTGGTGTGGATGAGTACCCAGAATCATCTGTCCAGGTGACTGATGCTTCTGGGTAGCCAAGCGGTCAGAACAGAACAACAGAACACACACACAATACACACAAACCGACGTCACACACATCTGGCCCATTTGTAGTGATACTGTTCTTCACAGAGATACGAGGCGGAGTTGAACTCACGTTCTAGGAGCCGCCCTTTACAAAAACACATGTCCACATGTCCACATGGCCTAGAGGAATTGAACGAAGAGCGTTGCCATTGTGGAGCAAAACAGCTTTTAAAGTTAGCTTTGATGAGTCTATGAATAGCCTGCAGTCCTGTGCTCCACATTCAAAGCTGTCATCAAACCATTGACATCACAGAAGGCAAACAAGGTTGTTTTCACTTTTAAAATATGGAGCCAAAGCATTCTCTACCTGCTCCTGTACATGGACACCTTGATATTTGGTTGCAGAAGATTCCACCTATTGGAGCCTTGATCACAGAAGCTCTGCTTTATCTTTTGATAGATCTAGGTCTTGAATTAGATCACTTAGTTTACCTTGAGTGACTCAGGTTCTGGCACAAAATCAGGATCCTGTGATGTTAAAGGCCCAGGTTGACCATCATTCCGCACACTGTCCCATCTTCATCAGACTCCAAAGTGTACTCTTCTGGAGGGTGAGGTACAGGCAAACCATCTCCAGACATAATATGGCGGAATTACTTAACAAGTACAAGTCAATGCTGAAAAACAGCCGTGAGTTAGGGGTTGGATTTGAAAGTGTCTGCAATTCTACCCAGACACGATAGGAGGGAGTATATGATGAGAGCCCTGTCGATCAATTCGGCCCTGGAGAGATTGTGCAAGGCTCAAGGGGTAGAATTTTTTCAGCCTGGTCTGTGCTTGTTAATAGGAGAGACTGCTTCTACGTGGATGGGATACACTTAAATAGAAAGGGTGCAAGAATATTTGCTGATACTATCGAGGCAGAGTTAGATGGGTCGGAAAACTGCTAGATTGGGGGGATACACGGACTAATAGATTAATAGTAGCGGCTAGCAGAGGTGAAAGTGATTCTTGCACTGCTTCTATTGAAATGCAATTGAGCAGCAACCTGGAAAGCAAGGCAATGGGGATTTCCAGGACTGCTGGGAGTCATAGTGGAACAAATAAATACATGGGCTGTGTTAGAGTAACTAAGAGTAGAAACAGGTGCATGTATACTTGCATGTACACCAATGCTAGGAGTATAGTTAATAAATTCGATGAGCTTGAAGTGCTAGTCAAGACATCAAAGGTAGATATTGTTGGGACACTAGAGATTCTGCACGACAGACATAAGCAGTACAGAACTGGAATTTGGGGAGTACAATATGTACAGAAAGGATAGACAGCACAGAAAGGGAGGAGAAGTTATGCTGTTAGTTAAGAAACACATAAAATCTAAGGAAGTGCATCCAATTGATGTTGGTGGACAATGCAATGTTGAGTCTGTTTGGTGTGACATAAGCACAGGGAAAGGAAAAATTAGAGTAGGTGTGTGTTATAGGCCAAATGAATCTGATGTATAATGAGCAATTGTGCAGAAAAATAGAGTGGGCCAGTAAATCAGAGTGTCTTATAATGGGGGATTTTAATTTCCCTGATATTGACTGGAATTTGTGGGTTGGTCACTCACACACTAGCAAGGCTTTTGTGGATTTATTGGATAATTGTTTTCTACAGCAGCATGTTCGGGAGGCAACTAGCGGGAGTAATACTCTTGATCTGATTACCATTAGTGATTCTTCATGCATCAAGAATCTGCGGATAAAGGAACCACTAGGTGGCAGTGATCACAGTGTGCTGAAGTGGGATTTACTCAGAGAGGTAACTACCATCGAGGCTAAAGGGAAGTGTTTTTGCTTTCGTAAAGATGACTACGGTGGTCTGAGACAGTATTTAATTTATACTTTGGGACCAACTGATGATGTTACCAACAGAAAATTCGAAACAGGAAGCATTCAAAGAATTAATCTTGGAAGCTACTAGGTTTTATATACCAACTAAGAAATATTGTTCAAGATTTAGGCCTAAATGGATGTCAGATGAACTAATGAGTCATATGACAGATTAGAAAATGCATGGGATACATATAAATTAATGAGTGAAATGGAAGCCTACGATAGATATAAGTTGGTCTGTAACCAAGTCACAAAGGAGGTTAGGCAGGCAAAGGAGATTATGAGAAACCTTTGGCAAAGGATGCAAAGAAAAACAGCAAAGAGTTCTTTACCTATGTAAACTCTTGAAGGAAGGGGATGAATCAGATTGGTACATTGAATATCGATGGTTCAACTGTTGATGATCTTGCTCAGGTGGGTAACAAACTAAATGAGTATTTTGCATCTACATTCACACATGAGGATTTATTCAGGGAGGGGAATGCAAGAGGTGTATTAAACTCTGGAGTAAGCTAGATAATTTGGTAATAACTAAGGGTAAAGTGGAGGAGAAATTGCTGAAGATAAACATAAGAAAGTCACCTGGGGTGGATGGAATCTATCCAGTTATATAAAAGGAGGCAGCAAAGGAAGTAAGCAAACCCTTAGCCATAATTATGAAAGCTTCTTTGGACAATACATGAGTACCTCCAATACATGAGTACCTCCAATACATGAGTACCTCCCTTTTCAAGGGAGGTACTCATGTATTGGAGATGTGCAAATGTGATCCCAATCCACAAAGGAGGATCAAAGGGGGGGGACAGTTAATTACCGACCCGTTAGTTTAACTTCTGTTCCAGGGAAATTAATGGAGGCACTGATTAAAGAAGTACTGCAGGATCATTTAGACAAGACTTAAGTTATAGTTCGGAAACAGCATAATCTGACCAATTTGATTGGATAATATGATGTAGTCACAAAGGAACTGGATGCAAAGAATAATTTTGATATCATATATTTGGATCTTAGAAAGGCCTTTGATACTGTTGCATATGGAAGACTGCTGCACAAATTGGAGCAGTATGGAATTGGAGGCAAATTGCTGCTATGGATAAAGGGATGGTTGAGTGGGAGAAGACAGAGAGTGGTGATCAATGGTTGCTACTCTTCGTGGACTAATGTTATTAGTGGAGTCAGTCAGAGTTCAGTGTTGGGTCCGTTGTTGTTTTCGGTGTTTATGAATGATATTGATGATGGTATATCACGCTTAATGTCCAAGTTTGCAGACGATACGAAGGTTGGCAGGGTTGTTTATGACACTAATGATAGTACACTGCTGCAGCAGGATCTAGAAAAGTTGAGCACGTGGGCTCAGAGGTGGCAAATGAAGTTTAACATTGACAAATGTAAAGTACTACATATCGGAAGCAGTAATCCCAGAGTAACGTATCAAATCTGTGGTACCACACTGACAGTGGTAGAGAATGAAAAGGACCTGGAGATAATTGTGCAGGCAGATATGAAGTTTTCTGAGCAGTGCAGACAGTCTGCAAGAGTAGCTCATGGTGTCTTGTCAATGATATACTGGAATTTTTCTAGCAGGGATAAGGAGGTGATTCACACCTCCTTATCCCTGCCAGGATGTAGAACTGTTGGAACGAGTACAGAGAAGAGCAACAAGATTAGTGAATGGAACAAAGGGCTGCTCTCACGAAAAAAGGCTTAAGTTTTGAAAAGTACAGTGTCTGGAGACTAGGCACCTGCGAGGTGATCTGATTGAGGTGTATAAAGCTTTGAATGGTTTGAGCATGCCCAATGCTGATGGGATTCTTCCTCTTGCTCAGAATAATCACCTGAGAGGGAATTGAACAAAGTTTGCCTTTAGTCAGCGAGTGGTTGATTGGTGCAACAAAATTTCATCTGTCGTTGTAGAAGTTGACAGCTTAATAGATTCAAGGCAGAACTTGACAAATATTTGGAGCGAGGGGATGGATGAAATAAGAGTTTTTTTTTTTTTTTTTGGCTGATGCTATATAAGCTTGCTTTCTTGCCATGCTGAAGAGGAGGCACCATGCATGAAGAAATAACAGTCAGTTACGTGAATTGAAGGCTCCTCCAAATCAGTGGGATGGCAAAAGGCATTGAACGTACTTTGTTAATCAACCATAACCGGAGATTTACAGCACATGTGTTGCAGCAAATATGAGGTACACAGGATTTGTCTCCATCCCCTCCCTACCTTACAGCCAAAATGATGGTAGTTGGCCCTCTTCACAAGTGGGGTCAATTGGCGTTTCTGAGAGGAAAATGTCACATCACCACACACATAACAAAAATGGTCAACACTATTTACGAGGCATCCTGGCTTTTTACGAAATTTTTGTCCATGAACCTTAAAAAAATAGAAAAGAAATGAACATCACTTGCAAGACAAGTGATAACACGGAAATACAAATACACAGAAATACAAAAAAAAAAAAAAAAAAAAAACACAAACAAAAAAAAACTTGGCGTATCTGTTCCTGTTTTCGTTTTTCTAATGCTGAAATTAAGAATTGACTATTTTCAAGCCAGAAACATTTTTGGTGTTGACTAGTGAATTATTAGTAACTCTGGGATTTAGAACGTCTGATGGGGTGCCTTGGTTGATATTTGATAAGTGTGAAATCTGCCATCTCGGGAAAGGATATCTACGATTCCCACCCGATGGAGATGATGTCATAATGCAGCCCTCTTACGAAGTTATTAACTGTCAGGAGTGAAATTAAAACTATTCTGTTTCTGTATTGTATTATTTAAGTCCTTAATTTTAACAAAAAAATAAAAATAAAACTTTAATGCTAGTTCCAAGTTAATATGTACCGGGAGTGAGGGAGGAGAAGATGTAACTGCGAAATTTCATTTCCTAACTTGCAACTCTAAATCGGTTCTTAAAAGATTAGCAGACGACCGTAAGAAACGGGAATTTAATTAGGGGTTCAAATAAGCGATGTCCAATATGTAGCCCCTAATTAGCGCTTGACCTCTTTCCCGGGGCACATTTCAATTACAACAGACACCGCGCGATCCAACCACTTCTTTCATCAGCTGCCTCCTGCTACATTAAAGCAATTACTTCGAGCCACCATTCCAGACCGTTGCACGAGGAACGCGGCAAACAGCAACGTCCGCTCGCGCGCGCGCGCACACACACACACACACACACACACACACACACACACACACACATGACCGTACGTACACAATTATCTCGACCCATCCCTTCGAATTATGCGCGATCACAGTGGTTGGGTTTAAGAGCCTCCAATCGATGTTTGAGCAAACTGACCATTCAACACACAAACAATTGGTTTACGTGCACGGCCGCTGGCGGAGGGTGTTTCATTAGTGCACGTAATAGTGCTAGAGTGGAAAGACGTGATGGATCCTCTTGATTCCCGTATTTTGGGCTAACTGGCCTTTACGAGGATTAGTAAGCCAGAAGACAAACTTAGAACACGGTGAAAGCAAAATGATCGAATCAATCTCCAAATACTCGTGACTTACTCTTTTTTAATATGATGGGCTACTTCATATCCCCCATACTCAAGTACACAATTTTCCAATTATTCTTGATGAAAGTATATTTATTTCTGTAGTTGATTATTATTATTATTTTTTTTTTCGGAAATCTATGTATATATATGGGAGGGTTAAAGTAGAAAACAATAATTTCCATGATGATCGCTGGTCAGGTTTCAGTCTTTTTTTTTTTTTAATATCATCAGGAAGATATAGTAAAGCCTACAAGAGTAAGGACTTTACCGCCAATGCGTTAGCAAGACATCAACAGCCATAGCTGAAACTTGGTGGTTATTACCCAACTCAACAGAAACACCAAAAACAGTCCTCAAGAAATGCCAATTGACAGGTTGTGGTTGCTACAGAGGATGGTAATATTATACCTGAACTTTCTGGTTTATTGTAGGTCAAGGGTGGTCAACCTTTTCTTACAGAGTGCCATATATGTTGGAAATGCTTCAGTCGCAACCTAGGAATGGATCTACCAGAAACTACTAGAATTAATACTCCACTTCCTACCTTCCCTCCCCGAACTTTTCGCCTGGTTGACTCTACCACCACAAACCTTTTACTGCTCCTGATATCTCCCTGTGGAGGGTGGGCTCCCTCCACAGGGTTGCCCCTCTATTTCCAGCTGGAAAGTTTCCTGTCATCCACCTTCTTTATCTTTAGCCTTTTCTCAGCTCCAACCATTACTCCCTATCCTCGCGCTCCTTTTCAAGTAAAAATTTCCTGTTTTTCCAGCCTCTGGGGGCCCTCCGTGGTAAGTTCAGCACGGTCCAGAGTTCGTCCCCCCGCTCCAGAGACTTTGTATACTCTCTGCTACATCCGATTTGACTCCACGGGAAGTATGGGCAACGTGGGATCCCACAGCTAAATGGCTGGAGGAAACAGCAGACCAACATACAATACGCAAACCAACACTAAAACTCGCACTATCTCTGGCCTTTACAGAGCTTGTACTGCAACGCAAACGCGGAGTTGGGGGTACCTCAGTGCTGCTTGGCAAGCAACACTATACACTAGGGATTCACAAAGTGTGGTCCGCAGTCGTTTTTATATCTAAATTTATTGGGACGTTTTGTTTTCTAAAATGTACGTTGCGCAATACACCGATGAGCCAAAACATTATGAACACCTACATAATATGATGTTGGTCCTCACGTGCAGCGAAAATAGCTCGTGCACGGCCGCACGTCCCGGCGAGGCATGGACGCTACAAGATTTCTAAATGTGTTTTGTGGTATCTGGTACCAGCAACATGTGGTACCAGCAGATCCTTTAACTCCTGTAAGGTCCGTGGTGTCTGATCGGTTAGCACAGTGGTATGGTCACCGTCCTCCCCACACTGGGTGTAAAAGGCCCGGGTTCGAATCCCGTCGAACCCGGGCCTTTTTTTCACTTCGTGGCTGAGTTAGTCGATCTCAGGCGTAGATAGCAAGGTTTTACCCCCAGAAATTGGAGTCGTTTTCGTCCAGCAAACAGGAAAATTGACCAGAGAACACGCAATTTACAGACAAATAAATATATGGGTAGATGTAAGAAATTACGGGTGGTCCTAATATAACAATTTGAATTTTGTAAGGTCCGTGGTTGAGACGCCGCAGATCGCAGTTGCTGTTCCAACACAAACCACAGATGCTCGATCAGATTGACGTCTGGAGAATTTGGAGGCCAGGGCAATCCTGGAAGTCTTCCTCATGTTCCTTGAACCAGTCTCGAACAATCCGGGCGTTGTAGCATGGCGTATTATCCTGCTGAAAGACTGCACCGTCAGAGGGGACGACCGTTGCCATGAAAGGGTTATTTGTTATTTGTTAGTTATTTGGTTTTTAGGAGCATTAGCAACTAAGGCCATATTGCTCCGGGATATGCGGTGGTCATTCCTTGACCTTTCCGCATACTCCGTATTTGGTGGTGACGGGCTCGAACCCCGGTCTAATCAAGAAGCATGTGCTACGCACTGCTGCTCCTTCCCACCTGGCTACGGAGGCGCCCCCATGAAAGGGTATACCTGGTCAGCAATGTTGTTTAGGTATGAGGTATGTTTGGGTTCTAGCGGCACCTGGGGTTTCTCCCATCTCCGCCTGTATTCGTTGTATCAGACAATCCAAAGATTTAGAAAGTGTGTGGGATTTGTAATCTGTTGTGCCCTTGTCCTTCCGGCCTGTTAGCTTGTGTGCCCTAGATGGGACTCGGCATAACCATACCTCGCCAACTGGGAGGCCAGCCAGGTGTTACCAGTATTTTATGAAGTACTCTGGGTGGTCCTGCCACCTACTTTCTTGAGATTTCAGTGGCTAGGACCTGGTTTGAAAAAAAAAAAAAAAAAAAAAAAAGGATCGCGGTTTCTTCTTCTAAATGCAGTGAGTGCTGTTATTCGCTGAAAATCTGTTCTAAAGGCCTAATAGTTCGGGCAATAATTTTGGTGTATTTAAATTTGGACCTGTGGGAAAGAAAATTTACTCTGAGTAAAGAGTAAGTAGTGGGTGGGGAGGCACAAGGTGGGGGTTGGAAGCAGGAGGAGGGGGGCGAGGGGGAGGATGGCCTCCAGGGGGAAGCAGGGCATGCCCATGCCCTGCCAGAGAGATAAGAGTGGGGTGGCAGGAGGAGACAGCAGAGCCATCATCTCCCTCCTGCTAGGGAGGGGGGACAACCTGGCTGAGATGAAGGTATCCAGCCCAGTTTGCCATAAGGCTACAGCAGTTTTATTTTTTAGTCATAATCAGGGGTCAGTCCTGGGGTGAAACCCAGTCTTGACAATCTTGTCTGGGAGTCATGTCTTCACTTCTGTCTTTTTGTGCATTCCTTGATGGTTTCTCTTCTGGGGAATCACCAGGCTTGATGGTCTTGTCTTATCCTGGGTGTTATGTCTTCAGATCTGAAGTGTGTCTCTTTAATGCATTACTTGTTGATTTGATGTTTAGGTTGGTGGTAGACTTAGAGTGCCCGGTACATGGATGACTGGACCCAGGGTATCCCAGCAGAATGTCGCCCAAAGCATGACACCGCCGCCACTGGCTTGTTTTCATCCCACGGTGCACCCAAGCACCATCACTTCCCCAAGTAAACAACACACATTAGGTGTTGTACAAGGCCGTCCACATGGTGCAACAGGAAATATGATTCATCGGATCAGATGACCTGCTTTCAATCAATGAAGGTCCAGTTTCGATGCTCGCGTGTCCATTGTAGGTGCTGTCACTGGTGAACCGTGGTTAGCATGGGCATTCGGGGCGGCCTGTGGCTATAGAGCCCCATTTTTAGCAGGGTTCGATGTACTGTGTGTGTGTGTTGACACATTACTCCAGTCACCAGCATTCCAATCACTGGCTAATTGCGTTACAGTCGCCCTTCTGTTGCCACGTACCATCCGGGAGAGCCTTCGCTCACCTCGAGCATCGATGAGCCGTGGTCGTCCAACACCTCGCCAGCGGTTCGTGGGTTTCCTCTCCTCGGACCACTTTCGGTAGTGACTGACCACAACTGGCCGTGAGGATCCCACCAGCCGTGCCGTTTCGGATATGCTCTGACCCAGTCGTCTGGCCATTACAATTTGACCTTTGTCAAACTCACTTAAGTCCGCTGCCTTTCCCATCTGAAGAACAAGAGTAACACTGATTAACGGAGCTCAGTATCAGGTGTTTTTTATACCGTGTCCTGATCCGGGCACGTGCCGTAGTTCACTTGCAGTTGCTTCGATTTGCATAACGACTCGCTGGTCATAATGTTTTGGCTCATTGGTGTATATATATACATATCAGTGATATCACACTGATATGCATATATGACACAGCCATAGATAATGGACTGCCTGGCTGCCTCCCAGTGGTAGTACACTCGTGTGCAAAATTTAAGGACCAGTCAGGTCAGCCTGTAGCTTCTCATAGGAGTGGTCAGGATATGGGAAAAGCATACCAAAGGAACCTCTTCAGAAATTATGAAAGAAACGACACAGACACAACAACGGAAACAAAACGGTACAGAGGTACTTTATTCGAAAATGGCAACATAGCACTGGCTGCCATGATACAGATGCATCACTGCCAAAGATGGAACAAAGGGAAGAGGTGGTCCTCAGTAGGAGATATGGCCACCCCTAATGTCGATGCAGGCTTTGTACCGCCTGTCCATACTTAGAACAATGTTGTTGATAAGTTCTTGCGGTAACATCGTCCATTCCTCTGTCAGAGCCATCTTCAGCTGGTGAACATTTTCTGGTGGGTGTGGACGTGCCGCTAGGGGTCTCCCCAGAGCGTCCCATATGTGTTCGATGGGATTTAGATCGAGGGGAACGGGCAGATCAATCCATACGAACAATGTCCTCACTTTCCAAAAGCATTTCAACAGCTGCAGTGCGATGGGGTGTAGCGTTATCATCCATAAACATGAACTCCTGGGGAAGGATTCCCTCAGTACAGTAGCACATGGGGAAGCATTCCCTCAGTACAGTAGCGTGCACCGGTTACAGTACCGCCTTCCAGTATCTGGAGTTGTGTAGTTCATCCAAGGTAACGCCTTCCGAGACGAGAACACCTCAACCGCCAAGTCGATCTCTTCCAGTGATGTATGCGGGGTGATACCGTGTGCCAACTTCTCGCCAGATTAACTGACATCCAGAATTGCTGCTGAGACTGAATCTACTGTCATCAATAAAGAGTACATTAAGTAAAGATTTTGTGGTTGTAACCTTTAGAAATAGTATTGGTCCTTAAGTTTTGCACATCAGTGTAGTGGTAGAGGCATATGGTGCAAGAAAGTAAGCTTATGTAGCATCAGCCAAAAAAAAAAAAAAAAAAAAAACACCATTCCACATGTCCATTTCCTCTAAACGTTTGTCCAGTTCCTCCTTGAATGTGTTTAAACTATCAACTTCTGCAACGACAGATGGAAGTTTTTTCCAGTAATACACTACCCGCTGGCTAAACGCAAATTTGAATTTATGCCCCATCAGGTTCGTAATCTGAGCAAGAGGAAGAATCCCAGAACTCAAGAAATGCCAATTACCACTCCGGGTAATGTCATCAGCACCAGCAGCAAATAGCACGCCATCAGCAGCCATCGCCACCCATATTTTTATTTTGCAATCTGGGAATGTGCCTTTCCACAGCAGATACGAAACAAAACTTTTAACAGATCCCACTATTAAGGGTTTGAATGTTGTAGCTAACAACGAACTGGACCTTTCTTGCCTTTTGTTGTGGTATTTGTGCAATCGTATTCGATTGCACCAAAGGTATGCTCATGTGGAGAGCATACCTTTGGTGAACCTATCAGTTTTTTTGTACTTCATTGAATTGAGTCAGCTAACGTGGATTCTTTTTTTGGTGGCATCTTCATTATGTGTCGACTTCACCGATGTACACTTTTTTATAATTGATGAACCGATGGCGTTTTAGTTAGCTTCCTATCTAATGAGGTTGTAGTTCCTGAGCGTCTTTTACTGAACTGTATTAACTGGATCTGTGTTTTTAATATGTGTATTTTTGTATATTGTAGAAGTGGATTCATGTATCTATGTCTCTAAGTACGGGGTTGTATGATATGGCGGGGAACGCCTAGTATTATAATGAAATAAAATAAAAAAAAAAAAAATATATATATATATATATACTCTAACACAAAACAACACACTACACACACTTCTGGCATTTCAGAATTCTGTTTACTTCGCATTAGTACCCCCTCCCCAAACACTATGCCAGTGATATGTATATATAAATGTCACATATATAAATGCCAAGAAGAGCAGGACAAACCAGATCGGACCTTTATGTAAGGGAAAGGGGATAGTAATAAATACACCAGCTGCCGTTGCAGATGAACTCAACAGTTATTTTGCATCGATATTTACAAATGAAAAGCCTTTTGTGGCAAAGGGAAATTGTGGGAGCGAAGTTAAAAAATATGTAATTAATGATATTGAAATTTCGCAAGATTATTTAATGAAAAAACTTTCGAGCCTACAGACCAGTAAGGCTCCTGGAGTTGATGGAATATACCCTATAATCTTAAGAGAGGCGGCAAGCGAGTGCATTGAACCATTGAGGCTAATTATGCGAGCATCATTAGACTCTGGGGAGATTCCCTTGGATTGGAAAAGTGCAAATGTATCTCCCATACATAAGGGTGGCTCTAAAAGTGAAGTTGGAAATTATCGACCTGTCAGTCTGACTTCAGTAGTAGGGAAAATCATGGAGGCAATGATCAAGGGTGGAATTCAGGATCATTTGGATCGAATTGAAATTCTCAAGGATACTCAGCATGGTTTCGTAAAGGGAAAATCATGTTTAACAAATCTGGTTCGCTATTTCGAAAGGGTCACTCACGAGCTGGATTTAGGGAATAATTTCGACATTGTTTATTTAGATTTCAGCAAAGCTTTTGACTCAGTCCCACATGAGCGGTTGCTTTATAAGCTGGAACAGGTTGGAATCACTGGGAAAATCCTTAGATGGATAGAAGGATGGCTTCAGGGCAGGAGGCAGAGGGTTGTGATAAATGGCTATTCCTCAGATTGGGTTGATGTAAGTAGTGGGGTTCCCCAAGGATCAGTATTAGGACCACTGTTGTTTTTAATTTTCATAAACGACATTGATGAAGGGATAGAGGGCGTGATGTCTAAATTTGCAGATGATGTTAAAATTGGTAGAGTAGTTAATGATCACTGTCAAGCTGAGCTTCTTCAGAGAGACCTAGATAGACTTCAGGAATGGTCAGAAAAATGGCAGCTGTGCTTTAATCCAACAAAGTGTAAGGTATTACACCTGGGAAACAGTAATCCCAAAATAACTTATTCACTTGGTGGAGTTCAACTAAAGCCAGTACTGCAGGAAAGGGACTTGGGTGTTACGATACGGTCAGACATGAAATTCTCTGAGCATTGTAAACAGGTTGCAAGGAAGGCCCATGGTGTCCTATCAATGATCTATCGAACTTTTGCAAGTAGAGACAGGGACGTGATAATCCCATTATATAAGGCTTATGTTAGACCACACTTGGAATACTGTGTTCAAGTATGGAGACCGCACCTGAAGAAAGACATCGAGCTTCTTGAAAGGGTGCAAAGAAGGGTAACTCGCCTGGTGAGATCGGCAAAAGGGCGTCCTTATGAAGAAAGACTTCGAATATGTGGGTTGCAGAGTTTGGAAACTAGACACCTTAGAGGAGATTTGATTGAGGTGTTTAAGGCTCTGAGAGGCATCAGTAAAATGAATGAGGACAAAATTTTCAAGATTACAAATGATGCTAGAACTAGGGGACATAAATTCAAGTTACGGGGGGAAATGTTTAGATTGGACTGCAGGAAGTTCTATTTTAGCCAGCGAGTTATAAATTACTGGAATAAGTTGCCTTCATGGGTGGTAGAGGCCGACAGTTTGGGGAAATTCAAAGGTCATCTGGATAGTACTTTCGGGTAAGGGAAGCACATAGGATGATAGGTTTAATTTCCTTTTTATTTATTTTTTATTTTATTAATTATTATTATTTAGTTATTTATTTTTTTTTTTTGTTTTTATCATTGTTTTGTTCGGATTTATATTTTTTTTTATTATTTTTTTTATTTTTTGGCTGGTGCAGCATAAGCCATAGGCTTTCTTGCACCATGCGGCCGTTACTAATACTAATACTAATACTATATACATTGCATCAAGTCATTAACCCGATATGTGGCCCATTCACAATTTCTATCTCCGTATTTTCATAAATATTGGCTCGCAGATGAATGTTATCTCACTTTGCACCTACCCTCGGTCTTGTCCCTCAGCATTTCAATCTGAATGTCCTCTTCGCCCTTCTGACTTTCAATACGTCCCATCCATCAACTGACAAAGGATGTACAACCATCTTAGGATGTACTACAACGAATCAAAGCGAGTGTAAATTTAAAACTGAATTTGAAAAAGAAGTTGCTATTAACATACATATTGCCAAGTGAATTTAAAATTATTTTAATATAAGCAGATGATTTAACTGTGTATATATAGGCGTGTGTGTGTGTTTAATACTTTTTTCCAGGATATATTTAAACTGCTCGCATTCAGACCCTCGTTAGTTGAGTGGGGGAGGGAGAGGGTTGCACCTCTGAAGTTGGGAGAGTACTTAATAGTCTACTTGTTATTCACGAAAACATTTACAAATGGTTGTTGCTGAGAACGTTAAAGGAAAGAACCGCAACCACACTGCAACCCAGAACTCATAAAAATACAAATATTTTAATCATCTCAACGCAATGCTGATAGAAAATATTTTCTTGACGAACAACGTGCTTACTTCTTGCTTCTTATGAACAAATACGTAATATTGCGCACGTGCTGAATTTATATAGAACATTGAGCCATCGGACCCAATTTTCGAAATACATTTCTATACAGTATATATAGTTTTAATAATATTAAAAATAATGTGGTTATTACCACGTTTCGTAATGGATACAGTGAAAATTCAATATTGCCAAAGCGTGGTCTCAATATGTTATTTATACTACTGACTGGAATGTTTGTATTTTATGTTTTTCTAACGTTTAAAATGTTTAAAATCATTGACCAACGCCTTCAAAACAACAAAGGCATTTATGGTAGAGTGAGTTCCTTCGCCCTACAAGCCCAACCCAGTACCAAAGGGACTTCACTTTCATGCGAAAATGAAAGTAATATCGTTTATGTAAATGTCCTACTTTTGAAAATAAACAATAATTCAATTCCTATATCGGCCCTGGAGAACAAAAGCATCTTGGGCTGTCCCCAAGTGAAATGGCATTTGCAAATGTTTAATGCTGTAAGATAAATGGTCGCTTGGAAATAAGTTTTCTGTTTATACTCTGGGACGACCACATAAGGTCAGGAGTTTACAATACGGAGATAATACAGGAACATCACGGTCTTTAGTAGTCACCCGAGCTTGGTACGCTCATTCAAAGGCGTGTGCTTATGTACCCTCATGCTTGACCACTGGGCAGCGGAGCCCCTGGTTCCTACAGCTCTGGGATGTAGATTTTTGAACTCATTGATGTGGTGAGGATTTCCTTATTCGTTATTTGATTTGTGATTTGGTATGGTTTGCTGTAGCCATCTTAATTGATGATGCTGCGGACGTTGCACTGGGCTGACAGTTATTTATAACCCGGATCTCAACCTGGACTTTGAACCGTCTTCTATATGTATTGTTATTATTATTTTTGCTGTTGTTGCTTTAATGTGTCGTTTTAGAGTCTTCCACCCTGCAATTGGGCAAAAACAGGGGAGGAAGTACATTGTAATTATCTAAATTATCTGTAGATTGAACAGTGGCGAAATTTTGAGAGAAACCGCTTAATACAATAAATAACATATTTGAATATCTTATTCAGATACATGTTTTTTTCCTCCTCAGTTAAACTAGACTCTTTTCTGATTGACATCAAATGACTTCTATTACTGAATTCCTGGAGCCGTCTTTTAAATTGTATATTACTGCTGGCACCAGGAGTCCACCCGGGGTGCTGCCAGGCTTCAGATGCGTCCCATTCCTCTAAAGAGTCTTTGTTAAAACGAATAAACAAACAAGCAAACAAAAATAAACTGAGTAATTTTCTCTAGGTCAAAAAAGCCACTGGGTGTTGAGTTGTTATATGCGGACCGACAGGGTGAATACAATAGGGGCATTATGCATATAGTATACGCTAACCCGCCTAACATGATGGCTTACTGGCGTCAACAGCTATGGAATAACCGAGGCAAATCCCAATGAAGATAACAAATCTTCTCAGTATTGTTTCAGAATCACGGTAATTTCTGCATTGATTAGGTTAATCTTTTGTCCAAAAGTAGATATTCGCATTCAAACTGACGTAGTGGTTATTCAGTTCATTTCACTCTAATAAAATATCATATTATTAAACACTTAGTGGGATAACTATTGTGCCGCGTAGTCCTCTTAATGGTAAAAACTATTCCCCATTTAGGTAATAGTTTTTTCTAAAAAACATTTAGGGAGCTTTCCTTTTAAAATTTTGAGGGGCTACCCAAAAAATCGAATTTGTGCCAGATTCTGTACGCTGACCATAGCTAGTAGCATGGTGACAGAAGTTAAAATATACATTTTATTGATCTTGAGAGAGAATTGGACAGAGATTTTTCTAATTTTTTTGCGTATTCGGCGATTTTTGCATTCTGAGAAACAAAAAAAAAAAAAAAAAAAAAAAAAAGACCACAGAATACACACACTTTATAGAAACGATAGGTGGTGGTTGTTACAACCACCTTAGCGCTTGTTGTTGCTGTAGTTAAATAGAGAAAAGAACAAACATTAGTGCTGATATATTGCTATTTGTTGACAACGATAACCATTAACAAAAGCTATTTTAAATCCACGTTTCATTAAAAGCATCATTAGATCCAATAAGCATACGAAATGTTCAAATTTCCTACTAAAACTGCGTTAAGCTTCTCTAAATATTTTTCCAACGGCGAAAGAAGCAGATAGTGAGAGTTGTGCAGGTGCAGATATGTTCGCTCATTTGGCGTTATGGAAAGAAAGACACCAACATAACTAAAAACGCAATTTTGACATCTTTCTTAAGAGATTTGCACACGCACTCTAAGGAGAGCATAAGTAGTTTTTCCACTTCTGAATCAGAATGCTTTTCTTTTTTTGAAGGAATCTGCGATTTTCGTAAATAAGTTAGAGAACGTTGGATTTATTGGATCGTTTTGAACAAAATGGTTTTACATGGAGAGAGAGAGAGAGAGAGAGAGAGAGAGAGAGAGAGAGAGAGAGAGAGAGAGAGAGAGAGAGAGAGAGAGAGCGCACGCCTTGTCAGTCAGTGGCCTGGATTTTCTATTCAACACAAGTAAGTTGCCGAATAAGTTGAATATATAGCAAAAGAATATAGGGTTGTAAACACAAGTTATACTTAAATGAAGCTCGAAGAAATACAACTATTTAAATTATCAGTATTAATAAAATAAAACGAATGCACGAATGCTAGGCTTCTTCGTCAATAACATAATAATAATAAACAGAGAACACCTACAAGGAACTCCGGAAAATCGCAACCTGAACACCTGTAGGATAGTCAGAGAGTTCCTCGACCAACACTAGACACAACAACCACCCTGTTTACTTGGTAGCAACCCTGTCACGAGGTAGAACTCCCCCAATCAGAGAGAAATAATATAACAGCAACAATAATAATAAGAGCGGAATACTCCACTCAACTTAAGCGAGGAGTCCCCTCCTGCCCAGACTGCGCAAACGAAGCTAGAAAGATGCGCAAAGGAGGCACTCCATGGCAGACACTACAATGATCATCATCAAGATCACACAAAAATAAAATGGCTTCCAATGTATGGCTCACGAGAGGGACGCTCTTCCCCGAGATTGAAGGATTCATGATTATCATTCAAGACCAGGTAATCAACACCAGAAGCTATAGAAAATACATAGCAAAGAGGCCCGGAATGTCAGATGACACATGTTGACGATGCTACCTGGCCTCAGAAACGATCAAACACATCACTGCAGGGTGCAAGGTGATCACCCAGACTCTCAAAGACACTACCAGGTAGCTAGGATAATACATCAGAAGCTAGCGAGGAAATATCAGTTGATCACAGAAAGTGTATCCTACTACAAGTACGAATCCCGTGCAGCACTAGAGGCCCCAACCCACAAGCTGTACTGGGACCGCGCCATAATACAAGGCAATCCCGCACAGCAGACTGGACATAAATCCTTGTCGACAAGAAGGAAAAGGCTACGTATCTGATTGACATAGCGGTGCCCAACACTGGCAACTTCCAGAAAACCCATGAGGAAAAAATCAGGAAATACACGAACCCTTAAACAGAAGATCAAAGAAATATGGCACATGCAACAAGTAACGACCATCCCGATCATCGTGTCAACCACAGGTATGGTGCCAAAGAGCTTACATAACAGCCTAACAGCATTAGGTCTCCGAGAGAACACCTACAAGGAACTCCAGAAAGTCGCAATCCTGAACAAAACCTGTAGGATAATCAGAGAGTTTCTCGACCAACAGTAACACCAGACATTACAACCAACCCGTGTACTTGGTAGCAGTACCCGTCACGGAGTGGAATCCCCCAATCAGGGAGAAATAATAATAATTTCATTGGTAATTAATTTATTATTATAGAAAAGCACAGAAAGAAGCATCATCAAACAAATATTTATAAAACGTTACATGTATTTAAAAATATAGTGCTGAAGTATTTTAATCTAGGAGGAGTATTTTAACTTTTAGCTTCTTCTAGTTCGACAAATCTGTAGTTAACACTATGAAGTATCGAAGGCTGTTATGTACAAGGGTGCAGGATAATTTCATGGGATGATTCCTGAGTGCTGATAATTGTAGGAAAGTTGATTACAAAGAGCATTTAATCCGAAGGATAGACATATTTTCGTATCTCGGAAGTGCAACTGCCTTAACTCTTAAAATCCAAAATATGCCTGTTTATTTATTTAGCATCGCACATTACAGTTTTATCCTCTTGCAATGTGTGAGAAAACTGTCATATTGTGCAATACCGAACATAAATATAAGACAACTGTACAAAGGTTAAAAAGGGAGACAAAATTCACAATAAAACCCATGAAATATTTGAAGCTCAATGGAGCAAAACTGAAGTTTAAAAAAACATAATTTTCTAATTATAAAACACAGGCGATTATGGGTAGTAAAATATTTACAGATCGATAGGATTAACATAAAATTCGATCGAATTTGTTAATATTCAATAAATAGAAAACTGGGCTATTCTTTCCATAGTTGATTCGAAACTTGAGGAAAAATAAATACAGTAATTCTTTCTGTAATTAAAAGCTGGAGTATAGAAGAAGATATATAATGTATTTCCATTACAAAAAAAAAAAGAACCCAGGGTTCTGAGCTGGATATCATCATTCTTCTCTTTCTTGGTGATTCCTTTTTACTTCTCTCTCTTTATCTCTCAGGGTAACGTGGGCATTTTTTTGGCTGGTGCAGCATAAGCCTCAGGCTTCCTTGTACCATATGGCTAATAATAATAATAATAAATTATCTGATATAAACGATCTGTAACATAAACATATAACCAATCCAAAAGCGAGCTACAAATGCCGTAATCTGAGTTTCAGTTTTAACAGATTATGAAAAACTGTGTCAAACGCTGTAGACAGATCCGTATGGATCTCATCAACCCAGTTGCCACGTTTAATTTCCACGGAAATAAAATTGACAAAACGCAGCCAAATTGGTGACCACGGATTATCCGGGCCGAAAGCCATATTGATCTTGAATTAAAATTGGATTGAAGTATGCAGAAAGTTTACTTTGAACAATTGTATCTAGTATTTTTGATTTGCTATTAATGAGCGTTATTGGACGATAATTAATGAGCGTTATTGGACGATAATTATTGACTGAGTTTGGAGCCCCTTTTATGTATTGGCATTAGGTGAGCTTTTTTCAAGTGGCTTGGATAAACACCTTCTCTTAAAGATTTGTTAAAGATATGTAAAAGCGGAGCCATTAAATTATCGTAGCAACGTTTCCAAGGTAATTGTGGAATACCGTCAAAATATTTGGGAAATACTGCTGTCAGGTCCCTTAGCATAGTCATTTTTTAAGTAATTGATGGCGGACTCAAGATCGATAAGATTAACATTAATATTTGTCATTAAGTCATTGTGCTCAGCTAAATATGGGTATTTGGACGTGTCTTTGTAAACTGCAGAGAAAACTGATTCAAAATCTGCAAATAATTGGACGATTTTGATAGGAGTTGATACTTTTATGTTATTAAAATAAAGAGAGGTTATGGTGGAGAATCTTATCTTTAATCGATAAAACGTGGTTCCAAAAAAAGGTCGAAGGTTTGGATATACTTTGTATTAAAGATTCAGCATAATTTTTCATTTGTTTCTTTGTTATTTCTTTGATTATTTTGAGCAATGTTGAGAAATGTTGTTTGAAAGTGTATGAGTTAGAAAGTTGAATTTTACGATGTAATTTTTATTTTAATCTCAGTTTACTTTTAATTCGTTATTGAACCATACGGGGTATTTATTTGTGCTTTTAGATATAATGGAAACTGTTTTTATAATATTCTGTACAGTTTTCATAAAAATTATAATTAAATTGTTTGTGGATTGCTCTTTTAGTACGTCATCCCAATTAGCTAATTTTAATTTATAATTTACCTTAAGCCAATCTGCCTTACGAATATTATGTTGTAAATTATGACCTGCCTTAAATGTTTGAAGATAATGCTAATTGTATTACCAACTGATAAATTAATTAATAACAACGTATCGTAACCCCGCAGTAAAAAATATATGGATGATATCAACTTATGGAGGATGGGATCTTAATTCCAAAAATTCCAAACAATATTTATGAAAAAGCGGTGATCCAGAAAACAGAATAAGGGAACAAAATAAGGTTGAACGGAAAACATTCATTCATAGATCGTAAGCAACGAACGCGTGTCACAGAGCACAAAATCATGAATGTCTGCATGTTATTTGTACTCTAAATTCAACGAAGGAAAATTGAATTAAGGAAAACAAGTAAATTTGGTTGCGATATATTCAAAAAACAAAAAAAAATAAAGCTCCTGAAGAATAAATGAAGAATGGTAAATATTGGAGTATTGAGGATCCTGCATCCTTAACAGACCTGAACATAATTTTTGGATCCCTAGATGATTACCCAGTTGTAAAAGGCAGTGGAAGGACTCATTTTAGGAAGGACGTAGAACTGCTGGAATTGGTGCAGAGAAGAGCAACGAGGTACAGAGATGGGCAATTTGCAAAACTGAAGTGATTAAACAATATATATCACTTCAGTTTTGCAAATTGCAGCATCTGGAGCCTAGGCGCATGTGAAGAGATCTCATTGTGGTATTTCACGCTTTGAATCTATTGAGTAAGCTCAGTGCTGATGGATTCCTTCCTTTTGCTCAGACTACACACACGAGGTGACATAAATTCAAACTGAGGCAGAATGGTTGCAGGTCAGATTGTGCGGAAATTTGCTTTCAGTCAGAGGATGGTTGATCGATAGAACAAACTCTCGTCTACTTTTAAATCTCTGGCCTTTGCAGTGAACTGTTACACCCACAATGAGAGCAACACGGAGATAGGGGGAACCCCTGGTGCCGTCAAATACGAATACACTTTACACTCTCATCTAGTGTTGTGGAGGTGGGCAGTTTGAATAAATTCAAGGAAGAATAAACAGATGATTTTTTTTTTTTTTTTTTTTTTTTTTTTTTTTTAGGCTGACAGTGTAAGTTTGCTTTCTTGCATCATTTGCTGCTATTAATACTCAGCCAATACGTATAAATTAAATGTGGCGTCATGTACACTTATCATGTTGGAAAAATTAAAGAGCACTTAGGTTACAGTTTGCAAATTTGTGCAGTTATTTACGAAAGTATTTATTTTTAATAATTATCATAGTAAACAACGCTTATAAAGAGATACGCTGGACTTAAGATTAGTCACTTCCCGTGGTCCAAAAAATTCTTCAACTCTGTTTCAGTCAATTTCTTATGAATTGTGCTATAAATCTGGTTTGGATCAGTCTGTAAACCGAGACATTAAATGAGATACACACTTGGTGACTTAAAAGCCTGCTTTCCATTTAAACAAAGGTAGGCTCAAAGCGCATAATTTTCGTTGATATGCTTTTTCTTCTTGATAACCAGCAACCCTTCCCCTCAACCGAAGAACAAAATGGAGATTTGACAAATGATCGGGGAACGCGGGTTTATAATTTTCTTAATTTTGGTTTATAATTTTCTCCTGCATGGTGTATTACAGTTTAAGCACATATTTAGACAGACTGATATATTATGGGTATACTTCAAATCCATGATTACGTTTAAATCTATTTTTGGCTTTATCCGTACACCTCTTCATCAAAGGATGTAATTAATTGCAATTTTCTTGTTTAATAAGAAAAAGAAAAGCAAATTTTGCGGTTTCTAAACAGTTGTCGACGAATCAAACTGAGTTTAAAGAAACATTTGAAGAAACAAGCTGTTGCAGGCTCCACGTGTTGTATAAAGACACGAAGACGCGGGTGCATATTCACACACATCCATCAGTGCTCCGCAGGCAGAGCCGTGAATCTAATCAATGAATCGATAAACACGAAGAACCACTTAAGACATCTCTTAGGAAAGAACGTGGCAGTAAATACCTCCCTGGAGGACTAGTTAACCTACAAGGATAAGAAAAAGTAGTACAAGGAAAAAATACATCAGAAAATTGGGAAGATATTTGGCAAATAGGTATGAATTTAACATACCGAAACAAAGCAGCAAATAGCATGCCATCAGCAGCCATCTCCACCCATATTTTTATTTTGCAATCTGGGAATGTGCCTTTCCACAGCAGATGGGAAACGCAACCTTTAACAGATCCCACTATTAAGGGTTTGAATGTTGTAGCGTACAACAGACTGGACCTTTCTTGCCTTTTGTCGTGGTATTTTGTGCAATCGTATTCGATCCGCCTATTTCTGCTATTTGGGCCAGCAACGATAACTGGCCCAAATAGCAGATTGTTCTAATTTGTTCGCTTGCTCATGGAGAGGGGAAATAGAGTATGTGCGCTGACTAAATTTTCAGATCTCGGAAGAGGTACAAAAAGAGAAACTCTGAACTTGCTGGAAAGCGAAAGCAATTGACGTCATATGGGATGTATTGTATGATGTCAGGTGACAGTAACGCATTTCTAGCCATACATTATCGCATGAAAATGCCTATAAATAGGGGAAAACAGTATTCAAAATCATATACAATTCTGATTTAATTTATATATAAATCTATAATTAAACCTTGCTTTACGTAAAGAATTAACCAACTGATAAAAACAATTGATGATTTGGGATGAGCAAGTTCATTATTATACAAGAGTTATCAAAAGTGGTGACACGTTTTTGATATGTAAACAACAGCTCAATTAAAAACATACATAAAATACAAATATTATAAAATATTTATAATAATTACAGAGTTAGTATAATTAATGCCCAAAACGGTGGCCATCTAGCCCAATATGTAGAATTTTTTTTTACTTTTTGGCAAACGTAAAAAACTTCAAGTGATTAAACTCGATTAATTTTCGAAAATTGATCTCAACAAAAATGTTCTCAACAATCATTGCTTTTCGCATGTGTGCAGTCCTGGGGTTATATCTTTTAGACAATCCAAAATAATAATATTGAAAACCAAAATCTGCAGACTTAAAGCTGATCCTGGCGTCCATTCCACGTTAAATGATTTTATCATTTAACGTGGAAAGATGGGAGTCTGCAGTACAGGTTTAAGCATTCATTGATAATGTTCTTTCCAAAAGCAACTCCAGGTGAACTAATTTCCATTTCAATTTGACGTGAGGATTTTAGTAGGCAAATACACAAAATTACAGCAACTAACACGTGCATCTATTTTGCAAACCATCTCGTCAGACCAAACAGTTTGGTTAGGAAAACTATCACCAGCTATTCATTGCACCAAACTTTTACTCAAATTTCATATCTGTCAAAGTCTTCTTCATTGAAGACCTCGATTAATTTGATATCATTAGTCAACTGGAAAGTTTCCGAGTCGACTTTTTTTGGATTTTATTTTTTAAGGTTACTTCCAATAGATTATTAGTATTAGTTGCATTTGTAAATCATCCTTGGTCTGCTGCATCTTGGAAGATCTGTCACACTACCCGTATTGCCAGAAATTTATATTTTTCTGGATGAGAGTTTTGGAGTAATATTTGCTTCAGCTCATTTCGGTCGATAACATTTACACTTTCATGTTTTGCATATAACTGCCCTCTTTATATCTTTTACTCAGTTCTAAACTGAGTGTGCCGAATCAAGGAAAACAACGTTACTTTCTAAGTGGTTGTAGAAAAGTGTGAGACAAAACAGTAGTCTCATGGTTTGCACGTTTTGTAATAGAATGCCCGCTCCTCGTGTCTGTTTTAAGCAATAAATATTTAATGGCACTTCCAAAATAGAGAATTTTTAATCGCTTGTTAAATAAATTAAACAATTTTATCATGAAAGATAAATTAACTATAGTTTTCCATCAGGAGTGGTCTAAATTTAACAAGCTCCTCTCTAAATAATCCCTTTGCATATTATATATACGGAATTATATTTTCACTTTTCTTTTTTTAACTTGGTTTATAAAAAGATACTTTTCATCAATATTGAAAATTTCACTGGGATCATAATTCTGTGTGAACTGAGGTGGCACCTCTTGTCTCCAGTTTTTACGGTGAATATCAGACACTGAACAATTTTAAAGCTCATAGCTTTCTTCGCAATGTTGTTAAAATTTTGAAATTATCTGACCATCCACACTTTAAAAATATCGTACTGTACTTAACTTTTTTATTCTTATAACCAAAAATACCATACAGGGAATTTTGATGATTTTAATAATTTCTTTTAAATTTGATTTTGTAAAAACGGCCGATTTTAATATAAAACCAGTGATCACATCAAACGGCATTTACTGTATAAGAGATATGAAAAAGTACTGATGGGTTGGTTGGGTTCGTGCCATCCTCATTGCAATGCTTTTTTTTTATGGACCGAAGTTCAGTGTAATTTCTGTAGCTGCGGTTCGCGAAGACATTTGTGTCTTGTGCTTATCAATTATTTTAAATAAAAAAATCTCTATACGTGTTTTCAGGAATGAAAAAACCCAGACACGTTTTTTGAACGTCAAAAATCAGGATGTCTGGCAACCCCATGCTAGACCAAAAATGTTCAATTTAAATTTCGGATACCCATTACTCTGTCTCGTATTGAGAGAAATTACAGACTTTATTGAAGAGCCAGACTCATAAATTTCTCCAAGTTTACGCACATTAGGAAGAATTAAATCCGTTTTGAATTAGCAAAATACAATATAATATTATTATACAGATTAAATAAATAAACTGTTAATTCGTTGAGAGAGAGAGAGAGAGAGAGAGAGAGAGAGAGATTTACTACACGCTTTTAAACAGTGTGTTCGATGAACGTGATTTCGCATTACGAACCTGCAGTGGAAAGGGGACTCAGGAAAAAAATAAAAAGAAAAGTCCACATTTTCGAGAAGTTTGCCAAATAGTTATTTATTAACCATCTAAACGAAAATTTTAAAGCTTCAAGTTTTGTCACTAAGATTTGATTTACCGCTTAAACGAATACCCCAAGTGTTAATAAACTACTAAATTCTTAATATTCCAAAACACTTCTGAAATACTTGCCCTTTTTATGTGATGTATTAAAAATTTAATTAACTAAAAATATTCCGAGTTTTGAGAACGTGTACAGTTAGAGTTATTAGCAGCAGTAAAGGCAAATCGATGCAAGGAAGTCTGGCATATTCAGAATCAGCCTTAAAAAAATACCAAAAGAAAAAGAACAAGTCACTTAATTTCTTTTCAGGTATCTGTCCAACCCTTCCTTAAATTTACATAAGCTCTCTACTTCTGTCGGATTAGGTACTAATGTATTCCAACGGTTAATAACTCCTCGGCTAAAAGGGAATTTTCGTAGATGCAGTTTTTCGTATTAGGTTCTTCACAAATTATATAAAAAATGAATACAGTATTTGAAAAACTAGGAGCTAGAAGGAAGGTGGCTTTCTATAGACATCTTCAAGTAGTTAAAAGTCTAGGAAGAGAAACATGTGGAGTGAGAAATGGAGATTGAATGGAATGGTTAATCAGGTGGATTGTGGGAGTGAGGGAAAAGATTACAATCTAAATTCCAATAGGTAGCTTCATTTTAAGAAGATTACAGTTGGGAAAATTCTCTTTATACCGTATGATAACCATAGATTACAATTGGAGATTCCATATTACCATGTACTAAGCTTTATCAGCAGTGCGTCACAATCGTCTTCACATCCTCCTATGTGCTGAAGAAGATCCATAATTAAGATTAATTTGGATTTTAAACTGCCATTGAAATCTATAATTATCTAATATAAACAGAATTTCGTTAACTCTAATCTTAATGTGCAGCTGCACATGTGGTTTCATTTATTTGGAATTTAGATCGTGATCTTTTTCCTTCACTCCCAGAACCAATCTGATCCTTTGGATAAGATTGGTTCTGATCCTTTGGATAAGATTGGTTCTGATCCTTTGGATAAGATTGGTTCTCCATATGTTTCTCCTCGAGAAACATTAATAAGCTGAAGATGTCTGTTAAAAACCACTGCTGTTTGGCTTTTAGTTTTTCAAACACTGTGCCTATTTATTTTAATTTGTGGCAAACATAATGTGAAAGTGAACACTATTACATTTTTAACTGTCACATATCATTATTAAAATAAAACCGAACAGGTTTCGATTATGACAAATGAAAAAATTGCTAATTCATTAGCACTTTGGTATTTTTTCACAAAACTTGAGTCTTCTGCCAAAATTGCATCAATACTACCCAGCTAATGAGGTTGTTGTTGTTATTGGATTTTTAGGCGCATCGGCGACTTAGGCCACATTGTGTTATACATATATGTTTGCAAATTGCGTGTGTCCTGTGATCGATTTGCATGTTTGCTGGATGAAATTTCGTGTTTCTGCGAGGAAAAAACCATGTTGTCCTTGTCTGAGACCAACGAACTCAGACATGTTGCAAAAAAGGCTCATCAAAATTCCTCGCGTCATTTTTGGGATTCGAATTATATCAAACGTGCTACAGCGAGGGCCAAGTGACATTTTTCTCTGCCAGAAAAAAAAAAGTTAAATAAAATAAAATACCTATTGAATTAAACCTAGTCAGCCACGCCAGAGTGCTTTATTCCTTCTACAGCATAACACTGCTCTAAATTTAAAGTCCTTGCGGTAGTACAGCAGATATGATCGCTATTCTTTAAAACCGTATAGAAAAGGACTAATTTCATTAGAAAAAGTCTAATTCTAGAAAAAAAAAAGTTAGAATTATACTTAATTTTTTCACGCTTTGGCCGGATTAGTTAGTCTCGGGAAAGGGTTTCATGGTCAAGAAGGGTTTGGAAAAGGTCCGATTTGAAAAGGTCTGAGTTCGAATCCCGTCAATGATGAGGAACTTTTATGGGATTTTTTTCCACTCCGTGGATGAGTTAATGGATCTCTATTTCATCCCACAAATAGGTAAACCGATCAAAGTATACACGCATATTACAGACACGGTCGTCATCTTTTCTTCATCTTCGGCGTTTATCAGAAAACGACCAATCATATATTTATGTTCAATAATTGATTAATGGTTTCAATTCGATGAGAAAATGCCATTGCTAACTTTTAGATAAAGATGTCTTCGCGCATAGAGTACGTGGTTATATTATAATGATTATAACTGCCGTCCTCCCCACACCGATTGGAAAAGGTCTGAGTTCGAATCCCGTCAATGATGAGGAACTTTTATGGGATTTTTTTCCACTCCGTGGCTGAGTTAATGGATCTCAAGCGTGGATAGCCACGCTTTTTCTTCAGGAAGCTAGGCTTTTTTGTCCAGAAAAATAGGCAAACTGATCAGAGAGAGCACATGAAAATGTACATAATACACATAGGTTGATGAGATTATCCTCAGGTAAACCTAATGTGATAATTAAAATTTTTTTCGATAAAGATGAACTTTTTTTTAAACGTACAATTTTTCACATTATTAATGGTATGCTATGTACATCATACCGATATAAAGTAATTATTATTTATATTATTATGTTGATGATCAAAATTTCCAGTATTTACATTGCTGGATACTCTTTTACATCTTTTCGATTAAATTTTAAGAAACAGTTTCTATTCCTCAAATTTGGACACTAATACGTAAAATCTATCCCGAAGAATTAAGACCTAAAATCTCAAAGGATATTCGCCCAAGCTCAGTTGGCTGTACCTTCCTTAAAGTTTTTGAGAAGGTCATTCAGACTCAATTTATTGACCACTGCTTTCATCACTGACCTTGCTACCTTCACTCCATTATCTCTTGATTGCTCTACCACCACCAACTTTCCCGAAACTTATGAAAATCGACATTTAAATGTCGATTTTCATAAGGATCTCGATTTGATGAGGGACTAAAATTTATCTTTTCAGTAGAACTTCAAGGAAGCAAAGAATACATTCTCCGCTGGTCTCTGGTCTCCACGCTGCTATTGGGTTAGCAGCGTCTCTTGTATCAACAATTTAGCAATTTTCCCCATCAACATATTTAACGCAATTCTTGGCACTCGATTATTGGCTTTTGAAATTCCTTAACAGAATAAGCGGACACAACTTTACTATTCCTTGGAATATCCTCCACCTGCTGCATTGAATGATGCCATGGAAAGAGGCAAATTAGCTTGCCATCTTATCTAAGAATAACAGGACTAAGGATCAGCAAACCTCTATGGTTCGACTTTCTCTCAACCAAATCAGCTCAATGTTTCGTATAAACTGCCCTTTCATCAATATCCGGACACCTTTATTTATAGGAAAACTAATAAGCTGTGCCGAAACAACTGATAGCCTTTATGAATCTTTCGTCTCCCTGGAAAGCACTCTCCACCAATTTTTTGTAAAGGTCCGATGTTTTCTGTCTACAAAACTGGAACCATCTCACCTCAGTTTTTTGGGTAGTCTCTACTTATACACGCTCGATGACACGATTATCCCAGAGATCCTCTATAGGATTGAAGTCAGGGCTCTGGGCTGGCCAGTCCAGCTTTTCCATGCTCATGTCCCGAAGACAAAAAAAAAAAAAAAAAATGATATTAGAATCCCCCGTAAATGATTACATCTACCGATATATTTATTTTGTCTGTGAGTTGCGTGTGTTTTCTGGTCAATTTGCCTGTTTTGCTGGACGAAAAACTCAGCCACGGAGTGAAAAAATCCCACTAAAGTTCCTCGCGTCATCGACGGGATTCGAACTAAGGGCCTTTTCCACCCGATGTGAGGAGGACGGTGACGATACCACTGTGCAATCGCGCAGACATGTCCTCAAAACAATCTGTTATAACGCGAGCAGTATGACACAGAGAGCTGATACAGACATTGGTCTTCCTCGATGCGCTGCCACAACGTAGATAATGCATTATTGTCCAGGACATCTAGTTAGAGCTTAGTATTCATAGTTCTGTTCATAAAAATCAATTGTTCCAGGCGAAACCATTACATACAGTCCCAGACAAGCACGATGCTCTACAAAAGTTCATCGTTGGAACGATATAGTCCAGCAGACAGCTTCCTCCGAGCATCCGCTACAACCAAAAACGATCGTCAGACTGTGTGCAGACCACGTACCGTGACTCGTCATTCTAAAGCGCCGCTTTCCATTGGTCTCTGATGCAAGAACAGCAGGATTTACACCAAGCCAGATGGTATTCTGCATTACTCGGTGTAATCAATGGCTTGTGGATGGATTCATGACCGTATTAACCCATATGATGCGGCGTCCTGTCCACTGTACTGGTGTTGGCATATGACTTAATCGTCTCACTGAGGGCGTTTGTGTGTGCTGCGACAACGTTGACTGCAGTACGAGCGGACGATTCCTTGTAGGGATCTCTAGTCACGTTCCGTCACCTTTGGAGGTTTTCAGGGTCATTTCTTGATGATTTCAGCACCAGTTCGCTTCCATTTGCAGATAACATCACCAATCGTCGATCTAGGGATCTTCAGTACTGCTAAAATGTCATTTAGAGATCGATCGTATGTAAGGCGCACTACCATCATTCCATGCTGGAAGTCTGCTAACTCTGTCGATCACGGCATCTTGCATTCACAATCGTACTACTGTCTCTTCGAAGGCTAACGATCATGGTTTTAGTTGTCTGACAAGTGGTGCTTGGGTAGGACGCTACCAACTATCGAAGGAAGGGTGTCCAGATATAAGTGAAAGGGCAGTGTATACCGATAGTTGTATTTCTGCTCTCCTAGCAGGTGGATGCTACTCGTAAGTGTGAACGTAACTTTTATTTTGTTTGCATAAATAATGTTTTACCAATATGACCAGTAGATACGATGTTTTAAAACAATAATCATAACTTATATTATCCTTCGGTTTGACTCTCCTACAAATATTATAAGATAAATAAAAAAACAAATCGTATTAACATACAAGTTTCATGTTTGAATGACCCGAGATCGTATAACTCATCTACTTCAAACGAAAACTAAGTTAATGCACTGTTTGAAAGTGGCCGATTCCCATTGCATTACATTGACAACCGCTATTTGCAGTCTTTCTTACTAAGCTATGGAATTTCTTATCCATTTTGCTGGATTGCGTTTGAGCTGCTAATCCTGAGTTAACGATAAAGGATGTATTAGGTAATGCTCGGTGAAGGCGGCTGCCACTTCGGAAGCAGATAAGGATCGATAATGCATCAGAGTAAACTAAAAACGGGATAAACTATAAATCCGATTCTTCGGACAGAATTTACACTTTGTTTCTAGGAGATATGGCAGACGTCTACATCTCGCATTAGAGAGAAGGTCCATCCGAGGTTTTAACAGATCTCTTTGGTTGAAATTTCTTTTAACCATTGAGTCGTTCGTATGCGCACAGGAATAAGTGTGCACACGATGTCTCAGAATATTCAATTTTTGGTAAAGCAAATGGGAAGGTGGAATCTCGTTCTAAACTAGCTTGCAGTTTTCACTCCGGTCCTCGTGGGTAGCACAGTTGGTAAGATCACCATCCTTCCCACACCGGATGGAAAAGACCTGAGTTCGAAGAATACATGCAATTGCATACCGAATATTTGGTACTTAACACACACCTAAGCGAAGCGTTCCCCATCTCGCCGGGGGCATCTGAGGTTAAGTTTTGGTTTGATGTATCCAATAAGGAATGAGAGCATTGCATTTTTGCAGTACCTAAGTAAAAATGGTTGTGTTTGTATCTAGGTATTTTCAAGTTTCTGTAACAGATCTTCTATTCCTGATGAACCCCAATATTATTTAAAGGGTGCTCAAGAAGACAAATATCGCCATGACTAGCCATGGTGATATTTGTTTTCTTGTTATTAGCGAAAATCGTAGGGTGGAATTTTTACTTATAATTGGTATGGCGAGGGAAGTTTTCCTTGTGCACCTGAGTGGTGGCACAGATATGGTTGGCTTCTGAAGTCCAAAATTTTGTGGAGATTATAATCGATTGTCTTCCTTTCTAAAAGGGGATTCAAGTTTGGTTTTGACTTGCTTTTCTCTACTGGAGCTTAAGTATTTTTCAAGCTGTCTATATGTGTTTTGGTTCTCTCCAGATTATTTTTGATTAGTAATCTTTGCGGTTAAGGATAACCATGGTATTCCCTTTATCCTTTAGATATACATGGTTTCTTTTCTTCACAGAAAAAAAAAAACTAAAAGAAACCGGTCTCGTTACGAAGTAGCATTTCGACGTGTTGGTTTAAGTATATACGCGTCTGTTCTTACTTCCCGCTCCTTCCTTGCTGAAAATGGAATTTACAATGGAGTTGCAAATTCAGCTTATAGATAGGTGGCTATCTATCTCGAAATATATATATATATATATATATATATATATATAAAGCTTCAGAAAAAGAAATAGCACAGAATGTACTGGAAGATGTCTGCCCTTCTCTTGCAGACATGCAATCGCAGTGCATTTGCCATGATAGTTATGATCGTTATTCTATTCCTTTTGGGAAAAAGGACTGGTTCAAATTCGTATTGACTGGAGAAATTTATGCGCTTTTGACACTGAGGTATTCGGCATTCCTCGCAAAAACTCGGGGTTTCATTCAGCAGAACAGGCAAACCGACCACATAATATAAACACTTTTCAAATACATTAAAAATAAGACTGAAACCATAGCCTTAGTTGCCGTAGTGCAATAAATAAGTCGCCATCAATTCATGCTACCTTTGGCTTGGCCCATTATGGTCCAACCTGTTAATGCGCCATTAAAAATAAAATCAACCAACCAAGCATGCTACCTAATTAATATAACAAAGTTATAACTAACCCATCATACGAAATTTATTACGTAGAATGAATACTAACATTTTTTAAAATTGTTGACTTCAAGTTTGCTTGGAGGAGAACAATTATCTTCTAATTTTATCTCTAAAACGGATAAACAAAGTTTGATTCAAAACGTTGAAAAGAATGCATATTATTTAGTTTGTTTTAATATTATACGTATATCGGTTCAAGTTTTTATAACTTAGGAACTCAATAAACCATTTAAAAAACGCGGAGTCGAGTGTCTAACTTTAAAAAAAATTAAATTATAGAACTTAAAACCTTCATTGCTTCTAGGTTGAAAACACAAGGAATAATATTGTGGAGATGGCTGAATCACTGATTGCAGTGTCAATATTATTTAACTCACATTGTGATTGATGAAAGTTCATCGGCCAAGAGATAATCAAAACAAAACTTTATTATCACCATAGGCCTCCAAAAAAGTCACATTTTCTTGCGAACATCGATCCACGAAGTCAAGTGCAGCTAGCGGAGACAAATAATTTGACCCAGTAGGTGTGCGTCAACAGCAAGACACAGAAGGGAGAAGTGCTTCTGGAACGGTGACAAGACACGGGTGTCGCGTGTGCTGTCACAACACTCACCGTGAGCTTCATCTCTTTCTGTCACAACGGAAAGTACGAGAGAGAGAGAGAGAGAGAGAGAGAGAGAGAGAGAGAGAGAGACTGCATGCTGATACGGAACCGTAGCGGGACAAATCGATGGCACCGCACGTGCTACAGTCATACCCATAACCTCACCTTCTGTATAGTGCAAGAATGCATGGGTACATAATCCCAGTGGCGGTTGAAAGTGGCTGGAACAAGTCAGTGAAGCTCAGCGCTATAAAATACTTCATTGCTTCTAAAACTTACTGAGTCTATCACGGACTCTTTTTATTCTTTTACCTACGGAATTTTAAGTACCTAGTAAAATGCTGCGATGGCTTTTCAAGTTAATCTATCGTTAGTTGTGTCTCCAGGACTTCAATTTTTTCCCCTTCTCAAATAGCCTTTGCAAATTACAATAACTTCTTTGGTCAGCTACATGAGCCATTAAAAAAAAGTATAAACACAAGCAACAAAAAATAAGTTTGAGATCGTGGTAGCATCCCGATGAAACTCTATGTACCATACATTTCCAAAATAAATAAAAAAAAAAACCAACCACCACCAGAAACACTTCTTGAACATTTAGGTTTGGTTCTAAAAATGAATGAAATTAAAAAAGAATTAATCGTGGATAAACAATTATTCTTTTCTTATTAAATCGAGTCTCCATTTCAGTTTAGAATTACAAAAATTTAGTCGCGTCTACTACAGCTAACTTTTATTATTAAACATTTCATTAAAATTTTGCATTTCTATTTACAATTTCTGTTCGCACGGATAGAAATTACGAATTAAATACACGCCAATCGAGAAATACTGTTGAACACTTGACACAGATCAGAGAAACTGAAGAAGATAACAACTACAGTAGAACCCGGATAAGAAGTTTTCCAAGGGAGTAGGTTTAGAACTTCTTACGAGCGAAACTTCTTAGGGAAAATGACCTTAAGGGTACGAAATAGTAACTACTAAACAAATAAAAATGGAAAGATACGCATACATAAGTTAAAGATCATTTTTAAGTACGATTTCAGAATTTATAAATATTTTGCTCGGCTTATGGGAAACATTTTTAAACTGAGGATTTCTAATTGCTTAACATTCTGTTTATTAATAAATGAGATGTAAAAAACGATGCCATTTCACCTACTTCGGTAGTTTACTACGAACTAAAATGATGCTTGGAACTAACTTGTTCGATTACTCAAATATTTATATTGTTTTATATATTTTTTTAATATAAAAATAAAGAATTTCTATATTTAAAAAAACGTATTAAGTGGGAAAACATTGTAATAATACATTGAGTATTGTTTATGACAAATCTTTACAATAAACAGGGTTGAAATCGTAAATTAAGAAACCAAACCTAGTACAGGGGAAAACTTCTTATAAGGGAATATTTTATCCGGTTTCTACTGTATTCGCTGTTATAGGAGTCACCAGGGGGCAGCTTAATACGCCAAACGATGAAACTGATGTGCAAGTACAAGTTAAAAAAAAAAAAAAAAAAACACATAAAATAAAATAAATGAATAAAAATACGCTGAAGAAAATATTACACAAACCATTTTGGATGGGGAAAAAAAAAAAAAAGAGAGAGAGAGAGGAAAAAGTAGCTTGTTAAAGTGATTTCCCATCTATAGTGAATTTAAATGGCAGTCAAACGCTAAAATGGACAAATGAATATTCATTCAGTTCTTCTCAGAAAGCATAAAACAGCCAAGTGTAATTTTCGATCTCAAATTACAGCCCATATCGATAGCGAAGCAGTCGCTGCTTTGTTTATAACTGGAATGCTATATGGTTATCAGAGGTTTCCTTGAAAGAAATAAGAATCTTACCTTCTTGATGTAATGGGATGGAGGTGATTGCAGAGGTGTATGGAAACTATAAAAACCTTTCTTTAAAACTGATTTGTTACCATATGCAACAGCCCTTTACTGCCTTTGGTTTCAGGAGTGGTGTTATCTTACGCGGTGACGTATAATGCATATTGAGGAACAAAGACTCTACATCATTTTTATCGCGGGCTGCACAAAGTCGGTCAGGTGTCAGGTGATCACATTTCTAAAGATGCCTCAGCCAAGGTTTATGGATTAGTGGCGAAGTGTTTAAGGTCTCTTCTCTGTGCCTCAGGAGGCGTCTATTTTGACAGCCTTACTTGCCCAAGGTATTAAAGAGGCTGATATATATATATATATATATATATATATACCTCGACTTGTAAAAAGCACTTTGTATTTTCAATAGCCGCGTGAGTTTAAACTATGAATCCATGTTTCTGTCGAGGTCTAGTGGCTCTTCCGACGCTAACAACAACATGAAGAGTTTAAATATAAGAGCTGCACATCGTATAAAACAGAGGGATACAATGAATTTCGGTTTGATGGTTTAAATAAATTAATAATTTTTAAATAGTAGAGAATTATTTAAGTTTTCAGGCTAGGAATAAAAAAAAAAGGGTCCAAGTGTCCTTTGAGCCCAACCTTCATCTAGTCTTATAGCCAAAATAGCAAATTTCATGAAGTGTTGAGTACACTAGTGTACAAAATTAGCTGTAGCCAAGTTTGCAAACTTACCTTTTGTAATTCGATTCTCATTAATGGCACAGATACACCGTATAAGCAGTTCGTTGCGATGGTGAGCCGTTTGCAGGATGGAAGCGGGTCAATCACGGGTGTAGGTAGCAAGGGTCTTGAATGTCCACCCAAATGTGATATTGTAACAGGAGAACTATCTTGAATAGTTCTACAAGGTCAATCAAAGGTCGCAGTACTGGCTGATAGAATAGCAACCCTTTTCTGAGTTTGACCATTCCAGAAAGTATATCTATGCTAAATTGTAGCCCTTAGTCTGTAGAAAAGAGGTCTGTATTCAAAAAGATCCACGTTTTTTAACTTTACCGTAGAGATGAGTCCGTTTCAGCTGGACTCATTAACATACTGAACATATCAATTTGATCCAATAGCAATGGGCCACAATGTGATTGATGTTCAGATTCATTCAACAGTCTGATACACAGTGCGTCCGTCCCTCAGCTGAGAGAGAGAAGAGAGAGAGAGAGAGAGAGAGAGAGAGAGAGAGAGAGAGAGAGAGAGAGAGAGAGAGATGTACTTAAAACTAAGCCATAAAATCAAGGAAAGGGGCCATTACAGAGAAAGGCAATTTGATTGTCCAGCACAACGTGCAGTGTACGTACAGAACTGCACATCTCCGAGAGAGGACCTGAAACTAATGTGTGTTATAAAGACAAAATCTTTGAACCTACATCAGACTTTTAGGGATGTAGTAGCCTCATTTTTTCTAATGAGCGATAATGCTCTCCGCCGTAGAACATAATTGGTGGAGGAGTTTTTTCAGAACGAAAATATTTGAAATGTTCTGTTTAGGAGTTTAAAACTAATGATTTTGAAAATAACACAATCATTAAAGCATTTAGTTGTCATTTGGGTTCAAACAACGGTCAACTCAAACGCGTGGGCTACTGCATTCCTACTCTGGCCATTTGGCTGCCTCAGGCATTCTCATTTTGAAGAAAGTTCTCCATCAGCCGCTCTGTGGACTTTTTTTCACACCATCGTTAAATGAACTGATTTCGGTACACGGTTAGACATTTCTCCCCCTCTCCCCCGGGAAACTCTGGTTTTTCATTTAGAAAAATATGCAATCAGTACATTAACACTTCATCTTAGTTCTTTTAGAGTAAAAATAAAACTGCATAGAGTGACCACCGAGATCTCCAGATGTGAATTCTATTGTGGGTGTATTGGATGCTCTGGGGGAAACGAATTCTGATCTCACCCCCTCAAACCTTACATGGATGACGAGCTTCTCTTCTCCTGAGTGGGCCTCAATACCTTCACAACTCTTGGACATTCGTTGGACTAACAGCATAAATAGCCCGTTGTAAGTGATACCTGGCTGTTAAGGGTAATACTACTCCTTATTGAGGTCTACTGTGCTGGATATTCATTCCCAGGTACAGATGACCTAATTTCCTCTTTCAGATATGACACTTTACCATACGTTCATAACATGCCGCCGTAGCCAAGTGGTCAGGCGGAGGGCCTCAGTGGCCGAGTTAGTCGATCTCAGGCGTGGACAGTAAGTTTTTTTTCTAAACTTCTGTATAATTCAACATACTTGAAAAGTTTAGAATCCATTTATTACTAATAGATTTCGAAAACAGAGTACAAAAACAGCAAAAGACCAAACTGCTGTTGTTTTTGTGACGTTATTTTGTTGTTTTGTGGCTTCACTTTTTTCCAACGTTGTAACGTGCAACAGCAAGAATACAATCATTGAAGAAGGAGAGAAGAAAACATCCTTGATTTTCAATTCTATTGATCATAAATAGATTTTTAAATGTATACAGGCGAAGTACTTTCATTTCAAGTATGGGATTAAATTAACTTGCGCAATATGCTGTTCAAACACATGTGTATAATTCCTTGGTCATTGAGAATCCCAAAACGCGGCCACATTCTTTTCTTTTTCTCTCTGAATGATCGAATTATCAAAGATCAAAGTAAGAAAAGCTTACTTTTGGAGTAAAATAAATCCATATTTTCCCCGATTGGAACACAATCCACCGCATTTGATTTGGGGAGCAATATCAGCTTTACATATTTTGGTACATACTTCTTTGAAGATCATGACCTCCGCGACAGTATAGGGTTACTACTTCATTCGTTTGGAGAGATAGAGAAAGATTTCAGTCCAGATCCTGTCGATAACTAGAGGAATTCATAAAGGCTTTTTCAATCGGTGCTGTTATTAATTGAACTCGGGAGGAGGTAGTTGGAATTTCTCCATTGAGTCAATCAGAGTTTTTCAGCCAACGCTATATGACTGAGTGTGAACTTTAAATGGGGCTGTAAACACATTGAGTATCATCACTAGTAATACAGTATACTGTCAGGATAGAAGGGATTCTTGGCATTGGATTAATTGAAACATGCTTTTAGACAAATGACGTCTACTTTTGCGGCTTTACTTTATCCATCAATAACTGGCAATAGTGATCCATCGGGATGACACCTTTAGCATCCCACAATTAGAGATTCTTGGTTACCGAGTATGGAGTTCGTTTGCTATGTTTTAACGACCATCCCTAAAGGCTTTGAAAGGTTGCCGTAGCCGAGTGGTCAATCACGAGGGTACAGAAGTACACGCGCTTTGATTGATCGTAGTTCAAGCCCCTACCCTGTAACTACAAAATACGGTTCCTATATTCTCTTTACCTTGCAAACTGTTGTGAAGTTGTGGTCGTCTCGGAGTATGAACAGAAAATTTATTTCTTTAAACATTCATATCTATGCTGAGTTTTAAATCTCCTAAAATGTTTGCCCTCTTTCTTTCTTTCCGCAAAAACTTTTCGCGTTGCACTACAGAACTTGAAACTTCCTTTCCAGACATGACGCTTGTACTAATTAAAGCGGTCTAGTCTGCTGTTGTTGTTTAACGGTTTAAGACAAGGGCATCAAAGGCGAAGATGTGTCGTCTAGTCTTTAATGTCTACTGCAGCTAATGGTTATTCCTACATACGATGGTACCATAGTTGTTTCTCATCTCTGTCTAGTAAAGAAGAAAAAAAAATCTCATTCATATTCGAACCATCCTCTTACTAATGATCGGGGCTCTCCTTAGAGAACATTGCTTATTTGCTTAACACAATATTTTGAACTTTAGTAGCCAGGAGCACGATTTATACCATGTTGCGTAATCCTTGAAACGTTTATTGTGTGTGTGTGTGTAGGGTGGGGATGATGTAAAGTTGTGAGAGCACGCTTGCCCACGAAGAAAAAAAAGAGAGAGCAATCTTGATCAGAAATATATTGCTCTTTTCTCAGGAGACTATTGTTCTCTGAGCAAACGGTGAACTATTTGTTAATGAAAAACTGCCCATACTTGGAGATTGGATCATCTACTTTCCCTTTTCGCCGAATTTCCGTTCGATTATTCACTCTATCCGTAAATTCATTACAAATCCAGTACTTTAAAAGTAAATTAAATATAGAAATTAAAGTATTAATTTTCATAATTTTTTACACTATATTTTTATTTTACAATTAATTTTACATCCAGGAGAAAGAATTCCTTTTAAAAGGGTTAATTATTTGGGCTTCCTCGGACATGAAATTTAATAATTAGGATTCTGCAACATTCTATTTAAAAGAAAGGATCTCCTGTAGTGAAAACTACCCTAAACACTGGACTTGAATACCGATCTTGATAATATAATACATTTAAAATACAGTAAGCACGACTACAGAAATATTACTTTAAGAAACTTCAAAAAATTAAAGATATTCATTGGTGTCATTATAAAAGCTTATCTCTTCTCTAGGCAGAATTGGTTAATGGAGTTAATTCGGTGCAAGAATGCATCAAAAAGCTATAGCACATAAAAAAGTATGTGGGGAAGGAGGGTCCCTTCCTCTCTCTCTGCATATGTGTGCCGAAGAAAATTTAAACATAAGCTTTCATCGTATAAGAGTCAGCCGCGTTATTACTACAATTATTTAATTATACAGAGTCATTAACATTAGAGATAATTTATTAATTTCTGCATTTAAAAAGAATTAAACGAATCATCGTATAATTTTACAATGTTTTATTGTCTGTAAAGAAATAAGTCATCCGTGGTTTTAAATATTTGACAAAGTTCGGTCTGTTTGTTTCCAGAAGGCGTTCTTAAAATGCGCAATTTTCTTGATTCTAAATAATTCACGCAGATGTTGTTGGTAACTTCTGTGGTGGGAGATTACATTCTCATTATGCAGTTCGCATACGAAATTAGTGAAATTGTTTAAACATTTGAAGTGAACGTTATTTTTCTGTATATCAGTGTACAAATTTTCTGTATATTAGTGTACAAATTAGTGTACAAATGAGCCTTTGACCAGCGATGAAGAATTTTTATTTTTAACGAGTTAAGAAGTGTATGGTTAAGGTTCCCGCTCTGATAATGAACCTTTCGTTTGCGCATCCTCCAGGAGGGGTCTCTTCTGAGATGAGAATCGACATGATCCTTGATATGCATTTAATCTTATAAGCTGTACCCATAACAAGTTATGCGTAACAGCATATATTTGGTGACTATTTAAAATTAATATCAATGGGTAGAAAGCATGCATGTGTAAAAGCCATGGTTTGATTGCTGAGCCCAGTCTCAGCATTCAGTAGGGAATAAAATGAACTTCAAAAGGTGACCAATATGGGGCTGAGCGTTTTTGTGAAAAAGAAAGACGAACTCTTTTCTGAAGCGAAGGTGTCTCTGAATGACTGGCTCCCCACTGACACATGTTCACGTATAAAATTTCCTCCACAGAATGCGGCGGTTTTTCAAAATAAGCTTCTCTCAACTTGGTCAATGCTTATAAAGTGACGAACCACTGTTTGTGACTGTAATAGCATTGCACGCAAGGGAAATTAACACGAAGAGAAAGACATATATGAAATGTCTGTGCAAAAATTACACCGATTTAAGTCGTTGTTTACTAAAAGCAATAAAAATTCTAATTTAGTTTCCAGTTCCCACCTTCTTTATGAACGTATTTCTTGTGAATAATTAGATATAAAATTAGAAAGGGCTGAACATTATCAGCATGAATCCGTTACAAATTTCCAATTTCGGAACTATGAAATTAATTTAACTGAAAAAGATAAAAAAATATATAGATAGAAAAATTACATCCGCACGATTTGACATTCACTCAGCACAGATAAGCTTAAAGACATCTTTAGAACGGCTACCTAGCCAGTCTTTTTGCCATACTTACCCAGAAATATCTGAGAATTTGTTAGAAAAAGAAACTATCACAACTAAATAACAAACTTTTAACTCTGTCCTGTTCTTCAAATAAGGAACGTAATAATAGGAGTAAAAGAAGAAAATAATTACCCCTTACTTGTCAGCGTCCTCTCTCTGCTGATAATGAGTCAGCCATTAGTTCTTCCCAGGAGAGAATCATTAGCCAACGGAAGTTTAGACAGGAATTATGAGCCATGATTGAACTTATAGCGATGAAAAACAGCCGCTCGTTTAAGTTTTGTTGCGTTTCAGCGCTAGGAAAGTCTGAATGAAGAAAGAGGAAATAGAACACACACAATGTTCAGAACAATATTTCCACTGCATTATTTTTTTTCCGATCTCAGAAAAATGGAAGCGGAGAATAAACAAATTCTTTCATGGCATACGTACCATATTTGAATGCAATGTGCGTATTTATCGACTTAAAGTGACAACATACTTTGCAAGAAAGAAATAGGTTTCGTTAAATCAATAAAATGGTTTAGAGAAATTTTCATTTTATTTACATAAGTAATGAGTACTGGAAAATCAGTACCATACACTAATTAAATTTGTCACCGCAACAAGCGGTACAAAACAAACTTAACTTGTTTTTAAACATTGTATCATTGATAAACTTCCTAAAGAGACCGTTCAAAGGATGAAAAACTTCGAAAAGTTCTTTGTTGGAAAGTATTTAAAGAAAACATCAGTCTTACCCTGTGAATAAATACATTATATTATCTGTAAATTGCGTGTGTTCTGAGGTCGATATTCTGTTTGCTGGGCGAAAAACACGAGTTTCTGGAATAAAAACCCATGCTACCTTCTCTTCAGACTGACTAACTCAGTCTCGTTGTGAAAATGGCCCATAAAAACTCCTTCCGTCATCTACAGGACTCGAACTCAGGTCTTTTCCAGCCGGTGGGGGGGGGGAACGGCGATTCTACCAACTGTGCTACTCACGACGAGAGCCCCTGAAAAGTCTTTTGCATAGCATATACACTGCAGCAGTTCTTTGCTACAAGCATAGTCACTGTTTAAGTAATTACAAATATAATTTGATCAAGTCATTCAAAGGATAGAATTTTCATCTTTGTTGTCTTCTTCGCCTTCACTGTTACAAATCAACTGGTCTGCAAGGATTTCGTGTAGGCTTGGGGAATAAGATGGATAAAGTCATATGTCACGATGACTAATAGTTCCATCTCCTTTTACGAAACCGGAATCAGTTCCAGATTGGAGTGGGAGCATTCCAGAACAATCGATGCAGTGTCCTGCATTTCTCTTTAGGTACTTGTACATGTCAAGACGTGTAGTTATGGTTTCTGCAAAATAAAGTTATCGGTATTGTCGGAACCAGTTATTTTTCAAAATGGCAGCCAAACGTTTAAATTAGTATTCAGTAATCAGGAGTGGTCCCATTTTTACTAACTGCAGCGTTAAGCGAAGTGAAAGTCGTATATTGCCTAGTTACTTTATTGGAACCATGAGTCAATAGCATGCTGGACCACTGTTAGTCCGAATCACTGTTCCATCGTGAACATAGCCAACACTATGTTGAAAAGTGGAACGTTAGACATTCGCGTAATAAATACATTCCTGAGTTCCTTCAGATAATGCGGGCAGAAGATTGTGCTGACGAGATTGTCCCACAGATGCTCAATGTAATGAGGAGGATGAGTCCCTGCAAAATGTGTGAAAGAGTTCCTCAAACCGTATTGCGCACATTTTTTCGGGATGGATTGTTTCATTTTCATTTGGAGAGCAAGGGTACAGCATGAAAACACGTCCGACAAACCTCTTCCAGGAGACTACTGTCAGCACGCAACAGGATGGTTCCGTTGGTACTTAAAGAAATGGCTTTCAGCACCAGTGGAAGAGTCCATATATCGAGAAAACCAACTTTTGCTTTTCTGACCTCAAGACAGCCGTATTTTTCGGTTTATGTCTGAGATCGGTGGCTTCCCTGAAGGTTTCCTATACCCGTTGAGTATTCTTTGTAGGTGCTGATGCTTTGTGATATTTCTGAATTAAATGCAGGTTTAATTATTCAATTTAGTATCATAAAGCCAAAATAATGCAAAGACGCAGACTTTTTTTCCGCATAAGCCAAGTAAATAAATAAATAAAATAAAACAGAATATTATAATACTTCCTTCCCACAAGGTAACCACCCAATTTCGCGTTGAACTTAACTAGATTCACTGCCTCTCTACCACACTGGGAGGCAACTGATTCCAGAGTTCAACAACCTGCTGTCCATAGGTGAACTGCAGGAGATCCAAAATTCTGGTATTCCCTGAGATTTTACATTTTTGTGCCCTGATATTTTGCCTCAATTACGAGGGAGGACAGACCTTCCTCATTCGGTTTACTAACCCCCTTAGTGCTTTGTGCACTTCAATAAGAACTCCCTGTTATGTGTCTAGTCAAACTTTTCAATCCACACCTCCTAAGCCTTCATATGTGCATCGGTTTACACTTATCACTAACCCCTGGTTGTACTTTGATCCCTCTGCAGAAGTTGTCTTTTTTCAGTTGGGATCTTCAGACCTGAATACAATACATTAAATACGGTCTAATCATTGTCTTGTATAGAGGGATAATGACGTCCTTCTCCCAACTAGCAAATGCCCTATAAATAATTGATAGGACATCATGTGGTTTTCTAATAGCCTGTTTACACGGCATGGAAAATTTCACTTCAGATTGAATCTTCACACCTAAGTCTTTTTTGTTTTGAACTACTTTTAACTCTTCTTCTAACTTATACGTGGCTCCAGGATTTCTGTTCTCCAAACCATTTTGAAGTATTAAACTAACATTTAGAAGTATTAAACTTTATTTGCCATTTTTTCAGACCATGTATGCAACCGAACAATCGTCTTTTTGAAGCAACATGGCCTGGCTCGAATTGTTAATTACCCCTCTCGTCTTAATATAAAACTTTGACAGCTTACCTTGGATACCCTCTTCAATATCATTTCTGAAAATTAGAAATTGGATGGGACTGAACCCCGAGCCCTGACTATCTCACTTGTTATACTAGTCCACCTTGAAGATATTTATGACAACCATCTGTCTCATATCTTTTTGCGAGCTTGTGATCCTATCTTCTTCTACTTTATATAGCAGCCTTCCATTATAGACGGCCTACGGAAGTTTCTCCATTCGTTAAAGACCAGAATGATACTATCCATTGAACATTCGGAAAGTGTAGTCTGCGTGCCTGATGTAGCACTGGCGAAGTATGCATTGATAACCATATCTTATTTGAATTTTCTCATTGCCAATGAACTTATTTGACCCATTTGGCTTTACAGCGCTTTATACACACAATGTGGCCTCCTTGATTTGCTTATTTTTGCATAGACTGTTGCATGTAATACAAACCTCCATGTCCCAATAATGTGGTCGCGCAGTTTAATAAAATGTACGCACAGTATGCTTATGATCGAAAAATGTGAAAAAAATGGCAAATGCTATCCAGCAAAGGTCGTTGAAACGTAGTGGATGAATATCGGCCTGATAGACCGGTGATACAGCGGTTTCGCCATTTGTTACTGTTTTGATGAGATGTGGATTCAATTCCCGGCAACGATTGGAGGAATTTCATTTCACCAACATATTTTGTACCGGTGAAATAAATAGATGAAAATTCTATTTTATTTCTCCAAATTTGGCTTTGATAGCTTCTTTAACTGGAAGAAACACTAGGAACTACTATTTCTAAAACGACTTTCCAAAAGCGTTTACTATCAGGCAAGACCTTGTAATTTATTTTCACCTTTAAGCTTATTCAACGTACAAATGCCAGTTCTGAAACAATTTTAATTAAATAATTAATAATTCGCGAAATATTTCTATAAAAATAATGTACATGAATTAATAACCTCATCCACGTACGTAGCTAAAAGTAAATTGAAGTTTTCGACGAAATTAATCCTCATATTGTGTATATGCCACCACCACGAGATTCCTTAGTCTTGCATTTCTAATAAATTGCGCTGCTTTCTGTGGAGAACTGCGTTGTTTAATATTGCTTGTTATCACCCATACCCATCACTGTATGACTATTTCAAATATGTGAAACACATCTTCGAGGTTCTTAATTATCCAGGGTTCGAATATATCTGGGTTCATATTCCGCAGTTGAGGAGGGAATCATTGGAGAGCTTTCAAATCGGAACTGAACGAAAGAGGTATAACATTCCCTCTTTTATTTTATTTATTTATTTTATTCTCAAACAGCAAAACTACACAATCTCTGGCGCAAAAGTAATATGGACGCATTTCTACTTTATCTTTTCTTTTATACGAAAACTCTTCACGCTCACAACTGTCAGTAAGGACTCTGAATACTATATTCAAGAAAGAGCGAACAGCTCTCACGAGATGTAATAAGTTATGTAAGTGTGGAAGTGTGCGTAGCACATTTCAGTTTGTGAAGTATTCAGGTGTATGTGTGTGTTCTTTCGTGAGAACTTTTCTTGCTAAAAGGTAGAAAAATGGTTAAAATAACCACAGGAGATCTGAATCCGTAAATATAACCAAACTGTAGAGAAGACCTAGAAAAATCAGGCTTGAAAGATGGAAGTTTAGCAAGTGATGATGAGCATCCTCACGCTGCACGCATGAAGCCTTTCGTGATTTAGACGGGGGAATATGGTTTAGCATTCTCCAGGCGTTCCTTGGGGATCACTGCAATTTGCCAGAAGACGAGCATTTCCTATCTACGGAGCAAGAAAACTGTTTTATAGCGATGGAAAAAATCCCTTACGAAAATAACTGCCCTACCGTGGTGTACTTAAGACTGTATTGACCGCGGTATTTCATATCTCACTATTGTGGAGAGCGGAAGCGAGCACGCAAAGAATCCTTATCGTTCTTTATAACATAAGGAAACGAAAAAAAAAAGTTGAGGCGAAAAGAACCTTGACGTATCGCAGTAAACAGATGGAACGCCACTTTTTTTTACTTATTTTTTACAATACTTGATTATAAAGAAAAGTTAATGCGAAAGAAATGGGACCATAGATCTTTCGGAAGCTAAAGAATATTATTAGACGAAGTTTTTGTTTTCTTCCAAGTTCATTTTGTGATCGTGGCAAATGATGGAACTGAACTGAAGCTATTGAAAAACAACGACTCGTTTCAGAGGTGAATATTTCACTCGCCAGACATTGCACTTGAAGCAAACCAATGATAAAAAGAAGGATGCATTGAGCTTCTCTCATAGTTTGCGCGAGTGAGCAGCCATTGGATTTTATGATTTTCATTTTCAGATTTTTAATGAATAAAGTCCAGTGCGCCCTTCTTTTATTTACGTTGTTTTGGGCCCCAAGATCGATTTTCCTTGTTGACGTCAGACCTTTTCTGAAAGCTCTGAATCCCATTTGTTTTGTTTGTATCCATTACTCGGAGGACTGGAGACGCTATTATTATTATATGTAATAATTCTGGTAAGAGCCTCTTAACCAGTATTAATTCATTAATGAGTATTGGTAGAGAGATTTGTTTGTTTTTTCTCCATTCATTTTAGATGATAATAACATATAGGAACATCTAATTTATGCATAACATCAACAAAAGGCATTAAACATGATTGCCTACTGGGAGTACTTACATGGACCTCAAAAAATACTACAGTTTGGATTGCCTTTTTTTTTTTTTTAAGTATTTAACTTAGAGGAATTAATCTAGCTTCACGGAACACCTAAAGCACAGCAGTTGATTAATAGTCCGTGGTGTCCTCTAGCCGAAAATCATGTAAGAACTTGCGAAAATAAGAGTATATACTACTGAACAGCGAGCATTTTATGCGAAAAGGTTTTATCAAACTGGTAATGTTGTTGAGGTGTGGCACGAACTTAAATCAAGATTTGATAGCAGAGAATATTCAAGCAGTTCAGCAATTAACAGGTTGTTTAAAAAGTTTGGAAAACTCTGAACATATTGCGCGCGTCAAGAATGAAATTACTCATAGTCCTGGCAAACCTTCAAAAGAGTTCTCGCAAGGTTTAATACAAACCATTGTTTGATAAAATACAAAAAATGTTTATTTACAAATTTCGGATGAAACAGTCCCTGAACTTTGTGACATAGATAAATGAATGGACATTTTTGAAAGGCAACGCGACACTTGTTCATAGCAGTTGGGTCACCAGTGAAGCGTACTTCCATCTATACATTAAATGAATAGAATATTCATGTGAAGCCATGGAAGATCCAATGTAAACATAAAGATCCATCCTTCTACATCTAGAAAAGATTCTAGGCTACCTGATGACTCTGGTATTTACATGATGAAAATCCATCGGATGAACTTATTGAACTTGCTTCCATTGAGCATGCTTTCTTTAATTACATGTTCTCTAAAAATGAACTATATATTAATTTTATGATACTTTTGCTGCGTAATAATTTGTATAATAAGTTAATATTTATTATAATACAGAAAATATTTCTAGCAAAATTTCTGCCCGGGGAGAAAATCTTGTACAAACTTATGAATAAATAAATTAATATAAAAATGCACCGTGCGGTGCACTTCTTCATTTGCTGAAACTGTTCAGCAGATTGTCATAGCAACATGGTCAATTCCAATGTATTCGCAAGCCCGCCCTCGAAAAACACTTTGTTCCGAGTCTTCAAGGCATCGGAGTTAATACGCAAGAGGCATTTTTACCAGATGGAACAAGACCACATAAGGAAATGCCGTTCTTGATTTCCTTAGTAAATATTTTCATGGTAAATTCGGATCTGTCCTGCACTGTTTGAAATTGGCCTGGCCTAGTCATTGTATTCACCCGATAACAATCCATATGCTTATTCCTTATGAAATTTTTTTAAGACAAATGCAAAACAGGAATGATCCACATTCGATTGAAAGCTGATTGAAATTTGGTAGAAGTTTGATTGAAAGCTAGAATCATGACCAGTGTGGAGAGCATCATTGACCAACAAATGAATTAGCGGATAGACCTTACCGTCCCCCCTCCAATAATCCGTTAAAACAATGTTTTCCTGTTATTTTTAAATAATAAATTAAGAGGGATACAAATGGTTCTGCTCTTCTCTCGGTATTATTTACTCTTCTACTTTTGTGTGTCGTATATCTTGTGTTCCTGAGAGAAAAACCATGCTGCCCTCACCTGAGACCGACTAACTCAGCCAAGTTGTGAAAAATCCATAACTTGTTAACTGCATTCCTTAGTACTGATGTGCAAACATGCGAGAATCTACCTTTTCATGTTTGTTTTCATTCTAACACAGCCCTTGCAATCACTTCTAGCAGTCGTTTCCTCAGTAATTTGACTTCCTACTTTAGCTTCTCATTCATTTTACTGCCATGGGTACATCTTTTCATCACCAGAGGTTTTTTCTTCTGAGGCAGCACAGAAGAATTTTTTGAGGTATGTGCAAGCGTTACTTTGATTCGAAACATCAGATAAACGCGTTTACTTTTTACCGCTCTTCTCCACATTCATATCTATGCTGAGTTTACTTTTTGTGCATTCAATTTGATGTGACCTTATGAGTTCAGTTTCCCTGAACTCATAAGGTCACATCAATGATATTGATAAAGATTCTTTCACCAACTTTGTTTTCAAATACATTCCTTCCAGCTATAAGTGGGGAGCCATGTTGATACATTTTTTTCCCCCAGAAGCTTTGCAGAATCCTTCAGGTCTTCAGATCCACGAGGCTCTTAGCACACAGTTTCTTATATCGTCTCTGTGCAGAATTGCAGACACATATGGGAAAGATACTGGATAGCTTTGTTAAAATAATTCATTCAGTAAGGCCTCAGGTTCTAAATTGTTTGTTCATGTGCAATTAATGTCGTTAGTTCCCACATGAATAATATCCCTGGACAATAAATTTTAAAGTTTTGATTTTTTTTCCTCCAAAAATGTAGCACATTTTACGCCCTCAACCGAAACTTAAAGTCAAAATTAGATATTACCTACCACCCATAGATTTCGAAAGGAATGAAGGTTACGATTATTGAAAATTTTAATGAAATTTCAACTTACAATAAACTGAGTAAAAATATAATGAACTGATTTTTTTTCGTTTGCTTTTCTTTTCTTTTGTGATGAACAGAAGCTTGTATGATCAATGTGCAGCAAGAGTCTATTGAGTTTCCGCCTTTCACCATGACTGGTTCGCTTTCTCCATATCATGAAAACATCAAATGACGATGATACATTTCTTTTAATCAGACTCTGAGATGCGATGCACAAAAAGTGTAACATATATGAGGAACTCACTTCTTGTCCTAATCATTTGTAGATCAATTTGTAGCCAAAATAAAATTAATATTGTTTTCTTTAGTAGAGGATGAATTAGAGGCTGTTTGTGAGATTTGATTGATCTGACATCTTAAAAGTAAATTCAAATGCAATTTATACCAAAAACTATAAAACCGTTAACTCATAACTCCGACTAATTGACCTGTCTGGGAGGATTGCTTTATACATTCCGTCTGACATGCAGAGATGCAGAATAGTCTAGAAACTGATCACTGCAACAAAAATCTAGAAAATTCCTGACTTCAGAACTTCCCAATTAGAAGTTTAACAAAAATGAAGAGATAGACCAAAATCTAAGTACTTAAACTAAAATAGCTTGAGTACTGAAAGTGACAGAAAAGTGCTGCACATCGAAAATCTGCATTAAAAATAAAGAAAGTCCACATTATTGTATTGAAAAAAAATATTTAGTTGTTATGCAGTATAATATCCTCTTTATTTTTCCTTCTCTTAAAAACTGACCACTCGTTGGTATCAAGTCATCAGTTTTCGCTCCTGGCAGACATACCCATGTTCTAGTCCACCTATCCTTGTTACAGAAAATGCTACCCTTTCCCTGACAATAGAATCCCCTCTCCCAACTTCTATAAAACTAAGTCCATTGAATCAAAGCAGTCTGCACTTCAATGATTCTCTTTCTCTTAGGGTCCGAATCCAGAGTGCATTACCTGGTAGGTCACATACTTGAATCCGTGACGAGTTTCCAATTTTATTTGTCTCTCCGGCCTCGACTAGCTTCTTCAATTTCACCTAGCAATGCATCAAGTTTTAGTTTTAGATCAGTACTCCTTACATCTCGCAGACAAAAGACAATCATCAGTTAACCTAGGATTGTCTACTAGATTGGTCTCAGAATACGTTGGTCTAATGCAAGTGGCGTACTCTTGATGTATAGAAGAATCGCTTACGATCTTTTCTGTCTGAGTTGGGATATCCTCAGATGAAATGTTCGAAGTGGATCTTGTAACAACTACTATTAAACTAAGAATTCAACTTACAAAACAATACAGTTAATGAAATTTAAATATTAGTTAAATACAAGATATGCAAAATGTGTGTGAATAAGATCTTCAATTAACCGTTACAATTCAGTTTATGAAGGTTATAGACAAAAATTTCATTTAATCTTTAGAGAAAAAATGAAGACTGCAGTGGCAGCAATTACAGCAAACTTTTATGAATTTTATATTATGTTGGAAGACGGACGACCTTTGTATTATCGATGCAATTCGAGTGTCTTCGCGAGATATTTTTTCAATAAAAATAATTAAAAATTAATAGAAGACAAAAGGCGCATTTAAAGAAATGTTCGCGTGTCCTCGTACTTTCCCAATTTCAATAAACTGGTGGATGAGATGAAGGAATTTCACAGCACGATGTTTTTATTAATAAATGAACTCGTTCGAAAAACATATTCAATTTTTATACATTTATTTAAAAACTACAAAAACAGATAAATCGATATAACAGATAAACAAGACAAGTAAGTTAATTAAACAGATAAATCGATAAACAGACAAGTAAGTTAATTATAATTCATTTGTGTTTTGAGAAATCGTAAAATGTAAATAAAATAAGTTTATGGGACTGAATTCTTATGCCCGTTTATGGGCGTGAGAATTCAGTCCCATAAACTTTGCCTATCACTTACACAGACACTTTCTATTTCAAATAAATTATTGCCTTTAAATGATGAGTACAGTACTTATAAAATTTTTAATATTGACATACAATTTTAACATACACAACATATTTTAAAAGTTTAGAATATTTTCTCTGACATACGATCTTGAGTGTTCGATTTCTCTATTTTCAAATGACATTAGACAAAAATTTTTAGTTTGTTTGTTTCTCATATAGAAGCATATGTACTTAGATTTTTTAGATTTCAATCTTAAAAACGACCTTGAAATTTCACGTTACCCATCAGTTTTGAGAAACTGCAATCGAATAGATGGGTAATTTTCCCCCATGGTGTAGTTTTTGTACATAAAAATAATAACGACCATTCATAAAATTTCTTCTCTTCTCTTGATTGACGTTCATAAGCATCATCTGGAACCTTCCTGATGGAGTTCAACAGTTGTCTTCTATCATGTTAGGGCGCCATCTGCCTTAGCGCTTTCCCATGACTGATATATCTTGATGGAATCTTTTCCCATGTTCAACGCTGGCAGCTCAGAGGTTTGGCGGGAAAAACTCCAGGTGGAGATAGAAGAAAATGCACTTTTACTGACACAGCTTACCCCATCACTTTGTAAGCATCAAGCATCCCTTTCAAGAGGTCAACATAATTTTGCGATCTATGATTTCTCACGAAACAATTAATTCTTTACAGGTACAGTATATTCGAAGTTGCAACTACAAAAGTTTCATCATCAGCAAGCACGGCGTTTCATCACCTTAAGATTGCGAACCCATAAAAGTGCCTTTAATCTTTGCTACACTGATTCTCGAGGCTTGCTTTTTTTAAATAAAAAAATCATTCGCTGCCATTTCTTGTAGGTTTTTAAAAAAATTCGTTAAATCTAGTTTTATGCTGAATGGAGGAAAAAAATTACAATTAGATAGGTATACAATTAACTGGAAACAAACTGTTACGTAGTGACCACGCTTTCTAGAGTGGTGATTATTTATTGCCTGTCTTTCCTCTTTTCAGAGAAAACAGTAGTACCTGGCAAATCATAACTGCATACTGAGAAGTATTTTCAGGTCAGTTTTCACTTTCCGGTCAGCACAGATGTTCTAAGAGCGCATTGCAATTCCACACTTTCTCATATGATTCCATCACATGAACTGCACGTACGATGGAAACAGAGGTGGGAGTGGGGGGGGGGGGGAACATTCCTGTTATGTAGCAACACTAGTTTTAAACTTAACTTTGATGAGTCATCGAGCAAGCGTCGTACACCAACGTCAATAGTTTCCAAATTCTTTTTCCTACGCCTGAAATTTCTGTGGATCTTGGAAGACCATTTAGTGATTTTTCTGCCTGTAGTTCAACAATTTTAATGTGCTAGGTTTTCAAACTGAGTTCAACAAGAACTTATTGAGGTTCCGTGAAACGTTTAATGACAAAGGATTATTTTACGACCTTTGATTTTTTGGAAGGGGACGTGATGAGGTAGAAAAATATGGGATAAAGGTTTATGAGATATAATGACATTATTTTAATATAGATTAAAGAAATATATAAAATATATTAAAGAAACAGAAAATCCAGCTTTTTTTTTTATATAAAACAAAGCAAATGATAAAAGACAAAAAGCACAGGATAAGAGAAGACCAATGCAGTCACGAAAGGCAAATGTAAAAGGCTGGAGGAAGGGTGGTATTAAAAAAGAAGAGGAAAGAAAGGAAGATATCTGCCAGAATCGACGGAAACCAGATGATGTGTATTAGTCAAAATATAAGAATCTGGTTTCCTCGTTCCTTAAACAAACTTAATAAATAAATTCGAAAAAATTCAAATACGTATCATAAAATACACGTTAAGGCAAGATGGTATTATCACTTATCATAATAATCACAAATATCATTCTTATCTGTTCAAATATGAAATGAAACCACTAGTTTTTAGAAGATACACTTTGAGAAGTTTATCTTCAGAAGATATACTCAAGGATTAAGATTTGTTTACAAAGTTATTCATAGAAAATGTTTTAATAGCACTCTCCTATCAGAGAATTAATTTTTCTATACGTTCTCATAAAACATTTCTACTGAAATTTAGAACAGATATTGGTAAATTTAGTCCGATTAATACCCATCTTTATCATCTCGATTATTACGAATAAGAACCGTTCACATCTTACCCAAACTATGAAAAACAATTGAAGATTTATTTGAGTTAGAGCTGCAGCTTTCCTCTTGGTTTCATGTACATCAACTTTACCTTAACTGTATAAATGAGTTATTCCTAAAAAAATTCCTAAAAATTTAAACATTCGATATTTAATTAGGTTTCAAATTTTCGAGAGCTATAATTTTTAAAATTTATATTATTGCATTTTAATCCCTGTCAATATAATAATAATGTGTATAATCTATTGCACGTTGTAACTGGGTTTTCTGCCTGTAATATGCTTTTACTAATTAACTAACTAAATAAAATAGCTGCATCATAAAAGCGTATGGTCTTATAGTGCCAAGTATGCAGATCCATGTGTCGCGATTAATTTTGTGATCCAGCACATGTATATGGAGAGCTTCTAACCAACAGCGATGATGAGAATCATGAGTGTGGTAAAGTCCGGAATCGGGTCGGGTGCGTTTAATGCGGTTTGTTAGTTTTTTTTAAAAGTACCATTATTTGCTAAATATAGAGGAGTTTACAAGATAGAGAGAATACAAGAAACAGCACCATATTTAGCAGCCGCGGCTAGAGCCCTAGTCACTCAAAACACGTGTGTATTTATGTACCCTTTAACTTGACCACTTGGCTACGGCGGCCTTATTGCATTGTGAGACGTGAATCGTATAAAAAATAAGATAACTCTTTTTCGATTGCCGAATTAACTCTGATTAAAATGTTATTATTTTTACTATACATCGGATAATATGCAATAAAATAAACGAAATATGCCCCAAAATGCCTGTTTTTACACCGAAGCATTTTTACAGTTTATCATAATTAATTTAATTATTATTTCATTGTATTGAGTAATTAAAATTAGAAAAATTGTTAATGGAAAGTTTTTGACTAATATTCATTTTAAAGTACGTTTGTGTATTGTTTACAAATGTTTTAAACAATGTATTTTTCGATATGATCCATTGTAAATCTGTGGCACTCATCATCTAAAATCATTTTAAAAGCAGAGAATCGAAACTTGAAATCAGAGCTGGAAACTGTGAGGGGGGAAGAAACGGGTGGATGCAGCGAGTCGGATTCGGGTGCGTTTCAAGTTACTAAGGTGGCCGAGTGCAGGTCTAATACAATGGACTCGCGCAGGACTCCAGCGTGTGGTACAAAATCTCAACATTAGAAATGTGGGTTGCAATTAACATACAGCGCACTCCATAATATTCCACAACTGTGGAACATAACAAAACTGCCCTGGTCAATAGCCTCCTCAAAACATACCCCGCAATCTGAGTATATCATTCGACAGATGAAATCTGCACGTTGCAGTAAGGGAACACTAGATTTAACCTTGGAAACTTCATTGAAACTATCCTTCACATCCGTTTTTTTTTTAAGTTATCTATAATTTGTGCAGTTTTTTACGAAACTGACATCAATAATCGGGAACTAGACACCGAAGGAGGCCATACAAAATCGAGAGAGCATGAGCCACTGCCAAAGGAATTTAGATATTAGAGAAACAGCACCTCCAACCTACAAGGAATGACTGCGAACACATAGCCCATAAATCTTCGTCAGAGTCTGACTGGTACCGATAGATTCTAAAACTTATTTCCCCCATAACTAATATTACTTCCATAGTAATATTAGCTATGGGGTGGAGCACCAACCGAATCGACCAATGTTCAGTGTATTGCACATATCATCCACAAAGAGCGAGGTCCTCTCAGTAATCATGGAATGCCTGTTTAACAGCAACCTAACAAAAGCAACTGCTGGTTGTCTCGGAATAGATGTGAACGGGAAAATCAAAGGAAATTATAATTTCTCTCTAAAATATTTAATAACCTGTATAAATTTAATACTATTGTGGCCATAACAACCGGGATTTGCACTTTTCATAAACCATAAAAGTAGAGAAATTGGCAATCTCGTTGAATGAATTTTCCAGCGTGCAGATTTACCAATTTTCTTCTCAACAAATTTTGCATAAATCAGTTAATTTACCTAGGATCCTAGCTTCTTTAAAAGAGGAACAGGTATCTGGCTATGGAGAGAAGTGAGGCTTCTTCCCCATAGCCAGTTCTGTAAGGCGGTTTTAGTGGCCGCAGAGCAAAATCTAGACCTAGGGACAAAAGTCCCTGCTGACCCACTAGCTTCTTATTAATGAGGACAATTTACCAAGTATTATCACAAGCATTATTATCCCTGCGAATAAAAAAAATTATGTTGTGCTTCATTGAAAACAAGGGCATTAAACTTGTTCTGCTGGCGAAATTGAATCACACTAGGTCTGGGCACATAAACTAGGATGAGTGCGCATAAAAAATTACTGGATCTATTGTATTTCTGACAATTTGCACATTCCTGGCCAGGTATTTCCTATAATTATTATAAGAAATATCCCGCATCTGCCATATAATACGTGAGGTGCCAAATACATAATGTTATCAGACACGTTGCATGCGATGATCAGAAAACGAGGCTTCTAGAGAAAACCTTTGGAAACAACAAGTGCTATCTTTCATCGATATGCAAATATGGGTGCCGTCTGTCATGTCATCACTCTTGGTTAGAAGCGCTCCATATAGTCGTGGCGGTCCCAGAATTAATTGTAATAGATGGATCTGCATACACTATTATGAAGTTGGTTATTTTACAACATGATAAACGATGGCCAACTTCTTATACTCTGACTAACACACGTCATCCGGTTTTCCCAGTCTGAAAGATGTCTTCTTTTCTTTTAATTTACTTTCTTTTTTATTCCTCCTCTTCCCCGTTTTTAACCCACTTTTCCTTACTTTTTTTATAGTCGCCGTTTACGATCCTCGCTGTGTTCTCTTATGGTGTGCTTTTTTCACGTGGTTTCTCGATCGGATTCTCTGGATTCTTAAAGTTGATAAAGGAGCGCATCGCTACGAAAGCTATTTTATGTGGACATTCTTGCGATGTGTATATTTATCACTTTTAGTGCTTGTACTGTTTTATCGCTTTTAGTACTTTTATTTTTATATGGATTTTTAGTGCTTTTATTCTACAGATTTTTAGTCGTTTTATTTTAAAGCTCCTTCAGCGTTGTCAGTAGAGACAAGATTTATTATATAAAATGCTTATCTCCGATGCGCGAGGTGTTTTTGCTAATATCAGTTTATTTAAACTGATGGAAACTTACCAGTGCGGCCGAAGCTAAAGGTTACATGACAGAGTTAAAGTGTAATTATTGCTACATTTTTATATAAAAATTACTAATTTAATATATTATGAGAAGAAATTACATAGCATATGCCCTCAGTGATAGCATAGTGGTTTCATCACTTGTCATTCGTTTGGACAGGTCTGCATTCGAATCCCATCGAAGACTGGAGAAATTTCTGAAGGTCTCTTAAATCGGGGCTGTAGTTAGCCGGTCTCAGGCGAAGAGAGTAGGGTTATTCCAGTGTATTATTCCGGGTTTTTCGGCCTGCACAACAAAAATGGGCAGTGAACATACCTTGCAACGTCTACTGATGCTTTCTTCAGTAAAAAAAAAAAATTCTATTGGATGGAGGAGAAGAAAGCCCACCAGTAGGCGTTCATGATGCTAAACTAGTGAAGGAATGCGTTGTTAAGTGTGTTGTCCCGGTCGCTTTATACGTTTCGGTGATTTGGTCATCAGTTTCCGGAAATACACACAAAAAACTTCTTAAGCAAAGAATATTGGTTATTTAGGTGGTTAAATAGTCTTCGGTATGCCCTTCATAGTATCAACAGAAATTCTGTACGCGAACATGAGTAGATACCGTGGACATTTATTGTCATTAGGACTAGTATACATGTCTAACCAAGTTATTGACATAATCTCACACCCCTAAAGTCAATAGCATCCCGGTGGAGTGAAGACAGGACCGAGACAACAGTTTCGGTCCTGTCTTCTAACTTCACTTGGTTAATTTAGTTAGTCACTAAGTTAGTTAGACCACTAACTTCGCTCCAACCTACCTCTCTGAGACGCCTAAATAGGTTGTTTCATCATATACAGTTTAGATTCAAATATACAATTGATTCCAAATTAACTGTGACGTATTATGCTTTAATGAGGCTTATAGAACTGCTATCTTACAACAAGCAACACAGTTACAGCAGCACTAACGTCAACCAATGCCTTTTGAAAATGTTTCGGGCCAATCAACGAAAACTGTAAGAACTTTCATTTGCTACAGATGTGATTTATGAAGTTTTCATTCTCTCTTTAAATGAATTTAAAAGCTAATTCTTGTATCTATGTCGAATGTAGCAGATTCGTCACATCACATTATATTTGCATGTAGTTTCTTAGATGTTTTCATAAATATTGTGTAAGCTAATTTTACTATAATCCACAATTTCCCCTTCTAATGTGTTAGGCTGTCACGTGGGGTGTATAATAGTAATAAAAATAAATAAGTACGATATAATATGGTCTAAGTTGCTGATGCTACTGAAAATCAACACCAACACAGTACATCTTAAAGAACTGGTTTTAAAAGGAACAAAATAAAGCAATATACTGAACTAAAACTCAATATTAGTAAGACCAAATAAGGCAAGGAAGGAAGCAGACTCTGTATCAGCCAAAAAATTCTATATATAAAACAGAATATTCATACTGTTCCTATTCATACAAGGTAACGATCCAGTTCTGCTTTCAATTTAGCTAGTCCCACTGTTATACCAGTGTGTATTTGACAACCTGCAGTACATAGGTGAACATGCAGTCTCCGAGATTATTTTATTTTAGTGCCGATCCCTGGTTTTTTTGCCTCGCCTGCGAAGGAGAACAGAACTCCCTCATTTCATTTTAATCAATCCCATCAGCGCATTATACTTCTCAATCAGATCTCCTCTTAGATGTGTAGTTGTCAAACTTTGCCGTCCACACCTTCTGTGTCATTCCATTAGGTGTGTGCTAGAAGATGGTTGAGTGTGCTGGCTTTACGTTTCATTTTTTTTTTTTTTTTTTTTGAATGAACCCAAGCTCGCCTTGTTTTTCAGCAGAGTTGAACTAAAGTTCTGGAGCTGCCCTACATAAGATACTATACGCGTCTACATGTCCTTTTCTTCCTTCTGAGTTCTTTTCTCGCTTTTTCACAATTAGCCTTCGCCTTCTTACACCATCAGTAGCTTTGCTACACATTCTCTTATATGTATAATGCTAAAACAAGTGGCAATCAAGTGATTGTTTGTAACTGCATAATGCTTGCTTTTGCTTAATTAAACTCTTAATCTCAGCCCCATCTATTTTAGCTTCTTAAGTTCGCGAAACCTGACCATTGATATGAATACGGTTGTAGCTTCAAAGCAAGATATCTTGAAGCCCAAGAAATCTCAGTCTATTTATAGTCCCCTCTCTTGAAATTGAGGCTCTCGCCTTTGACCACACACAGGTTTCGTTAAATATTTTATGTTATAGTGGTCATTGTTTGTTATTGGTCACCCTCGAAGTTCTTCGTACAGTTAGGCTTCTTAGTGAGAACCAGATCTAGGATATAAAAGCTCCATATACGCTCTTAGGCATACTGTGATAAGTAGCACTCTCATCCAGTTTATTCAAAAAATTGATTTGGTCACAGACATTCCAATTGTGTATATTCATGTTTATCCTTACTCCAACATAATCCCACTGTTAATAATGCAGTGACGACTCCTTGTGGAACCTTGCTATCAGGCCTGTGCAAGTGTACCTGATACAAGAGTGGAACTAGCCTTTTTTTTTTAACAGTCTCTGTAGCTGAGTGGTCAGGAGCGCGAGTGCAATAGCACACGCTCTTTGAGTAGACCTGGGTTCAAGCCCCTGAATACGGTCGATCAGCGTGGCAGATTATGATAAATTTCCATAAGCATGAATTGTTGAGGAGGCTTCCATCCTGCAGTGGGTTGATAATGGCTGCAGTTTTTTTTATAATAGAATAGATGAGAGATTCAATTTTGGGGAGAAGATAACTGCATATGAAGAGGGTTCTGTTTCATATAATGCAGAAGCATAATATTCAAGAGCGTGGTGTTTGAAATAATCTTTGTGGGGGTAATTACCACGTTTATTTCCCCTTCCCCCCGTATTCACCCATATGGAGTTAGTGTGATTGTTTCGAAGTTATCCAGGGCACTATCAAAAGTGGAGGCAAACAATTAGTTTACACACATTTTAAGTGTATTCTGTGTTGCTTACTATAGTGCAGAGGTTCCCAAACGTTTACACCGTGAGCCCCTTAACATTTTTCATAAATTTCACACTTCCCCCCAAGTTCCAGAACAAGTGCAAATAAGCAGATTTGATCTAAAATTTAGCTATGAATATATATACCTTTTATAAATTAATATACAGTATACTTCAATACATTTAATCTCAAGGCCCTACACTTTGGGAATTTCTGCTATAGTGTAATAGTAGTAGTGGCATGTGATGCAAGAAAGCAAGTGTATGAGCTTATGCACCATCAACGAAAAAAAAACAAAAAAAAAAAAAAACACACCATTTCCTCCAAATGCTTGTCCAGTTCCTCCTTAAATTTATTCAACCTATCAACTTCCACAACGACAGATGGAAGTTTGTTCCAGAAATTAACCACCGGCTGGCTAAAAGCAAATTTCCGCACATCTATTCTACATCTGTCTTTTCTTAATTTGAATTTATGCCCCCTTAGGTTCGTAATCTGAACAAGTAGAAGGATCCCATCAGCACTGAGCCTGCTCAACCCATTCAAGGCCTTATACACCTCAATCAGATCACCGCGCAGGTGCCTAGTCTCCAGCCACTGCAATTTTCAGAACTTAAGCCTCTCTTGGTTAAGAGGATCCCTTCATTCCCCTCACCAATCTTGTTGCCCTTCTCTGTACACGCTCAAGCAAATCTACATCCTTCCTAAAATGAGGCCTCCAGACCTGTACGCAGTACTCAAGGCGTGGCCTGACCATTGCCTTATACAGAGGGATAATCAGCTCCTTTTCCCTGCTAGCAAAATTCCTATATATCATTGACAAAACCCCATGACCTGCCTTGGCAGCCTGTCTGCATTGTTCAGAAAACTTCATATCTGACTGCACAATTACTCCAAGGTCTTTTTCATTTTCTACCACCTTAAGTGTAGTACCACACAGTTGGTACGTTTCTCTGGGGTTACTTCTACCCATATGCAGTACTTTGCATTTGTCAAGGTTAAACTTCAGTTGACACTTCTTAGCCCATCTGCCCAAATTATCTAGATCCTGTTTCAGTAGCACACTGCCATTACTGTCATTAACAACCCTGCCAACTTTGTATCATCTGCAAACTTCGACACTAAGCCTGATATACCTTCATCAATATCATTGATAAATATACAAAACAACAGAGGACCCAACACCGACCCCGGTGGGACTCCACTAATAACATTAGTCCACGAAGAGCAGCACCCATCGATTACCACCCTCTGTCTTCTCCCACTCAACAATCCTTTTATCCATTGTAGCAACTTAATAAGAAATCTTTATTGCAATAATAATGATAATAATAATGATACAATTTGATAGATTGCAATACCCTTAATACCATTCTGCTCCGATTTGTACAATAGTCTTTCATGTGCAACAGTGTCAAAAGCTTTCCTGAAATCCAAATATATGATATCAAAATTATTTTTTGCATCCAGTTCCTTTGTAACCACATCATAATATCCTATGAAATTTGTCAGACAAGACTTTCCCTTAACAAACCCATGCTGTGTCTGAATTATTGCTGCAGTCTTGTCTAGATGATCCTGCAATGCATCTTTAACCAGTGACTCCATTATTTTACCCGGAACAGAAGTTAAACTAACTGGTCTGTAATTACTCGTGTCACCCTTCGATCCCCCTTTGTGAATTGGGGATACATTTGCACATCTCCAGTCCGTGGGGACCTCCCCTGAATCCAAGGATGCTCTCATAATTATGGCTAAGGATTTGCTTACTTCCTTTGCCGCCTCCTTTAATATAACTGGATAGATCCCATCCACCCCAGGTGTCTTTCTTATGTTTAATTTCAATAATTTCTCCTCCACTTTGCTCTCAGTTATTACAAAATCATTAAGTATCCTGCTACAATTTGAGAACCTTCTGCCATTTTCAAACCTTAATAAATCCTCATGTGTGAATGTAGATGCAAAGTACTCATTCAGTTTGTTTGCTATCTGAGCAGGATCATCAACAGCCAAACCATCGATATCCAGTGGACCAATCAGATTCATCCCCTTCCTTTTAGAGTTTATATAAGTAAAGAATCCTTGCTGTTTTTCTTAGCATCTTTTGCCAAAGATTTCTCGTAATCTGCCTTCGCCTGCCGAACCTCCTTTGTGACTTGATTACAGACTAGCTTATATCTGCCAAAGGCTTCTGAGTCGCTTGATAATTTATATGCATCCCATGCATTTTTCTTCTCTGTCACGAGTCTCATTAGTTCATTTGATAACAATTTAGGCCTAAACCTTGAACAATATTTCTTAAGATGTATGAAACTTTTAGTAGCATCCACGATTAATTCCTTGAATGCTTCCCACTTTGAATTTACTGTTAATAACATCGACAGTTGATCCCACTGTACAGAATTTAAAAACTGTCGGAGACCACTGTACTCGCCTTTACGGAAGCAAAAACCCTTTCCTTTACCCCTGATGGTAATTAAATCTTTAAGTAAATCCCACATCAGTACACTGTGATCACTGCCACCTAGTGGTTCCTTTATCTGCAAATCCTTAATACACGAATTATCACTGCTGATAACCAGATCAAGAGTATTACTTTCTCTGGTTGCATCTCGAACATGCTGCTGCAGAAAACAATCATCCAATAAATCCACAAAAGTCTTACTAGTGTGTGTGTGTGTGTGACCAACCCACAAGTTGCAGTCAATATCTGGGAAGTTAAAATCCCCCATTATAGGACATTCCGATTTACTAGCCCACTCTATTTCTCTGTACAATTGTTCATTGTACTCATTCGAGTCATTAGGCCTATAACACACTCCTACTCTTATTTTTTCTTTCGCAGTGCTTATGTCACACAAAACTAACTCAACAGTGCACTGTTCATCTATATCAACTGGATACACTTCTTTTGATTTTATGTTTTCCTTAATTAATTAACAGCATAACACCTCCTCCCTTCCTATCCTTTCTGTAATAATGAACATCGCAGTGTTTAACAGATATCCAGTTCATATTAGATTTCGATATGGTGCGAAATGCCATAGGGAAACAACGCTAATCTAAACATCAATGAGCGAGCCAGCTGTCGCAGACTTTACACATATTCAACTCGTCTCATAATTCATAGTATTGTATTCATGTATTGGTAAAGCTGGTAAGTGTTCTAAGTGAGTTCTAAGACTGAAGTCCTAGTAACGAAGAGTCAAATGTCACGTTATCTTTAAAGTTCTTGTGCAGGCTTCTCAAGTTATTTGAGAAGCTTTCAACATCTTGTCTTGTCTTTCTGAACGTCATGTTTTATGTATTCGTAAAATTATAACGTATGATGTGCCAGCACAATGTGTAACTTTTTATATATATACCGTAATTGCAAAGCTGCGTTTTAAATTTTAAAACAACATATCTACTTTCCCTCCGCGATAGTGGAGGAGGACGAATCCTATCAGGTCGGATAATTTTCGAACTTCATCCACATCAAACTGCTTGAAGCAGAGTCACGCCAAACACGCTCTTCTGCGAAAAGAAGAAAACAAACAAAGGAAATAATAATAAAAACATGAAATGACCCTGACCCTCTAGCATATTTTATTATTTTATTAGCGACCCGCCTTAAATCTTGAATGCGCCTTGTCTTATAGTACAAAGACTTTTGATAGCGAACTAATGAATGTATGCAAGGAAACAAATTTTACGTTTGTACTGTAAAAGGCTACAGAGGACCACAAGAGTTCGCAACTGCCCAGAAACGAGATCAACGGACCGCGTATTTTCGAGGTGTCGTGTGGATTGAACACGCCATTAGTTGCGGAACTTTGCAACAGCAGTGACCACTCGGCCAGGGCCGGCCACTGACATTTGCCCCGCGATATAAATAGTAATAACCTGCTTTAATCTATAGAAACATATTACAGAGAATACTTGGTGGTAACGCTTAGTGGTTTGATAAGCATAAAAAAACGAAAATAAAAATAAAGTACAGTATCCCTTATAAAACAGAAGAGGCCATTGAAGGAAGAATTGAAACTGTAACCAACTATCGCAATGAAGTAAATAAAATAATGAAACGTAACAGATTATTTCTATACTTACAGTCAAAACTTCATGAAGAGCAAAATAAAAATGTAGGAACTTTTATTAACTTTTCATATTCCAAAAGGCATGCACATCTACTGAAGAGGCAACACCAAAATTCAGAAATATTGACAGGGTACAAGAAACAGACTAAGGGGTCCGTCTTGCTGACTTTTTAACCATTGGTTCGATCTTCGCTGCTATCTTAAGAATTTTCACAACACTTTCTTTCAGGAGCGTTTGATCTATTTCTTGTAATGAGATGCTTAGAACGCACGCAAATTTTCAATTAAAAAAATGCAAAGATATTTGCCCCGTAATTTGTAGCTGGTCAAGAAGAGACATTAAGTACATCAAGATAAAGAAGAAAAAGGAAAAGCTTTAGCTCACTAAAATTCACAACCTCTTTCAGCACATTGAACCGATCTGGAGTACATTAAACTTCCCAATTATCGCCATTTATAACTGGTATCCAGTATTCAAAGGGTTATTTAGTAAAACATTAAGGCATAATTGATCTTGATAATAAAATCCCATCGCGAAATCTCCTCAAAGCGGACCTCTACTAACATCGATGCTTACAAAACCCAATAAATAAATAAATCTCTCAGGTGGACTGATATATACTTTGCGTTGTACTTTCCACGTGTTATAAATAGCATACTGAGAACTAGAACCGCTATATCCGTCTTTAAATTGGTTATGAAATCAAACGAAGATATCCTTTGTACCAACTGGCCTGCAGGAAACGAGCGAATGGGATGACCTCCTCGCAATTGGCATCCTGCTCGCAGCTAACAATAGCATTACATTCACATATCGCGTCCAGAGTTTGTTTCTGGGTGACAAGTCATTAAACAAACCTTCTGCATTAATTACTGTATCAAGCTAGAACACAAACAAGGCAAGGGAGCTTACCTACACGTACGAACTCCGATGAACAGACGATCAGATTTCCCCGCAGGCAGGGGACGTGAAGTCCATCTATGTAAGCGGAGCGGTAAGCATGTTGCAGCTTCGAATTAAGCAGGAAGTCATATGAATATTGCGACGCCTCATTCTGTAAGATCTCGTGTAGTTGTGTTTCCGGTACAAAGTAATAGAAGAGTTTGAGACTTTTCATCGTGTGATGCAGCTTATGGTGTACAGGTAGATCAGATGCTTTTACATAAACCGGTCCATTGTCCCCACCTCCTTTTCAACCCCCCGAGCAGAAACTCTTGTTGAGGTGACTTCCTATTTCCTCTCATTCTGCAATCGGTTGTGACTGGGATGTTGGGTAAGCGCAGCTGTTCGCGTAGTAATTACACCCACGTAGCAACGATATTGAAGATCTTAGTTTAAAAGGATGATATTGCGGTGAATTGAAGGTATACTTGATGCTCAGTGGAGAGCTTAGTAAGTAGCGCTTTGCAAAATGCTGTCATGGTAAAAGTCTGCATACGTGGAAGGCATTTCACTATCTAGGGGATTTTTGTAACTGGCGCAACATTTTTGCTAAGTACAAAGGCCGGGTAATAGCAGAGTGATCGGCATACAAATAGATTTGCACACACACGTGCTGAATCCACGTACAAAGGGGAAATACAGCGGTAGTACAGGTGCTTGGATTGTCAGGAGTTCAAATTCGTCAATCGTTTAGTAGACACTGTGTATTGTATCGTTATATACAGCTTTCCGCGACAGTAGTGGTTTCGCCTCGTTTAGAGATTCGGAGACTGGAAGAATACTTAACCTGAATCACAAACAATAAAGAATTCTCTGTGGTTCATTATTGGGCAAGTATCTCCAAGTGTACCCAACCAACCATAAAGTCAACAATAGTTGCTCACCATAGCTTTCTCCTTTAAATGGAAACTCCCCTTTTGCATCATGACTCCGATTTTGAAAAGAACAAACGACATGCAGTCGTCGGGAATATGTGTGTTAGGTGCCAAGGGCTGAGAATTCAGTATTTTATGTTTCTAATTAAGTATGTTCTTCGGTTGACTTGCTGTTTACTGACGAAAAATCCTGTTTTCTGGGAGTCTAAAAACCCTACAGCTCTCGCCTGAGACCAACTAACTCAGCCGTTTAGTGAAAAAAAAAAGCGCCCATAAAAATTCTTCAGACCATTGACGGGATTCGAACTGAGATGTTTTCCACCCGGTATGGGAAGACAGCGATTATATCCACTTTGCTACCCACGAGGACAACAAAGTTGTAAGTCAAATGTTTTTAAGCGTAACGAGAAGCTGTTATTAACAATTTCCCTTTTTCCACGTTTTCCTGTTCATAAAAAAAAAGAAAAAAAACTGTATTTATTTGCTTCAAAAATCCAGTTATAACTGTGAGCAAAAATTCACTCGTATGCGGTCACACTGTTTGGTAAAATTAAGATTGTCATAGAAATGGAGGAGCAGCGCAAATTGGAAACTATCTGCTTATAGAAATACTGTAAAGTGGCATGAATTTTAAAGTACTTCGAGGTATATAAAAAAATAACAAATTTGAAACGTCTTAGATCTATTAAAAAAAAAAAAAGGAAGGAAAAAGGCAAACTGCAGCCATTATCAATCCACTGCAGAATGGAAGACTCCTCAGCGATTTGTGTTGAAGGAAAATGGACCATAATCTGCCACGCTGGTCCAGTGCGGGTTGGCAGATCGACCATATTTAGCAGTCAAGGGCTTGTACCCCGATCTACTCAAAGAGCGTGTGCTACTGCACTCCCGCTCCTGACCACCACGTGTTTTATGGAAGTTTGCCACAAACCTGTTTGTTAATTTTCGTACGCACATCCACTTAAACACTACCAGCTGTTTATCTAACCAAAGAGCAAAAAATACAGGAAGAATTTAAGGCTTCCCACCCCTTTCATTCCTCTTCTCTTCACCTACACTATTTCCCTTTAGAAGCTGGCTGGATATAATACCGAGGCTGGATTATATTGCAAACCTCACCTTCATTAAAACGTTTTTACCCCTTTTTTAGAGTATTTCTCAAATTGGCTTTATTTTCTTTCATACATTGATTTATATGGTTACGGACACCGATGAAGGTGTCATCCAACGCTTGAAACTGGAAGATAAATTGTTGGCTATCCCCAGGGAACATAAACTGTAGAACACAAATTGAATGTTTTTCAGAAATGGGAGTTTGAGTCTAAAGAAGAATGAGGGTATTAATAAAACTTCGATGTGCTGTTCAGAAACCCTGGTAGCAAACATGTGAAGAATCGAGGCTGGATTATATTGCAAGCCTCGCCTTCATTGAAACGTTTTTACCCCTTTTTTTTGAGTATTTCTCAAATTGGCTTTATTTTCTTTATTTTCTTATATGACTGTACAGCCAGCTTATAAAGGGAAATAGTGTAGGTGAATAGAAGAGGAATGAAAGGGGTGGGAAGCCTTAAATTCTTCCTGTATTTTTTGCTCTTTGGTTAGATAAACAGCTGGTAGTGTTTAAGTGGATGTGCGTACGAAAATTAACAAACAGGTTTGTGACAAACTTCCATAAAACACCTGGAGCGAAGTGTGAAGCCAATAGGAATGCAGCGTCACCGGAAATTCAGAAAATGAATAGAAAGTGTACGACAAGCAAGGCCAGTCCCCGGAAAATCTACGGGTGTTTGTTCCAACAAAATTGAAATGCGCAATACAAGTGTCCCTCGAATTCCATGTGAACTTCCCACCAACCCAATATAAACTTCAACCTATCCAACGACTAATATACGTCTACTTGATAGATATTTGAATTTCATGAAGCACCTTTTTAACTCGAAATGAAAAGCCCGATGTGAAATTTATAATTTATGCATTTGCAAACTTGCTACGTCCTTTTATACATATAATACTCGAGTCTTTTCGGAGCCAGTAAAAACAAATATTCAAGTTAATTTTTATATCATACCATTATCCGTTCAATTAAAACATTTAAAGAAATAAGAAATACAAGGTGGCTTGGAAATTAAAGTGCATACGCACTTTACAAAAATCAAATTAAATATACCTGTCCTTCAACATGCACTGGGAAACTAAAAGACAGAGAGACCACGATTTTGGAAAAAAAAAAAGGGAATTTAATATCTGTTGTGGCAACCGTGAACTTTATGGACTACAGCAGCCCTACGAGATACACTACATATAGTTTTTTTATGTATAATATACACCGGAGGTTGGCGGCTAATCCCTTCAGTGACTGAATTTGTCCAAGTCCAAAATTGCTGGACATCTAGTTTTGGTTTTCACCCATTATTCGAAAAACATTCCAGAAGTGATTCATTGGATTCAGATCGGCCTATGGTCCAGCCAATGCAAATTTTGTTTGGGTTTGCTTTGACATCATTGCTTTTTTGGTTGAGCTGCGTGACATGGGACATTGCTTCCATGCTGGTACAGAGCTGTTCCCCTTAGAACTCTAGCATTGCAGAAATGGTAACATTGTTCAGGAAGGTACAGGCGGCGTAAGCATTCGTGGTTTCATTTCATAATGTGTTATGTGTGACAAGCTCCGACATCCTTAAGATAATAATAATAATTGATTGATTTGAATAAAGAATCGGCAAAAGTAGCTTTCCTATTTCTTTTTACAGCATGTATCTATAATGTCTATGCAGCTTTGGGCGATGGCAATATAAAGCATTAGGATTCAAAGCAACTGCCTGAGTCTGCAATGCATTTTAACAACATCTAAACCACTAAAGGGTGTTCTAAGTATTTTACTCGAAACAAAGAATAATCCTTTGAATTTTAATGAATAAACAGAACTAATAACCAGCAGAAGTGGTTATGGGAGAGCAGAAATAATAATTAGACATCTTTATGTCACAGATCTGGACTTAAAGCAATTTTCGGTTCCATTAAACTGATCCTATTTACACAGACATATTTTCATTGGATTGATTCATAAGCAGCGATGAAATAGTGGCAGAAAAGCAACTTGTTTTGCTCTTCTTAATGAAGAAAAGCAAATAAACTGCGGCATAACTCACAAATGGACTATTGTCATTTCTATTTACTTTAATTAATAGCGCGATATCAATAACAGGCTCGTATATTTACAAAGGAATGGCTCCTTTCATCGAAAGCGAGGGTGCAGTGATCACTCTATTATATTAAAAACAACAACAAAATACTCCTCCGCCGTGTCTCTTCTCTACTAATCTTCTCGTGTTTGCTTATCTGACCAGTATAATCCTACATGACACCAGTTGCTGTCCGTTTCCTCTGCGCAGTCATTAAAAATTTGCATAACGAAATTCTTTCGTAAGAAGTATTAGTCAGAAAATTATCTGCTAAATTGCGCTCATATTTCACTTCAAGCTATCAGCCTTTAATGAAAGAACAGTGTTTGGACAGCACGTTGGCAGCCACTCTCTCGAGAGAATCCATCTTTATGCAAATAATTCTTGCGTGGGGATCTTTATTACTTGTTCCGTAAAGCACAACCTTCTCTTTATATCACATGTTTTCTTTTAATCTGTCTTTTCTTTCTCACAATGCTTATGGCTCTTGTGGAGGATATATTGTTACTGTCTTTGGTACATACCATAAAATTTTAATTCTCGTCAATACTTTTAAACATCAAAGTAGCTCCCGGCAGTTCTGAGGAGGATTTCATCGAATGTCCAATTTATCGAGAAAATAGACTAGATTCACCAGCATCTTTCAGAGAAAATTTGATAACTCTGTTCCTCCAACTCGGCACTCTTACAGCCAGGCGAATCAGTATGAAATGGGATCATTATGGACCAAGTTTTTCAACAAATCAAGCTAAATTACGAGGATTTGTGATATATTGATGCTCGTACCAGTGTCTTAAGATTGTTTTTGAGTAGATTTGACACGTGATTGGCCAAGTGACTGAGGGTTGGTCTAAAGTCAGCTTGTTTTCTGTGGTATAAAAAGTATTAGCGTTTTCAATGCATATAATATAATTGGGGAAACGATCAAGATACGTATTATGGTACATCGAGTGCAATATATTATAAAAATTTAAATTTTTGACATCTCTAACAACCAAAAATTCTTCTGGAAAACCGTGAATGGAGATGGAAAGCGCTTATTTTGAAGATTTATCTGCGCGTACTATTTATATACTGTTGTGTAAAATTAAAATTATTGAATTTTCTGTGTTTAAAGACTTTGTATCTAATTTCGTCATATGACAGGCATTTAATACCATTAATGAAACAATAAAATAAAAAAAATTCAAATACTTCTCGAGTACTTAGATTCTACAAGAAAATAGCAACTGTGGATAAAAATCTCTAATACATTTTCTTCTATGGTAGCTGCTGGTTTACATCCGTGGCAGTTAGATAAATTCTCTGTCACGAGAGCACGCCATTCTACCAGGTACTCAATATTCGCCTTATTTGATCTATTTACTGCATAATGTAGATCGCTGTCATCTTTCAAAGCGAATATGTGTGCTTCAGAAATGTTTTCCATCGGTTTACAGCAGAAGCGCAACACGAAGCCGGAATAAGATCCCCAAAGCCACGACTGATTGAATAAACGTGACAAGCAACCCACAAGTGAAAGATAACCGCCCGAGATTTTTTAGATTCGTTGTCACCGTGTAAATGCAACGAACCATCGATTTTTCCCTTCTCCCCCTCATTTGCCAGCGTTGGAGTAGAGTCCCCTAGGCACCCCTTCGCTGCAGGCATTATTTACCTTGCTTGTCTGCTCCCTTGAAGAGGGGGATGGGAGTTCTTTTGTTATCGTATCTGCCAAATATTACTCGCTCTTACATTAATGGCAAGCCACAATAAAACACGGACGAACACACAGGCATGGATGCGTACACCCAACGAGCTTGGTGTTATATAATTTCATAGGGTAGTATCGTTTATAATCTCGGCTGCAATATTGGAATCCTTTTTATTGGCAGACAATACAACAGCTGGTAGGTTCAGAAGTGTCATTTGGACGTGTGTTTCGCACGTGCAGCGTACCACTTCTGCGGTGCCATTTCGTTGCATCGTCAATCTCCCACGGCGATCGAGCCGTCAGTTCACAGTTGCTAACACTTGTCATCTATCACGAACCTCAGGTTAGTGCCGTGAAACCCCACTTGGCTAAAGCGACGCGAGTTGGTGTCACACGGATACAAATACCATACAATAACCCCACATATAAGTTTTTGTTCCCTAATATTTCTTCTCGGTTGTACTTTCATTATCTGCTGCCTCGTGCATTTTCCAAGGATTTCGGGAAGTTTTACAGCTTCCATTTGCTGGATGTGTTGAACTTGTCAATATTGTAATAGATTGCTCTGCACCGTTTGTAAGATGGTTCCTTTTTTTTTTTTTAAGTTGTTTTAGGAAAAAGAAAAGGCACTGGAGAAAAGACGTACGAGAATGATAGAAGAAATATATGTATAAAATATAGGAAACTGAGAAGTATATTAAATAATATTTATATTTCACTGCCAAACTATGTAGACCACAATCAACGCAATTATAGCCACGGCTCTACCACAACGTACTATTTTTTTTTTTCTTTTTATTATTCAACTTAAAGTTACAAATTTCTCCCCCTGAAATGGGGAAAAGTTTTCAGGCCAGCGAGCTGTTATTGTTAACACAAGTTTTGTTTCATCAATTAATGAGTATGAACAGACATCCTACTGTACAATTGGAAGGTGAGCCAATACGCTATGTCAAGACAGCAAGATACTTGGGTGTGCAGTTAGAGGAACGATTGTTTTTTACCGAGCACGTCCGGTATATCAAGGATAAAACAAGAATGCTGTATGCCAAAATCCGGAGGGTAGTAAGAACAGACTGGGGCATAAAAGGACGCTCTTTAAACAGGCTATATCAATGTTTATTTGTCCCGATACTTACTTACGCCTCCGGGGCATGGGTCCATCGAATTGACAAGACTAGATACAAAAGCATCTTGTACAGGCCCAGAGATTTGCTCTATTAGGAACTACACGAGCATGCCGTACAGTCTCCTCTGACGCACTCCAGGTTATGGCAGGACGAAAACCTGCTTATTTCGAAGTCTTATTAAGAGGGCTAGTATACTTCACTAAGAACAACATCAGAAGTATTATAATGGGTGTGACTTCCTGCCCAGATGAAGGGCGAGAATATTCTAGGAATGAAGTCCAAGACGAGAAAAGAAGAATAAATACTGAGATTATTGCTCTCTGGCAAGCAAGCTGGGAAACCAGTGAAAAAGGTAGGCAAACATATATGTTTTTGCCTGACGTAAGTATGGTTGATTGTAGGTTAAAACCTTGGTTACAGTTTGGATTACGAGCTGGCTTTATATTAACTGGACATGGCTTGAAATATAAATTGTCACAGTTTGGATTACATCACTCTGGTTTGTGTACTTGTGGAGAAGATGAAACCTCAAAACATCTGATGCTTGAATGCAATGTATACTTGGACATACGCAGGAGGTTAGAAATGCTTGTAGGAGTGTTAGACGAGGATAATCTGGGGATCCTGTTCACAGATTGTAACAACTTTGCTCTTTTTAATAAATTTGTTAATGATGTGTTTAATAAAAGAGCCCTGATAGATAGTGGCGACCCACCTCCCCGTGGTTAGGGACGGGAACTATGCTGATCAGGATACATAGACCTGGTCCAAATGTATTGCTCCTCAGAATAGGCTAAGTGGTCACAATTTTTTCTGAGTTAAAAATTGAGTTTTAAAAATTTAATTTTATATTATAATTGTTACCTAAGATTCTGATGCCAGGAAAATAAGATCCTAGCGACGGATGTGCTACGGCACCGGTAGTGGTAGGATCCGGTATTTCTAATGTAATGTAATGTAGGCCAGCGAGCTGTTATTGTTAACACAAGTTTTGTTTCATCAATTAATGACGCTTGCTTCTTAATATTGACGCCCTCGTGGGTAGCGCAGTTGGTTGAAACGCCATCCTCCCCACACAGGGTGGAAAAGAATTGAGTTTGAGTCCCGTTGATGACGGGAGGAATTTTTATGGACCTTTTTCACACATGGCTGAGTTAGTCGGTATCAGACGAGGGCAGCATGGTTTTTCATCCAGCAAACAGAAAATCGACCTCAGAAACACGCAATTTACATTATTTTATTATGCTTAAAACTATACTATATTAGTCCTTTTAAAAGAAAGTATAGACAGGAGTGCGCTATAGGAGGCTTGAGGGAAGGCGTTCTCTCGAGTACCTGCGAGTACGGGCTGTTTTAACTGGGATAACCCTTAGCTGAAATTCTTCTGGATCGAACCACTTGTTTAGGAAATTGGCAGAACACCCCCGGTGCTGCCTCTAACTGGTTGCTTCGACTCTATGCGTCTCTATTGGGAGTCATTTTTGCGAATGACCTGTTGCTGTCCCATTATTTTATAAACATTTTCCTTTTCTGTACTGCTTTCAACCGTGTGATACTTAGCATCTTTTTTAGGATGTTAAATGATGCAGTTTAAAGCAGTACAGAAAAGAAAGGTCGGAAAGTTTTTATAAAATACATAATAATAAAATGTTTGCACATTCCCGATTGTTGCACTGCATTTCTCTTGAAAGGTATTGTTCTGCTAAGTTGATTCGTTATGCGTACTTTGGTGGTGTATAATTAGATCTTGAAACAGTGATTGGATTCTGTCCTGCATTTTTCAACCATCTGAAGATTCAGTATACCATCTAATCTTTGTTTAACTGACCACAGAGCCCGATATATTTTTTTCCCCTCGTTAATTGTAGATCTACATGTGATGTTACTTTCTGAACTGGATTTACATTGGTGTTAATAGTGATTATCCTCTTCTTCTTCTTTTTTTTTTTTTTTGTGTGGAAAATTCATTATTGCTGCATTACAGTATTGACTTGTTGTTAATAGTGTAACTTGTTGTTACAGTATTGACATTGGTGTTAATAGTGATTATCCTCGTCTTTTTTTTTTTTTTGTGTGGAAAATTCATTATTGCTGCATTACAGTATTGACTTGTTGTTGATTTGATTTTGAACTTTGTGTGATTTCCTCTTGTTGATGTGTGTCATCTACTTTTGCAAGATATTTTAGGTTCTCCGCATAGGTTCTATAGTTTCTGTAATGGCCAAGAATGGTTCAAGCAAGCCGCTAAAAGCGGCTTGCTTGAACCACGACAGAACTTCCCTCCCCTTCTAGGGGAGTTCTGTCTGTCACGCTTCTTCTGGCTTATTCAGGTTTCTTATGTTGCTTGTTTCTTCATGTTTAATTATTTATTTATTTATTTATATTTTTGCTATGAGCAGAGAGTTCAGTCTATCATCGAGTTCGCTAATCTAAAGTATTCTTTCAAGATATAGATTAAGGACTACAGGTTTATATTGTCACATGCTGCTTTACTACACTGGTCGACAAAATTAACAGAACTCGTAGGAAACGTGGTGTAACTCGTGCAGCTTGCCATGAAACGACAAAATTTGGTATGGTAGCGTACCATAGAATAGGATGAAATGAGGAGATAGCGAGGAACTTAGGACAGTTAAGGGACATTTATAGGGGTTGCATGAGACTTATCAAAAAGGTCACATTACAGAAGTCGATACAAGATGCTCAAAAATATCGCCGCATGACATCAGTACGGCGTATGATCCCATTAAATGGCTAAACAGGATTGACAGCGGTGAACCATGCTCGATATAGGGTGTATATAAGATTCTGTGGCAACAAATCCTATTCTTTCACTAGCACAGATTTTGAACTTTGTGGTGAAGAGTTGGCTGTCGGCGTGTAATGCGACGTCCAAGGGCGTTCCACACATGTTCGATCGGATTTAAGTCTGTGATCGTGCCGGCCACAGCAGTCTCTGAATATCTTCAGTCTCAAGATATTCCTCCACCACTTGAGCTCTATTTGCAGTAGTCTTGTCGTGCACGAAAGGAAATCTGGATCAACCTTACATAGTCTCACGTAGGGTTCTTGGTTCCCCTATCAAAAACATGAAGAGGTTCGGCTGTTGATCATTATTCCGCCCTACACGAGAACACCGCCTCCACCATAAATGTCCCTTCCTGTGAAATCTTGAATCTCGTTGTTAGAGCCAGATATTGGTCTGTTCTGGTTGACGTAGCACTCGGGCGATCTTGCCAGCTCTTCTTGTAATGGTTCCTGTCTGGTGAAAGTGCTTCCATGGTGCCAAGACAACACTGCATGACACATTAAGCCAACCTGCGACTGCTCGGCTTAAAGTCATCCAACGGCCCGCCATCTCAAAGAATCATCTTTTTATAGGTATGAATAAATTTGCATAATGTGTGGTTCTGTAGGGTGGCAGATCGATTTCTATTGGATATTCGCAATTTGCATGCCAGGATGCCTATTATATGAAATATTTTCGTTCTGCGACACTGTTCAAATAAAATATTCATGAAAAACATTTGTTCTGTTAACTTTGTCGAGCAGTGTATCTAGAAATACGAACCTTTTCCGTTTATGAATTTTAAAGTGTCTACAAAAAAGGCACCCGTAATAAAAAAAAAAAAATTTCTGTTTATACTCCGTACGACCACGAGGTCAGAGAAGTACACAAGATAGAATAGGAGAAACAACATCGTATTTAGCAGCCACGCGAGTTTGGACCACAGTAACTCAAAAGGCGTATATTTATGCACCCTCGCGCTTAACCTCACTATGGCAGCCTTAGTTGACCTTTGATTGCTCTTTGTAGATCTTGTGGCCGGATGAAAAGCAATATCTATTCCTTTATAAAAAATTTTAAACATCTTCATTATGGTGAAGACAATAGTTTTCGTCTTCACTTCGTTTGCCTCTTTGGACGCTCTTTGATTCGGAATGGGCTAAATGAAGTGGCTTCCATCTTTCCGGGATTGTACAGGTATATTGAGGATTTGTTGATATACGTAGCCAGTGGTTTCGCGATGTAAATACAGCATACTTTTACTATGAGTATTGGGAAACCACCGAGGCTGTAACTGATTGGACACCTGGCTTATTATTTGAATCATCTGATTTCTTGTTATTATACTTTGCTTTCATTTGCTTGTGATTGGTAGCGTTATATTTTTTTTCTCTGCTGCGCAAAGTACTTTTCCCGTCATTCCTTTATCGCAGTTTCCTCTATTCTCCAATGAAATTTTATTTTCTGTTTTTGTGTACCCTCTTTCATTTCGTTTCGGCTCTCTGGTTGGTATCGACGTTGTGCTTTCCTTTTTGCTGTTAAGAACTTTGTCGTATCGTTTTAGCATTCGCCTTCGTTTTGATTCATTTTCTGTATGATTTTTGTTTCAACTTGAAGCTAGTTTGGTGTGCCTGTTAAATCACACTTGTCTGTTATTTTTCACTTGGTTTCGTTGCGCTTTTTCTGCAATCATTGCTAGTTGTACGATCAGTCTGTTTATCAACTGTTTTAATCTTTAACCCTTCCCAATTGAATCACTGTTAGATAATGTAGTATTATCCAGCAATGGGCTTAATTATCATAGCAGAACAAACTTGCCTTTTTAATGAGTTGTACTGGTATTGCACTATTTTCAACAGATAGTTTTAGCTATATTACAACTTTGAAATTGATTTTGTATTCTGCATGGTACCTCGCATTGAACTTCTTTACAACTGTTTTGCCTGCGTGTTGTCACTGGAGACTGCCTGCTATCTGATGAGGGACCAGTTAGTCTTGAAAGAGTGCAGTTGTCACTGCACTCTCATCCGCAGATGACCAATTACAAATGACCAATTAACCTATTGGCGAGCCTTCTTCTTGAGGCGATTTGTTCTGCTGTGAGTATTAAGACCATTGTATTGTCAATGAAGTTTAAATCTTGCCAGCCGAAAAAACAGTGAAAGGATTGGTTGGTTGATTTGGGTTTTATTGGCGCATTAGCAACTAAGGCTAAAACCTGGTCATAAAAAATTGAAACTTTCAGTGGCCTAATGAATTAGGTCACTAAGTCAAGATATAAAAACATGTATAAGACAAATATCAAGTAACAATAACAAGGTAGATTTTTAAATTCGAGTAAAAAGGTTTACTGATTTTAGAAAGCTAAAAACAGCAGACACGTGGTCATTGTCAGACAATATCTGGCTGAGTGTATAAGGCTCAGCCAGATGACTAAAAGCAGTAAAATATAAATCACTTTCGTGTCTAAAACGTGGACACGGTTAAAATATGACGAATAGTTAAACACAGTGAAAGGACAAAGTAGTTCTGCAGAATATCATAAAGAAAGAAATGGCACACTTTTTATTGCGTGGATTCTTAAAGATAAATAAGATCGTTGATATCAGTGTTGTTTCTTCTGAGTGCCAGATTGATTTCTCAATATTTCCGGATTTTAAAATGCTTAGTTTTTTTGTTTTTTTTTTCCGGATTGTGAAGTGCTGGATTCCACAGTTTACTATATATTCCTATTTATGTAATTTGTGGAGTATATGGTTTTGTATTCAATGGTTCCGTTTTGATTATTCTGATGTCGCTTTTCTTTTAAAGGCAAAAATATACTACAGTATATAAGATATACTACATAATAATAAAAATTAAAAAGCTACGTGCGCTCGTTAAATGCAGTTGGAAAGAATTCTTTCTCTCTTTTAGAGAAAAAAATATTGATGATGGTAATTGCAGTAATTTTAAATATGCCTTTAGAACGACATTTCATAGGATTAACTGGTTTGATGTAGTTATTGAGAACATTCGAGCTACGTCAGAATCTACGACATACATAGTAAGTCATATGAAAATGAGAACTACTTTTTTTTTTTCAACAACTGGTACTTCATTTTTCAAAATAAGTTCCACTACAATTTAGGCACTTATCCTATCTCTACAGTAGATTTTTATATCCTATTCACAAGTGTTTTGGTTCCTGTTGGAACTACTGTTCGATGGCTTTGTGGGGGAGAAGGAAAATGTTATTATTTTTGGCTAGTTTTTGTTGAGTTGACTTCCACCCTACTGAAGTCTCAAGCCCTATCAACATCAACCACCCCACAAAACGCAAATCTAACTGGAATTCACAGAAAATTCTAGATTCTAGGGTGTTTAAAGCGGCTGTTAGCAGAACATTAAAGAAACATTTATTTAAAAAAAATTTCAAACCTTTTAATGAACATTATAAACAACAATTACATAAAAATCTACATATATGCTATCAATTTCTATATATATAAACCATACTATAGTACAATACACTCTCTCTCACTCTCTCTCTCTCTCTCTGAGGACTAATGCTCGAGGTCGTTCCTTTTCCATTACAAGTTATCCACTTTACTTTGTATTAATTGTATCTTACATATTATGAATCCTCAATGAATATCCAATCATTCTCATCTATTACTATTTGTCATCGCTTACATCAGTAATACCCATTATAACTCTTATTATTTTGTTAGATCTCGTAGCTTTTAACGCATGAAATGCATTACAATTGGTATCCTCTTACATCAGTAATATTCACTACAGATCACTAATTCTACCTTAGTTACTCCATTCATTCAACAGGTTTCTAAATAAATAAAATTTTTCTCTACAAACTGTATCTGTCAAGTTATCATTTGTCGACACTTTGTCTAAAATAATGATAACATATCCTCGACTTACTACCGCTATGCTTATATTTCTTTATTTATTCTTTTATACTATTTCTCTCTTTTTATTATCCCTGTACCACCCTTACGTTATTTCAAGATGAATTTTCTTTAGAAAGAACTATCAATCAATTTCTTACAGAGTTTAGATTGAGTTCGGGGTTCAATAAAAAAACAGGAACAGACTTACGTTTCGAAATGGCCGCTACTTCCAATTTCCTTGCGCTCAGGCTTACTTCGTAGCAGACAGGCTTAAGTTCATTTCTTGGGCACTCCGATTTTTTTTATTTCCGTGGCGGACTGGCATTCTTTCTTTTCTTGGCTCAGATATCTTCACAACTGGCCATTTCTCAATTGGATGGACCCTAGACACAAGTGTAGTAGTCTCTTATATAGTAGTCTCTTACACCACATAACTTCGGAGGTTCAGCATGCGATTACGTTGCCAGGGACGCCGATCACTCCATTACTGCCTTCCTATGCCGGACAAGACTTTTTCCTCTTCTTGGCTCACTTATCGGCACAACTTTCAACGCACATGTTTTCCATACTTCCAAAAAAATCATCTCCTTCAGTCAGTCTGCACGTACTTGCGTCCTCTACGCCCCACTACCCCTTTCTGCCACCCATTTTTTCTTCTTCGTCTTGCTACCACGAGATGTGAACTTCGACCACCACAAAATCTATTTCCACTTCAGTCCGCAAACTCGCGACTTTCTCCTCTTAGACCACAGAGACGTCAGATACAATACAGAGTGGACACTTGCTCAATTACTCCCCCGAACTTTTCTTTTTCCCTCAAGTTTAGAACGCTCCAAAGACTTGCAACCAATCCCCATACCACTGTCAGTTCCTTAATCAAAATCATAGTTAATGTAACTAGAGTATTAACTGTAGTAAAACAGAACACTCAATCATATTATTAAAAAATAACGACAACTTTTTAAATATAAACTCCAGAATAAACATGAGTTGAATTAAGCTATAAAGGATTAAAATATCCTTGTGAACTCAACTGATAATTTCTTCCCAACGAATACTATTAATAAGCATTATAGACTTTCAAACGTTCATTACAATATAGAAAAGTGCAGCACGAAGTCTTTCTCGGTCTACTGAACAAATCATATTGTCCTCTTAACCTTGAAAGAAAGCCTTCAGATATGCTGAACAGAGTACTATAAGGTGGAATCTACCAATTTTCGATATGCAGTAACCTCCGGTAATCGTACTAACCTTTTCTTCGATCTGACTTTTCCATATAGTGAGTAAATCCAGTACGATTTACGCGGTATAAGGTACTCACTTCACTAAGGTGAGTATCATAAATAACAAAAAAATGTCATATTAGGGCCACCCGAGAACAATGTTATCGACCAACATGTTTATGTCCATGAATTGTGTGCTGTCCGGTCGGTTTCCTGTTTTGTTGGACGCAAAACCGGAACAACTTAGTAAAAAAAAAAACACTTTTTATTCTTGCCTGAGACTGACTGAGACAAGGAGAAAGAAAAAGAAAAAAAAAAGTTTCTCGAGTTATTGACGGAATTTAAATCTAGATATCTTGTGTGGGGAGATGGTGATTACAGTATATAACCACTGTTGCTATACACTGTAAGACCCAAATCTTACAAATAAAATAGAAATATTTGTTTTGCTAAAATAAATCCAGGAAGGGCGATGGAAAGGGAGTATTGAGTTAAAGATAGTAAGTACTAAGATTGGTTATTTAGTTTTAATGTAAATAACGTTAAGTTTGAAGAAACACTGGATTTGGGAATGGGAAAGTTATAGATATATATGTTAAATAACTGTTAAATGGAAAGAAGGTATTTCGAACAATATAAGAGAGCTAACAGGGACAGCGGCCAATAGGAAGGGGGTGCCATTTGCGAACAGGCGAGAAAGGGTTGCTGATAGCAAGAACAATAGGACCATGAAACTGGATTACGATGCGTCTCTTTTGATCTAAGCCACCCGTTAGGAAGTAAACAGGAAATGAGTGAACATACATTGTTCCCATAAAAAGAAAACGGCGTCAGTATGACTGATATTTGGGTAATTTCGATATATTTAGCAGAGAAGGTCTGAACACGAAAATGACTGTTTTGGAAGTGACCGGCAAACATGAAAGGGCCATACTGCTTTGTGAAAAAAAAAAAAATTCTAGAGAAGGGTTGGTTTGTGTGCTAGGGAGACAGCTGGAGTAAGATATTTTAGCAAATAGGAAGGAATGAAAAATTAAACAGAGTATGGGGATTGATTGCAAGTCCTTGGGGAGGCGTTCCAAACTTGATGGAAAGAGTAAAGTTCGGGGGGAGTAATTTGGGAAAGTGTGTCAACTCTGTATCTGACTTCTCTGTGGGAGCAAGTCGTGAGTTGCGGGTTGAAGTAGGAGTAGATTTGTTTTGTGGTCGAAGTTCACATTTCGTGATAGCAAGATGAAGAAGAAAAAAATAAATAATAAATAAAGGGAGGTTGAGAAAAACGGACTGAAAGTGATGTTTTTTTGAACGTATATGGAGGAGCGGGAAACGTGTGTTGAAAGTTGTGCAGATAAGTGAGCCAAGAAGAAAAATAAAGCCTTGTCCGGCATCAGAAGGCGGTGATCGGTGTCCCTGGCCACAGCCGACCCGAGGGGGGTGCGAACGGTGCGAGCACACAAGGTCCCGCGTTTCTGAAGGCCCCGCGCCGCGGACTGATTTTACAAAATAAAAATGGTTTCATTTTTTTTTTTTTTTTTTGGTTTTAATCATCATCATCATCAGCCATTTTCAATCCACTGCAGGATGAAGGCCTCTCCAGCAACTTTCCAGTTCCTTCTATTTTGACTACTGGCCATCCATTTACTACCCAAAAACTCGTGAATTTCATCTATCCATCTCCGCCTTTGTCTTCCAGGTTTTCTTCTAGCTCCTCTTGGGTACCATTCTGTTATTTTCTTAGTCCATCTGTCATCATGTCTTCGAGCTATGTGTCCTGCCCAAGACCATTTTAGTTCTTTAGTTTTGATAAGAATGTCCTTTGCTTGAGTTTGTTGCCTAATCCATGTGTTTCTCTTCTTATCTAACAGTCTGATTCCCAATATGATTCGTTCCATTCTTCGCTGTGTAGTTCTCAGCTTCTCTTCCATTCTTTTGGTGAGTGCCCAAGTTTCACTTCCATAAGTCATGGTGGGGAGTATACATTGGTTCATTATTTTACGTTTCAGACAAAGTGGGATATTGCTCTTCAGTATGTGACTATATTTCCTGAATGCTATCCATTCAAAATTTATTCTTCTCTTGACTTCCAGCCATTTATCATTATTACAGCTAATAACTTGTCCCAGATAAGTATTTTGTTTTAGCCATATTCATCTTTAGTCCAAAATCCGTACTAGCTGTGCATAACTGATTATGATTTTCCTCCAATTCTTTGGCATCGTGGCTTACGACCACAATGTCATCTGCAAATCGTAAATGGTTTAGGTACTCTCCGTTCACATTGACTCCTTTCTGCGACCAGTCTAATCTTCTGAAAGCTTCCTCAAGGGCAGCAGTAAACAGCTTCGGAGATATTGTGTCTCCTTGTCGAACTCCTTTCTCAATTTTAAATTTCCTACTGTCTTTGTCTAGTCTAATAAAGGAGGTAGCACACTCACATATTTTCTTCAAAATCATAATATATGGGGTATCAATGCCTTGTCTTTCCAGTGCCCGAAACATTGCCTTATGCTGTATGGAGTCAAATGCCTTTTCATAATCCACAAATGCCAGGCGTAATGGTGTTTTATATTCATTTGCTTTCTCCATTAGCTGTGATATTACGTGAAGGTGATCCATAGTTGAGAATCCTGTCCTAAAGCCAGCTTGCACTTTCGGTTGATTCTCATCAAGTATTCTTTCTAATCTGTTAGTAATGACCCTTGTGAACAAGTTGTAGATGTGGGATAACAAACTAATTGGTCTATAATTTCCAATTTCTGATTTATCTCCTTTCTTATGCAGCAAAACTATGATTGCATTATTCCACTGCTTAGGCGTCACACCTTTTCTAATGCACTCTGTGAAGAGCCTTGCCAGTTTTTGTGTTATGTCTCTTCCTCCCAATTTTAACAACTCTACAGTAACTTCATCTTCCCCTGCAGCTTTCTGATTCTTCATTTCCTTCAATGCATGTTCTACCTCATCAGGAAGAATATCGGGTATGTCGTATGTGTTGCTACTTTGCAATCCATCTTCCCCACTGCTGGCATCATTCCACTGCTCCTTGTATAATTCTCTATAGTAGTCTTCTGCTATTTGAATTATGCCTTCTCTGCTGTTTATAAGTACACCATCGCTATTCTTCAGTTTCATTATCATTTGTCTTTCTGTATTACTGCTCATGGCTGCTGATTTAAATCCTTCGTTTTCCCTTAATGCTTGTTCTACTTTTCTTGTGTTAAATCTTCTTATGTCCTCTTATGTCCTCTTCTTATGTCTTCTTATGTTCTCTGAGTCTCTTTCTAATGGCTTTGCATAACTCGGTATACTCAATTTTCTCCCTGTCAGTGTTTTTCTTGCTTTTCATTTGTCGTCTTCGGTTCATCATGACAAGTGTTTCTTGACTAATTTTTTCTTCTTTGGATTTCTTTTTCCCTATAGGTTTCTTGGGCTTTATCACTTTCAAAAAGTTGTAATATTCCTCGTCGATATCTTGGTCCTGAGCAGTCTGCAGAAGCTCAAACTTGTTCTTAAGTTCCAGTACATACTGCTTTTTCTCCTCTTCTGTTATCTCAAAGACCTTTGTATTAATTACTCGAGTCAGTTTTTTCCTTTCCTACATCTATATCAAGTGTGCATCTTACCATTCTGTGTTCACTTCCAACATTTACCTTATTCAGGACGGTAACATCATTCACAATATATCTTCTGTTAGTGAGGATGAAGTCGATTTCATTAGTAGTTAATCCATTCGGACTTTTCCATGTCCACTTTCTGTTCACCCTTTTCTTGAAAAAAAGTGTTCATTACTGACAGTCCTTGAGATTCTGCAAATTCCACAAGTCTTTCGCCTCTTTCATTTCTTTCACCAATTCCAAAATTTCCTATAGTTCCCCTTTCTGCGCTGATTTGTCTTTTTCCAACCTTAGCATTGAAGTCTCCCATAATAATAGTGTAGTGGGTTTTCTGTTCATCTAGAAGACTCTCAATTTCGGTGTACATTTCTTCAACCTCTTCATCATCATGGCTCGATGTTGGTGCATAAATCATTATAATCTTTAGCTTGTACCTCTTAGAAATCTTGAGTATTAGTCTTGACACCCTTGGTGATGTACTTCTGAATTCCAAAATGTTGTTTTTAAAATCTTTATGGACCAGAAACCCAACTCCACCTTCACTCCTTTCACTGTTTCCATTGGTGTACAGCAGATTTCCACTTGATAAACTTATAAGTGATTCGTTTCTTCTTCTTGTTTCAGCCAAACCAATGATATTCCAATTAACATTTTCTAATTCCTTTTCCAGCTGTAATATCCTGCCTTCATCGATGAGTGATCGTACGTTATAACAGGCCAAGTTCAGTTTCCGTGCATGGCAGCCTGGTCGTACCCAGAGATTCTTGCACCCTCTGCTTCCACTCTGATCCTCTCGCTGCCGTAAGGGGGAGAGTGAAAGCTACTGAGGGCCATTTGTTTCGTCGTGCTGTCATATGCTGGAGGGTTTGGTCTTTTTCTCTTCACGCTGACCAGGCGTCTTGAAGAGAACCACTCTACACGTTCGTTGCCACCTAAGTGACGTAACAGGGCTTGCCATCGAGAAGGTGTGCATGAGTGGATTTTAGGGAGGCAGGCCAACCGGACTTCTCCTAAATCTTCTGTAATAGAGAGATATTGGATCCATCAGTGTTTTAGGCTGAGTGTCTGATAACACACAGGATACCTGTTCCCCTCTAAGCCCTTTGTTTTAATACTGTTGCAAAATCTAGCGACATCGCCATAAAATGGCCATATTTTTAATATACATAAGAAATAAAATGTCAATAATCAAATTTATTTATTTAGGTTATTAACATTATCTGAAAGCCCGCCAAGAATTCTCTAAAGAACACGGAAAAATATATTTTCTTTCAAATATATTTAAAATATCTCTCCTTACAAGTCGCTCAGACGTACGATTATATGTTGCCAGCGTTTGCATAGTTATCGCACTCTAAAGGCTATATACCACCGACTAAGTTTTCTCGGCCCTTTTTCGTTTTCTACCTTCGAGAGATCGAGCGAATTCGAAATTATTCAAAAAGTCGACTTAAATTTTCTTCTGAGAAAATTTTAAGTTAATAATATTGGTTTGACCAAAGCACTTATCCTGCAAAAGAATTCCAAAGCACAGTATATGCCCTGCTGAAGTCATAATTTAAATTTAGTTCTTGGAGACATTTCAAAATCATCTTCTCTTGCAAATTCATTTTTTTGAGACTTTACAAAGCATATATAATATTTTTGCAAGTTCTGTGATATGCTGGGATATATTAAAAGAGCATGTCAAACATCTTACTCCAAAACCACTGTCAGAAACGAGGTGGGAATGTCGCCTCGAAAGTGTGAAATCTGGGAGATACCAAGTACCACAATTTTCTCTAGCTTTGAAATACCTTTATGAACATATCAGTGACATGAAAACGAAATCCGAAATTCAATCAATCGAAAATAAACTTACTTCATTTGAATTTTTATTAAGTTTGGTCATTTGGTATGACATACTGAATGAAGTAAATATTGTGAGCAAGATATTTCAAAACTCAAATATAGATATCGGTACTGCAAATTCACATTTAAAAGGCCTTTTAAATTTTTTTGAACAGTATCGTGAATCGGGATTCAAATCTTCTTTAATAACTGCAAAGGAAATAGCTGAAGAATTACGAATGACATCTGAATTTAAGAATCAAAGAACTGGACGAAAAATAAAGCAATTTTGTTATGAAGGAACCGATCAGCCTATTTCATCAGGCGAAGAATATTTCTGAATTCAATATTTTCTAGTCATAATCGATAGTGCGATTATTTCTTTTAAGAAAAGATTCGAAATTTATCACGAACATGAGACATTAGCATTAGTAGAGGCATTTTATGCAAGAAAGCAAGCTTATGCAGCATCAGCCAAAAAAAAAATAATAATAATAAAATAAATAAATAAATAAAATAAATATATAAATAAATAAAATAATAAATAAAAAATAACCACTTCCACTTCACCCCTCTGTTCGTTCGAAATACCTGTCCAGCTGAGCCTTAAACTTATTTACGCTATCAACTTCCACGACAAGGGATGGAAGTCTGTTCCACCAACCAACCACCCGCTGGCTAAAGGCAAATTTCCGCACGTCTATCCTACATCTGTCTTTCCTCAATTTGAATTTATGCCCTCTCAGGTGATTTTTCTGAGCTAGAGGAAGAATCCCATCAGCATTGAGCATGCTCAAACCATTCAAGGCTTTATACACCTCTATCAGATCACCTCGCTGGTGCCTAGTCTCCAGACATTGTAATTTGCAAAACTTAAGCCTTTCTTCGTAAGAGCACCCCTTTGTTCCATTCACTAATCTTGTTGCCCTTCTCTGTACTCGTTCCAGCAGCTCTACATCCTTCTTGAAATGAGGCCTCCAGACCTGTATACAGTACTCTAGGTGTGGTCTGACCATTGCCTTATACAATGGAATAATCACCTCCTTATGCCTGCTAGAAAAATTCCTATATATCATTGACAATACACCATGAGCTACTCTTGCAGCCCGTCTGCACTGCTCAGAGAACTTCGTATCTGCCTGCACAACCACCCCCAGGTCTCTTTCATTCTCTACCACTGTCAGTGTAGTACCACAGAGTTGATACGTTGCTCTGGGGTTGCTGTTTCCCATATGTAATACTTTACATTTGTCAATGTTAGACTTCATTTGCCATGTCTCAGCCCATCTGCTCAAACTTTCCAGATCCTGTTGCAGCAGCATAGTGTCAGTAGTGCCCTTGACAACCCTGCCAACCATCGTATCGTCTGCAAACTTGGACATTAAGCCCGATATACCATCATCAATATCATTTATAAATACACAAAACAATAATGGACCCAATACTGAACTAACATCATTAGTGGAGTCCCTCAGGGACTCCACTAATAACATTAGTCCACGATGAGCACTGTCCATTGATTACCACTCTCTGTCTTCTCCCCCTCAACCACCCCTTTATCCATAGCAGCAATCTGCCTGCTATGGTTTTTCTATAATTCGGATAATATTCAAAAATTGACTGAAAATGATCTTCTTAAATGTTGCAAAGACTTAAATGCGACCTTGCAAGACGATATTGATTGCATTGATTTTTTTAATGAAATCAAAATTTTTCGTCGAGTTTTGCCTTCCAGGATCACAATATTACAAATATTACAATATTTACTGAAAAATAATTTATTTGAATTGTATCCAAATTTTGTTACTGTTCTGAAAATTATATTAACCTTACCAATTACCGTCGCACCTGCAGAAAGATCTTTCTCAAGATTGAAAATAATAAAAAATGACTTGAGATCTAGCATTAGTCAAGAACGATTTACCTCCTTAGCCATTTTATCTATCGAATCCGAAATAGCGAAAAAACTAAAATTATGATGATATTATCAACGAATTTGCTATAAAATGTAAAAAAATGAAACAAAAGTCACATATTGTGACCTTATTCGATTAAGTCGCATACCCAAATTGTATTTTGTAAGTATATGAAGCAATTATTTTTCTTATTTGATTTATTAAAGATTTTTTTGTGATTGAAATGTTAAGTTTATTAAAATAATTTAATTATTTATCATTTTCATGTAATCCTTACTAAACCAATTTGTGCAATGTAATAAATATCAAAATGCAATAAATTATTTTGTTGTACGAATTTGTATCAAGGCTCCGCAAGTCAACTTTGCACCGGGTCGCGCTTTTGTTCGGGCCGGCCCTGTCCCTGGCAATGTAATCGCAAGCTGTACCTCCGACGTTATGTAGTGTAAGAGGCTACACTTGTGTTTAGGGTCCGGCCCGTTGAGCAATGGCCAGTTGTACAGATATGTGAGCCAAGCAATGAAAGAAAAAAATCAGAGCGCCCAAGAAAGGAACTTAAGCCTGTCTGCTACGAAGTTAAGCCTGAGCGCAAGGGAATTGCAAGTAACGGCCATTTCGGAACGTAAGTATGTTCCTGTTTTTTTTTTTTTTTTTGAACCCCGAACTCATGGACTCATAATCTAAACTCTGTAAGAAATTGATTGATAGTTCTTTCTAAAAGAAAATTCAATTTGAAATAGGCGTGTTAGTTACAAAGGTTGAGATAAATTGTTACGAATGTTAATGATTATGAAATAGCGTAAGGGTGGTACAGGGGTAATAAAAAGAGAAATAGTATAAAAGAATTAAAGAAATATAAGCATAGGGGTAGTAAGTCGAGGATATGTTATCATTATTTTAGACAAAGTGTCCACAAATGATAACTTGACAGATACGGTTTGTAGAGAAAGAAATTTTATTTATTTAGAAACCTCTTGAATGAACGGAGTAACAAAGGTAGAATTAGTGATCTGTAGTGAACATTACTGATGTAAGAGGATACTAGTTGTAATATATTTCATGCGTTAAAAGCTAAGAGATCTAACAAAATAATAAGAGTGATTTGTAATGGGTATTACTGATGTAAGCGATGACAAATAGTAATAGATGAGAATGATTGGATATTCATTGAGAATTCATAATATGTAAGATACAATTAATACAAAGTAAAGTGGATAATTTGTAATGGAAAAGGAACGATCTCGAGCATTAGTCCTCAGAGAGAGAGTGAGAGAGAGTGTATTGTACTATAGTATGGTTTATATATATAGAAATCGATATGCATATATGTAGATTTTTATGTAATTGTTGTATATAATGTTCATTAAAAGGTTTGAAATTTTTTGTAAATAAATGTTTCTTTAATGTTTTGCTAACACCTGCTTTAAACAGTCTAGATTTTTTTGTGAATTGCAGTTTGATTTGGGTTTTGTGGGGTGAGCTTGTGACTTCAGTAGGATGGAAGTCGAAACTCAACAAATTAAAACAAACCAAATAATAAATCCCCCTCCCCCTAAAAACGCGAAGAAACACTTATCTGGAAGTATTACAAAAGTTCTAACATGTTTAGGAATTGTCGGATTGCTGACAACCGCATTTCATATTCAAATACACAAGGTGAAGTGCAGCCTTCCCATTTTTGCATTTCGAGATGGCAAAATATTGATAATTGAGTAGCATACCAATATAAAAACTTATCACTCTGAATTACGCTGTAGAAAAAGCTTATGTTGAGGATTCGATGAAATGTCTTGTTTCTCTTGGCATTTCAAAGGCTTTTTATCATGTTTGGCAAAAAGGTCTTCTTAATAAAGTTCCATCTTATGGTTTTCCAACTGCTTTTTGTAATTGAGTATCCAGTTTTCTCTCCGACCGCTCACCGCGGTGATGGTAGATGGCTCTCTGTCTTCTAACTTCTCCACTAATGCTGGTGTCCCCCAAGGTTCAGTTCTTTTCCCCACTCTTTTCCTCTTGTATATTAATGACCTTCTTCCATTGACTGGAAATCCTATCCATAGTTTTGCTGATGACAGCATATTGCATTCCACCTTCCACTTTGAGAAACCTTGCCCTTCACAAACAACTTCAACTTCTCGAATATACACTACGAATTCCTTAAATGCTGATCTCCAGGTAATTCTCCAGTGAGACTAAGATAACTTAATTGATTTCAATCCTTCCAAAACTCAGTCTTGTCTTATATCTCGCAAAAAGGATTCTTCTGCTCCTATGCTTATCTTCGATGACACTCCGATTTATAGGCAAGATCATATATCTCTATTGGGGATTATCCTGACTTCTAATCTCTCTTGACATAAGCACATTACAAATATTGCTTCCTCTGCATCTAAAAAACTGAGTTTTCTCTTTGTTACTAATGCTCCTAAAGCCCTATAATAATAACAACACAGTTATGAAGCACTCTTCATATGCGCATTTATTGGTGCTTCCATCTTAAACAGAGTTTTTCTTTTTAAGGGATATTACTTAAGTATTATATTATTATTCAAGAAACTTGTAACATCTGAGTAGAGTGGAGTGGAGTGGAGCTCGAAAATCAGCATGCCCGAATCTTGCAGATTTTTCCTTTCTTCTCTTTCTGTGTCCTCAATAAACACAGTAATCTTCTTTATTGATCAGAACTTACGTGCTCCTAAAATAATAAGCAAAACGAAGACTTTCTAGATTACTATAAAGAGTTTTGGCGAAATGCCAATAAAGTCCGGCGCTCAGGCAAGCAAACAAACAGTGGGGCCCGGGCATTCACCCTCCACGCAAGTTGATAATCATTCTAGTATAGGCAAATTTTCAATTTGTTTATAAAGTACTTATTCAAGAAGATTGCTTGCTAAGGTTCTCTAAATTAAAATTGCTATATCGGACCAAAAATATTTAAGGAAGAATGAATGTATGTAGACCAAAGAGGAAGATGAATTAAGATAATCAAGAAAAGCTGAAATAACATTAACGTAAAGAATAGTAATAATAGATATTTTCATATTTAAAGTTCCAAATCTGTGGTACGTGGTTAGGTATTTTACTTGGCGAAGTCCAATATCTTTAACCAGACATTCTCCTTGACTAAAAATGAAGACTGATAGTTCCCGTGGACAGCTTCATCACACGTTATGTGGAAATATTTGGCTGCCATTTCGTAAGTAGATGATTTTCAATGATTAAATAAAGAAATTTTCTGTTTATACTCCGGGACGACCAAACGGTCAGAGGAGTTCATAAGATAGACAGAATACAAGAAACAGCACCGTATTCAGCAGTCACGGGCTTGAACCCCGGTCACTCAAGGCATGTGTACTTATGCACCCGCGCGCCTGACCACTAGGCTACGGCGGCCTATACTATGGAATGGTTTAACAGAAATGACAATTGAACGTAAAATAACGATCACCTGCATAAATTGCGGAGGACAACATGCTGTCAAGGGTGGAGTAATGGATGGAATGTTGGTTTCTAATCAATAGAGCATATGTCCTTCCCACTGACTGTAATGCAGAACTTATGAATACTGCATGCTAACAAAGAGGTAATCAAGAAGCCAGGTGGCAATAATGTCCACTGGGTGCGCATACATTTCTCAAGAGCATCCCAGTGATGTTCTGTAGGACTGAGGGCGGGAGGATATGCTAGTCACACCACACAGATAATGGCGTTCATCTGCAGATAGTGATCAACCAATCTGGCTCGTTGCTGTTGGACGTTACCGCCATGTAAGATGAAATTGGCCTTCATTGCACCCGCATAAGGTCTCATATAGAGGTTCAAGATGCTACTACTACATTTCTGTATATAGTCATTGTTCTCCAAGAAAGCTCACACAGATCTGGACGTCCACCTACCCGAAACTACTGCACTCCTCATAGGTGTCTGTAGTAGGGTCTCGAATCACAGTGCAGTGCAAAGATTATGTGTTGAGCGTCAGGCCAATTAAGTCATTATGGTATTGGTATAGTTCATCTACAAAGACGTGTATTATTCGGAAGATTTGTTGGACGAAAAACCCGGATTTCCAAGAAAAAAGACATCATGGGTGTCACAGTTAGTATAATCACCGGGGATGGTTTCGGCGCTTGCCTGGCATGGGCGCTCCACCGACTATGCCAACTTGCGGCTCTGCCGCCAGCGCCTTTTTGGAGATCTGTATCGTGTTCCCTTGTGCAGTATTTTTACTCCCTCCTCCCCTGGAGGGGGAGGACGAGACTGGTTCCTGCCGTCCCCGTCTTTCCACTGGTGGAGTCTGTCCCCACTGAAATTTTCTCAGGGTCGCCTTCCCTATCGTCCCTATATTTCTTCTCCCCCCAGCCTTCAGTCTTCCTCCCTACTCTAACTCACCAAACCATCGACTGCTTTTAATCTAAATTTAACTTAATCTAGCGCTTAAACTAACTTTAGCCTAACTTAACATCATCTCTCGGTCTCATTCTAAATTCTCGCGTGCGATTTTTTTTTTAGCCCCTAGCCACTGAAATCATCGGAAATTAGGGCTACCAGAGTATATACAGTATATGTAATCTTTATTGTATACAAACGTGGTATATACAATAGACCCTTCACAGCAGCAATGCCAGAGGTTTTACATTGGCTGGTGAACAATAGCCTTGGGGAGATGGGGCCCACATCGAAGTTTGGGCTCATCACCCAGAGCCAACAATAAAATAGAATCAGTGTCAGATTATTTACAGGATATATGCTTTTGACAGTATTTGCAATGAAATAATAAAGATATTCATATTTACATTATATTTATATTCATAAAGATATTCTTCACTTTATTCACAACATGTTCATAAAGACATCGTGCTTTGAACATTATTTACAGTATATTGGGCATTATTATGCTGCCCTTATCAATGTGCACTTTGCCTGGCCAAGGTCAGGCTCTTAAGGATCTGTTTTCGGTACCTCCGATCCTTCACAAACCTACAGAGGTCGCCGTCAATTGAAACGATTGTGGGGAGCATCTCCCTGGGGAGAAAGCGGTCACTGAACGATAGTCTGTTATAGTGAGCTGTGAGCGTGGGAGCTGACCTCAGTCCGGGTAGAGGGATCCTCCAGCCACACAGTTCCCAGATGCTTGGCTCCAAGACCATTCCGGTTGTCATCTTGACAGTGAGAACAAGGCGTTTTTCAAATACAAGATCTGGAAGTCGGGGAAAATGAAGTGACATCGCCATCGTCCTTTGCTGGGGTGGACGACGATGTTTTTGCGTGATCCAACGAAGGAGCCAGTATTCGGCGAAGTACACGCGCTTGATGTTGGTAGGGCCGCGGACCCCCAAATTTCCGAGGCATACAGTACGATGGAGTATACTGAGGTGTATATGTACCGACGAGTTACATCCAGATCCCTAACGTGGAGCAGTTGTTGTTTTGTGGTCCAGCGCATTTGACAGAATTTTGCTGTGAGCTTGTCAATGTGGGGGTTGAAGCTCAGTTTACAGTCGAAGATGACTCCCAAGTCTGTATGCATCTTGACCACTGGGAAGGGAATGCCGTCTAGAGAAGCTTGGATTTCAGTGGGTCGGCGCTTCAGAGAAAAGACAATTTGGGCTGATTTGGCTGGGTTAATGAGGAGGCCAAATTGATGGAGATAGGATCCTAAGTCGTGTAACTTTTCACAGATCTTTTTATTGATGTTTGAGAGATGTTCGCCGGGGTTAATCTGAGTATATATCATAGCAGAGTATGTCTTCTCTCTGTTGCACAAACGGATAATAACTGCAGTGAATAATGCTCCGGAGAGGACTCCGCCTTGGGGAGTTCCCCCAGTGATCTTTCTCCAGATTGTGTGTTGATCCGCTTTAAGAAGAATGGTGCTGTCAGAGAGCAGGGCTGTGATAAACCACAACAAGTCACCTTTTATGTAGAAGTAGTTTTCTAGGAGGTGAACAAGTCGGGGGATACTGATGGAGTCGAAGGCAGCTTCTAGGTCGATGTAGGTGACAGACAGCTCTGCTTTAGCTTCTAGTACGCTGTGAATGGCGTTGGTTATGGATGTTAAATTGGTGACTGTGGATCTTCCTGGAATGGCATAGTGAATCTGTGGGGGTTTGTGAGACATGATTTTATTGGTGATTTTGGAAAGTAATGTCTTCTCCATGAGCTTCAAGAGGCTGGAAGAATGAGAAATTGGCCTGAACTGTTTAATGAGGGTTGCAGATTGGCATTTAGGGTGTGGCCTCACAGCATATCTGTTCTAGAGAGGGGGAAAGTAGTGCTGCCTTAAGACACTGTTAAAAATTGATAGTAGAGGATCGATGATAAACGAGCTAAGACATTTAATCATGAATTGTGGCACAAGATCGGGGCCTGCAGTTGCAGTGGGTGGCAATCCATTTATAGCAGTTAAGATGCTTCTTGGTGATGCGAACGGTGGCGAGCATATCAGTAGGGACGTTGTTGATGGGTAAGTTGCCTAGGTGCATCGGGGCCACAGTGTTTGAGAACCGTGAAATGTGGTCCATCCACAGTTCAAGGTCCAGTGTTTTAGGAATTCCTGTGTGCTGAGAGGCATAAAACGATTTGCCTTTTCGTAGGGTTGCATTTAAATGCTTTTTAATTGCAAATATTTTCTGACGGTTGAAAACTGTCCGGGCTCTGAAGAAGGCAATACGATCTTGTATAGCGCCTGATTCTTTCCATCTCTTATGCTGATTTTTGTTTTTCTTGAAAGCTGTTGCTGTTCGAGTGCTGGTGTCCACCAAGCTCTCGAACGGGGAGTGATGCAGACAGTCTTTGTAACACCATAACTTGCAATGGTTCGAATCCATCTGGTCATGAGGTCCCCAGCTAGCTCGAGATCACAATTATTGAGAGCCTCCCAAGGTATCGAGGATGCAGCTTCGAGACATCGTGGTGGATCAATGAATTTGGGTGCTGTGATGTCTTTTTTCTTTTTTGGGCCTTGGATATCAAAGTTGGGTGCGGCTAAGTGCAGGAGTATGGCAATGGGTTCGTGATCGGATTGAAATAGATTGTGAGGATTGTCTTCGAGGTCGCATGGTGCTGACGAGAATATTAGATCCAAGAGATTAGATCCTCTCGTGGGATGGCAATTAAGTAGGCCGATACCCATTAAATCCATACTGCTAATGAGTTTCCTGCTAAGATGTGTGAGAGTAGGTGGAAGATTGAAATCTCCACAAATAATATGCTTAGCAGAGGCATGGAGGTGATTTACCAGCCAGTGGATCACATCTTCAATGATGTCACTGTTTGAGCCTGGTGGAATGTATACTATTGCTATGTCTATCAGGTTGGCATTGAGCTTGAAGGATACCATAGCAGCTTCAAATGCAAGGGATTGGGTTACCACAGAATGTGCCAATGAGAAGATAGTGGTATTATAGAATATTGCGCTCCCCCATCTACGATCCTCTCTGGAGGAACCGAGCATCCGGTACCCAGCCTGAGGAGCACAGGCAAGGGAGTCCCGCTCATTCCCAAGCCACGTTTCGGCAATGAAGAGAATATCAAAGGTTTTAGAGAGGAGAAGCTGTTCGACAGTGTCTACCTTGTTAAAATTACTCCTTGCATTTTGATAGACAATTCGAATGGTGGTAGACATAGTAACTGGAGTTCGTACTGGTGGCAAGTCTCTTTTTTAGGTTCGCACTGGTCTACTGTGCATTGCGATGTGTACAAGGATATTCTTCAGAGGTATGGAGCCCTGGAGATTGTCATTATAATCTGCTGGTTGGATTGAATGATATGTGGACAGTTTGTTTCCTATGGTAAGTTTGTTCTCAGTGAAGTTATTTGATTTCTCATGCGTTTTGTTGGCTTGGGAGCTTGGTAGCTTTAATTGCTATTGCGTTTGATGTTGATGTCGGTTCTTGGCTTCTGATCTGGGAAGGATTTGACGAAGGTTCCAGGGGGCCATAGCCTTGGATCCAGTATGAAGCTCATCTTTTCTGGGTGGCAGGTAAGGATGAAAGAGGCGTAGGTTAGATACCTGGTTCTTCTCTGTCTCACATCAATATTTAGCCCATGTACTTCTGTAAACATGGCCTTAATGCTGTCTGGTTTAGTAGTCGGTTCCAGTCGAGATATAAAGATTCGACCACGAGTCTGAACTGCTGTGATATTGTACGAATTAGAACGAGTCCCCTTCGAGGAAAGTTCTGTGGCATCTCTATTACACTGTTGTCTTCCATGTTCTATTTTCTGGTATGTTGAATATGTCATCCCGGTTTCTTTTGAGTGAACATGTTGGTCGGTGAGAGATGCCAGGGAGTAGAGGCTGCCTATGAGCCCTGCTGGTGGGATCTTTTGGTTATTCTCAGAATCTTTTTTGCCGGTGACTACTTTTGCAAATGTGGGTCTTGATGCACCCTTTCCAGTATGGATTGTCTCCTTTAACCTTTTAGATTTAGTAGTATTTTATGTCTGTATTGTGGAGAGGGCCACCTGAGAGGTCTTTGAGTGGCTACCCCCAGTGTTGTTAGATGCAGGTTTGGGTGAGTTACAGTCATTCAGCCCTGCATCTCTGCTATTAAGCTGATTCTTATCTCCTTGTGTTACTGCTGTCATTGGGCTAAGGGGTGACAGGCATATGAGGCATTGCATTATACATAAATTGGGGAGTATAATTCTTTTTAGCGTTGGAATCATGTATCAATGCTACTTCTTGTGGCTTGTTTTCCGAGGTTCCCTGAGCCAAGTTGAGTGGGGTATATTGGATATACTGTTTTCATTGGGCATAAATAAGGTTGCTAGTTGACGCACTTGATTGGTTAGGAGACCTATTTCTTGTTTCATGTCATTGTTCTGTACATGAAGCTGCCGGTTCTCTTCAGATAAATTCTACAGACTGTCAGAGATTGATGTGAGTTTCCACATTATGTTTTCCAGAAATTCTGCAGTGTGGAACAATTTCATGTGTTCTGTACAGATGCCATCAAAGGTTTTCAGGAACCTGTTTTTCTCATCATTAAGGAGGGCACTTTTTTTAAGGAGGGCACTCAGTTTGACTTGCAGCTTGAGTCTGACTAAAGTTTGATGTTTGGACGTTTGTTTGTTTATTTTCGACCTCCGTGTCATTCTGGATATCCACATATTCCATTGCATTTGTCATTTGTTCTTTACTTTCTTTGCAGAATGGGCAAATGTACTTTTGACTTCGCTGCTTGTTGAACCACTTTATATCGCATTTGGTACAGGCCACACAGTAAAATTGCCGACATGACGTACATTGGATTACTTTACAACGGAAGCACGTGGGAGGGCTGTCAAAATTTCTGATTCTGCCATACTTTGCCTTTAGGTTGAAATTTGTCCGACTAATTACTTCTCTGGGAAGAATTAAAACCGCTTGTATTTTTGGTTTGCTTGTGGGGATCGGAATAAGACGGGTTATACAGTGCCTTATGTTAACTTCTGAGGATTAGTATTGATACAACCATTGTATTTCTGCTGAGAGGGGAGTTTTTAAAGTTGAAAGAATATGAGAGTTTAACGTACCCTGGGGGTTCAGCAGCGCAGGGCTTTGTGACTTCTCAAGGTTGACCACGATGTCGTCATATGCCTTTAGGGCACTAGTGTTTGTTGGCTGTATACGGGTTAGAGCTAATATAATGGAAGCAATAGCATAAAAAAAGTATAAAACATGAAGTACCTGTTTGTTTGATGATGGAGATGATGGTTCATCCGTGTTGGGCGGAAGAAGAGGAATCCATTGGTACTTGAATCATGCTGTACGGTCAACGATAAGTAACTAAAAACTTGCTATCTATGAAGAGCAGAACCGAACACGACATACATCAACTCGCGCAAGCGCAGTTAATGACGTCTTCTACTGCGATCCCTCTATGCCTGACCTGCCTCCTCGTGGCAAAGTGTGGGCAACGGGGGATCCCACTAAGGCCCCAACGGCTAAAAGGTCAGAGGAACAACATAACACGACACTACACTACACAACCACACACTTAGACTTTTTTAAAAATCTCTGGCCTTAGCAGGTTTCTGCGCTACACAGAGTATACAACGCGGAGATGGGGGAACCCCCTGGTGTCGTTAGACCCAAAACCCTTTACACCTTTACGTCTTCCCCACACCGGGTAGAAAAGAACTGAGTTCGAATAATGTAAATGACGCGAGGAATTTTTATGAACATTTTTCACAACGTGGCTAAGTTAGTCGGTCAAGCGAGAGTAGCATAGTTGTTGTTATTGAATTTTAGGAGCATCGGCAACTAAGGCCATGTTGCTTCGTGTATATTGCCTCTAAAAAATTGTGTGTTCTGAGGTCGATTTTCTGTTTGCTGGACGAAAAACCAGAGTTTCCAGGAGAAAAAAAAAACCATGCTAACCTTTCCCGAGACCGAATAACTCAGCTACGCTGTGAAAAAAGACCATAAAAATTCCTCCCATCATTGATGGGATTGGAACTTGGTGGAGAGGACGGCAATCCAACCAACTGTGCTACCCACGAGGGCGAGCAGCATAGGTTTTCTCCCGGAAACTCCGGTATCTATTCAGCAAACAGGAAATTGACCACAGAACATACACAATTTACAGTCATATTATATATGGTGCAACATGGTCTAAGTTGCTGATGCTCCTAAGAAATCACGAACCTTTAGCAGATATCAACTTGGCCGGTGCAAAAAAAAAAAAAAAAAATCCATAGATAATTTCTACCAACTCTACAGGATTCGAACCCACGTCTTGTGGAAGAAAAGCAGTGATTGCAATTAGTGTAACTAATTGCAATTATTATATTCGTGAGTTTTAGATTTTTTTTTTTGCTTATTTAGGGCAGGTTCAAGTCAGACGTTCGCCTCTCAAATTGAAATTCAAACTACATCTCTTTCCGAAATTCCAGTGAATTTTTTTAAGTGATGTTTCGAACAGCAGTTTTCTGTTTTGATTTCTTCCAGTGAACGGGAGGATGACTCCCTACCCTCCGCTCTCTACTGAATTTATGACTTTTCTCAGATATCATAATTATTGTCGACAGAACTTATTATTTTTAATTAAAGAAATTTAATAAGCAATAAAAATAATAAATTCTGTTTTAAAATAAATTTAAATGAAATTAAACTTATTATTAAATAATTTTATCTCATACTCAAGTATTTATATCTAAATATACACTGCCCTGCCATTAAGATCCGGACACCCTTCCATGGATGGGGAAACATAACCTATGGATGCAACACGTCAGAGAATCTGCTATAAGTATGCGCACTGGGCTTCGAACAGACAATTGCAAAAGTGGGCATGCAAGATGATACGTTCAACAGAATTGATCACCTCAACAAATGCTAGACTCCGATTAACATGGTGTAAGGAGCGCGAATCCTGGACTGTAGAGCAGTGGAAAACAGTCCTATGGACAGACGAGTCGAGGTTCGCACTCTACCAGTCTAATGGCCGTTCCTGGGTGTGACGAATGCCGGGGTTCCTTCCCGATTGTATCCTCCCAACAATGAAGTTTGGTGGGGCAACGGGGTTCCTTTCATGGTTTGGCTTAGGCCTTTAGTCGTTATCGACAAAATCATGAATGCTGTGCAATACGAGGACAGCCTGGACAATTATGCACTTCCAACATTATGTCAATATTTCGGGGAAGGCCCCTGTATCAGCAAGACGATGCGCCATGCTGCACTGCTCGGGTCGTAACAGATTGGTTTGAGGACATGGGTGTGGAAAATTTGGATTGGCCAGCCCAGAGTTCTGATCTGAACCCTATCGAGCATCTTTGTATTGGATCGTCGGATACGTGCACGTTGAGATCGCCCAAAGAAGGCCGAACTGATGGCTGCGTTAAAGGCCGAGTGGAGGAACATATCACCTGACATTTATAAAAAAGCTGGTTGAGAGTATGCCGCGAAGATTGAAGGCCCATAATAAAAGCAAAAGGTTTCAGCACAAAATATTAAATGACAGAAAATATTAAATGGCAGATGTCCGGATATTAATGGCAGGGCAGTGTATATGAAAACTAGATTTTTATTTCAGTATTTCTTATCCATAAATTTTCCCGTAATCAAAACTCAAAAGTTCCATGAAATAAATACACATTCACATAAAACGGTTCCTCTAAAATTGTTTTGTCTAAATCTAAAATGCTTTTAAATTGCCAATAGACGAACAGCAAATTTCACAATAAAATCTGACTGCTTTTATCACTCTGTGCTTGTTTTTCTTTAAACATTCTGTGCGCCGGTTTCTTCAACAAGAAATAAAAGCTTTTCACCCTTTTGAAATTTGATATCAGTCCGAACTACTGAATTGCAGGCTTTGGTAATTCGTATGTTTGCTAGCATTCCAAAGCCACGCATTTAACATCGCTATTCAACTACCTAAAAGTTATATTGAGGTTATAACTTGCTACGGAGAGTTTTTATTGCGGGCTTACAGGAATCCAGACACGAAAGTACACCAAAATAAGAGGTCAATAGCTTCAAAGGCATTGCTCAAGGGGAAATTAGTGTCTATTGAAAAAGGCAGGATGATACTATTCTACTTGCTGCCATAGCTGCACCTGCTATTAAAACGACTATTCCATCGTTTAATCAAAAGTAACAGATTCCGGAATTCTAGGGTCCAATTCGATCAGCCTGTTCGGTTACAGCATTTATAAAGCCACCCTATTGCTTTTTAGCGATACCTTTTATATATATCTTTAATTTTATTTCTGTTTCTTTGCACAATAAGGATTAAATATGCTCATCTCTGTTGATTTTCGATCTGGAAATATCATCTGTTCAATGAAAATAATAAAGAATGGATTCATTCAAGAATACATATACAAGGATTACAGAAAGAAACAGCAAACAAAAAATCATGTTTATATTTTCATATTAATTCGCAGAAAACGCTTTTAATTATTCAGACCGATGATAACACAGTTAAAGACTTAATTAAATCATTCTCTCTTTCTTCATGGGAATTACTAGCAACAATCTTGCAACCTTCGCCCGGCGTAACACCGACTGAAAATAACCAGAAAAAAATTCTTCCCTTCGTACAAAGAATTCAAGCTCAATCAGAAGCAGTTAAGTCTACTTTCCGATTGTTTCAAAATGCGATCGTTGATGAAGATTCTTTCAATCTCTCCGCAAGATAGCAGTTCGAAATAAAAAAATACTACGAGAAAAATACAGGGTCCTAATTGACGCCATTTAAAAGTCCAAACGGTTGTTTTCTCTCATGGGAGGCACCTTTGCTTTCAACTCTACAAGTTTTGTTTGGATTGCACTGTAACACAAGAGTTTTAATGGAGTGATGGTCATAATCTGACTCGGCCACCGTGCAAAATAGTGGGATGGAATAAAAACATTCGGTGAGTGTCCCTTAAAACATCCCCTCCGTAAGCTGTATTGTAAATTTAAGATTTAGACCCCGACAATAAACGTGAAAGCTATTAGGGACCGCTTCCTCCACCACATGGTAATTTTATAAGTCTAATTTCCATTTTTTGGGGTAAAAAATTAGGTGTTTCAAAGCAAAGAAACTTTTAATGGCATTCTTCAGTAACGTGCATAAAGTAGTTAATCTACACCATGACTGCATGGTATTTTCTTCTAGATACCGGCCTTCGCACAGTTGGTAGAATCGCCGTCCTCCTCATACCGCGTGGAAAGCACCCGAGTTCGAGTGCCGTCGATGAAGGGAAGAATTTTTATGGGCCTTTTTCACAGCATGGCTGAGTTAGTCGGTTACAGGCGAAGGTAGTATGGTTCGATGGACGAAAAACCCGGAAACTCGGGTTTTTTGTCCAGCAAGCAAAAAATCGACCTCACAATACATGTAATTTACAAACAGTATACACGGAGAAATATGGCCTTAGTCGCTGATGCTCCTAAAGCCCTATTACAACAACAACTGGAAACCCCCTTTTTTTTTCATCCCGAAACACAGTCACCCAGAAAAAAACATACATGCATTTTACAGACACGATACACTGGCGTCTTGGCTTAATTTAGATGATAGTATCTAAATCAATTTGAACTTTGAAAAAGCGTCAGAAAAATTGCTGAATGTTAAAGCTGAATGTTTTATGGTTTTAGTAAAAGTAGCTTAGCAACACCCGCTCTCGTATTGTATTTGGATAGTTCTAGCCAACCTATAGCAACCCTGCCGTCTATGGAACAGATAATGTACATCATTATACTCTAATATACATCCTCCACTATTTTTGTCTAATTACAGGGTAGGAAAGCCTTTCCAAGACAACATAAAAAGAAATATATTTAGAAAACTGACAGAGTCCAAAGTCCAGGTTGCACAATTTTTTTTCCAGATAAAAAAGGCTCATTAGCGATAGCTTATAGACGTACTTTTATGCGCTTGTAAAAATGATAACAGGGTTTAATTAGAATGCTAATTAGTACTTCTTTCAGTAACATGTTTTGTTGACTGTGTTTAACAAAATAATGTCTACACCTGAACCATATTTTTTTATAATAAAAAGAAACAGGAAACACATACGCGCGCACAAAGAAATTCAACTAAAATGAACTTTTACTTGTATATTATTAATTGTTTGATGGGCAATCAAACTTCCTGAAGAAGAAGGGAGATAAAAAACGAGAAGAAAGTAAATTATTCTCAATCTCTTCATGTTCATTTTTCAGCGTTTTAATTCATCTTAAATTCTATGCTTCATGAACCACAAGAAACTGCCATTCAAAGGAATATGAAAATAAACACAATTACGTTCGGGTACCATTATAACATACTGTGTAGATATGATGGTAAATTATAATCTGAGAAGTATTAATTATTTGTGTACACTCAGCAACTACTTCTCTCTCTCTCTCTCTCTCTCTCTCTCTCTCACTCTCTCTCTCCTCCTCAGCTCTTCTCTTCATCTCCCCCATATCCATTCCTTTGAAACCATGTGGCCTATATGGACCCATATCCATTCTTTTGAATTCATATGACCTATACGGACGAGAAAAATTCCTTTGAATTTTTCTTGAGCTTCCTCTGGGCTTCTTCCCCTCAACTTTTCCCTCCGTCACATGGTCCATCAGCCCTTCACCTCGCAACACAAGTCCAATCCAGTTTCTTTTCCGCCTTCTGATTATTTCAGTCAAACATCTCTTCTTTCCCACTATTCTCAAAACCTCCTCACTTCTCACTACGGACCTATCTTCCGAAGTTAGTCTGACTTCAATAGTAGCGAAAGTCTTAGAAGCTGTGATTAAGAGAGAGTGCAATCTAAGGACATTTTAAAAGAAATAGCATTCTGAACGACACACAACATGCTTTTGTTAAGGGAAAATGGGAAACCGCCGTTTCTGATTTTCATAAACGACATTGAAGAAGGGATAAAGGGCGTGCTGTCTAAAGATTCGTAGAGTAATTGAATAAAGGGAATGATGTGTAAAGATTGGGCGAGTTGTTAATGAACATTGCCAAGCAGCGCTCCTTCAGGATGACTTGAACAGACTTCAAGAATGGTCAGAAAAGTGGCAGCTAGGTTTTAATGCAGCAAAATGCAAGGTCTTATACTTTGGGAACAACAATCCCAAAATAAATCATATACTTGGTGAGATTGAATTAAAAACTGTAGTGGATTCTGGGAATTACGATAGGGGCAGACATGAAGTTTTCTGAGCAGTGTTTACACTGCTCAGAAAAGAAAGCCCAGAAAGCCCATGGCGTCCTATCGATGATATGTCGAACAATTTCCTGTAGAGATAGGGAGGTCATAATCCCACTGTATAAGGAAAATTGTAAGACCGCATTTTTAATACCGTGTCCAAGTATGGAGACCTCATCTGGAAGAAGACATTCAGCTTCTTGAAAGGGCTACTCGCATGGTGAGATCCGCAAATGGGCGACCCTATGAGGAAAGGCTGATTATGTGGGTTGCAGTGCTTGGCAACCAGGTACCTTCGAGGGGGGTCCTGATTGAAGTTTATAAAGCTCTGAGAGGGATATAAATGAAGGTGGAATTTTCATTATTATAAAGAATTCCAGAACTAGAGGGCCATAAATTCAAATTATAGGGAAGAAGTTTAGACTAGATTGTAGGAAGTTTTGTTTTTAGCCAGCGAGTCGTTGACTACTGGAACAGGTTGCATCAGTAGGTAGTTGAGACTGACAGTGGGAAGAAATTTAAAGGTCAGCTGGATAGGGACCTGCATGAGGAGTGAAGTATGTAATTTGTATTTTTTTTATCTATTTTTTTTTTTTGGCCGGTGCAGCAAAAGCCTGTGGTTTCCTTGCACTATACAACTATACTAACAGTAGTGCTAATACTACCTTGTCATTTCCATTCTCTTCCATACGACCTCAAAACTTTCCTATCTTCTAATATCTTCCATTTCCAATGTCCTGTCTCTGCTTAAAGTACCACACTCCATACCAAACATCTTATCAATTTTTTTCCTTAAATTAATTCCTAATCTACCACATAATAATCTTTTTTTTTCTTCTCAAAATCTTACCCATTGCTATCTTATTTCTCTTTGCTTCTTCCACTATCAGACTTCCCAAATATACTCCTCCTATTTCAATATTAAACTCACACCTTTCTGTTTCCGCTCACATAACCTTTGCATTCTCAATATTTACTTCATCGCAAACCTATTACAACTTTCCTTTAGTATAATAACCAATTTTTGGAATCTCTCCTCGGAATCTGCCAACAGTGCCATACCATCTGCAAATCTAAAATTCTCAAGAGCCCTCCTCCTCCCCACTTTACCCCATGCATTTCTCCCTCATCCATATTTTTTCTACCAAATGCCCCTTCAACTAATCGTTCTTTATATATTAAATAAAGTCGGACACACAGCACACTTCTCTCACACCTGTTCCTCTCACTTTGTACTCTAGTGGTAGGACAAAGTATGGCAGAATGCTTTTAATATTTTGCTCCACTCCTCCTTCAAAGAAAGAGTAGAGCAAACTTAGATCAGCTGCTCAGTTGGAGACGAACGTGCTGGCATTGCTTTTAACTAATGGCTATCTTATCCATGGATGTCCATGCCATTCGCGTCAAAAATCTACACAGGTTCCTCATTTTCATCAGAAAAGGCCCTCTTTTGAACGCATTTTTTATCCACCCTCAGACACGAGTATTTTTTCCAACATATGGAATGCGTAATATTGGTAGTGCACCCATTCCATACGGTGCATTATACTATGCTAGAAAAAAACAAAAATATCACCAATATAATTACGTTGGATGCTTGTAATGGAGAATCCATCGTGGTGGTTGTAATCGTTGGTAATATATTGATCGTGTATTCGTTAGACTTGTTGGTTATACGTATACCTTCAAAGTGATATATAACAGTGTTTTCTGTTCACATTTTCTCTCATTCCATAATGTCTAAAATGTACAAAACACTCATGATAATACACGCATTCGGCAATTAGTGACAGGAAAATTGAGTGCAGGGATGAGAGAGAGAGAGAACATAAAACAAAACATGGACTAGCTTGCACCAAGTTACTATTTAAATTAAACCAGCGATCGATAAAATTATCGATTGCACGATGCCATGAAAACGAAAGTGTATCAGTATGGATTACAAGAAAAAGAACAGAAAAAGAAAAAAGAGATGACAGCTAAGATGGATGAAAAGGACCAGCCCATGATCTCTCACTAGATAAGACGGCGAAGAAAAGTAAATATTATTTATTTATTTCGCGTGGAAACACCCAATAACATCTACGTAGATATAAATCAAGGATGCTATACCTGATCTTGACATAAATATCGTGACAGAATATTTGAGTTATTATACGAGAATGACGAATGAAACTTCAACCAACAATCGCATTTTATTGCTCGTATAATTAGTAAAGCAAAATTTAATGCTCTCAAAAAATGTACTTCAGCGATTTTGCACAAGTCTTTCGAGATGACAGCAAGCACGATATCCTTAGAAAAGATCGTCGCTGCTTTCTTCAGAGACCGCTTCAGGGTTTCGATATTGGAGTATCAACGGATGCCGGTCATGCACTCCAACTCGGTTTACACACGAGTAGTCCAAATTAGAATTCAAGAAGTCAATCAAAGGCCTTGAAGAACTTAGTGGATTGAATTTCTGGATTGTCGCGAGACATTGCTGAATGCTTTTCAGGAGCGGTCCCACGTAGGGACTAAAGTCTCTACAGTTCCTCCTTAATCAAAATAATGTGTTTTTTTACTGCTACATGATGATGATTATTGAAGCTTAATTATTCCCAGGAACATGTTTTAATTCCCCTTTAGATTTAGCCTCTCCCCTGATGTATTTTACACCTTTTTCTCAAAAATGCATTTCAGTAAGGCTTTCAAAGGAAACTAAAGCATGACCCCACTAAAGCATGACCGAAGCAGGAAGATGAACTCTTCCTTACTTGAACAGCGAGCGAGACTAAACCATTTCGTTTATTAAGCTGTTTGTCAAGAATAAAGATTTTTTTTTTTTTATCCCAACAGAGAATATGCCGGTATGCGGACAACACCCTTTGCTTGTTGCACTTACACCAGAGAAGCGGAAATTTTAGTACTAGTGTTAGTAGTGGGAAATGATGCAAGAAAGCAAACTAGGAGATCCAGTTATACATGACCCCGTAATTCCACAATTAGCTATTCACCTTTAGGAAGGATTCCATGACCTGATATTCATCTAGATGTTCATCTACTTCGCTATTTATCTTCTTCTTACGAAATTAATCGGTTTCGAAAGAAGAATATACCCAAACAGCAATGTGAATCGTCACTAAAGGCGACACAATACCATTTTGGTCCCTCCGCAACTCTTTCTCGACACACTGCAAACGCTGCGACGGTGGAACAGCGTCTGAGGTAGATGAAATAACGGACCGCGAGAATGCTGCACTTATTACAGTCGTCTGCTAATCGTGATGCCCGAAATAGGTTCAGACAGGAACGGCCTTATGATAATGGCAATCTGGCGGATAGTGAGTGACTTGTTTTCTACCGCGTTAGCGGATCCTGGTGCCACTAGAGCCCTGGCGAAGAGTTCGCGTATATATTGCTGTATCATTATTGGCATATTTATTTTATATTTATTTATTTATTTATTTTTATTATTATTTATCTGCTGATACCACCGGGTTGGGTTCCCAGTGGTACAGGATTTGCTGGCATCCACTGGAATTGATTTTTCCTACAGTGGATGCGGAATTCTTACCTTGTCACTTTCGTTTGATAGTAAGCGGATTGTTGTGGCCCGCCTCCTCGTGGCGTGGACGGGTACTAGAGAGCAGCCATCCCGGTGATCGCTGCTCCCTAGTAGCTAAGTAGCCAGATACAACAGAACAAGACACACACACTTCGCAGACATAAAAAAAAAAAAAAAACATTATTATTTTAAGGCCACCCGAATACTGAAATTCATCTGCCGTGCTGTGTATCTTATGCCTGTTAATTGCGTGTGTTCTATGGTCGATTTGTCTGTTTTGCTGGACGAAAAATCCCAGTTTCTGGGGGGGATGAAACCTTGCTATCTACGCCTGAGACCGACTAACTCAGCCACGGAGTGAAAAAAGCTCATTAAAGTTCCTCTCGTCATTAACGGTGATTCGAACCCGGGCCTTTTCCACCTAATGTGGGGAGGATGGTGACGATACCACTGTGCTACCCACGCAGACAGAGCACCATACTTGTATATGGCCATTTCACAGAGCTCTGTACTCATCACAGGGTACCATGGCGGAGATGAACTAACGTTTAGGTGCCGCGTTACATATTTTTTATATATTTTTTTATTAATAACAAGATACACAACAGATAACCATTAACAGTGTATCTGAGACCAGAACAATGAACGCAATAACAATAATAAGAGATCCAACAGGAAGATAAACATTGATATAGATTGATTCAAACATTAAAATCATATGTACAAAAGAGGATTGCATTAAGTTAAGTTACCGGTAAAACAAGTAATAATTAATCAGTTAGAGAATAGAAAAATAATAAAACACATAATAATAATAATAAACTACAATAATCAGATCAGAGCTAGTCACTTTGCAGTTTAATAGAAGAGGCAAACTTGTGGATGGAGTTCATCAGTGATTGGGAGTTGTCAAAGAAGTCCCTGAGAGAGTCATTTGCTGATTCTGTTCAGTGGACTGAACTTCATAAAGTCCGTGGTGGCAGAGTCAAGGCGAAACAGTGTAAGGTTCTTCCTAACTTGTCTACAATTAGCATTGAAGTTTATTTTGCTAAGGATATCAGATGCTTCATAACTTCCAGTGATTACTTTGGCTAGAAGGGTGATGTCAGCAGTAACTCTTCCAATGCACAGAGGCCTCAGATGAAAGTAATCACACAGCGATTCATAATACACTGAGTGATAGAATAGAGGATTACAGTACGTAAAGTAACGGACAAAATGTTTTTGGATTGCTTCAATTTTATTAGTTAAAGTCTTTGTGTGAGGATTCCAGATGGGTGAACTGAATTCAAGGATTGGGAGAACAATAGTTTTATAAAGGATAGCCGCATATCTGGAGTTTTTGAACTTGTAAGTGTTCCGTTTGATGAATCCCAGTGTTTTGAATACTTTGCTGGTGATTTTAAGGACATGGGCATCGAATTTAGCACTGTTGGAGAAGAGAATCCCCAAGTCGTTAACTTGGTCACACCTTTCGATGATCACAGAGTTAATACTGTACTCCGTATTTATTAGTTGTTGAGATCTGCCGGATGAGAAAGAGATTACTTTGCACTTCGAGGGGTTAGCAGACGAGCCATTCAGAGATAGCCACAGAGAGAATTTATTGAGAGCACATTGAAGCTGCTGAGTAGATCTTAAGATCATCTGCATAGAGAGCAACTTGAACATTGGAGGTGTAGAAGAAAGAAGGAAGATCATTTACGAAAACAATGAAAAGAAGAGGACCTATGGGGGAGCCTTGTGGTACTCCACTTAGTGGTATAAAATAGTCTGAGTTCACTTGATTGATGGTAACGCTCAAGGAACGATGCGTAATTTAGCTGCGTAGCCATGAGAGCAAAAGGTCACGGATACCATATTGCTTAAGTTTTTCCAGAAGTCGTTCGTGCGGGACTTTATCAAATGTCTTAGATATACCTGTGTAGACTGCATCAACTTGAAGGTGGTTATCAAGGACTTCACAGGTGTATTGCCAGAAAGGAAGCAAATTTGTGATTACTGACTTGCCACTGCGGAATCCATGTAATAAGACACAACACATGTCCACATCATTATTGGCAACCATTCTACCATCAAGACCCACACGAACGGCGATTTGCTACATTGATCATCCATCTCCTGACAACTCAATGATCCGACCTTATTAGAAGCCCATCAACCCTACATAACGTCGCCTTACCATGTTAAAGATATTGCGGTCATCCGGCCGCCATTTTATTTTTCTGATAACGTTTACATATGTTTTTATAGCATCTTCAGATCTCTTGTGAAGAATATAATAGACAAGTTATCGGATTCTACTGCACGAGTAGAATCCGACGAGTTGAAACCACTTGACGAGTTGTTTAAGTCCATATATGTGTCAGTTAGGCGAATGCTTATATACCTTAATCATAAACAATTAGAAACATCTAATTGACTATGTAACTATATACGAAGGAAGTTTTCTATATGCAAATTTCCTCAATAATGCGATTCTACTGTCCACAAAACTAACTTCAGAATAGTTTTGAAGTGAAGGGTGAGTTGGATTTTTCATTTCTGATAAGTTTGTTTACTGAGGCTTGATGCAGTTGGTATTTTCTTGTAGTCCCGGACAACAACGTAACGTTTAAAGTTGTAATCGTACACGAGTGACCCGATCTCGTTGTTAGTGCAGTCATTGAATGCCATCCTCTTGGAGATTAAACGTCAGGGGAGCTAAATTAGACCCTGAGGAAACTCAGAATAACTCAGAATGTAGAGACGTGAGAAGTGTTCCTTAAGAACTACTTTGGGCGGTTATAGCAGCAGCGTGACATCCGACGAATAAGAGACCGTAGACTCCAAAACCACTCAGCTTAAGATAGAGTAGTTCATGGTCTACAGAAACAAACGCTCTAGAAAGGTCCATATAGGCCACATCAAGTGCATCAGTGATTACTTCACGTAGATAACTAAGGTTGTAGCAGTAACCCAACATGCCAATAGAGAAACTACTGTTTTGGGGAAGTATTGTTCGAACTGAGTATTCAAGTTTACGGTGTACATTTTCTGAAATTTTTTTAGAATGATATAATTATAGATATGATCATGCAACTAGTGATAATCGCATCGTACAAAACTGAAGCACCTTTATGATTTTAAAAACATCTGTGGAATTTCCAATGTGAGGAAATTTACGAGTGTGGGTCAATAAATCTAATAAATTTTCATTTTCTATTAACACTGAATGTCTTAAACTGGACGATATTTTTTGGATAAAACTGGACAATATGTTGTAAAACAGAGAATTTTAATTTTTTTTTCCTGTCTACATGAATCAGATGAAGTGTGGTGAGAGTTATCCACGAAGAGCGAACTGTATAGGAGTCGTAAACTGGTGAGATATGGTGACTCGAATGTAGCAACTTCATAAGTTTGAAGAGATTCAAACTTATAAAAGTTTATAATTGTCTCTCTTGCAATGCTCCAATGAAATGCTGCTTAACAGCGTTAAAGCAGGGTATATCATTTTTATCTAGCGGTTTTTCTCTTAACTTTTCTAATTACTGCATATTTATCACTGTCTCTTCGTAAATCTCGATTCTTCCTTCTGTACGGTGTGTTAGGAGTGTGTTAAGCACCAGCACCTAAGGCTATGAGGCGTCAGAGTATTGTGTCTGTAATTGCGTGTGCTCTTTGATCAGATAGCTGTACAAAAAACGCGACCTTCTGGAAAGAAAAAAAAATTCTTCCTTCTCTTGATTGCGAACAATTAGCCATTTGTGCAAGAGGCCCATAAAAATTCATCACATCATTGACGGGATTCGAACTCAGTACTTTTCCACCGATGTGGGAGGGCGGTCGTTATAACTATGATACTCGCGAAAGCCCATCTGAAAGGAATTCAATGAAATTACATCTAAAACTATCAAAAAGTTGATTAATTAATCATTTTTCGAAACTTCCTAATTGCAATTTCATTTCATGATATTTTAGCTTGCAAAAACCTAAAAAAAAAAATTAATTAATCCTACATTTGTTCACGTTTTCTTCACTTCAAATGCATTTGTTTATTAATTTAATTAACGCAAATAATTAGTTTAGTTTCTATTAATTTAAATTCAACTTAAATTGAAATGAATAATAATACATTATTAATATTAGCATTATTAACAAATAGTAATTTCTTTCTTGTGTTTTTGTCTCCATCTCCTTCCCTTCTTGTTATTGTAAGGTTTAGGTGCATCAGCAGCTTAGGCCATATTACACCGTATATAATATCTTTCTAAATTAAGGGTTCTGTGGTCGATTTCTTGTTCGATGGAAGAATAACCGAGTTTCCGGGAGAAAAAAAATTATACTGTCCTTACCTGACACAGACTAACTCAGCTACGTTGTGATAAAGGCCCATAAACATTTCTCGCGTCATTGCAGGATTCAAATGTGGGCCTTTTCCATCCGGTGTAGGGGGAGGGACAGTGTATATATGCACTGTGTACCGCGAGGGCATCTCCCGTTGTTGTTAGTTTAGGGATTTATTAGGCGCATCGGCAACTATGGCCATAGTGTGCCAAGGCATCTCTCGTCATTCACCAACTAGAAAGGTGAAAGGTATAGCATTAGAAAGCTCGTCACTGGAACAGAATTCATCATATTAATGATGAATTCTGTTCCAGTGACGATTTCGGCATATGACCCATACTTCACTCTTCTTAATCGCTACTTACTGGAGTTTCACTGGTGAGTCACTTCACTGTGGCTGGTTGTTTTGTTTTAGGGGCATCAGTGACTTAGGCCGTTTTGTGCCGTATATAATGTCTGTAAATTGCATGGGTTCTGTGGTCGATTTGCTGTTTGCTGAACGAAAACCTGAGTTTCTAGAAGAAAAACCATACTTCTCTTAACCTGAGACCCTAAATCAGCTAGCTGTGAAAGAGATCCATAAAAATTCCTCACATCATTGATGGGATTCGAACTCAGGTCTTTTCAATCCCGGTGTGGGGAGGGCAGGGATTATAATAAGTGTGCTACCTATGAGGGCTTCACTGCGGAGTGGCAAGAAATCTATAAAGGTCTTGCAACCAAGTTAGAATTATTATTGTTATATTTTATTTCTTTTGACAAAGAAGTCATGAGCGCTAATGCTAAAATTTCACCTTGTTTAAACATATTTTTCCTATAACAAATAAGAAAATTATGTAAATAATTTAGGCTATATTGAGAAAACTATATTTATGTTTTTAATATTGCTTGCAACCTAAATAACCAATCTGTCTTACAGAACTCAGAGCGATGCGATCTACTTGTTTAAAGTTGTTTTTAATTTCTGTCCGATAGTCCTTACTTGAGTCCTTGATATCTCACTAAGAGGTCCTACGTACAACAAAGTGTACCCGATAATTATGAACCAATCAAAACTTCTAAAGAAATACAGCTTTTGGGAATGTGGTTTAATGATGTGCCACGTTCGCCTGAATCTCTTCTCCTTTCATAGTAGAAAGGGGAAGAGATTAAGACGATGGCATTCTCATCGACAATGTTTATGTGCTAATGGTAATAATGGTTATTTCATTTTACTTTCGCCATTCGCTCTAGTTCCGTTTCTCGAAGTTCTGTAGAATTAGTGCTCAATAATAAGCAAAGGAACATTCTTAAAGATCATTAGAAGCACAATGACACATCTGGATCGGCTTTTCTTGCCTGTCTAATGGGCGCCGCTATTACACATTATATCACTCCACTGGCGTCTGACCATGTTTATTATGCGACAACATTGCCGAGCAATTAAACAGCTGCGACGATCAAAACGAAGCCTGGTCAGATTTGACGTCACCACTTATGCAAATAAATTTCTCCCCTCTCAATTGAATGCGATTTTTGAGTGTTTAATTATTTTAATTCCACTTTTCATCATTTTAATATTATATCGTATATTCAGTCCAAATAAACTTTCCCCGTTATAAAACTGTACAAAACTTAATAGTAATTTAGCTTTCTCATATTTTTAATACGGTGCGTGACCATCATCTTGAAAAATCGAGTTTGTAATAGTAATAGTAGCCATATAGAGCAGGTAAACCACAGGGTTTTGCTGCACTGGAAAAAAAAAAAAAAAACCTCAAGTAGATAAGAAAACAGAAATTATATGCTTTTCTCCTCCCACAGGTAGCCATCCAGTTGATCTTTGAATTTATTCAACCTGTCAGCTTCAACTACCTGCGAGGGCAATTAATTCCAGCTATCAACGACTCGCTGGCTAAGAGAAAACTTCCTACAATCTAATCTAAATCTCTAGCCCTAAAATTTGAATTTATGAGTTCTAGAATTCCTCAGAACAGTGAGAATTCGACCTAATTCAATTCACTAATCCCTCTCAGAGTCTTGTAAACCTCAATCAGGTCATCTCTGAAGACCTTATTTGAGGACCCGATTGAGGTCGCCTTGTTGCCAAGCTCTGTCGCTCATATAATCAGTCTTTCCTCATACGGTCGTCCTTCTGCCCATCTCACCATTCGATTTGCCTGTCTTCAGACCATTTTAAGAAGCTCAGTGTCTTTTTTCAGATGAGGTCTCCTTGTACACAGTTCAAGCTCTACTTGAACACAGTATTTCAATGTGGTCTTGCAATTGCCTTATAAAGTGGGATTATGACCACCACCCTATCTCTAGAGGATAGCGTTCGATAAATCATTGAGAGGACACCATGGGCTTTCCCAGTTGCCTGTTTACATTGTTCAGAAAAGTTGTTATCTGCCCATATGGTAAGTCCCAGACCCCTTTCCTCCTCCATTGTTTTTAATTCAATCCTACCAAGTGTAATATTTATTTGGGGGTTGCTATTCCCCAAGTATAAGACTTTGCATTTAGCAGCATTCCACTTTTCATCATTTTAATACGATTATACGAGGTATTTATCGTTAACGTATTTCGAGAGTTTCATAGAACATCAAATTTACCAACACCAATGAATTTTGATCGTGTTGTATGATTACTACTTCTTACATCATACGCTGTCCTGTTAATTGTTTCTCTCCGTTTCTCCTTCATAGAAAGAATCGTCATTCAAGCATTCTGCCCATTGCGCACTTCCATCAACCTTTACATTTCCGCTACAACACTAAGCACTTCCGAAACTCAAACCAAAACCATTTGTCAATGCGAGTTCCGCCGTGATGTAATACGTCTTTCTCCAGCTGTCTGCTACTGCTCTAATGGGAAACATCTGGTTATAGTATTGGAGTTTCGGAGTGACGCAGACATCCAGATGCAACTGGCGGTCACCACTTAGCACACTCAAAATGCGCTTAAATTTTTAACAAACGTTCGTTTGCACTAAGTTAAGACTAAAAACTATAGTGGCGTACACTAAAATGCAATAAATAAATCTATCAGATACAAAAGTACATTTCGTGTTTTTATTTGGCTTTAAAATCTTTCTCTGCTTAGAATCGAATATAAAACCATCCAGGATGCGAAAAGATTTTATAGATTCGTCACATAATTTGGATGTCCGCTGAAAACGCCAAATTTCTTATATGACGGGGAATATTCATTAGTTTAATAAACATGTAGTAGTAATAATAATAATAATAATAATAATAATGAATGAGTATTTTTGCATCTACATTGGTGTGCAAAACATAAGGACCAACACTATTTCTAAAGGTTACAACCACAAAATCAAACGAAACAGCCTGTGGCGATTTGCATAACTGTGGCCCTTCAATAGAAAGCTGGTGCACATGCAAAAATTGGAATCGTGATGAGAGGGCTCACATAAACAGATAAAAGCAGCAGTTCAGCAGTTATGTGCAAATTACCGAATGGTGAGCACGATTGTTACAGACGTTCGATTGCTTTCATACAATGCAACATCTGGATGACTTTAAAAGGGGTCGAATAATTGGGAAGTTCGAGGAAGGTCGAAGTGCGAGGACTGTGGCAGCAGAGTTCGGTATCGCCCATAGAATCATCTCATGTGCGTGATCGGCCTTCAGGACGACAGGTACAGCTGTTTGAAGGACCAGCGGTGGTCGTCTACGAAAAACAACGCCCAATGGTGATCGCTATAAACTCCTACAGGCCAAGAGGGACCGATACCAGATAGTGGGATCCATTGCAAACCAGCTGCACAGGACGCAGGATATCGCGGTTTACTGTGGCCAGGCGACTCCAAAGAGGTGGACTGTTTGCCCGACGGCCAGTACGCTGTGTCCCTGTAACACTGATGAATTTGATGAATTTGAGGTATTGCTCAAAACATCAAAGGCAGATATTGTTGGGATATCAGAGACGTGGTGTCACACAGATATAAGTAATGCGGAACTGGAATTTGGGGAATACAATGTATATAGAAAGGATAAATAGGACAGGAGGGGAGCAGGGGTTATGCTATTAATTAAGAAACACATAAAGTCAAAGGAAGTGAAGCCAGTTGACATCGATGGACAGGGCAGTGTCGAGTCAGTTTGGTGTGACATAAGCATAGGGAAATCAAAATTGAGAGTAGGAGTGTGCTATAGGCCTAATGACTCTGATGAGTATAATAATATATTGTACAGGGAAATAGAGTGGGCCAGTAAATCAGAGAGTCTTATAATGGGGGATTTTAATTTCCCAGATATTGACTGGAATTTGTGGGTTGGTCACTCACACACTCGCAAGGCTTTTGTGGATTTATTCGATAATTGTTTTCTACATCAGCATGTTCGTGAGGCAACAAGAGGGAGCAATACTCTTGATCTGATTATCAGTAGTGATTCTTCATGCATTAAGAACCTGCAGATAAATGAACCACTAGGTGGCAGTGATCACAGTGTGTTGAAGTGGGATTTACTCAAGGAGGTAACTACCATCAGAGGTAAAGGGAAGGGTTTTTGTTTTCGTAAAGGCGACTATGATGGTCTGAGACAGTATTTAAATTCTATACAGTGGGACCAACTGATGATGTTACCAACAGCAAACTCAAAATGGGAAGCATTCAAGGAACTAATCTTGGTGGCTACCAGGCTTTACATACCAACTAAGAAATATTGTTCAAGGTTTAGGCCTAAATGGTTGTCAGATGGACTAATGAGACATGTGGCAGAGAAGAAAAATGCATGGGATACATACAAATTAATGGGTGACATGGAAGCCTATGATAGATATAAGTTGGTCTGTAACCAAGTCACAAAGGAGATTAGGCAGGCAAAGGCAGACTACGAAAAATCCTTGGCAAAGGATGCAAAGAAAAACAGAAAGGAGTTCTTTACATACTTGAACTCGAGAAGGAAAGGGATGAATCAGATTGATCCACTGGATATTGATGGTTCAACAGTTGAGGATCCTGCTCAGGTGGCCAACAATCTAAACGAGTATTTTGCATCTACATTCACGCATGAGGAGTTATTCAGGAAGGAGAATGATGTAGGTAAAGTAAACATTGGCAGTCAGCTGGATGATTTTGTAATAACTGAGAGGAAAGTGGAGGAGAGATTGTTGAGGATAAACATAAAAAAGGCACCTGGGGTGGATGGGATCTATCCAGTTATATTAAAGGAGGCAGCAAAGGAAGTATGCAAACCCCTAGCCATAATTATGAGAGCTTCTTTGGACTCAGGGGAGGTACCCATAGACTGGAGATGTGCAAATGTAACCCCAATTCACAAAGGAGGATCAAAGGCTGACACAAGTAATTATAGACCTGTTAGTTTAACTTCTGTTCCAGGTAAATTAATGGAGGCACTGGTTAAAGAAGCACTGCAGGATCATCTAGACAAGAATTCAGTTATAGCTCAGACGCAGCATGGTTTTGTTAAGGGCAGGTCTTGCCTGACCAATTTGATTGGATACTATGATGTAGTCACAAAAGAACTGGATGCAGGGAATAACTTTGATAATATATATTTGGATCTTAGAAAGGCTTTTGATACTGTTGCACATGGAAGACTGCTGCATAAATTGGAGCAGTGTGGCATTGGAGGCAAATTGCTGCTATGGATAAGGGGATGGTTGAGTGGCAGAAGACAGAGAGTGGTAATCAATGGACTGCTCAACGTGGACTAATGTTATTAGTGGAGTTCCTCAAGGTTCAGTGTTGGGTCCATTGTTGTTTTCGGTGTTTATGAATGATATTGATGATGGGATATCAAGTTTAATGTCTAAGTTTGCAGATGATACAAAGGTTGGCAGGGTCGTTAAGGACACTACTGACGCTATGCTTCTGCAACAGGATCTGGAAAGGTTGAACAGATGGGCTGAGAGGTGGCAAATGAAGTTTAACATTGACAAATGTAAAGTACTACATATGGGTAACAGTAACCCCAGAGCAATGTATCAACTCTGCGGTACTACACTGACAGTGGTGGAGAATGAAAAGGACCTGGGGGTAATTGTGCAGGCAGATATGAAGTTCTCTGAGCAGTGCAGACGAGCTGCAAGAGTAGCTCATGGTGTCTTGTCAATGATATACAGGAATTTTTCTAGCAGGGATAAGGAGGTGATTATTCCCTTGTATAAGGCAATGGTTAGGCCACATCTTGAGTACTGTATACAGGTCTGGAGGCCTCATTTCAAGAAGGATGTAGAGCTGCTGGAACGGGTACAGAGAAGGGCAACAAGATTAGTAAATGGAACAAAGGGTTGCTCTTACGAAGAAAGGCTTAAGTTTTGCAAATTACAGAGTCTGGAGACTAGGCACCGGCGAGGTGATCTGATAGAGGTGTATAAGGCTTTGAATGGTTTGAGCATGCTCAATGCCAATGGGATTCTTCATCTTTCTCAGAATAATCACCTCAGAGGGCATAAATTCAAATTGAGGAAGGACGGATGTCGGATAGATGTGCGGAAATTTGCCTTTGGCCAGCGGGTGGTTGGTTGGTGGAACCGACTTCCATCACTTGTTGTTGAAGTTGATAGCCTAAACAAATTTAAAGCTCAACTGGACAGGTATTTCGAACGAACGGAGGGGTGAAATGGGAGAGGGGGTTTTTTTTTTTTTTTTTTGGCTGATGCTGAATAAGCTTGCTTTCTTGCATCATATGCCTCTACTAATGCTAATGCTAATGCTAACACTTGCCCATTGGAGACACCGTTTACAGTGGTGCATCGAACACAGGTACTGGACGCCAGCACAATGGGGTAACGTACTCTTTATTGATGAGAGTAGATTCAGTCTCAGCAGCGATTCTGGACCTCAGCTAATCTGGCGAGAGGTTGGCATACGGTATCATCCCGCAAACATCACTGAAAGCGATCGATATGGCGGTCGAGGTGTTCTCGTCTGGGGAGGCGTTATCTTGGATGGACGTACACAACTCCAGATAGTGGAAGGCGGTACTGGAACCAGTGCACGCTACTGTTCTGCGGTAATCCTTCCCCACGTGCGTCTGTTCTGAGGTGCCATTGGCCCCGAGTTCTTGTTTATGGATGATAACGCAACACCCCATCGCACTGCAGCTGTTGATATGCTTTTGGAAAGTGAGGACATTGTTCGCATGGATTGGTCTGCCCTTTCCCCTCGATCTAAATCCCACCGAACACATATGGGACGCTCCGGGGAGACGCCTAGCGGCACGTCCACACCAACCAGAAAATGTTCACCAGCTGAAGATGGCGCTGACAGAGGAATGGACGATGTTACCACACGAACTTATCAACAACATTGTTCTAAACATGGACAGACGGTGCAAAGCCTGCATCGACATTATGGGTGGCCATATCTCCTACTGAGGACCACCTCTTCCTTTGTTCCATCTTTGGCAGTGATGCATCTGTATCATGGCAGCCAGTGCTATGTTGCCATTTTTGAATAAAGTCCCTCTGTACCGTTTTGTTTCCTTCATCATTTCTGTACCTCACGAGGTTCCTTTGGTGTGCCTGTCCCATATCCAGGCCACTCCTATGAGAAGCTACAGGTGAAAACCTGACTGGTACTTAGGTTTTGCACAGCAGTGTACATTCACACTGGTGTGCAAACCCTTAGCCATAATTATAAGAGCATCTTTGGATTTAAGGGAGATCCCCACAGACTGGAGATGTGCAAATGTAGCCCCTTATTCACAAAGGGACGGGATGAAAAGGTGACATGAGCAATTACAGACCAGTTAGTTTAACTTCTGTTCCAGTGAAAATAATAGTCACTGAGTAAAGAAGCATTACAGGATTATCTAGAAAAGACTTCAGTAACAATTCAGACACAGAATGGGTTTGTTAAGGCGAAGTCTTGTCTGACCAATTTGATTGGTTACTATGATGTGGTCACAAAGGAACTGGATGCAAAAAATAATTCTGATATCATATACTTGGATGTTAAAGCTTTTGACACTGTTGCCCATGAAAAACTGCTGTGAAAATTGGAACGGTATGGCAGTAAGGGTAAATTGGTACTATGGATAAAGGGATGATTGAGTGGGAGCAGACAGAGAGTGGCAATCAACGGACACTTCTCTTCATGGACTAATGTTATTAGTGGAGTCTTCCAGGTTTCAGTGTTCGGCCCATTGTTGTTTTCTGTATTTATAAATGATATTGATGAAGGTATATCAAGCTTAATGTCGAAGTTTGCAGACGATACGAAGGTTGGCAGGGTTATTAACGACAGTAATAACAGCACGCTACTGCGACAGGACCTAAAAAAAAAGTTGGGCAGCTGGGTTGAGAGGAGGTGGCAAGTGAAGTTTAACTTTGTCAAATTCAAAGTTCTACATATGGAAAGTAGTAACCCCAGAGAAATGTACTAACTATGTATTGTTACACTCAGGGTAGTGGAGAATGAAAGAGACCTTGGGGGTAATGTGCCGTCATATATGAAATTTTCTGAGCAGTGGAGACAGGCCGCCAGAGCAACTCATGGGATCTTGTCAATGATATACAGGAATTTTGCAAGTAGGGAAAAGGAGGTGATTATCCCTTTGTATAAGACAATGGTCAGGCCATGCCTTGAGTACTGCGTACAGGTCTGGAAGCCTCATTTTAAAAAGGATATAGAGCTACTAGAATGAGTACAGAGAAGGGCAACAAGATTCGTAGATTGGTGAGGGGAACGAATGGGTTCTCTTACAGAAAAAAGACTTAAGTTCCGCAAATCGCAGCGGCACATGTGAGGTGATCTGATTGAGGTGTATGAGGCGTTTGCCTTTAGCCAGAGGGTGAGTGATTGCTGGAACAAACTTCCATCGGTCATTGTAGAAGTTAATGGCTTAAATAAATTCAAGGAAGAACTGGACAAAGAGTTGGAGCTAATGGGTGGGTGAAATGGGGAGAATTGTTTTTTTGCTTTATAAGTTGCTTTCTTGCATCGTATGCCTCTACTAATGTTAATGCTAATAAGCACAGAATATAGGATCTGTATACGGCAGAGGCTCGTGCATATAGGCTGAATACCACGTTCTACAAATGCTCTTCTCGCTTAGACTGAAGACAATTTTGATCCAGAACAACTAAGCTTACTTACACAAACTTCACTATAATAATAATAATACTTTTTTTTTTTTACTCAAGGATGAGTACATAAGGTCAGACCTCTCGTCGGTAGCACATTGCATAAGCAACACTTCTCGGATGAAAAAGAGTCCTGTTCGTATCCCGTCAATGACGCGAGGAATGCCTCTGAGTTTTTTACACAACGTAATTGGTTCAGTTGGATCTCAGCGAGGGTTGCATGATTTCTCCTTCCCGGAAACTCTGGTTTTTCATCCAGCAAACAACAAATCGACCACAGAATACACGCAGTTTACAGACATATTGTATGCGGCACAATATGGCCTAAGTTGCTGATGCGGGTCAGATGTAGGGTTAATTTTATGGTTCGTGGTTCCCGTGTGGTTTTAGTTTATGAATGTAAATAATTTAATACAATAATATCAAAAATTAATAATCAGCTCATAAACGAATTTTCCTTATTAAATAACTGATGCGCGTAATAACTGATAACTTAAATAATGTTATGAGGTATGTGTCGTATTTTTATTGGTGTAATTTGAATTAGACGTATCACTGCATATTTATTGATATACAATGGGGCCCCAACATCCGATGGTAAATTCGTTCCACAAAACCTATTGTATGTTGAAAATATTGTAAGTTGAAACCAATAATACATTGATTTCCTGTAATTCGTTCCCCAACAACACAAAATAGGTATTTCTTACATGTTATACTTGATTTTTACATTAAAAATTAGTGTTTTATAAAGTTTATTTAATAGTCATAAAACATATTGAAATAAAAAAAAAAAAAAAACAATAAATTAGCATTAACCTTAGACTCGAAGTGCAGAGTTGATGAAATCAATGGTAGCGTAGTGGTGGTGGGACTATATCATGCGTCAGGTGTCTTTTCAGTCTTTTGTTGCTACTGGCTAAGAAACGGTCTAAAGTGGGCTGTTTTTTACGACTTTTTTGTAGCTTCCTGAAGTAAGAAATCACTTCTTCCATTTTGCAATCATGAGTTCAGTGTTTTCAATGTCGGGGTGTTTTTACCACTTCTCTTAAACGCTCACAACAGGAAATGGGTCTTCAGCTCTTCAGCTGACACTTTTTTGGGTTTCTTTCTCTTCCTCTCCAATGTCACTCTCCGTAATTTTCTCCAACTCTCGTAGCTCCTCTCTTGTTAGCTCACGCCCATGAGCATCAATAAGATCCTCCACATCCTCTTCGCCAACCTCCAGATCCATTGATTTACCAAGAGTAACGATATCATTTGGCAAAGCACATATTCAAATTCTTCTTCAAATCCGTCAACGTTATAGATAATTAAATGCCAGATGTTTTTCAAGGCTGAATTTAAGCACTTGGTGGAAACATCATTCCAAGAACTTACAATCAGTCTCACGCAATCCAGCAATTGAACTTCGACCTCCAAAAATCTTTGGGGGGGACAGAATTTATAGCAGAGGTCGCTGCAAAGCAACTTGCGAACATTTTCGTGGTGTAGATTTTCTTGACGTTTGCAATCACTTGCTGGTCCATTGGTTGAAGAAGAGGAGTGGTGTTGGATGGAAAAAAATTGACTTGAACAAAGTCAAATTGTGCCTCAAAAGATTGAACAAGGTTGGGATAATGGCCTGGCGCATTATCTAGCAGGAGTAATGCCTTCACAGGAAGCTTATTTTTCTCAAGATAACTCTTTCACCGAAGGACAGAAAACTTCAAGCTCCCATTCATTGAAGCCATATCCTGTAATCCAGACCTTCTTGTTACTGTGCCAAGACACTCCCAGCATTCCTTTGTCAACCTTTTGTTGTTTAAATACTCTGGGGGTGTTAGAGTGATACACAAGCAAGGACTTCAGCTTAAAATCTCAAAAGGCATTGGCACCCAACAGGAGAGTGAGCCTATCTTTCATAGGCTTATGCCCAGGTAAATTAGCCTCATCCTTAGTGATGTACATTCTCCTGGCATTCGCTTCCAGAAGAGGCCGGTTTCGTCAATGCTAAAAACCTGGTTGGGAAGATAACCCTCCTGATCAACAAACTCTTGGAATTCAATTTTAAAGGTCTCAGCTGCTTTTTTATCAATACTGGATGCCTCCCCATGCCTTTCAACACTTTCGCCCTTTTTTTGAAGCGCTCGAACCAGCTTCTGCTGGCTTTAGTTTTCAAAGTGCACAGCACTGCCACTGGTTGATGGAGCTTTAAGTTTCAGATCATCATAGATCTGAAACAATCGCACGAGTGACGTTCTGTGCGCCACGCGTTGAACAATTACGTTATTGAACAGTAAAAAAGACGCTATTTAGTTGAGAACAATCAATCGTACGAGTGATATTCCGTGCTCCACGCGTCTGAGAAATTTCACCCATGTATCGATCCAGCTGTATTGGAAAGCCATTGGTACCTGCAAATATCATCGGTCCTTAAAATAAACGATCGTATGGAAGATATATCGGTTCTTGAGAATATCGGATGTCATCGTAAGTCGAGGCCCCACTGTAGTCTAAATCTTTAAAACTTTAATATAACAAAATTAAGAAAACTTGTAAATGAACAAAAAGAAAAACAGCTTACTAGTAAACTTGAAGTCGCAATCGTATCAATTTCTCCATTACACAAAGTCCAGAATTTAAAGGTTCAACACAAAAGAAATGAAGGAAGACTATTTGCTGTGCAACGTTGAAGTGATGAAAACGTTGAACTACCATTTGAGCAGATTCAAAATGATATCAGAACTAAATCTCCAAAACTAGTAGATATTTCTTTTTTTTCCGCTTCAATAACTTAAAATTTTTCAACTGTAGCTATTTCATTTTTGCTATCCTAGCAAAAGTTCCAGTTATGGGGTTTGCGAGTCGGGTGTGGGCCTGATACAGTGGACCCTATGCAGAACTCTAATATGAAGACTATATAGTGGACTTGGTCTTAAAATGTCAAATTTCAACTCCTGGACGACGCAGTTCAGTTTTTATCCAGCAAATGGAGTTACATTGGTTCAGTACCTCTTACTTCCAAATCAGTCCAAGCACGTGCTTCAATGACTCAACATTCATTTGCTGTTTAACTCTAAACCCACTGGACTAACTTTTCTTTATCTATAATTCGAGTATTTCCTGAACATCACAGATTATAGAAATCCAAACGTCAATAAATAGGTCTGACATCGCCGAATGGTTAAAGTTTCACTGCAGTAGTACACGCGTTTCAGTTTACCGTGGTTGAACTCACGTGACAGCTAAAATACGGTTAATGATCATATTCTTGTCAAAATGACTACCCTAGTTGAAAACTCCTGTGATCTATGTGGGCATGCCGAAGTATAAACAGCAATAATCTTTCCGTAATTGGGATCTCCATAAAAAGCATATTTTTTTATTTCATAATTCAATTTAAATTATAATAATAATTAACATTATGAAAATTGATTAAAACAACTGTTTTCGATTATTTTAAAACTGTTTTAATATTAATTAATTATAAGAGAAAATTAACAACAAATTAATATTATAACATATTTAATTTTATTTGGCAAATCATTATTTAATAATCACATAGTTTAATTTATTTTATTTAATTATTAAATAAACGAAAATCAAACTCTAACCTTTTCAAACTGTATGACACAGAGACCCACACGCATCATGTTCTCATAACAAAGTAAAATGCATATTTGTGAGCTCTGGTGCACCGCTACACCACAATACACGAAAACATCCAACTGACTACACATACATCCATATGTAAAAGAAGTTTCTTTAATGAAAGAAAGCTTTGCTTTGTTGCAACTGCACTTTGAAGGTCATCTTCCAATGGAGTTGCTGGAATAAGTGTGAAAACTGATATTAACCGTTATATTTACGTAGCGCTTAGTGCCAATTATTAATTATTAATTTCCATAAGTTTATGAAATCTACGCTGTGCCACACAGAAGCTTCATCTCCTCTAAAATACATGTGGCATCACGGTAGCAGCCCGTGCAGAGCAGCAGTTTAATCCTATATCATTTGGTGGCGCAAGATGTTTGCAGGAAGAGAGAGGGAGAGAATGCAGATGGCATTAGACTGTTAATCGTACAGAAACAACCTGCAAACCTTCCAGCTGGTTGGTGTCAAAACAAATTTATCTACCTAGAGATAAGCTGAACACGAGACTGAGACAAAAGCGTTGGACGTTACGTGGAATTAGCAGAATGCATCTTACCAGTCCTTCGGTATTAGCACGAGACATCTTGGGACTAACTGAAGCACTCGGTGCGTTCAAAGCGGAGATTGTGTACTGCATTTAGAAAGGCATTAAAATATTTCGTATAATAACCTCCTTTATTTGAATAATAGCAAGATTCATAAGCGAAACCACTAGGAAATTAACAAATGTCTTCTTAGATCCAGTTGTGCCAGACACAAATGTATTGTTTATTATTAATTTCCACACAAAAATATCCATTTGTTGGCAAATACGAGAGCGTATTTCAAGATGATAGTACGAAATAAAAATACCTTGTCAAAATACACAAGACCCCCCCCCCCCTCACCACCACCAAAAGTATTCAATCGCGCCTGGGGTTAAGGTTGAGATGACAAAAGGCACTTGTCGATATTAGACTTGAATTTTTGTAGACTGCAATATTCGAGAAATACTTGTGAAGGAAGGTTATTCCAGAAAGCAGAAGTAGAAAGGATAAATGAGGAAGAGGGAAAGTTGGTTCACTGACTCTGGATAGTGAAGGTTGAGGCATGCGTTCGGATTGGTTTGGAAAAGACTGGAGGAATTACAAATGCTAATTCAGAAGAACGGTACCCGTGGAAGCATCTATAGATTGGTTGTTGTAGGGTTTTAAGCGCATCAGTAACTTAGGCCATATTGCGCCGTATAAGTCTGTAATTTGCATGTGTATTTGCTGTTTGCTAGAGGAAAAACCCGAGGTTATGGGAGGAAAAAACTGTTGGGGGGGATTTTTTTAATGTTATTTGTTTATTGTTATTATTTTTATTTCCTTTATAAATATCCTGTTTTATTTATTTATTCTATTTTTTTCAACCTGTTCCACAAAGCTATAAGGACTTATTTAATTATTCCCTGTACTCTACTGTGCCCTCCGTTTAGTCCCCTCCCATTTTACACCTGACTTGTTTGTCTCCCAGAAGATTCTAGACTCTAAGGGGGTCTCAATATTTTTTTTGTATTCCTCCTCTGGATTGGCTGAAGTTCAAAATGACGGACAGACACTTAAGTACCAAAACATAATAATATTTATTGGCATTATATATACATTTCCAATCAACAGCTACGATTAACTGTGAACTTTATTATGTGTAGCTTTGTTAGACTGCTAGGCCTTATCTGTGTATATATCCTTGTAATTCAAACTACAGAATTTTCATACATATATATATATATATATATATATATCATCATGTTCTTCGTGTGTCTCATCCTTGGGTTCTAACGGATCTAAGAGTTCATTACATCTCATAATTCATACATGAGCTTTCCTACCAATCAACTGTCCTAGTAGGTCTACAAGTGGCTTTCAGCATGGAAATAAACAATTTCAAGTAGCTATATATATATATATATATATATATATATATTTATATCCCTTTCCAAAATTATCACGTACACACACATATATATATATATATATATATATACATATATATCTCAGTTAGAAAATCCTTTCCTCAACTACAGACCTGTTCATCATTCATAATCAACAATTGTAATTAACCGTCTTCCCGTATCTAATCCTATAATTCATTAACTAGCAGGGCACTCAATCAGTGTTTTATCAGTTTAAACAATTACTATCACACTAAGTTATACTCTCTATAAATCCAAATTCACTATAATATCATATTCAACTACAATCCTTTGTTACCTACTTAGTCATTGCCCCAAAATTAACTATTATCTCAAAGTATCCTTTCTACCCATTAATAAACCTTTACCTTAAGGTCCTACTCTTAATTTCACTACAATTCTGTGTACATGGGTACAATTACATTTAGCTTTCTCCCATAGATTAAGTATTTCCCCTAGAGTCCTTCCTTCACTAACTTAAGATTTTTCCTTACTGAACTATCACTTACTCAGTTTTCCAAGTGATTTTTCTATTCAGGGCTGCCATAACCATCAGCGTAACGGCGTAGACGAAGGCGGGCGGTTGTTCATCCTCGGAATGCATCAATTTACTTGAGGTTCGCTCTCCCATAGGCACTGCTCTGTTAAGTGAATAAGGATCCTTTTCTTACGTCATTCTCTAGAATTCTCCTTGGGCGCTCTCCTTCCTTCACTATGAATTGCATCGGCTTCTTACACTGTTGTTGTATACATTGGCTACAGCAGTATCTTCTTTCTTCCACATGGACACATTCTTTCCCCAACTTTAGACTTACGAAATTTCTCACAAGGAAAATTTCCTTCCCATTACTAAACCATCTCCCCAAAACTCATCAACGACTCTGCCACACGACTGTCTTCCTCTACGCACTTCCAAAGACTCTGCCACACGACTGTCTTCCTCTACGCACTTTCAAAGACTCTCTCAAAAAACTTTTCTTTCTCCTCACTCTGAATTTCAAAATTTCCTACGCTTTTCACTCTGGCCAATCGCTGACCTGTACATCCCTTCCCCTGTAATTCCCATTCGACTCCTATACTCTTCCGTGGGCGTGTCTTCCATCCATTTTTGAGAGGGCTTCCGGTATCCAGCAATTTCTAGAATTTTCTAGAAAGGTGACGACCGGGACTTCCTGTAATTTAGAAGTTTCTAGATCGTCTTTGTGTTTGCCCAACTGTGCCCTGTATTGGCCTTGCTACACCTGTCGTTAATTGCCCCCGTGAAATTTTTAAGTGTGTACTTAAATTTCATGAGTACCTCCATTACTGAGCTCCATCTCTATCTTAATTATTTTTGTTTCAGGTCATTGTTTTTTAAGGGCGAAATGTTGACTCTGATCTGTGCTCATTAACTACGGTCTGCTCCATCAGTGTTTCCTATTGTATCGCGTGTTCGAAACGCTTCCCCCCCGTTGCTACGTTAATTTTCCTCTTGCTTAAAGGTAATAGGCGAAACGAGCACAATTAAATCTGGGACTTATCTGAACTATCCTATACAATTTCTGTTATTAGTTTTGACCATATATATTCCAAATGGTTGTCTGTATTAATATTCCTTAATATTTTTTTCAATATCAATAACCCTCATTATTAAATAACAGTTGTAAGGACTGGTCCTTACAAAACCATGCTACCCTAGCTTGAAATCGACTAACAATTCCTCATGTCATCGGTGGGATTCGAACTCAGGTCTTTTCCACCCAGTGTGGGAAAGATGGTGATTATACCAATTTTTCTATCCAAGAGGGCGCATCTACAGAAATGGCATGCAGGAAAAACGGAAAGCCGATGAGACAGAGTAGAGCGATTTGGAAGCCACGGGTCGTTAATTAACTGGATTGTCCTCTTTTTGAATAGAAGCTTTAGACAGAGAGGATTTCGAGGTACTACTCAATGTGTGGGAACAATATTGAATGGTAGGGCACATTTGAGAATTGTGCAGAGTGAGCAGTTGCATAAAAGGAAAGTAACTCCAAAGAGAAAAAGAAAACTCAGTTTTTTGTTGCAGGGAAAGCAATATTTGTGATGTATTTATGCCAAGAGAGATTAGAAATCAGGGTAATCCCTAATAGAGATGCGTGGTCTTGTCGAGAAACCTGAGTGTCATCGAAGATGGGCATAGGAGTAGAAGACTTTTTTGCAAAGTTTGTTTGCACCATTAGATGATGATTTGGATGTCAAGATTTAACGTATTGGTGGTGGATATTCGAGAAGGTGAGGCTGTTTCTGCAAGATAAGGTTTCTCAAGCTGGAAGGTGAAATGTAGTATGTTATCATTAGCAAAACTAGGGATGGGTCCAATCAGTGAATGAAAGTTATTAATTTATAGGTGGAAATGTGAAAATGCATTGAACTTGGGAAAGCAGAACACGAACCATCGCCCGGAGTTTGAGTCTGGGTTTGAGGCCATAGAGAGAACAAATTACTCAATTAAAAAAAAAAAAAAAAAAAACAGTCGTCAATCCATGTTAATAACAACTGCTTGAGTTTCAACGAACTTTTTCATCCAATTTTTCCACAGATGAGAGCCAATACAGTAAAAAGTGTAAAGCGTGTTAATTGTCTGACAGCACCAGGGGTTCCCTCATCACCGCGTTGTGTACTCTGTTTTTGTGACTCAGAACTCTGTGGAGGCCAGAGATTTAAAAAGTGTGTGGGGGGGGGAATGTCGTGTAGCGTTATGTTCTGTTGTTTCTCTGACCATTTAGCCGTCGGGCCCATGTTGGGATCCACCATTGCCCACACTTTGCCACGAAGAGGCAGGTCAGGCACTCAGTAAATTATTTAAGTACTCTAGCAGGCCCTGCCACCTAATTTCCAAGGATTTCTGTGACAAGGCCTATATATATATATATATGGGAGGATGAACACTAGAATTTGTAAATGCCAAAAGAGATTTTAGAGAAAGCAGTTGAATTTAGACACTGATTAGAATTTGGCGGCATTGTTAAGGGGGTGTACTCGGTCGGTTTAGTTAGAGTGGGGGACTGAAGATTGGGGGGAAACAAGTAGAAGGATGGGAACAATAGAGTAAGCATCCCCAAAGAGGTCAGTGGGGATGAGCCCCACCAGGCGAAGTATGGGGGAGGCAGGGAGGGTATTAGACAGAGACTCGTCTCTCTCCACGCCTGAGGATGGGGTTTTAAAGGGAACTGGGTTTGAGTACCCACTTCAGATCGCCAAATGGCGTGTTGTGTCGATTCCAGTAGGATGGTCAAACTGCCCATCCTGCTCCGGGGTACGATACGTTGGGAGAGACAGACACTTCATTCATAATCTGCATTCTCACTCTACTTGCATTACTTTTTTTCTTATATTTTATATATATTTTTTTCTGTTAGACTATATATATATTTTTTTTCTTCACTCACTCATCTTTTTTCTCACACAGCAGGGGGCAGATGCAATGGTGTGTAATGTAAATTTAATACTAATGCATAATAGTTAAATAAGTAAGAATATAAATGATTGAAACTAGGATTGAAATTTAACTGTAACATTTATGGTCTGTGTTCTTTTCCTCACACAGTTACACTCATTCATCCTTCTGGCTTTCATTTCATTTGTTCGACTCTTGCTTTCTGCACTCTCTGGGCATCTCAGCTTACTGTTATTCTTCAGTTGTGGTGCAGGCCTAGTCGCAAGTTTTTGCAGGCCAGGGGAGAATACAGTGTTTGCGTTGTTAGTAAATGTTTGTTAGTATATTTAAAGCAATGTAAGTTATTATTAACTTTGTATTCTTTCAGCCAATTACATTTGCTCTTCCACTCATTCCCATTCACCATAACACTCATTCTGGATCACTCTTTCTTTCACCAAAACTGACATTTATTCCCTTTTTCTATAATTCCTAATTGATTCTTTCACTCAGTGCCCAGCCTATTCAATCTGTCTTTCATTTTCATTCATTCTACATTGCATCCCCTTCATCATCATCATCATCAACCATTTTCAATCCACTGCAGGATGAAGGCCTCTCCAGCAACTTTCCAGTTCCTTCTGTTTTGTGCAATGGCCATCCATTTACTTCCCAAAAACTCGTGAATTTCATCTATCCATCTCCGGTGTTGTCTTCCAGATTTTCTTCTAGCTCCTCTTGGGTACCATTCTGTTATTTTCTTAGTCCATCTGTCATCATGTCTTCGGACTATGTGTCCTGCCCAAGACCATTTTAGTTCTTTAGTTTTGATAAGAATGTCCTTTACTTGAGTTTGTTGCCTAATCCATGTGTTTCTCTTCTTATCTAACAGTCTGATTCCCAATATGATTCGTTCCATTCTTCGCTGTGTAGTTCTCAGCTTTTCTTCCATTCTTTTGTTGAGTACCCAAGTTTCACTTCCATAAGTTATGGTGGGGAGTATACATTGGTTCATTATTTTACGTTTCAAACAAATTGGGATATTGCTCTTCAGTATGTGACTATATTTCCTGAATGCTGTCCATCCAAATTTTATTCTTCTCTTGACTTCCAGCCATTTATTATTATTACAGCTAACAACTTGTCCCAGATAAGTATATGACTCCACCTTTTCAATTACTGCTGCTTCAATCATTATGTCTCTTTCTGTGGCATACTTGTTCATCATTACTTTTGTTTTAGCCATATTCATCTTTAGTCCAAAATCCTTACTAGCTGTGCATAACTGATTAAGATTTTCCTCTAATTCTTTGGGATCGTGGCTTATGACCACAATGTCATCTGCAAATCGTAAATGGTTTAGGTACTCACCATTCACATTGACTCCTTTCTGCGACCAGTCTAATCTTCTGAAAGCTTCCTCAAGGGTAGCAGTAAACAACTTCGGAGATATTGTGTCTCCTTGTCGAACTCCTTTCTCAATTTTAAATTTGCTACTGTCTTTGTCTAGTCTAATAAAGGAGGTAGCACTCTCATATATTTTCTTCAAAATCATAATATATGGGGTATCTATGCCTTGTCTTTCCAGTGCCCGAAACATCGCCTTATGCTGTATGGAGTCAAATGCCTTTTCATAATCCACCAATGCCAAACATAGTGGTATTAATGGTGTTTTATATTCATTTTCTTTCTCCATTTTTAGCTGTGATATTATGTGAAGGTGATCCATAGTTGAGAATCCTGTCCTAAAGCCAGCTTGCTCTTTCGGTTGATTCTCATCAAGTATTCTTTCTAATCTGTTAGTAATGACCCTTGTGAACAACTTGTAAATGTGCGATAACAAGCTAAATGTTCTATAATTTTCAATTTCTGATTTATCTCCTTTGCATCTGCATCGCCTTGCTACTAGCTTAATGAAAATTTTTCAGCTAATCTGCTCCCCTGGCTGCCTCTACACTCCCTCCCCTAAATAAGTAATTATTTGGTGTGGGACCCCAGGTTCCTACATGGCAGGGTAGTCCTGGGAGCACGCAAGTCAATCCGGCTTTGTCGTGTCAGGTTTCTGTCAGGGCGCAGAATACTGCTATCTTGGCAGTTTTTAAGTCATCGTCTGGGTGTCACCTTCAGCCTATTGCAGTAGCCTTCCCAATTGCCAAATCTCAACCCAATTGAACACCTGTGGGATTAGATAGAATGTGCTCTTTGGAGTAAGAGATCCGTAGCCATACAGTTTGCGAAAATTGTGGGAAACAATTGGGTCAAGATGCTTTAGCATCCCTGTGGTACGCTGTCGACATCTCATTAAGTCTATACCACAACGAATCCTGGTTGATCTGGGTATTAAAGAGAGTCTATTCGATATTAGGCAGGTATACTTAATAAAGTGGCAACTCAGTTTTTTTATGCTGTAAACCAGCAGTTTTCAGCGCGTGGTTAGGGATGTGAACTGATTGCGACGCTACTGAACCCAATAGACAAGGGGAAGCGCTAAACGTTTCCTAAATATTATAATAAATTTTTTTGTGAGCCGTCTCCCAAAACCAATCATGCAGACGGGTCCACAAATACCATTGCAAGGTCATCTACACTGCTTGCCGTACAGTAACGCGCCCCTTTCATCCAGCAGAAGACATATAACGCAAAAATAAGCAATATTCTTACCATACTATAGAAAAGTGGAATCTGCGCGATAGCGGTGATATCATCACCGTCCTCCCCACACTGGATGGAAAAGGCCGGGATTCGAATCCAGTCGATAACTCGAGGAACTTTAATTGGTTTTTTGTGCTCCGTATCTGAGTTAGTCAGTCTCAGGCGTAGATAGCAAAGTTCCCTCATCCAGAAACTGGGGTTTATCGTCCAGCAAAACTAACAAATCAATCATACAACACACACACACACACAATTAATAGACGTAAGACATATAGCACGGCATATGAATTAAAATATTCGGGTGGCCTAATATTAATAGTTTGGTTTATAGAAAAGTGGTTTTCCCCAGAAACTGGGGTTTTTTTTGGTCAAATCGACCAGAGAACACGCAATTTACAGACCCATTTCATGATTGGGTATATAGAAGAAATTCTCGGTGATTCTAATAAAATAGTTTGAATATAGAAAAGTGGTGGTTTAAGAAATATTTTACTCCAGTTCTGCTTTTGTCAACGTGAAGTGCTGGTCACACATAGCTACCGAAACCACGGTAAACTCGCTTGCTCTCGAGATATCTCAAAGATCTCTATGAGTGAGAGAGAGAGAGAGAGAGAGAGAGAGAGAGAGAGAGAGAGAGAGAGAGAGAGATTACGCATTAGAACTGGCTGAGCTAGGCGGTTCAAGCAAGGGTTGCGCGATTTTTCTTCTCATAACTCAGGTTTTCATCCAGCAGAATAGACAAACGGACTGCAGATTTAAAGACATTTACGAACAGAACACATTAATACACTGATTCCTCGTGGCTTTTCTTCTGCTAAACAAAGAACAACAAAAAGCAATTAAGTAATCCTCTTGTCATAGTCAATGCTCACATCGCTATAGTTAGGTTACCACAAACCTTCTTGCCTAATGTTCCTTGCGAAAGCTGAAACACATGGTCTGATATCTTTGCTGTAAGATATATATCCAATAATTTGTTTATTTATCGAAACAATAATAGCCGACGATATTGCAACATGAGGAATCTAAATACAGTAGTGTGGCAAGTGGCGATGGTGGAAAAATATTTTAACTAAAAATCAGAAAAGCGTCTGTTCCAAGTATAAAATGAGGTTTCTTTTTCACCGTTTGCGTCCGAATTATCTGCTGAAAGCAAGAATATTTTTTAGCCTCGTGGGGTGGCCAAAATAAGTACGTACAAGGTAAACCTGCAGTTTGTAGACTCGGCACAGAATAAAAGCCTGTTTGTGACAAGCGCACTAAGTTGGTCATGGTTAAAATAGAAACTCCATGAATACAAAGTACCAGTCGTGTGCTCGCTTTTGTCGTGTTCTCCCTGGAAGTAAATTGTGTTCTGCAGAATGAGTATATAGGAAGCTTTTCCGAAACAAATACTGTTTAAATGTATTATTCATCGCTTTCGTGATAGCGCATCTCATCCTGCTTTTTGAATCAACTCGCAGAAATAGACTGCGATTTATATTAAGCAACCAACCATTGAATTACCAATTTACATCCTTTTCTTTCCACGCCTTTCGTCCAGAATATAGACACTTTCCAGTAGGTTTATGGCCTCTAATATTATTGTTGTAGTTAAGCCACGTATTGCTTTTGAATGTTCTAATGTTCTATCCCATGACACAATGAACGTGTTATAAACACATTATAGAATGCAATATCGTTTACATTAAATGCTAAATTTCAAATGGGTGACTGACCAGGCGAGCAAAAGATTGTCTGTTTTCATGGTTAAAATACATGAATTCACCAGCCTCCAGAGTGTATTAGTAATAGCCACATGGTGCAAGGAAACTCACGTTTTCGCTCCAACAACTAAAAAAAAAAAAAAATAATAATAAATAAAATAAAAATTATGGATAAATTATCCATTTGATTGTCATCCGTTCAGCGCACCTTTGAATTTTCTTAAGCTGTCCTCAGCCGCCAATGGAGGTAAACTATTCCAGTAATTAACAACTCGCTGCCTAAAAAAACTTCTTGAAATGCAGTGTAAACCTCACCCACCGTAATTTGAATTTATGGGCCCTACTAGAACTAGGGGCCATCAATGGAAATTACAGTGAGAGAAGTTTTTATAACAGGGAAAATTCCCCCACCCCTTCGTTCATTTTACTATCCCCTCTCAGAGCCTTACATACCTCAATCAGGTCCTCTCTATGGTGCCCACTTACCACTCTTTGTAGCACGCACGTTCGAAGGTTTTCTGATGTGGGAGTCCTTTTGACAATCTTACCAAGCGCGATGCCCGCTTTTGGACCTTATCATGGAACTCGATGTCATCTTCCGGTTCCTGGTAACCTATGGATACCATGCGTACTCTTTAAAGAGTACATGTACTGTTTCGCATGGCTGCTACTTTTGTACTCTACACTTTTTTTTTGCTCTATCACCTATTTTATTCTTTTATATCTTTTTAAAGTCGCTCGCTGTCCTGAAAATGGTAAAAAGAAACTCTTTACTTCGGTGGGGTATTATATAATACTGATTATAATATGAAGCTGTCTGCGTTCCATATTTATGTAAACATTATTACAGAACAGCATTCGGAGGATTATCCCTGCCTCTCCCTTTAAACCAGCTACAGTTTTTTATAATATTCAAAGTTTCTTAAAATAAAAAAAAAAAATAAAAAATTGTGACGTACTACTCTTTTGCTACCTGTAGATCTCACATCTCTACCCATACCCGACAATTAGGAGTACAGTAATCACAAATACGATGACCATCACCGTAATTCTTTACAGTATTACCTCTATAATACCTTACAATATTACAATAATCCTCCGTAGCAGCTTAGTTGGCATGATACATCGCCACCTGCCACTCATTTGAAGAGGTTTGGGTTCGATGACTGGAGGAATTTCTAGTCTTCTTCAATAGAGGCTGTAGTTAACCGATCTATGGTAGAGGGAGTGGAGTTTTCTCCGTATCAATTATTCAAAGTTTTTCATCCGCGCAACATGCAAACCAGCCCACGAACACACGGTTCTATAGATGTATGATACAGAGTCAGCGACAACTTTTGGTGCCGTTAAAGGAATAATGTCTAATGGGTTCTGTTGCTGAAAGAGTGTGTGTTCTCCAGAATTTCCCAGTCCGGATGTGTTTCGTTCGTTGGTTTTCTTTCAGAGGAGGTCTCCTCGAAACTTTGATTGATTGCCATTGCCTCCAGAATTGTCCGCGCCATTTGCCTGTTGAGCAACTAACTTCATCTGGGCTTTATTATATATTTATTCTTTTCATCTTGGAATCTGTTGCATGCGATTCCAAAATGGAAAGAATAAATAATACTAAAAGATCAACAAGTTGTCTTTTAGCAATTTCGAAGGTAGAAAAGATGCCCCCAACTGTGTTCTGACCAGACGATTCGTCTTGTTGTTATTTGGTTTTTAGGAGCATTAGCAACTAACGCCATATTGCTCCGAGATATGCGGTGGTCATTCCCTAACCTTTCTGTATCCTCCATATTTGGTGGTGACGGGCTGGAACCCCGGTCTAACGATTCTTCTATTATTCTACTTTTAGCGTTAGTCATGAGAATGAACCCTTACCATATCTGGACCTGGGTGGGTTGAGATTTGATTAAACATGGTGACCAATAACGAAAGGCCTATTAATCCTATTAGTTTATATCCATTCTCGATTACACCGTTGATAACAGTGATAAGGATGCTCTTATCTTTGGAATTTCGTTTCAAAAGGGTTGGTTGGTAAGCATGATCGTGCTGAAAATTACTGGTATTAAAAATGGTAAGCCTAATTAAAATAAAGAAAAAAAAAAAAAGAAAAGAAAAACAGGCTGAGTAACATCCAAATATTTGATTTGGATGTAATGCCGATATCTCAGTTATTTTAATTGCACACGCGTTCACGATTATTCACAGTTTTCGTTGATTCCGACAGATGGCGCTGCTGCTCACGTATCAGAGATTAATACGCATTTTAAAAATGTCAAATGTAAATTGGAAAAGAGTAATTATCGTTATCCAACGATACATAAACAGGAAATACAGAGAAATTTAAAAATCAAACGAATTAATTGCAATGATGCATCGCTCGAAATACTTTTAACACGGGTGCCGTTCGAAAGATCAAAGCAATATAAAAACTAATATTAGAATTATTTATAAGCTAAGCATAAACTTTAAATTAGTCTCCTTTTTAAAACCTTATAAAAATAATTGCATTAATCACAGCGTTGATTTTCGATTTATTAATGTTGACATCCACAAAGAAAGAAGAAAAAAAAAACGAATTCATCATCCAACTTAACGAAACCGCGTTAAGCCGAAAGAAATTCGTAAACATACGATGTCGCTATCACACGCCTCATCATGCATGCACCTTGAACTCGGAATAAACCGACCACACGGCAAGACCTGTCGTCACGGCAGTCATGACTTTTACGGAGCGTTGAAATCAAAGGGCAACGTCGCAGTCTTCGGATGTTAAAGGACACCTCTGGATATCGATCAGGTGAGTTTACGCGAAAGACACGTGGGAACACCTTTCTTGGTGTCAGCGTACGGTCAAACGGACCGTCACTTTGTCAATTTGGCGAAAAGCGACGTCTGAGACAGAACAGTCTTACACTTTTATCTAATCAGACCCGCGTGCTCTTACTCTGCCTGGTAACTAAATGCTCATGCTGGGTGATGGAATATGATGCGTCCGCAGTTAACTTTCTAGTTCCCCTGCCCACTTGGCTTTCATTACGCACTGTTGCAAAAGGGAAATGGATGACGTCGGTAAAGAGTTTGCGACATTCCAGGAAGGCATCATTTCCTGGGCGAGTGAGACTGCGGCTATAGAAATGACAATGGAAGCTCCCTAAAGGTCTTTGCTTTCAGCGAAATCTGCTTCTTCTATAGATTGCTTAGCCTATCGACGTTGTTGGTTTGGTCATTGTTGACACATCTTTTACGTGGCCTCCATCTGAAACATTTTGAATATTGAGTTCACGCGAAGTCTGTTCTTACGAACTGCAAGTTAACTTAATACTAATATTTTACTTTGAGTTCAGAATGTTGGCCCTTTCACTCTCAGCTCCTAGGAATTTAACACAATCATCATTACTGTAGTCTTTGCTATTGTTGTGGCGTGGGGTTTTGGGAGCATCAGCGACTAAGGCCATATTGCTCCGTGTATACTGTCTGTAAATTGTGTGTGTTCTGTGGTCGATTTTCTGTTTGCTGGACGAAAAACCCTAGTTTCCGGGAGAAAAAAACCATGCTACCCTCGCCTGAGATCGACCAACTCAGCCACGTTGTGAAAAAGGCCCATATAAATTTCTCTCGTCATCAACGGGACTCGAACTCATCTTTTCCACGAGGGCGTATCTTGTGGTAAATTGTGAGTATTCTAAGGTCAGTTTATCTCATCGCCTGACATCGGTTAATTTCATGATGGTTGAAAAGACCTCAATAAGTCTCTTACTGCATTGAGAGAATAACTTCGATGTCAGTAGAAAATTAAATTAATGAAAGAACTGTTTAGGCCAGTTATGGCCGAGTGGTCAGAATGCTACACGGCGAGTGTTCGAACCTGGGTAAGGCCACAAAATAAGCTGTCCATTGTTAACACGAATGTTGTGTTTGGTTCTAGTAAACGGTCCGTTGTTCTACGTGGACTTCTGAGAAAATAGATTTATTTTATTTTTAATGATCCAAATAAGCGAATAAGAAATATAAAATAGAAATATTTATTCCAATAAAGAGAAAACAACTCTGCCGGGCACAATGGTGCTTCTTTTATAATAGAATGAAACTTGGAAAAGGGAAGCATCAAAATGAAACTCCCCTTTCCCAATTGATAATGTCTGTCTCGGGAAATTCTTACGGCTGATAGATTTAAGTACAGAGGAGGCGACTAACTGTTGATGGCCAATGGACTGTTTGTTTTGATTAGGGGTGTCTGGTAAGAACATGCAAGGAAGGCAATGAGGATGTAGATAAATCTCCGTCAAATGCAGCTTCGAAGTAGCTACAAACACCACTTGAGGGGGGAGGACGGGATGTGACAAACCGCGTGACAAAACCAGGTCCTTAATTAACACGGAAGTATGGAGAGAGGAGAAGAATTAGTCGAGTTTCTTTTATGTTTCGAGATCGCTCACAAACAGGTGTCGGGAGAAATCGCATTCTTGACAGTTTGCTGTTGGCAGCTGATTAGAAAATATTAGCGGTCTTTTAGTTCCAGTTGGGGGAAAGGATATGAAGTAACGCGAAGCGTGGATACCGGAAGGAATTACGAACGTGAAACGTCTAAAAGTTTGCTTGACATATTGCCGAAGCGTAATTGTACATCGACAACGATGACATTTAATGCTTGCACTTCCGAACAAAATTCACGAGGAAGGCATTCACGGCTTCCTACAAATGGCACTCAAGGTCCCTAAAGGACTTCGATTCTAAGTAAATTACTACGTTGCCCTGATTTATCAAACTGTTCCTTTAACACAAGCAGCGAGCCCGCAGAGGATATAAAATAAGTTATTTTATTGAGAGAGTGGAGGGAAAGATTATCGATGATGGTCAGTAAAGTAGGAAGGCATTAACGTAGTTCGTATACTTCTTTTATGCCTTCATTTTGTAAAATCATCGTCCTCCCCGCACACAGTGGAAAGTCCTGAGTTCGAATACCGTTAATGACGCGAGGAATTGCTATAGGCCTTTTTCACAAAATGACTGAGTTAGTTGGTCTCAAGCGAGGGTAGCATGGTTTTTTTCCTCTCCAGGAAACTCGGTATTTTCGTCCAGCAAACAGCAAATCGACCACAGAACACAACCAATTTACAGACATTATATACGGCGAATTATGGTTTAAGTCGCTGATGTACCTAAAACCCTACAACACCTTATTTTACTTGTTATCATTTTACTCTATCATTAAAAAGAGTGTTTGCTACATTTGAGTAGGCATTTTATTAGTTACACCTGCCCAACGGCGAGTAGCTCTCCCTCAAACCTTCAGAAGGACTTGGATTATTTCGAGGGCTTAGTGTCAGACAACGTTAACTGCAAAATTGCATCTTTGTTTTGAGACAACTTTAGTTTTATTTTATACAAATAACACTGCATATGTCATAGAAATGTATTTCTCTAGTAGTTTACAAATTAGCTTGGGTTATAAGCACATTTCCGGTAAACCAAGAAAATGTCAAATAACTTTTTCTTGGTTAATTACAAAAACGTTTACTACAAAATGATTTTGTAGTTAACGTTGTCTGCCCATTAAACCCTGGATTTGTGGTATAGATTCAATGAAGTATCAAAAGCATGCCACAGTGATGTTGGCCCATGTTCACTCGACTGGTTCTCATAGTTGTAAGAAATTGAATATTTTTCGAACCTATACTCTGAAGAATTTGTTCCGCCTGATCCCACAGGGGCTCAATTGGATTGAGATTATCATCAGCCATTTTCAATAAATCCTGCAGTGAATTGAAAATGGCTGATGATGATGATATTTTAGGCGAACAAGCCTACTGTAAAATCATGTCTCCTGTCACTAACGGTAAAGTCGAAATGCCGTTTCTCGTTAGTTGTTAATTTTCAGAAATTAACCAAATAATAAAAAGTTTGGGAAGTACTCTGCTAATTCAAAATTCATAAACTTAAAATTCGGACAGAGAAAAGAAAATATTTTAAGATACAGCTAACCATAACGCAATCATTTACTTACCTTTAAAACGATCTGAGAATATGTTTTATGTCTGGGTGGTTGGTTCCACTTGCCCAGCACTCTGCTTTGATCCAAAAAATGTCAATTCACCAAATTCCCAGGAAAGTCGATATCTAATTTTACCTTTTAGTTTAGAATCGTGACTATTTCTATAAATACACTCGAAGAAGAAAATTTAGTTTTTGCTTTCCAATTAGATTTTGCATTTCAGAATGTATTCTTTTTTTATTTCAACTACGTACTTACAGTTCCAAAATGGTCCTTCAACCACTCTAAGAAAAGTTGTAAGACATTCAATGTTTTACTTTACCGCAATTATTGAGTTTGCTTTAAAAAGGATTACGGTGATGTTAATGGACTTTTGTGTGTTAAATGAGCCGTCAAACTATCCTACAAGCATTAAGCTTTATAACGTTCCTTGATAAAATAATATGGTCTGAACGACTTTCTTTATTTTCTCATTAATAAAACAGGGAAAAAAAATGCATCTCGAATATAAAATACCCGTTGGGAAGAGACTGGTTTGTAGATGATAAGAAAGTGTAGATGGGAAATTATTAGACATTTCAAAGATGTTTAGCTTAGAAGAAAACGCATTTAGACACGACTTAAAATGTGGTAATTTGGGCGAAGTTCTGGAAATGTTGAATGACAATCACATTACAGCGAAGTATCAATTATCCGAAGTAACTCGTGATGGTCTGTCCTCTTAATAGATCACACTAATGACATTGGTCTTATAAATGAACAGAACGGATGTTATTCTAAGGGCAATTTTAATTAAAATAGTAAAGACGATCACAATATTACTTACACTACTTGGGTAGCAATATACTGGTACATAAAAGTTATGAAAATAGTTGGTAAAAGGTATGTAGAAATAAATTCGAAACCATATCCTTGAACATTCTAAACAGGGATAAATAACCATTTATTGTGCTTAAAGAAAACAATGGATGGCTATTTGAACATTGATGGTTTGGTTATTTGAATTAGAACCAAGATAATTTAGGTACCGCTAGGCGTCAATGTTTTGCGTCTTGTATTTCAAAGATGATGTTCCTATTTCCGGAATGAAATACATGAAAATCCTACAGTTTCGACGCGGACCGTTTTAATCAGTCTCTCTTGAAAAGAGAGCTCAATAAGTTCTTCCTATCGCTGATTAGATTTGAACCAGGACTTTTACAAATAGATGGTGAAAGGAAAGTTGACTCAACTACGGAGGTTCACACCATTTGAACAGGCGGATGAAGTGATTGTATTATTAAACGACGAATTCAAAGTGGACTAATTTGCCACTTAGTGAATAGCAGTTGGGTTTTATTTCAATGTTATTTGAAGATGGAAATGAAAACTCTATCAGGATACTCTATAATCTAATCCCATGTAATGTAAATTTGTCCTCCGTGACAGCTCTTGTCTGGGACCAAATAACTCAGCCACGTTGTGAAAAAAAAAAGCCCATAAAAATCCTCGCGGCATTGACGGGATTCGAACCTGGGCATTATATCCACTGTGCTACCCCCAAGGACATTTTAATAGTAATCTCAAATACGAGAGGTTAAGGGAACTTATAATATGCTAGCTAGTTGATGCACATGTTCACATTAGCCTGAAAGAAGAGACAGAATGACAGATGCCAATTCTGAAGAATTGCGCCCGTTGAAATATCTACAGAAAAGGCAGAAATTAGAGTCATAAATATGCAATCAAATAATCATGTACTTTATTCTGGGTACTTTATTCATGTACTTTATTCTACCATCAACTGAAAGGATATCGACCCATTATTTATTACTATAATTATTTCCAGCAGCTGCGAACACACATACGATGGAATTTATTTTTCATATCGGTCAATTTAATTCAGTAAAATCAAATCTTTGAAGAATCCATTCTGAGAATTCACTAAATTCTAAATGCCCTTTGCAGTTCACGTATTACGTCATCCCATTTTAAGAAACTGTTCCAAGCACGAATGTGGTAACAACTGCAGACAGAGGTGAACAGAAATAATTCCTGAAACACGTGAACGCTGCATCACCAAGGAAACAGACTGTTTCGAGCTGGTGTGATATTGTGTTTAGCTAATTACAAAATGACGGAATTCGGTTCTGTCCAGGAAGCGGAACTCGCCAGATAAGAACAAATAGGAAGTTGTACAGAGGAAGCGACCGACAGCGATGCAATGGGAAACAGAAACTTTAAGACGAGAGTAATGTAAAATACTGATATGTATTAAATTACTCAACCACAGAGAGAGAGAGAGAGAGAGAGAGAGAGAGAGAGAGAGAGAGAGACGTAATTCAAACAGGAAGGAAATTTCTATCAAATCGCTTAGTTGACTTGCTAAATTTTCATAAAATTAACACGTCCTTGCATTCGTTTATAGCTATCACGTGTCCTAAAATATTATTTATTTAAACATCACTCATTTGAGAAAAAAAATTCTTGGATTTCTCCGTTGTATCAACAGTTATCCTCGACCTAACTTTTTTTTATAATTTAACTTTGTTCCTCCACTCTTTTCTGTCCTCCCAGTCTCCATTCCTGAATTTCTTCTTTTCCATAGCCGTCCTCACTCCCTCCATCCATGTGCTTCTAGGGAGTATCCATTCCATTGCTTTTTCGGGTAGTCTCTCTTCTTCTTCCATTCTCATAACATGTCCATACCATTCTAATCTTTTTTGTTCTATTTTGTCGATGATATTTATTTGAGCGTCCATTGCTTTTCTTATGTCTTTATTCTTAACTATTTCTAGTTTAGATTTTAGGGCTGATCTCCAAAAATCCATCTCGACAGCTAGCAATTTCTTCCTTTGCCTTTCCTTTATAGTCCAAATCTCAGATTAGTAAGTATTTCATATTTACAAAATGAAAGGATTAATGGAAAGCGTCGGTCTTCGAAATTGTGATGCTGTGGCCATCCAGCTAGCGACAAACAAATGAAAATTTCGTTTCTTCTTTCTTAAATTACCAGAAGCATGATTTTTGGGTCACGTAGTTAGTGCATATAAAGAAAAATACGTGCGCCAATAATATATTGTATCAGGATTACATTTTGTAAGGGTAAGTACCTTTTAACGGGGAAGGGGAAATGTCAGTACTGATTTTCTGAAGGAAAGCGTGAAATTTAAATAAATTATGACATGAGAGGTATTTCCAGAAATCTGTAAAAAAATTAGGTTGGGTTTTACGAGTCCACCTCAGTAAATTTTACTAAAACATTGGATGCTGTTGAAAAGGTTCATAAATGTTTTTCTTTTTTTGTTCTTGCGAAGTTAAAAAAGCTTTTCTCAATGCGAAATCAGAAATGATTTCAAATTTAATAAATAAATAATAAACTTGTATCATTCACAGTACCAAAGTGTAGGATTTCGTCTCCTTACCATGTTGTTCAATAAAAACATGCTTGCAAATGAAAAGGATTTTAATTATTTTAATGGTTTGTCCCATTTCATATTTATGAGTGACCTTCCTCAGAAAGGGATTTACGTCATAACAAACGTGCATTTTGAACTCTGAGTGCCTTAATATTCACAGGGATGTCGCCGTTGTCTGCATTATTTTTAAATGCTTAAAGGTGGGCTATTTTTAACTGTTTTCAAGAAAATTAAAAATATATATCTATATATTATTTATGTCTTTAAATAGGACTACCTACAATTGAGCAAATACTTAAAATATTGATAGCATATCTGTTTGGTTGGGATGCCAAACAACAGATTATGAATTATATTAATGTTGTGCGAAAGGCATAAACGGATTTATAATTACAATGTGCTAAAGTTACTTAGTGAGTATTTTACCAATAAAGAAACTTAACTCCGAGCAGCATTTGTTAATTTATTTTATACTAAAATTCTGGTTACATAAAAGAGTAAAAAGTTAACCTTGCATTCAGCTACTAACAACCGAGCTATCTTTCTTTGACGACATTTCTAACCCGATCTTTGGGGTTTGTTTTCGTCTAAGAAAGAGAAAACCAAATTCTTTAGCGTTTAGGATATGGTACTTAACTTACTATTGACAATTAGTGTCTATTTTGTTGTTAATAAAATTATAAGCAATTTGTAAAACTTTATTTGAAATGTATGAAGTTATGTCGATACATGAGATTTGTATACAGAGTTGCAATTTAAAGACACACGCTTTTAAATTGCGATACAAAATCGCTTATTTTTAGTTTTAGGATGGTTCTTTATCTAGACTATTTTTTCCATAAATTTCTGCAAATTTAGGATGAGGTAACCAAGTCGGTTCTTTAATTTCGGCAGGGGTATGAAGGAACGAAGGGAAGAGGCCTGCGTTTTTGTTGTGGGTCGATTGTCCCATTTTATTTACACACTTGTTTTTCTTGAAACAACATTTCCGTATATCCATACCGACGGCTGGAACACGAATTTGAAATGAATGTGCCTATTGCTGACAATAAACTCAGTCCGTGGAGTAATACGTTCAACGAATGCTTCTACACGAATTGTTCTCGTGTTTATTGGAGAGGGCCTATTGGATCCACAGTTGCCCGCTTGTAGCTGCTCACATAGGGGAAAATTCAGGAGAGAAAATGATTTGCCCCTTTTCTGCCCTACTAGAGTCATGGAAGCTAGTTTTGATCGTGGTTAATCCTGCTTGGGAGAAATGAGAAGGCTAATTTTTATATAGACGTGCAATTTTAATTTTTATACAGTAATTTTAATATAGACGTGTCAGGGAAAAAAATGTTTCTTAAGGATTTTTCAGGTATTGTTGTGTGAATAAAATGCGAATATTAGTATTGTGTTAATGTATATCATTTAGTTGCTGTTATTAAACATCATGACCCATTTTTGCCACCTCTCAATAAACTTCCGCAGGCCAGTTTTGTAGAAGTCCTCTGACATTAGTTCAAACCACGACTCAGCAGCAGAAATCACCTCATCATCAGCAGTAAAGTGTTTTCCTCGACTTCACGGCAGGAAAGAGGAAGGGTGGAAGGTAAGGGGAATAAGCAGAAGGCAGCAATATTTCAGTTTTTCCTGGCAGGTCGACAACATTTCATGTGCACATTGTGCCCTTTCCTTCTTCTCGTAAGGGGTTGTAAGTTTGGGAACTCATCTAGCAGACATTTTATTCATATGCTGATGGATGATGTTCTCCACAGATCCTATATTAATTTGGAGTTCTTCAGCTAATTATTTGACGCTAATCCGGCGATCCCGAATCAATGCCTCAATTTTCGCAACATTCTCTTCTGTTACATCAGTTGCTAGTCGTCCTGGGATTTCTTGATAATGCGCTAAGGTTCTTCCACATTTGAATTGTTCATACCAAAGTGCAACGGCATTGTAATCTGGACATTCTTCTCCATAACCAGTGACCATTTCTTCGTGGATTGTTTTGGGTGTTTTCTCTTGCAGAAAGAGGAACCGAATCTCTGATCTGTATTCCATTTTATCCATGGGGGCGCCTCCGTAGCCAGGTGGAGAGGAGCAGCAGTGCGTAGCACACGCTTCTTGATTAGACCGGGGTTCGAGCCCTTGACCACCAAATACGGAAGATGCGGAAAGGTCATGGAATGACCACCACATAACCCGGAGCAATATGGCCTTAGTTGCTAATGCTCCTAAAAACCAAATAACAACAACAACTTTATCAATTGTGGCACCACTTCATTCAGCGCCAAAGGTAAAAAAAAATAACAGATCGAAATCAAAAGGCTGCTTTATGGATTTCAAGGTATCAAACGAAAAAAAATAATTTTTCTGTCATATCTGGGTGAATACAAATCTGTTCTGAACTTCCTGGTATATGCAAATTGTAAATGTATCCATAGAAAGATGTCTACGGTTTCACCAAAAGGTGGCACCATTTCTGTCCGTGGTAATTATGGTTTTAGTGGTTACGTGCCAGGGGCCGACAGGTTCTATATAGAGAATGTGTTGGTGGGTGAATGACTAGAAGTGACATTAATTATGCATTTCTGTGGCAGTAACGAAGGATTTCAACTACGTCCCTCCTACCATTCATATTTTATCGCCGTAGGCAGAACATAGTCAGACAAACTCGTTTCTGTTTAGTGAAGTGCATCTGGGATGGCCCGCGCGTATAGCGCAGTGAATAGCTTTGATGCTTTGTCACAGTGTTGAAAAGGCCTGGTTCGATTTTCGTCTCAGAGTAGAGAAACATTTTGGTTGCGAGTGGAGGAATTTATTAGGATTTTTTTTTCACTCTTGAGTTAGTCGGTATCGGGCGAAGGTAGCATGGTCTTTTTCTTCCAAAAACTTCGGATTTTCATCCCGAAACATTGACCGCAGAATTACAGATACAATACACTGATCCCGCATGGTCGTAGTCACTTGGGAGCAAATTCTAAACGACTAAACTTAACGCATTTTTTTGTTCCAAATACAGTGTATTGCAGAAACGAAAATTATACTGCCCCATTATCACCAATGAAGTCCATTAGAGAAGACGTGGGGGGGGGGGGGGAAGAATGGAATAAAGTTCCGCTGGCCGTACTCGATGTTGAGGACGCAGGTATATGTTGTTATTTTTCAGCAAAGTCATAAGATTTATAAAATTAAAACTAATACTGTACAAATCCTATGCGATTATAATGTTACCATATAATTATAACACTACGTATATTAGTTTATATTTAACTGTTTCTTTTATGTATTTTATGTGCGGTGGTGTCATTATGTTTGTGGATATTATATCGGTCTGAAGCAGGTGAAGCGCGGCAACGTTAATAGCACGAAGTTTTGCGGCACATATGAAGCATATTAGGGAATGTCTAAGGATGATCAAAACAAGTTGTAGGCATCTCATGTCTGTTGTGGTAATTGCAAGCGAACATCAGATGGATGGTTTCGCGGTAGTCGTACGTGTATGTCTTTTGCTATATCTCGAACATGGAGAGAGCCCACAAGCCACCATCACGGCTTTTACTTTTATATGGTGGATCCATCATAGTATAAAAAGTCCGAAGATCTAAAAGCTGTAGTGTATCCCATCATACCGTCCTTTCCTGCTCCAGTGCCACACAATGAAACCTGACAATTCTCAATCCACCCTAAGGTGGATTGAGAATTGCTAAGTAGGATAATTAGTATCTTATTTCAGAAGGATGTTCAGGTAAAGAACCACATTTCCCCAATATTGGATACTTAGTGAGAGACATTGGCCTAACGAATTCTGATGTAGAGCTCCTGACATCTCTTTTAAAACAGAGGAAGTCTTGCATCTGGGATACAGCAGATCCCAACTGCAAGGCTTCTACATACAGAAAAAGGCATGCCACTTGTGCGTGCTTTTACAGTGATTTTCAGAATTCCTGTACAGAAGTACAGATTTAATTTTGATTGATCTTTATGAAAAAATTGGTATTGGTCACAGTTCTGCAGCTTGGCGTCTGTATCATCCCCACTCACACATCACCACCATCTGCTAACCCCAGCTGATACCCCTCCCTCAAGGTGTGGGATGTACTTCGTTCTTCCACCACTATAATCTTCTATCCATCCCTTCATTGGTTTATCCCACTAACTTTACCTAGATTCCTCTTTTCTTCTTCTTCCCCTGGCAGAAAGAAAAAATACTTTTATACCATACTAAACTTACCAAGAATAAACCCCTCCCTCAAGGTGTGGGATGTACTTCGTTCTTCCACCACTATAATCTTCTATCCATCCCTTCATTGGTTTATCCCACTAACTTTACCTAGATTCCTCTTTTCTTCTTCTTTCCCTGGCAGAAAGAAAAAATACTTTTATACCATACTAAACTTACCAAGAATAAACCCCTCCCTCAAATTAAAGAAAATAAAAATATATAACACAAATAAAAAAAATGAATAAACTCTTCATGAAAGCGTTTGCAGCTGAGCATGTTCGTGGATGTTTTCGCGCGCGTGCATGTGATGTGTATGTGTGACAGGCTGCTCACGTGCTTCCTGGATAGGGACACAGGCTACACTTGACACAACGTTGGTAGTGCCTGTTTAGCAGAGACTGTTACACAGCACGCATGCGTTGTCAAACAGCTGGCGCACAGAACAGCGTGCAGTACTCTTTCCTTGTGACCATTTCCATCTCTTATACTTGCCTAGCAGATATTTTACTATTTTACTAGCGTATACTGTAAAATAGTGTCAGAGTTACCGGTCGACGCCGGCGCGAACTGTTTCCTGTGTCTCTCAGTGCAGGGGAGGCATTGTCCTTTCTTTCCCACTCTATACCCAACTTTACATTTTGTCTGAATTTCTTCAGACAAAATCCGAGCGATGTTAGTGAAGAGCTCAGGGAGAGATTCCACAATGATTCCACTACAGTCAATGGAGAAGAGGTACCAAGAAAAAGGTGGGAGTTAATCGATGACGGACGACTATATCTGGTTTTTGGGATGATTACACTAATCACAAAAGACAAAACCTTCAACTGTATACTTTAAGCAATTGTTTTCCTAATTAATCCAAAAAAGGTTACTACTTTTGAATCATGATTTTTATTTTAGCTATTTGTTTATTTGTACTAAAGATTAACTAACATTCTGTTCTGAACAGAAGTTAAACATTTGTAAAAAATCTGGTTAGTATTGCTGATTCACTTTCCTTTCATTTCTCGGCAAATCACTGATGATATGCAAAGATGAAGATCTTATTCAGAACCAGCATACTCAAATTCATAAATAAATATAGGAATGCATAAGAGCCTTTTTGGAAAATTTTTACATAGTGTAATATTACCACTTACTGGTAGATTTAGGAGCAATATGGCCTTAGTTGCTAATGCTGCTAAAAACCAAAACAACAACAACTGGTAGATTTTGTGATAAAATTCAGAACTCATGTGATTTTCGTAGTTAACGTTTCAGTGAAATTAACTTAATTTTTCATTCGACAGCATACATATTGTTAAGAGCTCATAAGCACTTAACTTGAATTCTAGACAACTTTGAAGCAAACAGCATTCGATAAAGGCTTGTAGTCCAATACACATGCCTCTTGCAGTCGATCGAAGTTAAGCATTACATATACTATGTTATTCCCCCTCCCCTTATAAGTAATCTTTTTTTTTTTTTGCTCCGCTACAAACCCGGAAAAGTTTGTTTCCTGAAAGAATGAGCGAAAATCCCTAGTTCCCACTGAAGGGACCTTCAGCAGTCTCAAATGTTATCTTGGTTATCCGTTTCGCGTATTACTTACCCAAAGGACTCGTTTGACCATTATTTTCTTCTTTCGTTAATCTCTGATGTGTTTACGGCCTGATCTCGATACTTAGCACGATTCCAATTTTAATCTCAATGCACTTTTTTTTATTTCCACCCCGTTCCATAATCTTGTTGCTGTAATTTCGTCAAGAGAAAGTTAAAAAAAGACACGCTTTTGTGTACATCAAAAATATTTGGAAGAGATAAACTTTAATGAAATTAGAACGAATTTATTACTTGGTAGATTGCGATTTTCTCGTGAGATCAGTTGGGCACATAAATAGGCTCATGAACATTGATTACAACTGTTGCCAATAACTATAAAACTGAGATGTTTGTTGACTTATCTAATTCTCATGAGATGAATATCCCTTTAGGTCATGTAAAAGTCCAGTACAGTCCCAGATTTATTCGGTTAAATCCATCGAAATTCAATCAGTGCTTAAAAGAACCCTTTCACAGGCCACTACAAACAGGTGAAGATGCGATTGGCATTGTCTAATTACTTAAGTGCAATTGGAAGCTTTTATTACAGATGGAGGCCGCTGTAAACTACGCATATACGCAGATAAAAAATTACTTCTGAAGTGATTAACTAAATATATTGCTTGGAAAAACTGGCAACTGCCCAAGGAACGAAGAGCGCCAGTTTCCTTGGTGATTCGTGAGTGAACGCACAAAACACGGACTAACAAATTTAGGTCAAGGTTTCAGGCAATTGATAGGAAAATTTTAAGAAACATTTCACCAAGGAAGCGCAGTTTTCAGATTGGAAACTAATCCCTCAGGGAAGAATTGCCTTTTTTCACCTTCAGCCCAACCAAAGGAAGAATGATGGAACCGAAGAGCAAAAAGTAAAAAACTGTTCTTGAAAAATAGATGAAGCCTTTAAAAAGTGGACGAAATACTAGCATCTTTGGATGTGATTATTCTTTAAGGTTTACAGAATACCATCCCATAAATTTCTATATATTTCAAAAGAGATTATTCAGTTTTCGTAATTCTGTACAATTTCTTCTCTCCTAGTCGAGCCTCGTGATGAAAAGTAGGTCGAAATTTTAATAGCATCCACTTTGTTACTTTCTTTCCTTTCTGCAGTTGGTCCCCCAAAGTGTCCCGTGGTCTACTGTGCAGACCGGATGTCCTTTTTGATGCCAGTCCTAAATTGACGGCAAAGCTAGTTTCCTCAAGTTTATCATCATTTTAGTTTTGGGCTGTGAATTATATGAATTCAGTTTAGTAAGAAAAAAATTAGTTCAACTGATTTTCTTCTACTACACAGAATCCACTGTCCGATGGATCCGTGAATCAAACTACTTTGTCCGTTAGTTAATGCGTTCTATAAAAAGAAAAGAAAAGAAAATGTAAGAGAAATAAATTATTGAAATTATTTAAAGTAAATTTCTAAACTAATATTAAAAAATATTTAAACTAAACTTCTTTTAAAATCGATTATAAAAGTTATTTGGTATGCTCGCTAAAGAATAGAATCCACTGAGAAACCAGTGTTTAGAAATCACATGCACTGTTTATGCACTATGACTACAAAAAAAGTTTGGGGCTCAAAATCGGAGGTGAAAACATATTATGTATACGGGGATTATAATTTTTTACGCTTTTGACTTGCATTGAAATAAATATGAACCAAAAGTGAGACCAAGTCAATGAATGTTGGTTATGGTCGTGCTACCAGAAACGAATTGTAATCAGGTTTTTGGAGAAAGGAGGCTCAAAACTGACTGATAATCATCGATTCAAAAAGTTAAAACGCACAAGGATCTAGGGTTAGTAAGGGATGAGGGGCTGACATTCCACGCTCACCTCTAAACGCAAAAACAAAAATATATTCTGCTATGTGGGTGATCCGCCAGGAACTAATTGGGGATTCACGATGCTGAATTGGTAAAGAAATACGACCTCCGATGTCTCTATCCCATACCACTTATACAGTAAGTATATGGTCCTCTGCCTCTATAACACATTTCAACAAGTTCCCCAGCCTGGAATACTGGCTCCTGAAATGGCCCGACTGGCGCAATGGCAACCGATACACTATTAATAGGACTAAACGCAACATCAGTCTTGAATCACAGCACGGAAACAACAGGTTGTGGCAGCTAACCTTCCTACACTGGCCAGACTAATCACAGGGCGCCGCGATGCCCCTGATATCACAGACTTCATTAAAACTCCCGATATTGGATCCTAGGCTCCCGCTCAGAAACAGTTTCAACAACCTCAATGGCATGAGACGCATATTTTCAGGAAACACGGTTGATATACATATACAAGTGGTATCCTGTATTGAAGGGTAGCCATGAGACACTGTTATATTAGAGCCATACGAGAACCAACTCATCAGTCATTGTGTAATATGAACATAAACTTCATATATTCTCAGGTCGATTTTTCCTATTTTCCTGGACGAAAAACTCAAATTTCCTGGAGAGAAACCTTGCTCTTCACGCCTGAGACCGACTAACTCATCCACGAAGTGAAAAGCTCACTAAAGTTCCTCGCGTCATGGCCGAGATTCGAATCCGGTCCTTTTCCACCTGGAGTGGGGTGGATGGTGATTATAACCACTGTGCTGCCTGCGTGGACATAGTCATGAGACAATAAACAATCTTCCCCATGCTGCATGGCGACAAATAAATGAATCGTCTTAGTAATTCAACTTCTAATAAAGTTGAGAAGTTATTCTGCACATTCTTTGTGTCAAAACTTTCAAGAAGAGAGGCCTCTCACCTTCTCCTCCCACAGGCCAGACATGTCTCCTTTAGATTTTCACCTTTGCGGTCTGTTTTAACAATTTTTAGAAAGATAGAAGATGCAGGCACGTGTTCTCCACGGAGTGCGAATCCGTACTACAAATTCTATGCTGTCGGAATACTTTTACCAATGCGAAACAGATAAGATGATTTATTGACATATTATGATCAAAATTCTGGTCAAAGTTTTGAGGTAGATTTTCTGTTTGCTGGACGAAAAACCCGAGTTTCCGGGAGAAAAAACCATGCTTCCCTCGCCTGAGACCGACTAACTCAGCCACGTTGTGAAAAAGGCCCATAAAAATTCCTCCCCTCATGTGGAATACGATGTACATGACGTTCTATTCTGCTCTGAACGTAGAACTCAGTATTAAAGTTTATAAAAACAATCTATAAGCAACAGAAGATGTAAATAAATGAAATGTATACCAGAATGGTAAGTTCTTGTGCTTTTATTATCTTGTAATTAACGTGATCTTTTAGTATTTAATGAAAATATTTAGTGGCTAAATTTCTCTGACGTTCTTTCAGATTAACAGCTACCGCTATTCAACATTTAATGCAATCTGATTTCATTATTCTTTTACTTTTCTGCCATCAAAGTAAAGCCTGGCTGTGAAAACTGATTTACTTCAGAGCATAAAAACGCTTACGAGATGGAACTACATTAATGGCATTCGAGCCCAGTTTTCTTAAGTTTCGAAGGGTATTTTATAGGATTAAAAAAAACAAGAGAGAGAGAGAAATGCGATAGAAAGAGAAAATTGCATTTGAGGTATGAAATCAAACACGTACATGGGCGCTGTGCTTTGCTGAATCGTGGATAATTCGCTGAGAAGTTGAGCAAAACAACATGCAAGCTGCCCATTTCCTCGCGCAACGTGATAAAAATATGAAAATTTGTGGGCAGTGATTTTATGAAATTAACTTTTTCATCGCATTTTTAACGACTTTCTTTCATTCCTTCGAGACGCGCACTTTGAATGCTGCAGTGCGGAAGTTGTGTTTGGTACCTTTTTGGCAACCTTCGTAACTGATTTTTGGCAACTCTTTTTTGGATTCCGTCTGTTATTCGGAGGAAATCTCGAAGAGAACTGTGTTCTCTTCGAGATGTCCTCCGAATAACAGACGGAATAAAGAATGAGCAACTGCGTGAATTGCATCTGTTTGCGTTCTTAATATCCGTTTCTTTGTTCTCCTTGATCTTCCGTAGCCCGACTAACTCCTCACCGCACGAAACACCCGAGAAAACTTCCTTAATCATCGACGGAAATAGAACGCTAGACCTTGCCACTCGGTAGCCACGCGTCGTTACCGACCAAACCACGGAGGCAATTCGTTCACTGACTCGGACAAAGTGTTTCATTAACTTTCTCCATCGGTGTAAGCACAGCCGACAGGAAAAGAGAAAGGCAGTGTAATTTCAGAAGGGCTCTAAGAAATAAATAAGACAAAATATAAAATACAGAGTGGTCCTAAGTTAAATATCCAAAAATATGTAAATTTTTTTAACCTAAACATAGTCATCTACACACAAGAAAACATAATAACCATTTTTTTTTTTTGATTATTGTCCCTCGAGTTACCACTACAAAAGTTGCTCAAAATGTCTCTCTGAATCAACAGCTCCGATTCCAGTAATAACACGAATAGATCGCCCTCTTTAGTAGTTCAACATCTTTTGGGTTATGTTTGTGAAATAGTCTTTTAAATAACTCAAAACTTTAATTAACCCTAGTAATCATCAGGATTCAGATCTGCGAGGATTTAAACTCTGAGAACTGCGAGGGGACCACTTAAAAGCTCTTCCATCAAATTGTTTCCTTAATAATGAAGTAAGTCTTCGGTGTTCACAAATCTCCTTCACAAAATTGAAATTCTCTTGTGTGAATAGGGTACATGATAAAAACCCGAAACCAATTTAAGCGATAGAGGATATCTTCAAGTTTTTATTCAACACTGATAAATGTTGGCGCTGCAGCTGATGACAGCAAAATCGATAAATAGTAATCACGGTGGAATTTAGCAATCCCAAAAAGATGCAATACGTAATCTGGTTCAACGAGCTCCAGTCTGCCATCACTGTTATGCGTAAATTTCGATACAGTTTAAAATGTACATACAAATCATAAAGGACATCTGTTTGTGCAATTATCCCGTTAGAGGCGGTAGCCGAACGAAATTCGGTGATGACACAGTGCAGCTGGCTCTAGAAGTTTTATGTGAAGCACTGAGAAATCCAAAGACGTGCCAAACGTGAGCTTAAGATGTGAAAGTCAACGGTGTAACGCGTTACGCCTCCGTTTGGGGATGAAGTCATAACAAGTTACAGGCACAGACGACAAAACCAGGTTACAGGTACAGACGACAAAACCAGGTTACAGGTACAGACGACAAAACCAGGTTACAGGTACAGACGACAAAAGCTGTCGACAGACGACAAAACCAGGAAGATTGAATTTTTTTGATAACTCTGCCATGATTACAGTTTTGCGATTATGCTGCCATCTACTGTATCATGCACATTTTTCATTTAGTGAATAAAAACTTGAATATATACCCGTCACCTGAAAGTAGTTTCAGGTTTTTATCATGTATCCAAAACTGAAACTTTATGTGTGAATTCCACACACCGGGTGGAAAAGACTTGAGTTCGAATCCCATCAATAACAGAGGAATTTATATATATATATATATATATATATATTGTAAGAAATATAACAGTAAAATGTAAAGATAGAAGTGTAAGTTACACAGAATGCCAAAAATCGAGAAGAAAATGCAGGCTGTATCATAAAGAAGATTAAAAATGAGTGACCTGTAAATAAAAAAATATTAAATAAGAATTAAAAATAAAAGTAACGGTCGCTGGCATCAGATAAGGACGGGAAATTTTGGCTATAATTCAAAAAGGACGAAGTAGAGCAAATAAGCAATAAAATCTGATGACAGCAAAAGTAAAACTTGATACATGATCAGGTATTTCATCAGGGGACTACACCTGACCATGCATCAAAGGACTGCGTTTCTATACTTTCCCATAACTGTGTAAAAGAAGAAATTTAAGAAAAAGGGACCGAAAAGGGAAAGCAGTATGACATAAAAATTATGGACAAGGTAGTCCCAATACAATGTTTATAATAAAAGATGAAGGTAAAAGATAATAAAGAAAAGAAAATAATTAAATTTAAATCTCTGTTTTATTCGACTTTTTCAGCTTTCGTTTCCGACGCTTGCATTTGACATTGGTGTCCAGCTTATTGGCCATTTACTTGTTTCAATTCTTTTTTTTTTTTTTGTACTCAGTTATTTGTACACCTAGTTTTCGTTTTAATTTACCTTGACGTGTATAACTTAGTGCAATTGCATCATTTCAGTTAGCTAACTACTTAAGTAGTTATAAATTGGCACATTAAGTATATCTCATATTGTGAATACCTTCACAACGAGTTGCCATGATATTGCACTACCTTGATATTCCACTTATTGATGCAAGTGTCACTTATATGAGTTTAATTAACATATAAGTTAAAGAGTTTAACTAACGTACAAGTTAAAAGAGTTTAACTTGTACATTAGTTAAACTCATTACATAACCTGAGGCTTTAGCCTTAAACTATATCGTTTACCTTGACCTTTAATTTTAACTTTAATTTATCTTACCTTATCTTTTATTATAAACACTGCGTTGGAACTACCTTGTCCATAATATGTGTGTTATACTGCTTTCCATTTTCGGCTCTCTTTCTTAAATTTCTTCTTTTACACAGTTATGGGCAAGTATAGAAACACAGTCCTTTGATGCTAGTCAGGTGTAGTCCCCTGTTGAAATACCTGATCATGTATCAACTTTTAGTTTTGCTGTCATCAGGTTTTATTGCTTATTTGCTCTACTTCCCCTTTTTGAATTATAGCCAAATTTGCCCGCCCTTATCTGATGCCAGCGACCGTTACTTTTATTTTTCATTCTTATTTAATATTTTTTGTTATGTAATATCGGTGTAGATACACCATAGTTTACTCATAAATTTAATCTACGTACGTAGTGTAAAAGGCATCGTTTTAATTGTAGCTCTATTGTGGCTGCCTTCACAACGAGATACCAGGTTTTGCACTACTTTGAATAAGTAACGCTTCTTTAGCAGAGAAGACTACTGTTATTTAGTTACTGGTATCTCTCGTTGTGAAGGCAGCCACAATATGACATACAATTAAACGATGCCTTTTACACTACGTACGTAGTTTAAATTTATGGGTAAACTATGGTGTATCTACATCGATATTATGTAGTTAGTTACTTAAAAACTCATATATAATTATGCCTTGTGAATTTCATCTTTAAATATTTTTTTTATTTACAGGTTTTTATTTATCCTTTTTAATCGTCTTTATGATACAACCTGCATTTTCTTCTTGGCTTTTGGCATTCTGTGTAACTTACAATTCCATCTTTACATTTTACTGTTATATTTCTTACAATATACGTATATACACTGAGTGATCACTGAATTATGACCACCCCTATGAAAATTGAATGCGACCCGTTGACCACGTGAGCTACGAAAGTGCGGAGTTAGTCGACCTACGTAGCATAGATAAGGTGTCAGTGGTTCAGTAGGTAGTAAAATTCCGAGCGTGATGGGTAAAAGGAAGGATTTATCGGACTTTGATGAAGGACAGACTATGGGAGCTCGATAAGCTGGTGCCCTGATTTCCCAAACGGCTGAACTGGTGGAGTGTTCGAGAGCCGCCGTAGTTAAAGTGTACCAGGACTGGCGTCAAAATGATCAAACAACGACCCGACGGCAAAACTGCAAAGGTCAGCGACAGGTTGAAGTTAGAGGTGAGCGCCGGGTTCGATGACTCGTACAGGCGAACAGGCGCAGCACTGTTCAAGAGTTCACTACCGAATATAACATGGGCCAACCCGGAACAATATCTACCATGACCATGCGTCGCACGCTCCCACGTACGGGCTATACCAGCAGACGACCCCTAAGGGATCCTCTCCTAATCAAGATTCATCGGCGTAAAAGACTCGCTTGGTGCAGAGCATGCAAGTTGGACGTCAGAAGACTGGAAGAAGATGTGCTGGTCGGATGAGTCACGTTATTTATTCCACACCGTGGATGGTCGTGTAGGGATTTGGCGTCAACAACATGAGGCTCTTGATCCATCATGCATGGTATAAAAAGTGTAGGCCGGTGGAGGTGGTTGTATGGTGTGGGGCATGTTTCGCTGGCAGGAACTTGGACCCCCCTGGTGCATGTGGAACAACGTATCAGCGGTCTCCGCTATCGTAAACTGCTTGCTGACTGTGTACACCCCGCTATGTTACCCTTTTTCCCGAATGGCGATAGTGTCTTCCAAGATGACAATGCGGCGAGCCATCGGGCCCTTGATGTGTAGGAATGGTTTGAGGAACACAGTTCTGACTTCCAGCATATCGATTGGCCTCCGAACTCCTTCCCGATATCAATCCCATAGAGCACTTTTGGAACACTATGGAAAGGCATATCAGGCGTCTGGATACACCAATCATCTCCATACCTGCATTGCTGACCGCGTTACATACAGCTTGGTTGGCCCTGCCTCCTGAATGCTTCTGACACATCTTGTTGAATCAATGCCACGTCGGATAGCTGCTGTACTGAGGGCAAAAGGAGGACCTACGAAGTATTAGGTAGGTGGTTATAATTTAGTGCTCACGTAGTGTATACATCTGCATTATTTGCTATTGCTTTGAGCACTCTGTTCCATTTGTCATATCCAACTTATTTTTCAACTTTTTTTTCCTGGTTTTTAACTCACCGGTATTTTATTATATATATAAATAAAAAAAAAAATATATATATATATATATATATATATATATATATATTAACCCCAGGGGCTCACATCTGGTGAGTATGGGCTTGGCACACCCAGGATCCTGAGCTGCATATCATCATTGTTCTCCTCTTGGTGATTCCCTTCTACTTCGCTCTTTCTCTCTGTGGGTAACTTGGAAATTTTTTTTAGCTGGTGCAGCATAAGCCTCAGGCTTCCTTGCACTGTATGGCTAATAATGATAATAATAATATTATTATGTGAATAAAATAACGTTTTAGTTTTCTAAAGGGAGGTTTGTGGACTCCCTGTAAATGTGGGTGCTCATCTGTTGAAAGATCAATTGGTCCGATGGCCGATCTCTGCCTAAAAACCGAATATTTTGGTAAATGTTTTGATATTTACCAAGATATTCGCATGGCTCTCTCCCTCCATTCACAGAATCAATAACAAAGTATCCATTAACTTCAAAAAATACTCTCCAATTACGAAAGTGAAAGTGAGAAGAAAAAAAAAAAGAAGAAGCTTTTACCTTTTAATGATGTAACGGTTTGTCAGCGTCGGTTGAGAATAATTGGTTTAAGTCACCATTTCACTAAGCGATCAATATTTAAGAACAAATCAAACATCTAGACTGTGTGGTTTTATTTTAGTAATAAAAGTTTTAAATTTTTGTGTATATCACTGTGCGATTAATACATTTATTACTTAAATGTAGCCCCCGAACGAATTTTTAGAAACTGCATACGCAACTTGCAAAAAAAAAAAAAAAAAAAAAAAAAAATCTCAGCTTCAAAATGTACAGGAAGCAACTAACAGTTGAAATCTTTATTTATTTTTTTTTTCCCGTTTAGGACATCCAGATTAGACCATGCAGAAGGAGACAGAAGACTGGTCAGTCGGTTGCCTACAACTGTTCAGTAGACTAAATGTTCGGGTCTATAATAAGACGTAAAAGTGAAGATCGTAGTAGGATTAACAAGTTAACTAAGTTAATCCTACAATGGCTGAAAGTGGTTACCATGGCCACCGAAGGATGGAAATGCAAGCGGAAAGACCTTACTGTTGATAACTTGATTCAAGAATAAGAGCCTAATTAAGAAACTTTATGACGTAACCATGGAATGGAGGGAATGCGTGGGTAAGAGAGAGAAAGAGAGAGAGAGAGAAATGAAATAGTCATTACCTTTTACTGAGGAAAAACAGGTACGTTTCTGCACTTCCAGGGAGTAGTGCATCATGCCTAACTTCACTTGAGGGAATAACACGCAGTTTGAGATAGAAGGTGAGAGATAAATAAGGACAATGTCTGCTCTCAGGTGAACTGTGATAACGAGAGATAACCGGAAACGGGAGCGATGCTGCAGTTAAGAAAACTGTCCCACTTGTTTGCTAAATTCAACAAAGGAAGAAAGCAGAGTAAAAAGAAAAATGGAGATAAGTTCCAGTGTTACGCGCAATAATATTTTTTTGTCAGATAAATAGATGTAATCTTTCACTGTTTACAATTGTATCCATTTTTAAGCATTACGTGATGCAATATAAGCTTCCTTTCTTGCATCATTTACCACTACTATTACTATTACTAATTTAGCTATATTTCCAGTCATTATACAGCCAGAAGTATGTGCAGCAATATTTGAACACGGTTTGACAATAAAGCAAACCATTTCTGTGGGGAAAAAATGCCTGCAATTTCATTCAAAATGAGGTTCTTTTAAAGTTGCATGAAGCAAGGTCAAGTGAGAACGATGGACGTTCAGACATTGTTTTTCCCCTCTCTCTGAAGACATAGTGTACTGACTTCATTAGGCGTGATCATATCGTGTTTGTAAATTCCACGTATTCCTTGGTCAGTTTGTCTGTTTTGCAGGATGAAATACGCTTCCCAGAACGGTGTCTGACTCGACCACGATGAACTTTCAATGGTAAAAATGCGTTATCTACTTTTATCCATGGGCAGATAGCCCGTCGATTAAGAATAGATAAGGAACCAGCAAAAATCGGTTGAGTAAACAATGTGTAGGAGACTAACAACGCTACAGAAAGGATTCGAAAAGTATTCATTCATTTTTCCAGCTAGCAAGTTTAATTAAAAGCAGTCCGATGGACGAGAAAATTTGTTACAAGGGTAGATTACCAGCTCGACTGACCCAATATTATTTAATAAAACTGATAAATGTTTTCTCTACTTCGAATTTATTCTGTTCTGAAGGAGAAAAGCTACACCGAATCAACTGGACCTCCCTCTCTGCAGCCCTGTTTTTAAGCTTAACGGGAAAATCCATATTTTCTGTCACTATTGATTTCACCTACGAAATAATGTCCCTAGTAAGCTGACAAAACTAAATGGAGTAGAAAGAGGACCTGTATTTGTAGGATTCATCCAACGGATCAAATAATTTTATCTGTTCTGTGATTTTTTTTTTTATAAGATACTAACAGAGCAAAAAAGATGGCACAAAATGACAACTCAGTTATCATTTATTCTAGAAGGGCGGGTACTCAGTACATGGCCAATGGGCCCGGTCTCCTGCTCCACAAGGTTTTATCCGGCCCCAAAAAATATTCTGATAATTATTACTAGCTAAATTAGGTATCCTACAGGCAAAATATGGAACTTAAGCTTCGATACAGTTCAGTTCTGTATAAACATTCGCCCCAACCATGACTTTAAACCAGTCGTTGTCTTCGTGAGTTAATCCCATTAAGGTACACTGAAAGGACAGAATTCGTGGTATACCTGTTTCTTGGGCAAGGCGATGTTGTCACCCCTCTCGTTAGTGGACGAACCCATCGCTTGGCAGATATATAGGTACACTACATCACTGCATTCACGTAGACGGTAATTCGGTGTCAGTATGAGTAAACGTCGTGAGTTAACAGACTTTGAAAGAGGGACGATAGTGGGTGCCCAACTCATGGCCACTCTATCGCGGAGGTGGTACAGAAATTGCACTATCCCCGTTCGACAGTATCAAGAATGTATCGGAAACACTCCATTTCCGGAATAACATCTCATCGTTGACAGCGCTGTGGGCAGAGAAAGGTGGTGGTGAACGTAGCCGTCGATGTCTGTTTCGCATTGTTTCAGCAAACTGGAGAGCGACCATCAGTCACCATGGTTCTGTGGAGAGGCGCATTGTCCTGCTGGAAGAGTCCACTGCCCTTTGGGTGCACGATGACCATGAAGGTATGCAGATGGTCTGCAAGGACCGACACGTAGCCTGGACAATCAGAGATGCGTCTAGACGTACCAGAGGTCCCAACGTGTGCCACTTGAACACTCCCCCGACAATTACCGACCGTCCACCTACCTGAGCAGTTCCTTGCTGACATGGTGGGCGCATAGCTTCCTGCGGTTTCCTTCAGATACGCATCATCCCGTCCGCTCGAAATAACTGAAAATGGGATTCATCAGACCAGGAGATCCGTCTCCAATTATCCAAGGTCCAGTGCCGATGTTCTTTTGCCCAGTTGAGGTGAAGAGTCCTGCATGGTGATGATCGCTGTGGGACTCTGGTGGTTCGGCAGCGTCCATAACCTATTGCAGCTAATGGTCGCCTGATGGCCTTGATGGAGACATTTCTGCACCTCCCTCGTTGAAGTAGGCTGTGATTTGTGCCACTGTCGCTCTCCGGTTGGCTGAAACAATGCGAGACAGACGTTGACGGCCACGTTCATCCACCACCTTTCTCGCCTACAGCGCTGTCCACGATGAGATGTTATTCCGGGTATTCCCGATGTCCACTTGATACTCTCAAACGGGGATAGTGAAATTTCTGTATCACCTCCACGACAGAGTGATACATGCGTCGGACACCCACTATCATCCCTCTTTCAAAGTCGGTTAACTCACGATGTTTATCCATACTGACATCGAATTACTGTCTTCATGAATGCAGTGTACCTATATACCTGCCAAGAGGTGGGTTCGTCCTCTAGCGAAAGGGGTGACAGCATCGCATTGCCCACGAACCAGGTATCCCACGAGTTCTGTCCTTTCAGTGTACACCACCAAACCAAATTTTGTCTCGTTTCATCTCAAGCTGCACCAGTTATACCACGTTTTCTACGTGTTCTGTTAATTTTGTAGAACAGTGCATTTTTAATCTGTCACCGACTTGTTTAAAATATGACAAATTTATTTTAATTTGTCACCGACAAATTAAAATAAACATTTTTGCCTACGACATAAAAATATATAAAACAATAAGTAATCACTAGCGACCGTATAATTTTAAATGAAGCTCTGCAATTAGTGAGTCAGTTGCTGAAGAAGAATAGAATGCTAGTAAATGAGAAAATAGTGTGTCAGCTAATGAGTTTCGCTAATGCACACAAAACACCGAGTGAGTTTTTCATATTGTATTAACAATAATGTGATTAGAAAAGCAGTACATTAAAAAATTTGCTATTTTTATTAGAGAATCACTCTCCTTTGATATTCATATCTCAAACGTTGCAAAGTCGGCTAGAAAAAAGCTAGATTTTCTTAAAAAAGAGTTCAGATATCAATTGACACTATTTTTGTTTCTTTATAAAATTTATGTTAGGTCAGCCCTAGAATATGCTTCACAGGTTTGGTCTCTCTATGCGGCCTATCAAAAATTAGAAACAGAAAATATCCAAAAAAGGAAAATACAGGAATACCTCGCATAGCGCTGTTTCGAACAGCGCGGGTTTCGCTATAGCGCGGTTTACAAATTGAAAAAAAAAATAATAATAAATAAAAATAACTGCGTTACTCACCAATACATTGGATATGGTATATATATATATATATATATATATGTATTATAATGCCAGCACGTAGGCCAATGCGTTATGGATTCAAGGCCATTCTGACTGCTGCCGAAACTTCCATTATATACGGACTCTGCTAGTATTCATACATTAGTAAACACTCTAGATTCCGAGCAAGCTCTAGAAATATTTTCGCTGTGTATTTTTATTAAAGATTATTTTTTAAAAACGTTACACCTTTATATGAAAATATGAGTGGGAAGAAGAAATGTAATGGCGCTGAGTGTTCTTCTAGTTCCAAACATCGAGCGAGGTGTGAAAGAAAGGCAGGCGTTGCAAAATGACATTATGTTATAAAGAGATGCATGCAGATAAAAAGAAGAAAAAAAAACTGTGCAAACTAAGCTGATCAGTTATTTTTCGAAATAAAACTACAGTACATACTTCACTTATATTCTTTTGGCATGTACATACTGCAATAAAAATCATTTCTACTGTACTTACTAGTATTTTTCATTTTTATAATTTTAGTTTCTTTTTTTGCAAGAACTTCATGTGCATCAATTTATGGTAAACAAACACCTATATATTTTTGCAACTCGACCCGTATAATCGAATTGTCAGAACGCATTACATTAAAATACATACTAAAAATACCTCGATCAGCGTCGTTTCGCATAGCGCGGTATTTTTTTGGCACGAATTAACCGTGCTATGCGAGGTATTCCTGTACAGTACATTTGTTCTAAGAGCGGATTACAAGATAATGAGAAATAATATCACTGGTGGTGTGAATTCTTTGGGCTTGAAACGATGGAAGAAAGAAGAGATAAAGCCGATCTACTGTTAATTAATTAAATATTAAAGCGGTACAATGAAGAGCTCCAACTTAGTGTCAAAAATAAACTTCAGTGCACCGACCGGAGCATTAATAAATTATCCACTGCTAAAACCATCCTATGCAATGACAAATTATGGGTATTACAGCTGACAGATTTAAAATACACTATTATACAACATCAAGGCAAGATTAATCGAAAAGGCAGATTTGGAGATATTTGATGGCCCTGAACACTTTAAAAAACAACTTAAATCTCTGAACACATCTGTTATCCGAGCTTTGAAATTTATTTTAGTTTAATATGTTTTAAAATATGAGAGAAAAAATTCAACTGTACAATTATATTTCTTTCTGTATATGTCGGTCAGACTGATCCCTCCTTTTCTTTTAAGATTATTCATTAATATATTTATATTTTTATTTTATTTTTGCCTCTTGTGATTAATGTTACCAAGTTTCTGTATTGCATTGATTTATTTTGGAATTGTATTATTATTTTATGTATTGCAAGGCATGTACGTTTGCTGTTTTGTAGCTGAAATAAAATATGGAATGGAAAGCGCAGCTGAGCAAGAGGTGCCGGTTATTGGTTTAATCATTAGTTTTTAATGGTTTTAATTTGACTTATTTTTTGATAATGAATAATGAATAATCAAGGATTAAATAATATTGCTGTAAAAATAATGGAAAATGAAAACTTTTGTCTATATTCGGATTGCTATAAGTTAATATTCCAAATGGTATGAAATATTTAAATGAAAAGTTCCCTCAATATTTTCGAAGACTGTTTCAAAGAAGCATCTGGAAATGTTTAAAAAAAAAAATAATAACAAGACAGCGCGCGACTAATGGAATTTTTGTAACCAAAATCCTTCGTCTTTATGTTATAATGAAGTCCGATACGAAATGGATCTTTGTATTATTTCGGGAGTCAGCATCAGTTCATTACTCTTCCAGTAAAACTGCACTACAAGTCACAGGACAAAAACTTTATATTTAGTCATAGTGACAGATGACGCCGTTACCAGGACGCGTTATGGCATACAGATTATCAGTGACACTGACATTGAAAGCGTTTTCAGTAATCCGTGCATCTCACCATGCCACAGGATATTTCGTACGTCACGAGACAGAGCAGGGTGTCTTCAAAAGGAAATGTTATTAGTGTAAGCGGTGTGTTTCGGTATCGAAAAGATATCGTGTAGCGTCGGGGGAAAAAAAAGGAGTGGGTGGATGAGAATGCGAACACCGTGTCGGATAACCCACTCCAATACACAATTAAGAAATCCAAGCCGGCGTGATGTGGAGAAGTAACGTGACAGGATTTTAATGAAATCTTGGCTATTCAACATCTTTCTTTAGGATATCGGAGGATGGAGTGGCCAAGAGAAACTTCTTTCTTACGAAACAATTCTCTGAAAATTTCCCCTGAATAGAAACTGCGCCAAAGGAAAGAATCTTCATCGATGTCTGATGTGGGTGGGGAAGAATTCAAGTGGAAAATTTCTGTCTTTCACACATTCTCTTTGACTGATGCATTTTTCTGTCCCCTCCTTCTATACTTTCATTTTCTTGGTTGCCACTTTCGATTCTCTCCCTCTCTTTCTATTTGTATTTTTCTCAGTTTATCTATATTCTTTTTGTTTCTATGCTTTTTAAATTGGAACATATCGATCTATTATTTATCTTTCTCCATAAAAGAAGTACAATAACATGTCGCCAAAGCTCGAAATATCTTTTTATGATAATAACTCACCATTAATATTGAAAATAAGGAAGATGGAATCTCAATAATGAGCATTTTTCCCTAAAAAAATCCAGTCCTTTAAGGTACCAGTTTTATAACATATTGTTTCGATAACGCGCGAAAGTATATATATAACGCGCATCAGCAACTTAGACCATATTGCGCCGTACATAACATGCCTGTAAATTGTATGTGCTCTGTAGTCCATTTGCTGTTTGCTGGACGAAAAACGCGAGTTTATGGAAATAAAAACCATGTTAACCTTGGTTGAAACTGATTAACTCAGCCATGTTGTGAAAAAGGCCATAAAAATTTCTCATATCATTCACTGGATTCGAACTCACGTCTTTTCCACCTGGTGTAGGGAAGATGGTGATTATGCCAACTGTGCTACTGACGAGGGCGAAATCACACAAAGTACTTGAACCATCCTGTTGTAGAACCGACAGTACAGATTGTTGAAGGAGCTACAGTGGTGTAGGGCATATTGCTATGGCGTCTCCTGATTCCAATTGAAGGCACCGTGAGCACCAGCATATACCTAAACATTGTCATATACACCTGACAATATTGCATGGTTAACGCCACGGACAGGAGTACTTTGAAAATGACAGTGGAACTAACCATCATGCCAATGTGCTAAAGAGCAGTTTGAGTTATACAAGGAAATCTTCAGGCATCTGCCCTAGCCACCCTACTCCCCCATCTCAGTCCCATTGAGCATCTGTGGAAAGGCATGTTCGGCACACTCCACTGCCCACTGCATCATTCTAGAAATCGAAAAGTTTTGTTACACGAATGGTCCAATATCCCTCAATGATTTGGGCCAACGGGCCAAAGCTATTAGCTAATGGTCCTAATAAAGTGGCCAGACCGTGTCCATTCTACAATAAATTTCATCCTTCTGCACTCAAAAATTAAATTATGGACTGCATCTCAACATTGGTGCATAACTGCAGTTGAATTCCACCTTTTAGAATTCCTGCTGAAGAGTACTGTCAGCGGAGAGCAGAGCATGCATTTGTGTTTAAGGTAATAAGTTACTAAAAAGTGCTATCATTTTTTGTATGTGCTATAATAACTTAGAGCGAATTTGGGTTTATATTTGATTTCGCGGTGGTGTACGTTAAACATCAAAGCAACTAAGTCCATGAGGTGTCAGTGAACTGTATCTGTAATAGCTTGTATTCTTCGTCGGTCTGCTTCTGTAAGTAAAACGTGGAATTCTTGCCACGAGACCGACTAACTCAACGGCGTTAGCAAAAAACGATAAAAGTTCCTCCCGAGACGGGATTCTAACTCAGGATTTCCACACTGTGTGGACGCGGGACCGTGTAGATTAACGTTGTACACCTTAGTGGATAAATATGACACATAAGTGTCCATCACCATGTTAACAAACGCATTTTTGTACCGCAGAGTTACAAAAGCGCATGGCAAGTAGAGTCAGACAGATGCTATTAGTTTCTGTTCCCATTAAAATGGCCAAATCTACCTTCGAAATTTGCTGCAGCTATCTGATAATAGCTGCAGTAGATTGCAAAGACCAAGCATGGCCAATAGGTCGTGAGGTGTATACTCGTACATTCAAAAAGCAAAGGTCTGCCCAAAGAAGTGAATCCCACCTACTTCTGTATGCGTACTGTTTACGCACAAGTGTTTCCGTCACAACTGAAACCTACAAATTCCCTCCATGGGGTTAGAAGGGCATTTTAAGCACATATTCCGATATTTAAATAAAAGAGCTACCTGTACGTGTGATATCAGCCTTCCTGGGTAGCACAGTTGGTAGGATCGCCGTCCTCCCACACCGGATTGAAAATTTACTTGAGTTCGATGACGCGAGGAATAAATTTTTATGGACCTTTTTCACAACGTGGCTCAGTTAGTAGGTCTCATGAGAGAGTAGCATGGCTTTTTTTTTCATTTCTCCCGGAAACTCAAGTTTTCGTCCAGCAAACAGCAAATCCACCACAGAACACAGGCAATTAACAGACAATATACACCGAGCAATATGGCCTTAGTTGGTTATGCTCCTAAAACCCTACAACAACACCAAGTGAGATATTAATTTGAATGTAAATACATAATAAGTACACTTTATAATGAATATTAAGTACTACCGACAGATGTGAGCATGAAAAACTTTAGATGATTGATATATCGCTCACTGGCCGAAATAGTGGCACAACTCAAAATTCTTAATTTTTGAGTTAATACAAGTAATGAGATTGGGACAGTGGATTCTACATTTACGCAATAGCAGTAAAAAGCTAGTTCAATATTTCTTCGCTCGCTAGCATAAGTGTCGTTAAGCCATTTGAGTTTTAACTGCATCGAGAAGCGTCAACATGTGACACTTCTTCAGTGTGCCCCCAAACTTGGGAGTGAATGGAGCGCGGTCAGTATGCAACATTGATATTGATATTTATTACTTAAAGCGGTCCCAGCCAACCAATGGCAACCCCGATGTCAGTTACACATAATTTAGCAGCAGTGCTCTTATAAACTCCCTCTCCTGTTTGCCCAAGTACAGGGAGGGAAAAACCTGCCATGACCAAAAAAGATTGATATGAACAAATTGAAAATAATCAAATTACATAAAAAATAAATATACATATAATTAAATTTCAGACAAAGTCCAAACTTCATTGGAAAGAGCTGCATCTGTTCATAGTCTGTTGTTGGAAAGCCAGGAGCTGCCGAGAACAGAAATGCCAGCGCCAGGAGCTGCCGAGAACATAAATGCCAGCGCCAGGAGCTGCCGAGAGCAGAAATTCCAGCGCCAGGAGTTGCCGAGAGCAGAAATGCCAGTACAAGGAGGTAGAGTTCCAGTGGATATAGCAGACTCAAGCCACCACGATTTCACAGAACTTTAGGTAATTGAGCACAAGGAGCTGGAGTTGCAGTGGGTTATAGCAGACTCAAGCCGCCACGATTTCACAAAACTCTAGGTAATTCGGCATACACCATACCGCATTACAAATTCAAGGCTTCCAGATGCATCAGAGTCTTCCGCCTAAGAAATGTTGCAGTTGCAAAGGCTTGGAAAGCCAAGAAGTTCTCCTGTTTATCAACTAGAATTGTCTCGCAGCCTTCTGCCATAAGATTGAGATTACTAACCCGAGATACCAAATCAATTCGTAGATCGCTGTACTCCTCACAGTTGTACATAATATGTTCCCATGATTCTCTTTCGCTACAACGGCAACTAGATTTTTCAGTAATTCCTAAATCATGCAGCTTTGCATTAATCGAACCATGACCAGTTAATAAGCATAGCTTGTAAGTTTGGGACAAACCATTTGAAGTTTATCGAGTAGCATTTAAATCTGGGAAAATGTTTTGTGTAATCTGCCCTTTATCAGAAACACTCCAATACTCTTGCCAGACTTTTACCAAAGCATCCCAGATTCTTGTTCTTTCCTTCTTGGGATCTGCCAAGATGTCCACCTGTATATTCAGAAAAGAACAGGGAATGCCACGGCGGATGAAGTCAGCCAATGCACAATACAACAAATGCAGATCAATAGGCAATTTTCCAGTCACAACCTGCAAAGCTGGGGTCGACACAGTTCTGCATGCCATGCACATCCTAAGGAGCATTACTCTTTGAATGGAAATGAGCTTTCTAGTAAATACTTTTCCACTTACACGTTCAAACCAAATTGGTGCACCATACGTTACCATGGGGGTAAATACACATTCATATAGCAAGTTCAGCGCCTTTCCTTTTATTCCCCAGCCAACTCTTGTGATTCGAGTAATCATCCCAATAAATTTCCTCACCTTTTCTGATGGATAAGTAACATGTGAGTTGAAAGTCAAAGATCCGTCAAACATAATGCCTAGATATTTTAATTGCCTTTGCAACAGTGATCCTTTTTGAGTCGTGTCAGTATTGAAGTGTAATGCAACCTTTTTGTTTATAATATCAGCTGGCATTATTTTAGTTGAGCCGCTATTGTACTCAAAATTTGTTATAACAACTCATTTGTATGCTGTGGCATATTCTTGTTGTAGATCATACGCAAAACGAGAGTGCACGCTCATTAATATAGAAAAATATTAAAAGATCGCTAAAGTCTGATCCTGTGTTCGTCCCATCACAATACGTTACATTAGCTATAACTACCAGAAGGACAAGAAACCCTTTCAAGGTGACGGAGATAAGACATTACAATTTTTACAACCTGAAAGATTTGGCCCGAAGAACTATGAAATTTAATGAAAATTAATGAAGTGGAGTTCAACTTCAATGACATTGCTATCTTTAAAGTAGAAAAGCAACATTTAGACTATTTCTTTTAGAAAACATCATACAAACAGGACGATTATAAATCAGTTAATGTTAAAGCTAATAAAACAAGAAACCTTTGGAGTCATTTGAAGATTTCGAATTGAAAAAGCCTACAAGAGTTCGAATCTGATTTCGAAAAAGAAGAACAGTGATCATGCCAGCTTTTATAACAGTCTAAAAGCTAATTTGTGGAAGGATTCAATTTTTCTAAGAATGAAAATTCTTCCAAATTTTTGCTTGTTTGTACACCAATAATTCCGTACTAACTTCTTATTAATTCTTTACCACAATTATGTTTTCAAAGATTAAAATGTAGTTCATACATGTTCCCGAGTTTATGAATATAAATAAAGTTCTTGTTTAATGGTTTTTTTATTCTTCATCCTAATTACCTTCGATGTTTAGGATAATGAAATCACAAATTTTGAGTGTTTGTTGGTTCAATAGTGGCACAACTCAAAAGGGGGTTTAAATTTTCGAAATTCTAGTTACCCATAAGGGAAAGTTGATCAAGCCAGCCTAATTTTGAGTGCCACTGGGTATGATGAGATGAATCGCAATATATTTCAACAAACACATAATTTCTTCAATTCTAAGGAAACTAATTTCTAAAGCCAAATTTTTCTCATCGATTATCTCAGAATTACGATTTTTGAGTTATGTCGCTATTGCAGCCAATTTGCGATATGGTCAAAGTAATGAATTAGTCATAAACACATAAAAATAACAAAATAACAATAAAAACTAATATTTTTAAATTCTTTTGAAATTTTTCTTTACGATATCTCACAGAAAATTATCTAAATTAGATAACTTTTCTAGTGACATTGGCATACTCATTATTCACTATTCTTATTAAATGCAAATAGATTTAATATTTGTACAAGATGAGGTTTCTTTATTTGCTTTTAAATTTCAGAAGGGTCTATTTTACCTGCACCGCTTCAAATTTAAATTTGCGACATGTTATTGACTTAAATAACTAATGAACTGTAATTATTTAGATAAAAATATCTAAAATATTTTGGATACCTCATTTTAAATAACTATGAATAAAAGAATTATTCATAATTAGCTTATTATTATACTGCTTATGAATAAATAAATTAATTATTATTGAATTAACTATTCATTATTCTCTCTCTCTCTCTTTTCTTTGCGCAGTACTATGAGAGATTACAATTTTAATTTCTCATCTGTAATAATAAAAACAGAATTTGCACTGGGATTTTTTTTTTTTCAATGGCAAAAAATCTCAATTTAATAGTGCACACACACTGAGTGTTTTAAGTGTCAAATCAAAGCAACTAAGGTTATGAGGCAACAGTATACAGTATTGTCTCCGAAAATTGCGCGTGTTCTGTGGCCAATTTTACTGTTTACTGGACGAAAACCCCGAGTTTTCTGAGTTTTTCGTCCTGGGAAAATGAAAAAAAGGGAGGGGAAAACCACGCTACTGTCGCTGAGACACTGACTAACTGCCCCACATTGGGAAAACGTCCATAAAAATTCCTTTCATTATTGACGGGATTCGAACTCAGGACTTTTTCAGCTGGTGTGGGAATGATAGCGATTATATCCATTATGCTATACGCAAGGAGCAGTTTTAATAGCTAAATTCCAGTGGATTTTGATATTAAAATTTGCTTGTTAACAGTATACGATGCTAATACGTTGTGTATTGTTAACAAGCAAACATATGCTAATATTTGTGTCATAGTTTTTGCTGCTTCGGAAGCTAACAGATGCATCCTTATATCTATGAAAAGTTCTCTGATACAGGAGTTTTGGGACTTCTCAGTTATTCTTTTAATAACTAAGAAAATATTCACAATAGAAAAACTTTTATATATTTCTACAATAGGCCTGTAGAAAATTTTCATTATGGAAGAAAGATTTAGTTAACAAAATGACAAAGGTTATATCCACAGTTCTAGGAAGGCCGCTGGAGTTATACGTAAGGAAGAAAGAGACCGTCATCATTCTGCTTCTAGCATGATTTCGCAGGCTTCGAGCTATGAAGTTGTCACAGACTTATATTTCCTTGAACAAGGAATAAAAATTTCTGTACACTTTGTGGTCATTTGGGAAAAGATTGTAAAGCCTTTTAAACAAATTATGATAAATCGGCACCGCTGTACCTTTCAATAGGATTCATAAAAACACCTCCACAAAATTTTCTTTGCGTTGTTTTAGTTTTACAATTATTCTCAAAGTTTGTTGAAATTGGAGCATATTTCCGCTCCCGAATTAGTCTCGGGCAAGGGATACATTGATTTTCCCTATGAAACAGATTGGTTTGTGTGTTTGTGAGAAAAAAATCTAGCATACAGACAAACCAGTACAACAAAACGCATTCATCTGACGTACCAAAATCAGTAAAGACCTTAACCTGTAGTATTTTTGGACATTAAATCCATGTACAAGGCTATCTCAGACGAGCTGTTCTATGAATCTTAGAAGGGAATTTGGCAATAAAAAATAACTTATTAATAAACTGACAATGTTAGTTCGTACCTTGATTTTAAATACACTGGTGTGGTGCAAAATTTAAGGACCTGTCAGGTTTTCACCTGTAGCTTCTCATAGCAGTGGCCTGGATATGGGAAAAGCATACCAAAGGAACCTCGTGAGGTACAGAAATGATGAAGGAAACAACACCGACACAACAACGGAAACAAAACGGTACACAGGGACTTTATTCAAAAATGGCAACATAGCACTGGCTGCCATGATACAGATGCATCACTGCCAAAGATGGAACAAAAGGAAGAGGTGGTCCTCAGTAGAAGATATGGCTACCCCTAATGTCGATTTCCTCTGTCATTGTCCATTCCTCTGTCAGCGCCATCTTCAGCTGGTGAACATTTTCTGGTGGGTGTGGACGTTGCCACTAGGCATCTCCCCAGAGCGTCCCATATCTGTTCGATGGGATTTAGATCGAGGGGAACGGGCAGGCCAAACCACACGAACAATGTCCCCACTTTCCAAAAGCATATCAACAGCTGCAGTGCGATGAAGTGTGGCGTTATCATCCATAAACATGAACTCGGGGTCAATGGCACCTCGGAACAGACGTACATGGGGAAGGATTACCTCAGTACAGTAGCGTGCACCGGTTACAGTACCGCCTTTCAGATTCTGGACTTGTGTTCGTCCATCCAAGATAACGCCTCCCCAGACGAGAACACCTCGATCCCTTTCAGTGATGTTTGCGGGGTGATACCGTGTTCCAACTTCTCGCCAGATTAGCTGCGTCCAGAATCGCTGCTGAGACTAAATCTGCTCTCATCAGTAAAGAGTGCCTTAAATAAAGATTTTGTGGTTGTAACCTTTACAAATAGTATTGGTCCTTAAGTTTTGCACACCAGTGTACAATATGAAATGCAATGGGCTTAGCTTTCTTGCTGATTTCGAAACAATTAGTAATTAAAAACATTCAAATTTTTCATGAATTTTATTTTGGAGTTTTATTAATAAAATTCAAAACCTTTGACACTCTCCTCCAACTTTTTTTAAATAGTAAAACAATCGGGAATCCATTCGTTTGAACCGTTTAAAGGATTAACAGATGAAATTCATTCTTGAATCAGAACATACTAAACAACCGAAATACAAGTATATTCTATAATATGAGCAACAAAAAGAGTCTAAGGTAGAATTCAAGCAACCAAAAGGTAAGTCTAATCTAGAATTTGAGCAACCAAAAGACAAGTCTAAGCTAGAATTTGAGCAACAACTTCTAGATTAGACTTGTCTAATGTCGAATAAACATTAAACAAGACTTTTCCAAAAGACAAATCTAATGTCGAATCTGAGCAACCGAAAGACAAGTTTAGTATAGAATTTGAACAACCAAAAGACAAGGTGCAATGATTAAGCTATTAAAAAGCATATTTTTTCTCGCGCATTTATTCTCTGTGTGATAATATATGAAAAAAATAACGTATCTTTAGTTACCGACTAATAAATCAACTACTTCTGGACCTGTTCTCTGTCTCTTTTTTTCCCTTACATACGGAGTAGAGGTATAGTTTACCTTTTGAGATATATATAGGCAGAATAAACTTTTAATTTGGTTCAATGTCATATAAATTATGATGTTACTTACCATGCCAAAGCCAGGTCGTTGATCCACAAGCAAGATAAACCGCCTCAGAAACTGTAAACAACTACCTTAATAAAATCAGTGAGTAAGCCAAATTTTCTGGTCTGTCAGTTAATTCAAAGAAGTCAAGCTATCTAATCTTTTCTCCAAGTCGGATGACGTCCGCTGATACCGTACTTCCGGAATTAGCAGAAGAGATTCTGGCTCCCACTGAAAGTGTCAAATTCCTAGGAGTAATCCTTGATGCGAAACTCAACTATAAACGACAAATCCAAGCTCAGTACTCCAAAGCCTTGCGAGCCTTCTGATTAATGAAAACAGATGTGTGCAGAACTCACAATAAACAAATAATCAAGAAATACCTCGAAACGTACTTCAGTAGCGTGCTCTCCTATGCCGTGGAAATTTGGTCTACCGCACTTCCCACCAGCCTCAAGAAACTATCGGGTCTAGAATTCTGGGTGCTGAAGTGGGCGGCCAACTTGTGGTCTCACCAGATCTACACGACATTCAAATCTGCACTCTGCTCCAACCCGAAATACACAATCCACAGAGTCCATGTGAGGAAAATAAAGGCATTCCTTCATCTGTGTTCATCTAAGCATGATTACATGAACATCTGGAACACGGTTGGTTGGCGTTTGACAGGAAGACACCTTCGTAGTACTCCCTCTTTGTGTTCAAGGCGCCAGAGGTTACAGAGTTTCAAGAGACACTTCCCAAATGTGGCTGTGGACACTCTCAACTCACTCAATATCGACATTGACCTATGGTCTATTGACAAGTCATATCGAGATGACATCTTGTAAAGGACAGGGGTGCAAGTGCTGGTCCTAGTATGCTGATGTTATTATATGTATGCTTAATTTGTAGTGTTGTGTGTTTTAATTACAATTTTTTTCTATTATGATATTTTGTTTCTAATGGCTATTTCGTAGCTGAACTTCGTATTTCTGTGCTTAGTCACTTGTATAGTTAATGTTTTGTAAGATTCCTGTGGTTATCTGTGCATGGAATCACAAATGTATACGAGTTAACATATTAAAGAATATTATTATTGTTGCTATTACATTACAAATTTGTATTTCTCCCTGATTGGGGGATTCCACTCCGTGACGGGTACTGCTATCAAGTACACAGGGTGGTTGTAATGTCTGGTGTTACTGTTGGTCGAGGAACTCTCTGACTATCCTACAGGTGTTCAGGATTGCGACTTTCTGGAGTTCCTTGTAGGTGTTCTCTGGGAGACCTATTGCTGCTAGGCTGCTATGTAGAGTCTTTAGTACCATACTGGTGGTTGACACGATGATCGGGATAGTCGTTACTTCTTGCCTATGCCACATCTCTTTGACCTCATGTCTCAGGTTCGTGTACTTCCTAATTTTTTTCCTCATAGGTTTTCTGGACATTGCTAGTGTTGGGCATCACTATGTCAATCAGGTAGGTAACCTTTTCCATGTTGTCCCCAAGGATTATGTCCTGTCTGTTGTGCGGGATGGTCTTATCCGTTATTATGGCGCGGTCCCAGTACAGCTTGTGGGTTTGGGTCTCTAGTACTGCCTGCTGTTCGTACTTGTAGTATGGTACACTTTCTTTAGTCAACTGATATTTCCTCGCTAGTTTCTGATGTATTATCCTGGCTACGTAGTCGTGTCTACGAGCTTACTGAGTCTGGATCCCCCCGTGATGCGTTGGATCGTTTCTGAGGCCAGGGGACATCGTCGACATGTGTCATCTGACATTCCGGGCTCCTTTGCGATGTATTTTCTATAGTTTCTGGTGTTGATTACCTGGTATTTGACCGTCAGCATGAATCCTTCAGGCTCGGGGAAGAGCGTCCTCTTATGAGCCATGCATTGGAAGCAATGTTATCGATGTAATCTTGATGGAAGTCATTGTAGTGTCTGCCATGGAGTGTCTTCTTTGCCCATCTTTCTAGCTTCGTTTCTTGTGCCGTCAGGGCGGGAGGGGGCTTCTCGCTTAGGTTGAGTGGAGTGGGGTATACCACTTATCTATCTTCCTTATGGCCTGGTGGAGTGGTGCTGTGTTGTTCTCGAAGTAAACCTTCAGGTCAACTATCGCTGTTTTCTGTTTTTCTCTATCAGACCCCCTCCTCTCTCTCTCTCTCTCTCTCTCTCTCTCTCTCTCTCTCTCTCTCTCTCTCTCTCTCTTCCGAGCTATTGTCAGTCTCTCCACTGCTGACTTCGGGTTGTGTTGGCGGCTCTTGGTCATCATTTTTCCTAGTCTTTCGCATGATATCCTCTAGCTTGGTGTTAGTCCAATCTATAACCCTAAAAGAGTATGTTAGTATTGGAGCTGCATAGGTGTTTATGGCTTTAACTGTGTTCACTCCATTCAATTTTGCTTTCAGCAGGCTTCTGAGTCTCTGATGATATTTTTCGATCAGGCACTTCTTGATTTCCTTGTGCTCTAACTTCTGAGCCTGCATCATCCCTAGGTATTTGTAGGTCTCTCCTTCTGCCATAGCTTCGATCTCTTTACCAGTCAGCAACTGGGAAAGAGATCGATTTCAGCCGACTAATTTTCCCTGGTGCAGTGAGTGGGTCTTGCATTTGTCTAGACCATATTCCATACTGATGTCCTTGCTCAATTCTTCAGTGATCCGGAGTAGTTGCTGGAGTTGCTTCTCGGTTGCCGCGTAGAGCTTGATGTCATCCATGTACATCAGGTTGGTGAGGGTGTACAGGTTCTTTCTTCCTTCTTTGAGGTTATATCCATACTTGCTGCCGTTAAGCATTGTGGATAGCGTCTGGTTGTGATGTTCTCGACCTTAATGGTGGTATTCCATTTCTCCATTGTTGCTCCTAGGAAGTTTATCACTATCGGATTGACCTTGTAGATCTTCAGGGTCTCTATTAGCCAGCTATGAAATACGGAGTCGAAAGCCTTGCGGTAATCGATGTAGGCCGTGTATAGGTTGCGGTTCTTCTTGTAGGCTTGCTCCAAAACTGCAGCATCTATGGTTAATGGCTCTTTGCATCCTTTGCTCCTCCCCTTGCATCCTTTCTGTTGTTCGGCCATTATGTTCTGACTTTCTAAGCGATCTGATAACTTCTTGGTTATGCAACTGGTCAGGATCTTGTATATCGTTGGGAGCCAGGTGGTTGGTCTGTATTTCGCCGGGTTTCTTGTGTCTTCGTCTTTAGGCTTCAGATATGTGACTCCTTTAGTGAGAAACTTCGTGATTGTCTCCGGGTGCCTTATCATTCGAGTGAACTGCTCTGCTAGGTGCTTGTGTGTGTGCAAATGAGCTTCTTGGACCAGTAGTTGTGGATGTTATCAGTTCCTGGAGTTTGCCAGTTGTGGGTGTTCCTGATCGACTGTTTTACTTCTTCTTCTCGAATCTCCCACTCTCTCATCTCTTGTACGTCCTTGGTTTTATTCTGTTCTACTTCTATCCAGAGTGCTCGGCTGTTATGTCTTACTTCACTGCTCAAGATATTTCCCCAGAACTCCTCGATCGTCTTCTTCTCGGGTGGTCCGCTTCCTGATTTCTCATCTTCTTCCAGATTCCTGTAGAAGCTCTTTGGTCCTCACCGAAGATTCGGTTATTCATTTTCCTCTGGGAGCTCTCTTTGTATCGGCGTAGTCTCTTGCTGAGTGCGAGGAGGTTCTGCTTCAGTGTGTCCAAGTATTCTCCTGTTCTCTGATTTCTGGTCTCATGTTTGCTGTGGACGTTGTCTCTCTTGAGGATGCTCTTCACCTTTCCAATCAATTTCTTACTTCTATTATTCTGTTGGTACTAGATCAACTGACCTGTCTTGACTCTTAATTCTTCTATCTTCTGCTGAAGTCTTCGTTCCCAAGCTGCCGTTTCCTTCTGTTTTCGGTTCTTATGCTGCTGGTCTCTCGTTTCTTTTTCATTAATCCTAGTGGCAGCACAGTATACGACTGTGTGGATAGCCTCCAGCGTTGCACCATTGTTGTCAAGGTAATGTGGTATTATTTGCCGATTGAAGTGGTCTGTTACTCTCCACAGGATTTTATTTGGCCTCTGCTTAGGTATCACGTGGGTTCTCGTGGGGTCCATTCTTTTGAATTCTGTTAGGGCCTTCTTCCAATCGTCTTCTATTCTGGATATCATGACCTCGTCTCTTTCCACTTCAGCTGTTGTGGGTTGTATTTCTTCTTGCTCTTCCTCCTCTGGTTCCGTAGTATGCTGTTCCTCCTCTGGTTCCATATTGATCATATTCTTTGTTCTTTGTAGTTGATCGCTCACATCCTGCTTGACCTTTTCCAAGATGGCAGGAGATATTAGGTTCTTTGTGACGATGGTCCTTATTTGGTCGGCTAATCGCTGTTTGGTGACCTAAATATCCGGGAATCGTTCCAACCACTTAGTATGTTGTCGCGACCTGTACATTGTCATATCGGTTTATAGCCTGGTTATTTCATAGTATGCTCGCATGATGTACGTATTCATTTCGATGTTACACTTCATGCGTTGGCGTCTTCTTCCTGTCTGGGTGGTCACTAGCGCAGTTGTGCAGGAAGCACTTCCAGTTGGTGGGGCAGGATGGTCTTGCCCTTCTCTTGTGTTAGCCATACGGGGAACAGCGCCACTTGCTCCACTGTCTTGCTTATTATTATTATTATTATTATTATTATTATTATTATTATATAGATACAGTAGATAAATGAAAAAGAAAGACCATTATTAGGCAAAGAAGAAAGGGAGTGCACAGAGAGAGAGAGAGAGAAATTTCAACGAAAGAGAATCGATAGATATATCCGAGCTACTTAATGGTATCAATTCGCAAAACTAGCAGACCCATTATTTTTTAATCGATATCCTTACAGAGTGCTTTTCGAACTTTTTATTACTCCTCCCCCATACAGGGAAGGGTCGTACATGGCTTTCTTCTCACAGAAAGAGCGAGTGATAAACACTTGTTAAGCAGACCTGAAGTTTCGATTTAGACTAGCGTGTCAAAGCGCTTTTTGTGTAATTGCAAAAACCTCATTTAGTTCAGCTTCCACAGGGTTTTAGAATACTTGTGTCGCCTAATACTTGAAGAAGTAGGAAGAAAGAAAGAGAAAGGAGTGGAGAATGAGAGAGAAAGAGAGAAGAAATAAAAGTCAGACGAACAGAGAACAAATGAATTGCCAGGTCCAGAGGGTGAGTTGAAGGAAGCTGTCAGAGAAAACTTAAATACTTGTAGTTCCACAGCAGTTTCAGGGATTATTCCCAAAGGAGAGAATACGCTTTTGGAATGCGATTTAGCAATGCATTTAGAGGAAGAAGAAGTCTTTATCGTATACACAAGGCACATCGCCGTACAAAGCACCGTTCATGGCTACAAGTCAGGGGTTTACGTGGAAGGATAAGATAACATAATGAATAAGGATGAAAAAAAAAAAAAACAGTATTATTTTTGTACTAATTAGACAACCGCGTGATTAAAGAGTGGAGTACAAAAATTGACAAATTTATACATGGAAATATATGAAAATATATACAACTGCGTGTTGGGAAGTAATTAGGGAGAAATTATATTATCGTGCAGGATAGTCACCTGAGTAGGTGCAGGAAGGTTGGAATACCTTTCTGGAGTGATGGAGCCATGGCACTGATGGAGCGGTCCTCCGGTGCAGGTTCTAATACCCTGCGAGGTGGATCTTAGAAGGAAGTCGATGGAATAAGTCTGCCTATAATTTTTGTCGACTGCGAACTTGTAGAGATCGTCATCCAATGAGTACATGTACTGTAGCACTGATTTGGACAATGATTCTCCATCCACAGTCAGCCTAGAAGTCTGGTTCTGAAATAATGCCAACCATCATTTTGACAGCAATGACGAGTGTTCTCTCGTGAACGATGGCAGGAAGATGTCTGATATTTAGAGCTGCTGCCATCTGGGTGGTCTTTGATGCAGAGGGAAGCCGGAATTTCCATATGGCCCACTTCAACAGCCAGAATTCCCTCGCGAAAATCTGTCTGAATGTGTCGTAAATTTAGTGCAATTACAAAAAGTCACGGAAAAGCTCAGCTCTTGAATGTGACTGAATACGAAAGTTGAAGAGAAATTATTCAGTAAAATATAATGTATTTACTGCAAATCTGATTTGCACTTTGTGTCCCTGATGGAAGTTGGTGAATTTCTTTCAAGACGTTTTAACAGTTTGCTCGGGTGTCTGACTGTTACTTCATGATACGCATCAAGAAAAGGAGAGATACGCTATAGTTGTACAAGTAGTATTGCGACACTAAAACGCTTTCCTGATTAATCGAAACAGAACCATTTGAATAACTGAATATTTTTGACACATTATTTTAGGAATTTTCTCCCTTTAATAAGTTACGGGCAGGATTAGACTCTGAAACGTTTATTTGGAGTTCTAGAACGTTACACGATACACTGTGGGTCCAATCTTTAGAACGATAAATTAAAATATCATATTTTGTTTAATTAATATTAATACGTTTTTATCCTATACGAAAATTTCCTTCACTCTTAATCGGAAAACTACCTTTCATCAAAGCTGCATCCACTGAGAGCAAATGGTTGGTAGAGTTAAAACAAGTATAATGGATAACAGCTTTGATGTGTTTCTATATTACTATAGAATTCGTAACGATAAAACTTAATTCTCATAAGCAATGTAGGATAGACCGGGGTTATTTGTAACCCTTTAGATTTCTCGCTTGTTTTAGTTGATACAGTAACAAACGGGATGCCAGAGAAATACACTTATATGAACTTTGGAACATAAGGAATTTACTTTCATTTGCAAGTTGTGACGAAGGTTGTAATCTATTTTTTCCAACAATAAATTAAAATACTTTACTGAACTTTTTTTAACTGTTGTATGGCAGATAAAGTTTTGTTATTTTACCGACACATTAAAACATGTTAAATTTATTCCTCTTTTAATACTTATCAATTTAACTGGTTGTGTTTTGCTTGTGGTTTTAACGTGCGACGCACTATTTGTCAGTAATGGCTTCATGAGGACAGTTGTAAGACCTTGGCAGACTGAAACACAGTCGATAAGTCGTTCAGATATAGCATATCAACAGTTAAAAATGAGGGCATATAGGCTAGGTCACATTAAAGTCTTTATAGGCCCTGGCCGCTATCATAATTGTAGTCCCACAAGAAAGTTCTTCAAATATTTTAACTGTATAAAATGTATAGATCCTATAGTATAATCATTTATGAGCTCTGCATGATACTTTAAAATCTGGTTTTAGTTTTATAAAACACACTTCGGTGCTGTGATACTTTGATACTATAATTCCTTGAATACACCGCTCGACAAAATTAACAGGACACGCAGCAAACGTGGTGTAACTCGTGCAGCTTGCGATGAAGCGGAATAAAATTTGGTACAGTTCTGTTCTCTGATGAATCCCGTTTTAGCCCACAGTTTCCAGATTTTATTTCATCTGAAATAAAGTGTGTGGTACCATGCCTCCAACTTCAGAAAAAGGGACGCGGTGTTCTCGTGTTGGACGAAATTATTATTATTATTATTATTATTAACAGCTACAAAACAGCAAACAATGTGCCTGAGGGTGCAGCTACAAAGAATTATTACATAGCTTCAAAGCAGAAGCTTGGAGTATACATTTCCCAAAGTAAAGAAAAAAAGTAAATGTACAGATAAAATAAAACTAAATAAATAAAGTAGGACTCATCCGTCCTATTTAAGTGAACAGGCAGAGCACTGGTATTTCTTCACACACATTAGTCTTAGAACTTAAAAGAAGAGAACTTAAAATGATGATCAACAGTCGCACTCCTCTTCGTGTCTTAGATAGGGGTATCATAACTGCGCAGAAGTACCGAAAACAGATCCTCGAACCCTGTGTGCGACGTTTTAGGTGAGCGGTTGGCCCAGATTTTATTTTAATGCACGACAACGTCACTGCACATAGAGCTCAAGTGGTGGAGGAATATATCACTTATTTCACTTCAGTTTCAATTGAAACTGAAGATATTCAACAACTGCCGTGGCCGGCCATCACGATCAGCAGACTTATTTACGATCGAACATGTGTGGGATGATCTTGGGCATCGCATTCCGCTGGTAGAAGAATAGAATTTGTTACCACAGAATTTTATAGACACCCTTATAGAACATGGTTCACCGGTGTCAGGCCTGTTTAACCATTGGAGGAGATCATACGCCGTACTGATGTCATGTGGCCATACGTTCGAGCATCTTGTATCGACTTCTGTAATGTAACCTTTTTTGGTAATTCTTATACAAACCCAATAAATGTCCCTTATACCTGTCCGCAGCTTCTCGTTGTCTCCCCATTTCATCGTTATTCTATGTTACACCACGATAGCAAATTTTGTCCCGCTTCATTGTAAGCTGCACGAGTTACTCCACGTTTTCTACGTGTTCTGTTAATTTTGTCGAGCAGTGTATGATATTATGAATATAAACTAAAATATGTAAAATATAAACTTTAATATTTGTAGATTTTTATTATTATAAAAAGAAGGGTTCGTAAAATAATTCAGTTAAAATGAAAGCAATATATTAAGTTTCATTTAGCAGTTTTCGTTGCCTATTTTTGAGTCATATGAGATTTTTTTTTTTTTTTGGACTAAACCGTTTTTTGTAAGTCCTTGGAAGCTCTATAGATCCTGGGCATTGTGCTCATTACGCTCAACAGATAATCTAGTCCTGCCTAAAGAGGGAGTTTGTGGAACTTAATTAAAGGAACTGGAGCCTCATCTTCAATAATAATAGAGGAATTAAGATTTATTAAACAGCTGTTCAAGCAGATTCACGGAAGAGAAATATATGAGGTGTAGTTGGATGGAAGGAGTAGGTTTTCCTCATGAGTTATTCCGTGTTTTTCAGCACGCACAGCATGCAAATAGGCTCATATACACACAGCGCAATATGGTGTTAGGTGCTAATATGCTATATAATTAATAATGATATTAATATTATTATTAATACTGAAATTAGTGATTGAATTTTGTTTAGGTAATATTCTACTAACTTTTGACGAGAAGAAATACTGTTGACACACAAAATTTTTCAAACAATAAAGGGAAATCGTGCATTGAGACAGGGCTAAGAGAAAAGAAAAATTCTCCCAAATGCTGGATTGTCCAAGAAATAAATATGTCAGCTCTGTAGTTAATACGAAGGGCTTTCCACATACTGGCCTTCTCATTTTAAATTTATTGAACCGTTTTATTATTCATAATAACTTATGAATAATAAATTGAAATTAGTTTATAATTTGCCTTGAAGAAAGATTTTACATTTTGTTTAAAGAATTTACAGAGAATAGACGGAAAATTATTTGCGAAAAAGAATATTTTAAAAATATTAGTGCTAATAAAAATATTTCTGAAATTAATTGTATGTAGCTTTGCATAATCACACACACAAACATAATCACAGAGGTCATGCACATCTGAATAGGAAAGCTAGTTTTTACCTGCTAACTTCATCTCATAAATCTCATCGAGTATATTTATGGCATCTTCTCGAAGAACAAAATGCCTCTAGATCCATTTTACGTTTCATGGAAGTTTTGACGTCTAACAACTTCCATTAATGTTACCAACAACAGCGCCTCCTTATCATGCATATTTAATAATAAATATACGACATAAAAATTCACGCACATACTCAGCCCATTTGCCACGTTATACGTCAAGGAATATCAAAATATTAATTATTACTTTACAGATAAGACGTTACTATAAACTAAAATAAACCGTGTGCACGTGCACGCACCTGCGCGTGTGTGTGTTTGAAAGTTAAAAAAGAAATGAATTAAAATGCTAATTTTACGACTTACCACACTTGTAAGAGCTCTGCTGATGCATTTTGACATAAAAAAAGCGCCTTCCCTTGAAATGCGTGATACAGATAAACATAAACCGTAATTACCTAAAAGCCTTTATGAAGTAATATAATATTCGATGATTATAAGAATAAAAGTACCCTCGGACAAGGTGCAGTTGTCCTGATATAGCTATTTGCTAATCGAAGGGGGGACATCCAGCCTTCCGCAATGAAAGGTTATGAAAAAGAATCCTCGTCAGAAACTTCCAATTAACTGCAGTGCAGAGGAAGTAATTTAAAAAGTTATAAAAAGTAATCAAACGCCAGGAGTGCATTGAGTTATGGATTCATTAAAGCACTGATCCATTTTTTCCCTCCCTTCGCTACCGTAGTAACATTTAAGTGTATCGAGTTAATGATTCATAACACGAAAAACCGATCTCATGCAATACTGGCTACAAACTCGTGTCCTGTTTTCTCTCTTTTATTTTTCTTTTAAAACTTGCTTAAGGCACTTTTGTTTGTACAAGAAGCCAATAATAAAAATATTCACTTAACAGAGGGTGCAGTTGCACCTTTTGTAAAGCTCTTGAAATATCTCGAAGTGATTTAGCGAATAATGCAATTCTGCCGTAAAAACATTTTTATTAAAAAATTCCGTTTAGTGTAATTGGAGCCTACATAAAAATAAAAACAGCGAAGAAACGCATTCATTTTTATATTTAACTTTGCTAAACTGGCAAAGCGAGATTTTACGCATTCCCATACGACTTAACAACAAGATTAAATTAAAGCGTCAAGTTACTGTCACTCGAAGAAAAATCTCTTAAATTGAATTTTGAGTTTCAGTGAAAATAAGATCTTCTCGAGATTCTTTTAGAACAGCAACACCAATGAGTTTCTTGAAACACGTCACGTTAGAACGCTCTGTCTTTTACTTTGCATAAAAATATTTATTATTCTATTCTACTATGAAGAATATGGCGTAGTATTAGATCAGTTTTGCATAAAGCAGTAGCCGATTGGTGGATTTTTATATTACTGTGGAACATTTTGGTGTCCTGTGGTTTTAGACAAGATTGCTTCCACGAACAGTAAGAGGTGGAGTAGGGATAGACGCGGATTTTGATTTGGAAAATGATAGTACGATAGCTTTTTAAGGTTTATTTTGCTTGGTTTTATGTAACCAGATAAAATGTAGTATTCGGACTACGTAGGGAGTTCTTCCTAACATTAAATATACTGGGAAGATAATAAATGGTAAATGCAAAGGAAACGCCGTTTTTTAAGTTAAACATTTATGGTTTCGCATGCATTTTGAATTAAGATGGTTGTTGCTTGGAATAAGTGGCCTGTCTGGAAATGTTGAGCTTGGGACTTCGTAGTCTACGTGGAACATTTCGGTTAGGATATTACTGAAGCTGGAAAAAAATGGAGGCTGGTAAAGTTATGCGTAGAAAACTTGGCTGAGCTAAGGGGATATATATTTATTTATGTATAAGAAATAAAGAAATATTTTACAGAGAGAGAGAGAGAGAGAGAGAGAGAGAGAGAGAGATTTATGTAGGATGTCGTTTCGGCCGTTTACTGTCATGCGCCCTCTTGACATCCTTAAAGAAGGATATGAATGAATAATAGAACGAAAAATGAAAAGGTGGAGTCGTGTATCATGCAAACAAAAATCAGTATACTTTTACTAGAACTAGCTATCCTACTTGAAATCTGAATCAGAAAGATAAATGTTTTTTACCTTTCTGATTCACTAAGTGGACTAACTGTGTAGAAAGTTACTTGATTATAAAACCATACACGTACTGTAATTTGGTTTCTTGAGATTAATCATTTACTTTTTTTTTTTTGCTTCTTCTCCAATTAAAAGAAATCGGCCCTATCACGCTTACAAACGGAGGCTTGGTACAGAATTCCAACATATTTTGGTTTCTTTTGTATACTTGTACAAAAAGTATATACAAGAAAGTTTAGACCTAGGGAGCTGTTGACTGCAATTATCCCTTACTTTCAAAATGTTACACTAAGTACGAGAATAAAAGGAAAAAACATTTAGTTTTACATTTATACAAAAAAAAAAACATTTACACAAAATAAATTGTTTTTGAGTGCATAAAAATATATTGATATTGCTGTGGTGAGACTAACAGAGGGGGACTTCAGCGACTTGACTTACGCACGTTGTTAATTAATACCGATGAGGATGTCAGAAGAATGAACTTCGCGTTTTGATACATTCTTGAACCGTTGCCTATTCAATATTGCTGCTTCTTGGGAGAAAAGTTGCGGCATGCAAGCAAATTGGGTTGGAATTTCAATTAATGAGTCTCCAGGAGTTAATGCTAGGACAGACTTTCTAAACGCTATTTTTATTAGCAGTAACTGCTAGTGATCGGTATGTACTTGGAGAAGCGGTAGTGAAATGGACAGACCTTTCGGTAAGCTTTAATCTTATAAAAACATTAGCAAAATGGAATGAAAAGCTCTGAACAGGTAAGAAGGTACCTTCCATTGGCAAACATCCCAGAAAGTTAGCGTATCTATAATCCTGTAAATGCTTTACCGTTGCAGTTCTGCATCTGATAAATATAATTCCCGCCACGTTTCCTGCATTTATCGAGACTTCTTTGTATTTGGTGAAAGTGCCTCCCTTGAGAGGTTCTTTCAACCTAGGAAAGGACATCGAAGGACGTATGTTTGAAGAATACCGTAGACTGATGTGTTCCTAATTCCGTTGAATCAGAGAGTTCCTAAGATTAGCGGCAATACAGCAGCAGTATGTCTTGTCATGCAATATAATCAGGGGTTTACAGCCGACTATATTGCATGACATATACTGATGAAACACATCTTCTTTTTCGTAGTGTTGGCGGCAGATTCATAGTTCTGTTTTATGAAACAGTATTATGCAGTATGATTCCACCCAAATCATAAATAACGTTTTTTTTTTGGACCAACTTCCATCTTAAGACCAAGTTGGCACACACATTCACCATCTCTCCCCGTCCAACAGAGAAACATGCGTCGTGTTTGTTGTTTGGTTGGTAGTCAGTCGACCAAAACGTGATTCATCATCCACACTGTCACAGTTACTGTAAAAGGTCTTCACTCATTGAGCGACACTCCGATACGAGAGTGCATCACCTCTGCATTTTTCTCGCACACTACACCAACAAGTGTAAAATTCACCCTGTAATAATCTAAGGGGAAGTACGAGCCTCAACAGCAAAAAATCCCCAATTAGCACCGTTTTTTTGAACACAGATCCCTTAGTTGAATAACATACAAGCATAAACTTTTGGCTCATGCACATCTCATAAATGGTGACCTGGGCAGTTTGTATGACCAGTTTTTTTCTGCTGCCGATTGCTACCCCCTAAACTTTCTTTATCAGGGACATACAAATACTACTGTTACTAACTTATACTGTATTAATGATTTCATATTAAAAAAAAAAAAATCTGGCAGCTATTAAACATTATAGGCACGTTGTGCTGCAATTTTTAAATACAAGTCATTTTCTTTTCTCATTTATGTTACGCGCCAACAAAGGGATTAATTAGTATTAACATTAAAAGAATAAATTATCATTCGTAACTTTGCTCTTAAAGGCGTCAAATGATAAAACAAACTAGTTTTAATACATAATACGATTATGAGACGATAGATGATTGTAAAAGTTGCCTTGGACTGATCCCTCGCGGATGCCACAGTTCATATGATCCTTCCCGCACCGGGCCCTCGTGTTTAGCGCAGTTGATAGGATCGGTGTTCTCCCCGCACTGGATGTAAAACACCTAAGTTCGAGTCCCGTCGATAATGGGCTGAGTTTTTATGGGCCTTTGTTACAACGTGGCTGGTTTAGTCGGTCTCAGGCGAGGGTAGAATGGTTTTTTCTCCCGGAAACTCGGGTTTTTGATCCAGCAAACAGAAAATCGACCTCACACAATTTTTACAGACAATACACGGAGCAATATGGTCTTAGTCACTAAGGCTCCTAGAACCCTATTACAACAACAACAAAATTTTATACTAGACAAGTCGGAACATTATTTTCAAATTCTGCATTAACTTTCACTTCCGATGCTTCAGTGACAAATTTTAATTGCCTGCTTGAGTCCATTCTCTTCAGAGAATAAGACTGTGTATTTGATACAAATACGAAGTTTTACAATCACTATGCAAAGAGAAGCTAACCTCATCTTAAGCCCAGCTACTCGCCATAACATTCTCTAAAAGCACAACTGCCGAAATAAGCTTATTATGTAACTTATCGATGTCTTTCTGCCTTTTTCAGATTGGTATAAAGTTTTATATGAAGTGTACAATGACCTCTCTGCTAGGCGAATTGCTATGATTGTTTGGGGGAAAATGTAGTAAACAATTGCTGGACACGTTTCTTCATCGATTTTACTCTCTCTGAGACTTGAAAAAATTTAAGGAAACTTTGATCTCTTTATTCTATCGACTTATAAAGGACAAAAGTTTAATTACCATGATGAATTCGCTACCATTTTAGTTAGTTTAACCAGTTTACGCAGAGTATGTCCTGATACAATCCTAATAGGAAGAAATATGCCATTATATACGAGTACAATGAAAACAATATTTATATATTTAAACCTACAAAAATTATGATGTCATAAAGTGTTTACATTTTTAATGCTAGGACTAACATTATTCAAATAACTACCGCTTAAATCGTACAGCAGTTTGATTTCATCATAATATTGACAGTATACACAAATTTTGACAGTCATATACATGTATGAGATTAAGAAATCTTTATTGCAATAATAATAATGATGATAATACAATTCGATACATTGCAATGTTGCCCTTCACGACCACCAGTCCAGGCAGGGATTAACAGTAATAATACAATATAATAATAAATAGAGAGCACTGATATATTGAAACATAAGGAAATATGTAAGTCGAAGTACAGTTCAAAACTCCAAGTATAATATAGTTATTTACAGTACAATATATAAAGAAGATATTGGCGGAAACAAATAATTTAATATACGTATAGTAATATAAACAGGCAATGATGAACTAACTACTTCTGTTCTTTGCACTGAACAGAAGTAGTTAGTTCATCATTACTCACTGTCATACTGAAAAGTTAGTATGCCATCTTCACATCAGGTGGTATTGATGGCTTGCAGCATTAAGACGAGCTTCGAGGAGAAGGATCAGGGACAGAGCAGTACAATTCAAGGATGAGACGTCTGTATTCCCTGCCAGAAGCGAACTTATTAAGGTCAGCATCCAAGGACTGGGCACATGAAAGTAGCTGAAAAGGCAGGAACCTATCGGATAGGTGGAGACGGCTGAGATGTGGGCATAGAGTTGGAGTCGCTCTGAGGAAAGGCTGAGGGACTCTCCATGAGCACAGGTCCCAGAATGATGGTGCCAAAATTTCGCCAACCATCATTTTGATAGTCGTGGTAAGCGTGGGGAGCCTGTGAATTTGAATCAAGCTGGCCATTTCAGTTGTTCTTAGCTGTGGTTATTAAGCATGTTATCTCTTATCTTTGTTGAAGTTGAATTGTAACATCACTGTCTTTATTATTATTATTATTATTATTATTATTATTATTATTTATTTTTAGCCACATGGTGCAAGGAAGCCTGAGGCTTATGCTGCACCAGCCAAAAAGTAAAAAAAAAAAAAAAAAAAAAAAATTGAGTAAATTGAGTTATATTTTTATGCTGACATCAAGATATTAAAGTCTTGGAAAACAGAAATGGATTTTATAAATTTACAAATGGCCTTGTCTATCTGTGGCAAGCGGGCATCACATAAAAACTTTTTAGTAAATATTGATGAATGCAAGATAATATCATTTAGGAACCCGAGGTAAAATATTGTCTTGTTTAACGTAGAAAATAATATCATTCCTAGGCATACCTCGGTAACCGACTTGGGAATTACATTATCTAATAATTTCTATTTTGTAACGCACGTCAATCAGGTTGTTAGCAAAGCATACTGGAAATTGGGTTTTATCAAATGTTGCACCTCCTCCCTTCACAACTAGAACTGTCGTTGTTGTTGTAATAGGGTTTTAGGAGCATCGGCAAGTAAGGCCATATTGCTCCGTATATACTGTCTGTAAATTGCGTGTGTTCTGTGGTCGATTTTCTATTTGTTGGACAAAAAAACTCGAGTTAACGGGAGAAAAAACCATGCTACCCTCGCCTGAGACCGACGAACTCAGCCATTTTTTGACAAATGCCCATAAAAATTCCTCACGTCATCGACAGGACTCAAACGCAAGTCTTTTCCACCCTGTGGGGAGGACTGCGATTCTACCAACTGTACAACCCACGTGGACACAACTAGAACTAACCAAGACCCTATTTATATCATCTGATGTTACAAAACTGGAATTGGTTTTACAATGATTTAACAGTTAAAATTATTTAACAGTTACAATACTGGAATTGGTTTTATAATGATTTAACAGTTAAAATCAAGGAGTCTAGTGACATTTCCATATCATACCTGCCTAAATTACTATGATCCTTTAACAAAGATCCGTATAAGCGTGTTTGCCATTGTGATTTACGTGTCAAGGTTTTATTTGCAGATTATATTTTGCAGATAGTCTATTTGCAGATTATATTTTGCAGATAGTCTATTTGCAGATTATATTTTTGGTAATTTGCTTGTTTCTATTTTAGTTGTTTACAATTAATGAAATTTTATGTCAAAAACTTATTAAATCGCATCATTCTGTATTTTTATATAAGAATATTAATTTAACAGAATTTATATATCTTTCACTTTGTAATCGAGTAGCTCTATCTGTTAAGTGTAATAAACAAGCAAATACAGTATATTCTGGATTCTAAAATTTATTAAAAATGCAGGAATTGTTTTTAATATACTGTACAAGGAAAAATATTTATGCGAAAAACATATCAGACTATTACCGTCATTTATTGAGTAAGTTTTCTATTACAATTTCCCTTAGAAAGTTTCTTAGAATTGGTTTTTAGAGGCAATTGAAGAGAAGAATGAACCGGCAGTTGTCCATTAAGACAACAAAGCAGCGTTTGACAGCCTTGTTTTTGCATCCATTGTGGATCTATTACAGCGATTATTTAAAACTGATGGCGGTTTTTTGGCAATATTAGGTGGGTCAGAGTCTCGAATTGAGACAGTATGAACACTATTGGGACTGGCTCACCTTCCCGTGGTGTGGACGAGTACCTAGAATCCTCTCTCCAGGTGATTGATGCTTCTGGATAGCCAAGAGGCCAGAAAAAAAAAAAAAAAACAACAGAATACACGCATAATACATGTACACTCAAACCTACATCACGCACATATCTGACCTTAAAATAATAATTTGAATTTGAATTTGTCACAGACCAACCCGACATTGTCACATTAGATCCACTTGACTTGAGTGTCGTCCGGATATCAGTTCCATCAGGGTTTTAGACTCCAAGGTAGCAAGCCCAGGTTGACATAACTAAGAGAATGTCTGTGATAGCCTCAAGGACTTCCACATAAAGTACAAGAATGAGTATTGTAGTCAATAAGCTAAATCAGGTGTGTCGGAATGTGGTGTCTTTTCTGGTCTCCAATTCTCAGACACGTTTTTAATGTGTAAACATCTTTGTCGGCACCTACGAAATTTCGGACAGTAGTAAAATCAATTTGTGATGATTTTGCGACACGGACGCCATTTGACGTCATTTCTGTCTCATAACAAAGAAAAACGGAGTCGGCAGAAGAGATCGCGCAAAGGATGATGGGAGGTGATCTTGGATAAGCTGAGAGCTGACATAAACCACCTGGTTGCGGAAAAACGTTTTTGATCCGGGGCATACCACCTAAGTGGTATGCCCCGGATCAAAAATAAGACGGGTACTGTAATGTAGACGTTACAGTACCCGTCTGTATTACTAAAGCGGTTGTATAATTCCACCAAGGGCGAATCATAAACGTTTTTCTGCAACCCGCTGGGCCGGTCAAGAATATTTGAATCGGTTCGCGATTGGGAAATAATAGACTCGAAATTACCTGCATGAGTAGAATCTTTTGCTTGTCATTGGCCATTCTCATTAAGTTGCAGAAGTCCTCGTTGGTCATCAAGTTTTCGCGTTTATTTGCATTTTCACTGAGTGTGTTGAGCGTGGCGAGCTTTCGATCATCATTCATCTCGCTATTTGGATGATTGTAAAAGTTTCGAAAGGGGTCTTCTTCTCGCAGTCCCGTTACAAGGCTATGCAGGTCATTACCGCATGCTTCGTCACCGTCGTTGTTGTCTTGACACATCGTTTTACATATTTCAATCATTTTGCGAATATCCAAGTCCGATTCATACAATTTACGATCTAGTATGAGCTCTTCATTGTCGTCGTCGTAGATCTGCAAATATTTCATCTCTGACAACATCTTCTGTTTCCTCATTGCGAAATGGAATGTGTAGCGTTACCATCTCGCGCTTGTCCTCGTTGAGGTCCTGAGCCAAGTCATAGTTTTGATAGTGTATTATACGTGGATACTGTCGTTTCTTGCAGATCTCGTAGCGCTGCATGTGTAATTTGCGACAAATCATGACAGAATAACATGATCCAACGTGATACTATGATTGAAAAACAATACAAATACATATTGTTGCAATCGTACTATTCAATCAAATGGGTAATTTGGCTATTGGCCTAACCTCTTCGAAACGTTGATCACGATTTCGGTTCTAGCTGTTCTAAATTTAGTAGGTTTCGTCAAAGATGTTTACATATAAAACATCTTTTGCGAGTACAGGGTATACGCGATTTTTTCCCCTTTATTCCTCCAGAGAAGATGTGATAATTTACTCGAACGACACCAAGATTCTAACGACCATACCTCAAATAGCATTCAAGACTATTATTACGTGAACTTGCAGTCCTTTTAATCCCTATGGTTCCAATTATTTTGGGAATATTATGTAGGTTCTCTTTCAATTTAGGGAGAAAATCCCGGAATAACAGTAAGCTCGCTATTTTCGTACCAGATGTGTGAGTATGAAAATAGATCAACACGAGAAGTTTATATGTGTGTATAGAGGTATCCCTTGGAATACCTCTATGAACGCACCAATAAAATATTCTTCATAGTATAGTAACAAATGGTAAGTTACTTCATACATACCAGTTTTTGTGGCTGATATTTTTATCCTTTAACTCAGTGTTTTTACAATCATGAATAGTTTTGAGACTGAAAATCAACGAGTCACCTTATCACTACTCAAAGAGTGAACTGATTAAATTTAAGAGTTCTAAATTTTAAGAATTTATTATATTAATTAATATTAGTATAGCCCTATAGTGCAAGGAAGCCACAGGCTTTTGCTGCACCACAAAAAAAAGAAAAAAAGAGGTAGATAAGAAAATACAAATTATGCACTTCCCTGCTCACGTAGGCAACTATCTAGTTGACCTTTGAATTTCTTCTAAGTGTTAGCCTCAACTACCTGCGAAAAAGTATAATGAATTTTTCTATGTAATGTTTTATATGAAAAATAATAAGTAATTGCTGAATTTCTAGTATCTGTATTTATACAACCAGCAGGATGAATGAGGTTGGGTTGTTAGGGATTTGTGCCGAAAAGCAACTACGCTGTCCACTTTACAACCGGGAGCGCCAGATCTGACAGGTCTCTTTCACTTTACCAGTTATTTTATGTTTCTTTTGTAAGGAGTTCTGTCACCTCGTGGGTAGCACAATTGGTAGGATCGCCATCCTCCCCACACTGCGTTGAAAAGACCTGAGGTTGAATCCCATCCATGACGGAAGGAATTTTTATGGGTCTTTTTCACGATGTGGCTGAGTTAGTCAGTCTCAAGCGAAGGATAGCATGTTTTTTTTTCCCTTACGGGGAAAAAAACCATGCTACATTCAGTGAACAGAAAATCGACCTCAGAACACACGTAATTTATTGATAATACAAATACACGGTGCAATATGGTCTTAGTCGCCAATGCTCATAAAACCCAACAACAACAACCAAAGAGTTCTGTCCAAGATCGGCGTGTGTATTCAAACACTGCAAATAGCTGCTATGAGTAAATGAGATGCAAGAGTCTGCATACCATACCTCATTGTTTATCAAGATTTGAAGTATTGAAAGAGGATAAATTAATTCTGGAATTATTTCGTCTCTTGGGTTACTTATTTTAGTTAAGTGGATGCCTGACTTCGCTATTTTTATATATCCTTGCAGAAGTCCGTCCAAGAGAAAGATCGTCAATCGTCAGTATAAAAGTAACTCGCAATGAAAATCGCTCCAAACACTATACTAACGTGCCCTCGTGAGTAGTACAGTTGGTATAATCGTCATCTTCTCCACACCAGGAAGAAAACATCTGAGTTCGAATCACGTAAATGACGCGAGGAATTTTTACTGGCCTTTTCCACAATGTGGCTCAGTTAGTCGGTCTCATGTGAGGGCAGCATGGTTTTTTCTCCCGGAAACCTCGGGTTTTCGCTCAGCTAATAGCAAATAGACCACAGAATACCTGCAATTTACAATCATATTGTTACAATATGGTCTAAATTGCTGATGTGCCTAAAAAATATAAACTAACGTGCAATCTAACTTCACTGCGTGATAGACGGATGCATACAACCTGCTCATTTTCTTTCAGGTCTTTAATGGTTTAACAGATAATTCTGAATTACTTACCCAAATTAGTTTAAATTTTCTTTATAGGCACACCGGAAAGATCCATCAAAGTTTCCATAAGGTAATTATCATTATCTTATGGAAATTTTTGTGCCATTCACAAACTGGTAAATTTTGTTATTTACTTGATATTAATATGCTAATGGAACATCTTTAATTTTGCAGACAGGTAGCTTCTTCTTTTCGGTTGTAAATGAAACTGCAAATTTTTATCGTCTTTTAAATCTCCAAAAATTATTACATATTGGGTTCATGTAACACTTGCATTGTATGTGAATTTATTTAGACTTTTAACAAGAGAGTGGCTAAAAAGTTCAGACACTTTTTTGTCAATTTTTTGATATAAACGCTTATAAACTAATGTCTCCTTTATTTCGAAAAAATTTCCAGACTTGTAATGAAGAATAAGGGTCTGGATTAATTTTAAGACTTTTAATCTATAGCACTTGAGAAAATTCTTCATTCAATTATTGGTATTAGTAAGAATACAAGATTATAGTTTTCTTTATACACGACGACAACAGCAATTTTACTAACCAAACTTTTGGTCTGATGAAGAAGCCATTTTCTAATTGGTTATATCAATCACCTCCCAGCGCCTATGGTTATACTGGTAATTATTATTAAATTCTTTTTTATATACAGTAGGCACCTTACAATGCCCAAATTTCCCACCGTTTTCTATAAACAAGTCAATTTTATATGTCTTATTCTTGTAGAGCCAAGCTGACTGATTTGCGAGTATGAGTATTAGTAAATAAATTTTCTGTTTATACTCCGGGACGACCAAACGGTCAGAGGAGTTCACAAGATATACAGAATACAAGAAACAGCACCGTATTCAGCAGTCACGGGCTTGAACCCCGGTCACTCAAGGCACGTGTACTTATGCACCCGCGCGCCTGACCACTAGGCTACGGCGGCCTTATAATGACTATGCGACGTATGGAAGCAGACATATTCGTCATCTTCAAAAAAAAAGGAAAAAATTCTCAATCACCCACACATTTCCCATTGCCAAAAATAACTGTCCAGTTCGACTTTGAACTTTACCAAACTATCAGCCTCACCATTGTGTAATTTATAATGACGTACAGCACATTGCCCAAGAGTAAACTTCATGAGATCCAGCCTCTTGTTACTCCCCAAATTTTATAATTGTAACCTCTAGTTCTTGTTTCGCCTACAAGTGAAAATATACCTCCCTCATTCATTTTAATTATCCCCTTCAGTCCTTATAAATAGCCCCTTCCCCCGAGATACTCATTTCCCAAGATTTGAATTCTAATCATTTAAACTGTCCTTCATATGGAAATTGATTAACAGAACTCAACAATCTAATTGCGTTTTTTTTTTTCAGCTGTAGGAGCTGTCATTCTACAGGTGTATCTTCCAGATCATAATCCAACATTCTAAGTATGTTCTCACCATCTCTTATATAAGGCATAATGACATCCTTTTTTTCTACTTCCGGAGGTCCTGTATATCCCACATAAGATACCGTGTACCTTCCTTGCCACTGGTTTACATTTCGCGGGAAAATTTCATGTCTGACTGAATCGTAATCCCTAAGTGTTTTTCTTCCTGGACCAGTTTTAACTCCACTCCCCTATCTTGTAAATAACTCCTGAATTTCTGTTGCTTAGGTGCAAAAGTCTACATTTAGACGCATTAAACCTCAGTTGCCAATTTTGAGAACATTTGTGCACCGATTTAATTCATTTTGAAAAAAAAAAAATAGCCTGGTCCTGTCGTTAACCACCCTTCCCACATGTAAATCATCCGCAAATTTTGTAAACTTTCCCTGTATTCCCTCATCGATATCGTTGAGGAATATAAGAAATAGAAGTGGTTCTGATCCCTAGGTAGAGACAAAGAGTACGATTTACTCTTTGTCTCTTATCTTTTAGCCAGCCCTTAATCCAATGAAGGACTTTGCCATTAATCCTAGTTTTCTCCAATTTATATAATAAACTTTCATGGGGACTATATCAAACGCTTTACTGAACTTAAGGTGAATAATGTATAAGTTGTTTCTTGCAACCAACTATTTTATGACTTGGTGATGATTATTAACAATACTAGTGTCATGCAAAACTTTTCTTTCACGAACCCATGCTGTTAGCCAGTAAGGATATTATTCCTATCGAGATGGTCCTATATCGTATTCTTTACCTGACACTTCATGATCTTTTCCACCACTGAAGTCAAACTTATTGGTTTGTAACTGCCCATCATGTCCTATGCACCTCCGTTACTTTAGCAGGTAGTATAGTGGTTATAATCACCTTCTTCACACACTGGAGTAGAAAACAAGCGATTACCGACACAATACACTGAAGCCTCATAGCCTTAGTTACTTTAGTGCTTAACACACACACACACACACACACACACACACACACACACACACACACACAGCCGCGCGCGCTCGTTTGCACCTCCTTTGTGGAGTGGATTGGGGTAACATTAACGCTTCTGCAGTCCAGGGGAAATCGTCTCGAAGTCTAATGATGGTCTCATTAACATCTCAAATGGGATGATGGGCGTTTTTTTTTTGTTTTTTTTTAGTATAACAGGATGTACACCTGTCTACCCCCACATTCTTAGCTTTCCTCAGCTTCAATATCTCTTCCAAAAGATTCTGCCAGACCGTTATGTCATCAGATTTCTCAGCAGTCTGACTCCTTATCACCATTCCCTATTGGTTCAAATGGTCTTTTGGTATTAAAGATCATTGGTTCAATGATCTTTAATACCAACAGAAAGTACCTGTTGAATAGGTACTTTCCAAATGAATTTGCCATTTTGGCTGGGCTTTCTATGGCTCTTCCCGCTTCGATCAAGTAAGGCGCCTATTTGATTCACTATCTTCTTTTTTTTTTTTTTTTGTATTCACGTGCGAAAAGAACTTTTCGTCTCCATCAATTTTTAGCTGTATTTCGCAGTGATTCCTGCTATTTAGTTTTGCCTTTGTTATCCACATCAGTAGTTTTGTTAGATGTACGCTTATAATGCTCATATAAATCAATATCTCGCGACTGTTTGTGAATATTCCATCCTGTTTTCTTTTTCTCAATTTAAAGCTTAACTTCTTATCGTTCAATGTGGCAGCTTTCTATTGCGAAACTTCTTCACTAGAGAAAATGCCTTTGTAGCTTCCAGAATAAATTCCTTGAATACTTCCCATAATGAGCCCGTATCCAACGGTGTATAGTTGAATCTCTAGTTAGAGCTAAATAAACATCTTAATTCATTATAATTCCCTCTTTTTAAATCGAAGCCCTTGCCTTTTCCTATAACCACAGAAATCTTTTTAGACTATTCCCATTTCAGGATACTGGGGCCAGTAACAGCTGTAACTGTCTGAACTGTCAAATATTTAATACAGTTTGGACCTTTGGTGAGAACCAAGGATCGACAGTCATATAGATGGCGCATAAATCGGTTTCCATATGGCGTATTGCTAGTCCACGAATTCCAATCGAAATCGGTTTCCCTATGGTGTATTTCCAGTCCAAGAATTCTAATCTATAGTATAAGAGATAGGTTGCAATCACACGTGGCCGCTTATTCAAGCTGCCCAAAGAGATTTTTTGTTATAGTATATGATGAGAGCCTTGTCGATCAATTCGGCCCTGGAAAGATTGTGCAAGGCTCAAGGGGTAGAATTTTTTTCAGCCTGGACTGTACTTGTTAACAGGAGAGATTGCTTCTACAGGGATGGGATACACTTAAATAGAAAGGGTGCAAGAATATTTGCTGATGCTATCGAGGCAGTGTTAGGTGGGTCGGAAAACTGCTAGCTTGGGGGGAGACAAAGACCAATAGATTGACAGTAGCCAATGGCAGAGGTGAAAAAGATTCTTGCACTGCTTCTATTAGAATGAGCAGAAGCCTGAAAAACAAGATGCATGGTATTTCAGAGACTGCTGGGAGTCATTGCGGTACAAGTAAACACATGGGTTGTGTTAGGGTAGCTAAGAATAGAAACAGGTGCAGGTATACTTGCGTGTACACCAATGCTAGGAGTTTAGTAAATAAATTTGATGAATTTGAGGTATTGCTCAAAACATCAAAGGCAGATATTGTTGGGATATCAGAGACGTGGTGTCACACAGATATAAGGGATGCAGAACTGCAATTTGGGGAGTACAACGTCTACAGAAAGGATAGACAGGATAGGAAGGGGGGAGGGGTTATGCTATTAGTTAAGAAACACATAAAAACCAAGGAAGTGAAGCCAGTCGACATCGCTGGACAGTGCAGTGTTGAGTCAGTTTGGTGTGACATAAGCATTGGGAGATCAAAATTGAGAGTAGGAGTCTGCTATAGGCCTAATGACTCTGATGAGTATAATAAGGAACTGTACAGGGAAATAGAGTGGGCCAGTAAATCAGAGAGTCTTATAATGGGAGATTTTAATTTCCCAGATATTGACTGGAATTTGGGGGCTGGTTACTCACACACTAGCAGGGCTTTTGTGGATTTATTGGATGATTGTTTTCTACATCAGCATGTTCGGGAGGCAACTAGAGGGAGTAATACTCTTGATTTGATTATCAGCAGTGATTTTTCATGCATTAAGAATCTGCAGATAAATGAACCACTAGGTGGCAGTGATCACAGTGTGCTGAAGTGGGATTTACTCAAAGAGGTAACTACCATTAGGGGTAAAGGGAAGGGTTATTGCTTCCGTAAAGGCGACTACGATGGACTGAGACAGTATTTAAATTCTATACAGTTGGACCAACTGATGATGTTACCAACAGCAAATTCAAAATGGGAAGCATTCAAAGAACTTATCTTGGAAGCTACTAGGCTTTACATACCAACTAAGAAATATTGTTCAAGGTTTAGGCCAAAATGGATGTCAGATGAACTAATGAGGCATATGGCAGAGAAGAAAAATGCATGGGATACATACAAATTAACACGTGACACAGAAGCCTATGATAGATACAAGTTGATATGCAACCAAGTTACAAAGGAGGTTAGGCAGGCGAAGGCAGATTACGAGAAATCTTTGGCAAGGGATGCAAAGAAAAACAGTAAAGAGTTCTTTACTTATGTAAACTCTAGAAGGAAGGGGATGAATCAGATTGGTCCACTTGATATTGATGGGTCAACTGTTGATGATCCTGCTCAGGTAGCTAACAAACTAAATGAATATTTTGCATCGACATTCACACATGAGGAGTTATTCAGCAAGTGGAATGCCAGAGGTGTATTCAACTCTAGCAGTAAGCTACAGAATCTTGAAATAACTGGGAGTAAAGTGGAGGAGAAACTGTTGAAGATAAACACAAGAAAGGCACCCGGGCTGGATGGGATCTATCCAGTTATATTAAAGGAGGCAGCAAAGGAAGTAAGCAAACCCTTAGCCATAATTATGAGAGCTTCCTTGGACTCAGGGGAGGTACCCATAGACTGGAAATGTGCAAATGTGACCCCAATTCACAAAGGAGGATCAAAGGCTGACACAAGTAATTATAGACCTGTGAGCTTAGCTTCTGTTCCAGGAAAATTAATGGAGGCACTGGTTAAAGAAGCACTGCAGGATCATTTAGACAAGACTTCAGTTATAGCTCAGACACAGCATGGTTTTGTTAAGGGGAAGTCTTGCCTGACCAACTTGATTGGATACTATGATGCAGTCACAAAAGAACTGGATGCAGGGAATAACTTTGATATTATATACTTGGATCTTAGAAAGGCTTTTGATACTGTTGCACATGGAAGACTGCTACACAAATTGGAGCAGTGTGACATTGGAGGCAAATTGCTGCTATGGATAAAGGGGTGGTTGAGGGGGAGAAGACAGAGAGTGGTAATCAATGGACACTGCTCATCGTGAACTAATGTTATTAGTGGAGTCCCTCAGGGCTCAGTGTTGGGTCCATTATTGTTTTCTGTATTTATAAATGATATTGATGATGGTATATCGGGCTTAATGTCCAAGTTTGCAGACGATACAAAGGTTGGCAGGGTTGTCAAGGACACTACTGACACTATGCTGCTGCAGCAGGATCTGGATAGGTTGAGCAGATGGGCTGAGAGGTGGCAAATGAAGTTTAACATTGACAAATGTAAAGTACTACACATGGGAAACAGCAACCCCAGAGCAACGTATCAACTCTGTGGTACTACACTGACAGTGGTAGAGAATGAAAGGGACTTGGGGGTGGTTGTGCAGGCAGATATGAAGTTCTCTGAGCAGTGCAGACGGGCTGCAAGAGTAGCTCATGGAGTATTGTCAATGATATACAGGAATTTTTCCAGCAGGGATAAGGAGGTGATTATTCCATTGTATAAGGCGATGGTCAGGCCACACCTGGAGTACTGTATACAGGTCTGGAGGCCTCATTTCAAGAAGGATGTAGAGCTGCTGGAACGAGTACAGAGAAGGGCAACAAGATTAGTGAATGGAACAAAGGGGTGCTCTTACGAAGAAAGGCTTAAGTTTTGCAAATTACAGTGTCTGGAGACTAGGCACCAGCGAGGTGATCTGATAGAGGTGTATAAAGCCTTGAATGGTTTAAGCATGCTCAATGCTGATGGGATTCTTCCTCTAGCTCAGAAAAATCACCTGAGAGGGCATAAATTCAAATTGAGGAAAGACAGATGTAGGATAGACGTGCGGAAATTTGCCTTTAGCCAGCGGGTGGTTGGTTGGTGGAACAGACTTCCACCCCTTGTGGTGGAGGTTGATAGCCTAAATAAGTTTAAGGCTCAGCTGGACAGGTATTTTGAACGAACAGAGGGATGAAGTGGAAGTGGGGGGTTTTTTTTTTTTTTTTGGCTGATGCTGCATAAGCTTGCTTTCTTGCATCAAATACCTCTACTAATGCTAATGCTATACTCCGCAGAATCATTTGGTCTGTAACACACCTGAGCTGTCACTTCTCTATACTGCGTCATCTTGCACCACACAGCCTAAACGTCCATTTTAATTCTATTTGATTCTGGATTTGGTATGGTTGCGTTTGGAGTTCTTTTGATACTTTGGGTGAGCTCTTTCCATTTGGTACACTTTCTCTCTCTCTCTCTTGAACACGCTGTATTCACCATAATGGAATTCTTATATTTGGATGGTACCATGTCTCCCTTAGTCCTCCATTGGTTTACCTAATCGAAATCTTAAATGCGCTTATTTATTTACAATATTCTCACATTAGTATTATTTAGTATTTATTCTATTTTAATCATTTAAAATTTAATCTTATCCGGTATTACTCTACTGGGAGCCATTATTCATTGTTGACTGGATATGATCAAGGAAATTAGATCAGCAGCGCAGTCTAGTGGCCAATGTAGAACTCTTCTAGAGCAAGTATTGAATTGTAATACTGTATATAGTGAATTATGACTCATTGCGTGCGTGTTAGCATTGGGAGGAGGAAAGTTCATTCTAGTTTTGGTTTTAGCTAAAGCAATCACTGCCATCTATGAGTCAATGAAGGAAATGCAATGAATATAAAATCGTTATTTTTATTAATATTATTTTTTTTATAACTCCTGAATATGAAAATTTGTTTCACTAAAGTCGAATATATCATTAAAACTTTTGTCTTTAAATTAAATAATTTATGATTAAATGATTTATTTTGAAACGTGAGTTGGTGGAAGAATCAATGGACTTTAAATTGCTGCCAATAAGAAATATTCAACAACCTATATACGTTTAAATTCTCTTTTCTGGATCATTTAGACTGATCGGCGAAAACAAATAAACACTTCGATTTTAATTACAGTTCCTGTAAAAATCGTTTCTCGGCAATAAACACTTCAGAGAACAATTAAGATAAATTATGTCAGCTTTTCCAGTGAGTTGATGGACAATCTCTTGGTAAACGGAGAAAAATGGGTGGAGATCGCAAACCAAAACGGTGACAGAGGTTCTGTGACAGATCGCTACTGTTCCCACTATACAATTAACCGAAGATTGGGTATTGTGGATAGATATCGATGTAAAAGTACCTCGCAGGTGGGGTGGCGAAAGTCTCTTGCCAGACGACGATCATCCTTTAAGTAAAAGATGGGCGTCGATAACGTCATAACACACCGACACCCCCCATTCAACGTTTCTCATCTTTATTATGCAAATACTGCGGCCACCGCTTCAGGGTGGAGTACTATCGACTGCTGTGGAAGCAATCTCTTTAATACGCCCAAGTAGCGATGAAGTGTTTGAAAACCACGCCAAGGAGTGTTTGCGTGTAATGTATGGCATGATCACGGTAAAGTAGACCGCATGCGGATATTTATTGCGAAATTTTCGGAACGATCCCGTATGTCCATTAAATTCTCCATAACCGAGTCGAACTTTACATTAATATTTGACTTACGATGCTGCCCATTTCCTATTAGCAACTCATGCACACTGTACTGGATCAAACCTAGAAAAAAATATATTTTTTATTGGAAGAAACATTAACAAAGACATAATAGATGACTTGGACGTTGTGGGTTGGTAAAATTTATCGAATGGATAGCGCTTGAATGCGTACTCGAACACGATTCTAATAAATGTGACTGAAAAAATAAAATAATAAAAGAAACGCATTAACAGAATGGCTTTATCTTTCAAAATAAACATATTTCTGTCGTGCGAGGGACAACTACCTTCTCTGTGATTATTTCTGAGTCGCACGTGACTTTAAATCTTCGTGCAACCGACGGACACTCACTGGGAAATCCCCGGCATTACACGAATTAAAATATTTTCTCCCGACTCGACCAGCAACAGCTGCTCGGTAGTCACGTGAGCAATAGTCACGCAAATGCTTCCCTTTTGCGATATTCAGTTTCTTTATTTAGCTGCGGAAAACGGTGATTACGAGAGGGAGATCAAGACATTAGAACATTTCGTGTTCGGGGACTAAGCCGCAGCTTAGAATACAAATCAATTTCTTTTAACTGTGACAGAAACACTTAGTGATTAGCCAATCCCACAGTTCGTTGGGCTCTTCTAGCAATCATACCCGATAGGTGTTGCGCAAAAGCCTTTCATTATTTAAGGGCGTTCGTAGTTTTATGACAGTCGACTCTTATTATTCTGTATGAAAGTATAACCCTTTGGATGGTCATTATTCTAGAGTGGTGAACTTTTTTGTGTGTCACTAATCCTGCAATAGAAGTTTTCCATAACCTTTTCAATACTTCACACAATACGTAATCCTTTTAGATGGTCTAAGTCTTACCTGAGATTTCTGTATCATTTAAATGGCTGTTTTTGCTAAGCCTAAATTGATTTACACGAACAAATGCGATATTTTTTATGCGTTAGACCGCTAAGTAATACAGACAACTGAATTCTTCGATCTGCTTATCAGTTAAGATTCCCTGAATAACCGAAAAATGTTTCTTATATAGATACACTGATAATTTATTGATTTCTTTGAAACCAATCGATAATACGAGAGTGAGTCAATATAAGATGAATTTTCATTTCTCCCTTTTAACAAATGAAAGATCTCCCATTTTAAATTCCTGCGTAGTCCCTCAGGGGTACGCAAGAATTTAAAATGGGATGGGGTTTACTTGTTAAAGGGGAGAAGGTTGTGACTGTTAATTTTAAGGGGGAATTGTACCCCAAAACTATCCCCTTGTGTACTATCCTGGAATACGTACTGTATTGGTAGTTTTAGCGATAGAAAACTCATTCGCAGTATCGGTGGTGAAAGAGACTTCAAAATGGAAGCCACTCTTTTATTTCGCCACTATTCAACACCGATGTATCACCCGATTTTTACCGTATAATTAAGGAAATAAGTGTGTAGAGGTTGGAGGTGGTAACTTTAATATTATTAAAAAAACGGCTGGCTATGGTCCAGGAACGGAGTGTGTCCTCAGAGGTACTGCATTCACTGTGCTTTCTATGTTTGCAGCAACGAAAATGATTGCTCCGTTATCAATTGAGCGCTGTGGCGTTGGCCGATGAGTCAAGGTTCTGCTTGGAGAACAATGACAATGGATCGGTATATTGGCGACGCTCTGGTGAAGTAGGAGTTCCTACTTCTGTTCAATAAACGCATCCAAATCGAACATAATGAATCATGCTGTGGGATACCATTTCTTATGCCGGTCACCACTGGTTTCTGTTCAGTGTGATGTCACAAGACTGTGTTATTAAACTCCTTAGACCAGTCCCTTTTCCATTTCTTCAACAGTTCCACTACCCTTTATTCCTACAGGACAATGATCAGTTTCATACACTACAGATGTCAGACAGTTTCTCTGCACTGTCAACATGCTTCGCTGGACTGCTCTGTAATCCAATTTTTTTCTCGTTGAGAACGCCTAGGACATGATAAGACGGCAACTTAGAGTCATACTTCAACCAGCCCAAAGCACAGTGGGTTTAACATAAGAGTTAACTCAGGTATAGAAGGATATTTCTCACGAGGATATCAGGCACCTTTTTAACTCAACGCCAAGATACAAGCCGTGAAAATTACGGTTTTCGTATGATGTGTGCTGGTTTTTCGCAGTATATGAATTTTGTTGTGGTGTTGCAATCGATTTTTACCCTTATCTGTTTTTGTATCCAGCTAAGACAAATGAATCAACACGGTTAGATAGCGCCATTCTTCTAATATTGAGTACGTTAGTTTGTTGGTTATGGCTTAAAGGCACTCCATGCTGCTCAAAGTATTAAACGGCGTCATTTGGATCTACTGACAAGAATAAAGGTTGCTGGTGGTCAGTTTTCAAACAGCAATAGTTGCAGCTCAGTTTGAGCTTCATTGGCTACAACATCGCAACTGATCATTCTTTGCAGTCCTAATAATGGGGGTTGACCGGTCCCTTTTATAATGTTCCTACCAGCTGAAAGCGCTGATCGTTTATTTGTGACGAGTGGAGACTCGAACCTGAAGCACGAAACTCTATCTGTGAATGTACTTGCCTGCACATGAAACTGAAAAGAAAGATGTAATTCATTAAAATAAATATAAGAAATATTTTATAAAAAATAAAATATGAAATCAATTAATTCTAAATAAGAAATTACTCTTAACTTAATCATTAATAATTGACTTAATGTAAACTACTTCTTATTAGTTACATATTTGCATATAATTAAGTATTAAATATCAATTTAAGAACAGTCAGAGTATAAATGAAAAACAGCTCATAATTTTAAACTGTTTCAACCTACACATTACTTGCCAATCTGGTTACGTTCTAAATGAAGTAGTTTTAACATCGACAAAAAACACACCACAAGTGATGATGCAATTCGGTTAGCTTTGTTTACAACCAGGACAGTTATAAACCTATGTGCTACAGTTTGATAAATGTAACTTTTACCCGGGTCCAATCCTATCTACATCAGCAAAAATATGCAAAGGGCATTTTAATTCTTGGTGGCCACATTACAAGTTTAGCCTTTCAACTTTTTTTTTTTTTTTTTACCTTTGTGTCAGTAGTCCAAAGTTAAGGACGGGAATACTAGAGATTTGTGATCTGACTGTTCAGCTGTTCGAGCAATATAGGCTGCCCACTCCTCGAAGTGGTCGGCCTATATTGCTCGAACGCAAAAGATCCAATTTAATGGATCTTTTGCTCTGTAGTATATTTTAGGCCTTTAATTCCTTAGAATGTGACTTAGATGTGTACAAATGAAAATACCCAGCATCTAAAGAAGGTTTCATTCTGCGAAAACCATGCGTATTTTGTAGCGAAGATTATCAATAACATTATCATATTTAGCTTATAAGATCAGGTAGAAAAGTGTAGGCTATTGGTTTGGTGAGTCAAACGTATATTCCAAGGATGACTCATTTCAACAGACTTTCTGACGTTGGCTGCAATGTCTCTAACAAACAGTGGTGTGAACGTCTGGTTCGTTAACAGACCAGACGTTCTGCATGACACATAGAAAGGGGTGGCGCCGATCACGAAAGCACCAATGCGGTTCAATAAGCCAGGATATTCAGAGTTCCTTACACTTCAATTTAAATTGCGTGACGGGGGTGTCACTGTGCCCTAATTCACAAACAACTGGTGGTTTCTGTACAACGGAGCTGTTTCATACTCCATCAGTTTCTATGCTCTTAATAATTCACTCATGGACGGATATCGTAAATGGATTACTGTCTAATTTTCCTAACATTACAAAACGTAGGTTATTCGAAATTCAGACTTCTGAAGGAGTCAGAATTGTTTCTTTCCTTATTAAGCCAATTTCGTGTCCATGAAATTGCTGGAATCATTAGAAAAAAATGACGAAATACTATTATTAAAGAGGAGACTAGAAATACCAAGAAAAAGAGAGAAGGAAAAAAACGAATTTAGTTTTCTTCAGAATGATTACAAATTGTCTTCAAGATTTTAAAACTTTAATAAAAAAAAAATAACGAAAACACAGTAAAAAAACAATTTTATAGGAAATGAAAGAAAACCCAAACGTTTCTTCCCTTTTCGTATTCAAGTTCATTATAGACTGCTTTTGTGACGCTGCAGACTTTAAAGAGGTATTCGTTTCCGTTATACATTTCGTAGAATAATGATACAGAACCATTTTCAAAAGTCGTATTTTTCAAATGATTCAAAGTTTTTGGCACTGGTGAGGAAAAAAATTATTTTTGACATTGTCTCAGGTGAGATTCAATTAAGGAAATAAACTGACAAATGAATGGTTGTCTACGTCCTGTCCAGCGATGAGGCAGTTGCTAATTCAGGAAAGTTAAAATCTCATTGTGGAAAATATGGCGGCTGAAACAAAACATCTGGTTTTTGCTGGTAGAGGAAGAACGAGGCATAGCTTTGTCTCTGTATACGTTGACATTGACTTTTGGCAAGAAATTAGTTATAATTTCTTGTCAAATCAACAGTTATAGGGTTTGGAATGGACCAGACGCATCAAACGTTCAGGATCAATAATGTCATGTGTATCCATGGTAAACATACGCATAGAACGCACGCCACAGTCATCGGTAATGTTATGTGTATACTAGGTTATTAAAAATAAGATATGCTATCAACGACCATTCCATTTTGTAAAATTTTCCAGTCTGAGAAACTTTGTGTTGTTTCAGTCATAACAACACAAAATTAGTTAACTTCATGATTACTTCCATTATGTTCAACGTGGGGATGCAGTTTGTCGCTTCCTTATATGCGAACATTATACATGTTAGCCTTTTCTCTATGATGAAACGTCACCTCGTCCCTGAAACTAATTTTTTACAGGTGCAGGTCATCCACTTGTACAATTTTTTGCAGGTACAAATCATCAGCAAGCTAACCAACCCATTATCGGACATCAAAATTCGCAATTTTTTTTTATCCTTTTGCCATTTTTGGTAACACTTGCAATTTCTAAGAGAAGAAGGCAATGTACACCGAGTGGACAGAAATCATGGGATACCTACCTAGTAACGGGTAGGTCCACCTTCCTCCCGGATAAACGCACTCTCACGGCGAGAAATAAGAGTCCACCAGTTCACGAAAGCGTTCCACAGGTATTTCCATCCACGCTTGCTGCACCGCTGTCCATAATTCCATCGCATTTCTGGCTGGAGGATCCAAAGCTCGAACGGACCTTTCCACAGCATCCCAAATATGCTCCACAGGGTTCATGTCCGGTGAATTGGAAGGCCATTCCTTGGCGGTAAAATCTGTGGAATGCTCTTCGAACCATGTTCTAGTCACCACGGCTCTGTGGAGAGGCGCATTGTCCTGCTGAAAGAGTGCATTGCCGTGTGTGTACGATGACCGTGAAGGAATGCAGATGGTATACAAGGATGGACACGTAACCTGGACCGTTCAAAGATACGTCTAGACGTACCAGAGGTCCCAACGTGTGCCAGTTGAACATGCCCCAGACCATTACCGACCGTCCACCTGTCTGAATAGTTCCTTGTTGACATGACGGATGCATAGCTTAGTGCGATTTCCGCCAGATACGCACCCTCCCGTCCGCTTGAAATTACTGGAAACAGGACTCATCGACCAGGAAACCCATCTTCAATCATCCAGGATCCAGTGCCGATGATGTTCTTTCGCCCAGTTGAGGGGTAAAGTGCTGTGTCGTGGTGTTAGCAATGGGACTCTGGTGAATGGGCGGCTCTCATAACCTATTGCAGATAATGATTGGTATTCGTGGAGTCGTTTCTGGCACCTCCCTCGTTGAAGTCGGCAGTGATTTGTGCCACTGTCGCTCTCCGGCTGGCTGAAACAATACGAGACACGGTCAACAGCCACGCTCATCCACCACCTTTCTCTGCCCACCCAGTGTTTGTATAATGAAAATGACCTTCTTGCATTTCCCCGGTATTCGTCCCGTTTGTTGCTATCTCAGGAGTTTCTACATATAGTGACTCTTCCCTACTGCTGTCCCCTACTGAACAAAGTGACACATCACTTAACTTTACTCGAGAAGTATTAAAAGACTGTGTAGTTACTGACTCGTTAATCTCAATTACTTGTTAAACTGTATTTTGGAAACTTTTCATACAAGGCGCAATAATGTCCGAATTGGAATATTATGACAGGGAGCGTGCTGATCCCTCATCTCGGGTTAGATGTGGTTTAACGCCTCACGATCTTGAGACAACTCACAGGGATACAAAGTTCCAGAGAGCTAAAAGAAAAAGAAAAAGGTTAAACCTTAAATCCTGTATGGCTTCCTCACCTACCAGTGAACCGGACTCTGATGAATCTAGTGAACCTGACAAAGATGACACCAAGATAAACGATAAACTCCAAGGGACCCCAATTGATAAATTCCTCCAACTTAGAGATGTTCTTGAAAAATATATGACCAAGCCAGCCAACAGAATAACAGTGGCCACTAGGACCGATATCATAGAAATATGGTCCAAGATGGAAGGGATAATCTTACACCTCCACACAGATAATGAGCGCTTTGACAGCTAAACTCGAAATGCTCACCACGAAATGGAAAAATGAAATGCCACAATGTCCTCGTTCCTATTCAGAGGCATTGAGGAGCGAACAGCCAGCACCACCTGCTGTTGTTGTCGAAGAACAGATTTCCCAGGCCACTAAACCAGAGTCTACACCTCCAGATTCACGTGTAGTATTAGTAAAGCCCACAGACATGTCGAAGCTAGAAACAAGTGAAGCAGTCAAAAATGCTGTCACATCAAATCTTAAGGAGCAAATGAAGACCTTAAAAATCAAGAGTATGAGAAAGAAACGCCTACCCGGACTTGTAGGTGGGAGGCAATTTCTATTTTGCAGAAACCAAGCATCACTTCAATCGGTTTAAAAAGCAGAAGTGCCCAAATGTAAGGGACCATCAATCGTGTTGTTTGGCATTGATAAAACAATCAATCCCAAAGAACTAAAAGAAGAATTATACTATAAAAATCTCCACCCCCCCCACCTGAATGAGGAGCACATAGACAAGCATCTTATTCCAAAGTACTGTACCAAAACTAGTTCTCCTTCAACGGTATTCGAACTGGATCGTCGAACTATCTCCAGACGCTTGGCACATTTTTACCCAACATGAAAGAGTCTATGTGCGCTGGGATTGTCATCGGTTTAAAGAACATGTCGCATAAGTGTAAACAACGGTGGTCAACCTATGGCCATTGTGCCCAACACGGACATGAATTCAGCACACGCCCTAACAAAAACCAATCTGCCATTTGTGCAAATTGCAAGAGCAACAAGCTGCCACACGACCTCTCCATCAAATATTCAGCCTGTATCACCTATATCAAAGCCAAGAGTGCTTACCAAAACAGAACTAACTACGGATAGACATCCCACAAACAGAACATACCCCGAGATTAATTTTCTTCAAATTAACGCGCAACATGCAAAAACAGTAGCTGACCAGCACAAGAAGAAAAAATTGACGTAATTCTTATACAGGAACCTTATATGTACATATAATGGCAATATAATTGGATACCCCTTCTACTACAGAATAATCCAGTGCACAACTGAAACTCCCTGGGCTGCAATAGCAGTCAAGAATCCTGAAATAACAGTTACTAAGATAACATCCCTCTGCACTTCTATCAGTGCCTGCGCCGAACTTTCCACAGCCTTGGAATCTCTGCACGTGCTTTCGGTCTATTCTAGACCGGGTGCCGACATCGATATTGTAACAAATCGTCTTCAGACAGCTCTGGATACTCTCTCTGGCCCTAAAATTCTTGTCGCTATGGACGCTAACTGTGGTTCTCACCTTTGGCACAGTACCACACCTGACCGCACTGGGACACTTAGCGGCGAGGACGTCGGAAATTTCATCACAGCAGTAAACCTTCAGGTACTCGTGATTCGAGGGCGCATTCGATAGGATATGGTGGCCCAGCATCCTCAGGAGGCTCCGTCAGATCAACATCCCAACCAGCTTATATAAAATCATACAATCATACCTAACCTATACCCATAGCGCTGTCCACGATGAGATGCTATTCCGGAAATGGGCGTATTCCCGATACACTCTTGACACTGTCGAACGTGGATAGTGTAATTTCTGTACCGCCTCCGCAACAGAGTGACCCATGCATCTGACACCCACTGTCATCCTTCTTTCAAAGTCGGTTAACTCACGACGTTTATTATTATTATTATTATTAATATCAATTTATTTCCGAAGAAATGTCCTTTTACAGCTATGCAGCTAGAGGACATGAGTAATATACAGAGAAAAAACATAAAATACAGACATATGCATTGCATACAGAGCCAGATACAATATACGGCCTTAAACAGCCACTGGTGAAGATACAAAAATAAAGTTACAACAAATACAAAAACATAAAGTTACAACAAGTACAAAAACATAAAGTTACAACAAATAAAAGTGCATCCGGATACATCGAAGCGTGGATATTGCGGTATCACAGAGAGTCCACCTAGAGCATGACTAAGGCATACATGTCTGCAAGAATGGAAGATCTGTAGGTTCTGTCCTTGCAAAGTTTCTCAGCGTCTATGGCTAATCTGTTAAATATTTGGAAGGAGTTGTGTGGAAACATGTTGTCCAAGGAGGACATGCTACGCAGCTTCGATCTGTATGGGGAGGTGTTGGACTGGCATCTTCTCCTGTCGGACGGTCTGGCGATGATATCCCAAATATCGGGTGACCTCAGTTTTCCGGATAGAAGCTGAGAGAGGGTGAGAAGGTTCCTAGAGATGATGTGATACCTCCAAGGAAGCGTATTAAGATTGGTGACCAGAACAGATTTTGAGATTGTAGGTGTTAGCCCGGCAACCCTATTTAGCCATTTCAAGACCCAGAATTCCAGGGAGAGGAACCTGGCTTGGTATGATGAGGGTGCTGAGGACCATATAGTCGAGGCATATAATGGAATTGGGAAAATACAACGAAGAATGTATTTGATGATAAGGTCCGGGTTATGGAAGTTGGAGATCTCTTGTTTTACTGCCCATAAAGCCGAATATGTTTTCGTTCGAGTGGCATTAAAGTGAGGCAAGAAGGTGAGGTCTTTGTCCCAGATGATACCCAAATCTTTATGTCGGGTGACTTTTTTAACTGGAGAATTCGCAATAATGATGTCCACATCGTTGGTATTTTTCTTCTTGGTGATAGAGAGTTGTGCAGTTTTCTCTTTATTAATGGAGAGCCCAATCGCATGAAGGTAGTTTTCCAGTTCATGTAGCTGTCGGTTGGAGCTCACAGTGATAGACTGGAGAGACTGGGGGCATTTTGTGATGACGAAGAACTTAATATCATCTGCGTAGGTGGTAAAATTAGTACGGTTTGATAGGAAGGGTTCTAAAGATGCGGCGAAGAGGGCGGCAGAGAGAACGCCCCCTTGGGGGAGCCCTCTGGAGCAGAGAATGTGGTGATTATGGTTTTGATTTCTGATCCATAGGATCCTGGACTGAAGGAGTTTCCTAAGGAGAACTAAGATGTTGCCAGAGATTTTGAAATAGTTGCACAGTATGGTACATAATGCATGGATGGACAGATTGTCAAAGGCCGCCTTAATGTCGAGAAACACAATATCCAGTTGCTCTTTGTTGCTTAAGGTACTTTCAATTCTGAACAGTGTGTCCAAGAGGTTGGTGATCGTGGAACGTCCAGGTAGTACACTATGGAGGTATGGAGGTTTGTGGCCGAACATGTGATGGATGAGAGCAGGAAGTATGGCTTTTTCCAAGATTTTGAGAAAAGTGCATCCTACAGAAATTGGTCTGTAGTCATTAGGCAATTTTGGGTTAGACTTTTTTGGAACTGGAGAAACATAATATGTGTTCCAGATAGCAGGGTAAACTCCTGTTACGAGGACGGAATTGAATGCATCAAGCAAGAGATCAATGATATATACACTGCACAGTTTAACCATGAAAATTGGGAATCCATCCGGGCCAGTGGTAGACTTGTTCGGAAGACTGTTGATGACCTCAGTAAGGCGTTCCTTTGTGATGGCTATTTTATCCAGTGATGTCTGGTTAGCTGGTGGATTAACCGGAATAAAGGGGTTTGGGGCAGATAGGGGCTTAGTTGCGAGCGAGTTAGCCCATGCAAGGAAGGTGTCAGTGGACATGGGGGACTGTTGATTCTTGTTGGTGAAGATTCTTTTCCCAAGTTTCATTCTGTGTGCAATCCAGTCATTCTGCGCCTTTCTCCGAATGCGTAGGAAGCGTGCCCGATGTTTTTTATAGAGTTGGTAGTCGGCTAGATCCCGTGTTTTTTGCCATTTCCTGTATAGTTTCTGTTTCATGATGAAGGCGAGTTTTGCGTCGCTGGTAAACCAGTTCTTGGTCCTGGGAGACAGGCGTACAGATTTGGAGGCCCCTTCACAGGCGATGTCTTTTAACAAGTTTGCTAAATTGGTAAGCGTTTGATCAGGATGGCTAGCAGCAATTTTTTTCCAGTCTGTAGCTTTTAGTCTTTGTAGGATGATTTGAGGTTGCATATATTTTAATGAGAAGATCTTGAGTTGGGATTCTTTATGGTCATGTTGTTCAAGTTGTCTGGGAGAACATAGACATTCACTATCAAAGGAAATTGGGAGGTGATCTGATGCAAACTTAAAAATCGGCGTTGTGAGAGTAAGATGGTCAAGGTTATGAAAGAAGAGGTCTAGGTTTTGATGTCGTCTTGTAGGTTGCGTATGGGTTAGTCTAAGGCCTAGAGATGAGAAGGAGCATACGACGTCCTTCAAAGCAGCTTCGTGTCTTGGGGAGGGCATGTTGAAATCTCCTAAAACAAAGGTGAGCATGTGAGGCTTGAGGTGGGTTATAATCCAGGTAGTTAGCTCATCCCTTGTGTCTGGATTATGGTCAGGAGGTAAATATACCGCTACAACTTGAGTTCTCACTTCTTTAACTGTAAAAATTGCAGAAATGGCTTCAAATGCAGGGGAGTCGCTGAGTTGTGCACACACAAGGTGATGGATGTCTTTGTAAATGATGGAGACGCCACCTCCACGTTTGTGGTCCCTGCCGTTGCAAACATTTTTGTAATGGTGAGGAGTGGCCAAGTGTGTGAGTTGTCTTCCATGGTTAAGCCAAGTTTCCTGGATACAGATGAAATCATATTCGTCGAGCAGGAGGAGAGATTGCAGAGGGGCCAATTTGTTAACAATGCTGCGCACATTTTGCGAGAAGACCCTGATTGTGTGGCATGGATGGAGGTTTTTTGGAATAGATGATTGCTATTGTAGAGGACGAGTAAGCAGGGATTGCTGAGGGTATGGCCTTTTTTCGTCAGAGAAAGGTCTGATAAGTATGCCTGGAGGCCAGAAGTCGGGATCCAGAACTTTTTCGTAGGCAGAGGGTGAACATCTTACTAGAAATGAGGCGTAGCCAGTTTGCCTAGTTTTAAGCTGTTTTACTTCGATGCGGACATTGTGTTCCACAAGAAACATTCTCTTTATGGAATCTGGGATTGTTGAGGGTCCAAACCGGGAGACAAATATCTTGGTTCTGGGCAAAGCGACAGAGATGTCATATTTCTCTGCGAGCGTCTGTTTACTAGGGTGAGTCTTTGATAATCGCTTGTTGACTAATGTTGTTGGAATTTTTTGGTTGCCTTCTAGTGGGGGAGAAAATGGGGCGGGGCTCTTGCTTCTCGAAACACATCTCTGGTCAGCGATTCTCGGTTCAGTAGCTTGGTCATGTCTGTCGTGTGGTACAATATGATCATTTCTTTCGTGAAACAGAGTCAACTTATTAGTGTGGTTCACTACACGGGTGGCTTTGTTTACTTCCTGTGGACGTTTGTCGCTTTTCTTCTTCTGATCCCGATTCTCAAGTGATTTAAGGAACTTGCAGTAATCTGATTTGATTAGAAGAGTTTCAAGGGCGCTTTCATTTTCTGTAGCCACCCTACAGGGATTCTTATTGTGCAGCTTTTCTTTTTGTGTAAGCAGTTCGGCAGACTCAAGGGGTGTTGTTTGCGTGGCTGCATCCCGTTTTGTGACTATGCAGCGGTCATTAGTGCAGAGACACCGTTCAGCACTTATTTCCTGAAGGGTGCGAGCAATTGTCCCGAGGACTTCACACAATTTTGTAGATGCTTCCTCGATTGCTATTGTTTTTCTTTTCCAATCATCCTCCTGCACCTTCAAAATCTGTCCCGCAAATTCTTTTTCTTTCTTTGCTACATGAGTTTTTAGCAGTGTTATTTCTTTCCGTATCGTCATTAAGCTGGGTAGTTTGGGTGTGGCTGACGTTCTGCTGTTCGCTGTCGGTGCTGCTTTAATATTTTTGGTTTGACTACTACCATCCAAGTTGTTTTCTTTCAGGAGTTGGGGGGTTATTGCAATCTTGCGTTTTGATTTGGCTTCGCTGCGGACAGATTTGAGTTTGCGACTCATTCTCGTGTGTTTCATACGATTGATTGTGCATTCCGAGACTTCGCTCTTGCGGGGAGATGCCCTTGAAAAATCGTGGCTATCGGAAGATTTGTTTTCTTGGGCGGCGTTACCCTTACTTTCGGGTATGTCCCGGTGGTTGCATTGTGGGATCACTGCGGTGTTTATGCCCGATAGGCGCTTTGCCACTTTTTTCATGTTGCCGAATAGGGCTGTTAGTTAGTGAACGGTTGATAATTCTAGTAAGGAATTCACTCTGTTAGGTCGGGACTCCCAAGGACGAAGAGAGGGGAGGATTCTTTTAGCTTCAAAACAATCAGCCCACGCAGTGAGGGGAAGCTCGCACGAACGACCTTGAGAGAAGCTAATGATTAAGGGACGGGACACAAAAGGCACGTAGAGCGCTGTTGGCTTTTGATATAGCTAATATTAAAATCATAAATATCTTTTTACCTTGTATCTTCTGTCCGGAATCACTTAAAGATCTGGATTGGTGACTTAAATCCGCGTCGGTAGGTATTAAACTTAAGCCATAGGGTTACTGTGGCACTGAAATATTACAGATATTGGAGGAGCACGTTGTAGGACGTCAGCACTGCTCGAAAGATCAGGGATTCCATACTGACATTGAATTTCCGTCTACGTGAATGCAGTGTACCTATGACCTGCCACCCAGTGGGTTCGTCCACTTGCGAGAGCGATGACAGCGCCGCATTGCCCAGGAACCAGGTGTCCCACGAATTCTGTCCTTTCAGTGTATATAGGTTTTTTTTTTTTTTGATTTGGTAGTTGTTGGTGCATCGGCTTCTGTGGCCATATTGCACCTCCCAACGTTTTTGCAGTACTTTGATCCAAGCCCCAGGCGGGAATCGAACCCGCCACCTTTGGGTTGCCGGGCAGGTACTTTACCCACTCGGCTAGCCCGGGCGGCCGTGTATATAGGTAAAGGCAGCACCAAGAATATTAGTTCAAATCCACCGCGTGTCATTGTGATGCTACAAACTACGTACAAAAGACCAGACATGTGAATTATGTCATGTTTGTATAGTAATGTTGTTACCTTATTTGTAACACATTCAGTTTTTAAGGGAAGGGGCAAAAAAAAAAATAAATAAAATTATTATATTAGAGTTACCCGTAATTGATTACATAAACCCGTATTTGTGTCCGTAAATTGAGTGTGTTCTCTGGTCGATTTGCTGGACGAAAAAAATCCCTGTTTCTGGGGGGAACTCCTGAGACCGACTAACTCAGCCACAGAGTGAAAAAAGCCCATTAAAGTTCCTCGTGTCATCGACGGGATTCGAACCCGGGCCTTTTCCACCCGGTGTGGGGAGAACGGTAACTATACCACTGTGCTATTCGCGCAGACTGGGAAGAGGGCAAGTCACTATCTCTTTCCGATGCATATATTTTCTTGCACTATGAAGAAATGCATTCAACCCTCTCAAGGACCATAGTAATTACGGTCGCTGTCCTTCCAAACCGTATGGAAAAGTCACAGATTCGAAACCCATAAAGGCATGTTATGTAATCGCAACTGAGTTTAAATGGTGCCGTCTCCTTGGTCAAACACTGATATGCACTTGACCTTTAACTTGACTTAACCTTTCAACTAAATTAAATTTAACTTTTATCATGTAGTTTTTCCAAGACGAACAAGTTAATTTTACTAATAATTATAATAATTCAAATTAATTTATTTTGAACTCAATTGACTAACATAAAAACAATAACATCAAATTAAAATTAAATTTGGTCTTTACCCTCTTGCCAGTGAATGGCAACTTGTATCATCCACTGGCCAGAGTTACTATCCCTATCAACTTGGCGGTAGACCTTTATTATCTGCTCTCAGCATAATTCTTTGAAAGAACTTTTTCTATATATTCAGAAAATGCTACATAAAATTCTTTTTTAAGAAACAACTCGTGTCAAGTTCTTGATGAAGACCAAAAGTTGACCACTCCAGCTGCATTCATAAATCAAGATAATTTGGACACTGGAGCATGACATGGAGATCTGTAGCCATTGCTTTGCATGAACACAAATCAGTATGAAATGATTTGTGTTTATGGAGTACTGTATTAAACTTCCAGTAGTATTCAAAACTCATATTATTAAAGACATCAATGAATAAGTAGTAAGTTCAACTGTTTTAAGAAATATATGTATTTAACAAATATAAAAAATAGAAACTATCATGGAAACACAAGTAAAACTTAATGAACCGTTCAATTTTCAAATACTTTTACTGAACAGTTCCTTTCAATCTATGAAAATAATAGATGGAATAAGAAATTAACAAAAAAAAAAAAAAAAAACTAAGCACAAGCGTTATAAATATATGATGCTTATAATTTGAGTGGCTGCCATTTTGTTTCAATATTGGTGACATAAATAAAAGCATCCATCTATCAATAAAAGCAAATTATCTCTTATAATATGCATTTCCTCCCTATTGTTTTTCTTTTATTTATTTATTTTTATCATAAGTTGCTTATTATACTCGCATTATTCTTCTTTTCTTTTTTTTTTTACTCTGCATCATTCACTCTGCCTCTAGAGGGAGTTGACCGCTGTTTAAAAGTACAAGCTCAGTAACCCGCATGAAAACAAAACCCTAAAAATGCTCTTGTGTTATACATAGTCTTTGAAGAGTATACTTCGCCTCTTTCTTTTCGTTTTTATAATCACTCTGATTTCATCAACATGGAGTAGGAGGAGACAGTAAACGGAAGAAAAAGGGGAGGTAAGATCTAATCAAATTTTTCCCCCGAGTTCACAAAAGAAAAAAAAAAAAAAGTGAATAAAGAAAACAATATTTGTCAAGACAAGATAGCTTCAACTTGAAATTATAAAGCCTTCATTTTCAGCGGTGCACATTACGAACTTTGTAACCGACGTACTTATTTAACTTTTATTGGAAATATGAACAAATTAAGAGACGAATCTGGCTCGAGAGGGTTTCTACTTGAAATGCAGTACACCATAAATAAAATTAAAAAAAAAACAAACATCAAGAAACTTTTATGACAAAAAACAACAGTTGTAAAATAAATTATGTTACTTTGTTTGCAACTTTTTTTTATATTTTAATAAACAAACTGAAATCAGAATGTTCTTAGTATTAATGTACTTTTATCCGTTTTAGTATCAATAGATGTCATTTCATGAAGGCATGTTTTCCAAACTTCGTATTCATTAAAAATACTGAAGAATCAAAGTTAATTTTAATATCGCTTACAGTTACACCTTAAAAGTGTCATATTCAAAAGAAAAATGTCTGAATAAATTTACATTTAGGAATTATTGACATTACGAAAATAATTTAGATGTCATTAAAGAATCCAAGCAAATTTCTTTTATGAAAAGCGTCAGATTTCTGTCACATTAATAAATAATAAATAAACAGAGATAGGCAACTTCTTATTATAAACAAACTTTTCACAGTGTGTGTGTGTGTACAGTAGTAATCTGTGCTTTCTCGTGCAGCTCTCAGGATTTCTACATTAGTCTGGTTTCACTTGCACTATTCTACCAAAAGTAATGGGACACCCATTCTTTGATTGCGGAAATTGGTGTGACTATGAAATTATGCAAATATTTTAGCCTATAAAGGTGATCAGCGGTTAACTCTGAATTCACTCTGTTGTTGTAGCAGAGTTTGAAGTGCATCAGCGACTTACACTGTGTTGCGCGTTATATGTATGTTATGTCTATGAATTGCATGTACTCTGTGGTCGATTTGTCTGTTTGCTTAATCTATGGGAGAAAAAACCTCTTCTGAGATCGACTGACTCGGCCAAGTTGTAAAAAAAGGCCCATAAATATTCCTCGCGCGTTTGACGGAATTCGAACTCAGGTCTATTCCACCCGATGTGGGAAGGACGATGATTATATCTACACACGAGGTGGAATTCATTCTTTTCCGGTGTCTGATGGACGTGTTTGGAAATGGAGGATGCTTAGTGAATACTTTCTACCTAAATGTGTTTTTTCAATGGTGACATTGGAAAGGAGAGTGGGTAAGGTGTCATTATCTAGGGTGTTTCTCCTGAGTCCGGTGGCAGCGTATGAAACCATCAATGCTAGAGCGTAAATGGATGTTCTGGGAAATTCTGTGTTCTACATTGCGGTAATAGAATCGGCCCCTTACATCTTCCAGCACGTCAGAGCTCCATGTCACAAAGAGGATTCTGAACGCGTGGTTCGAAGAGTACAAAATTCGAACTCTGCAGGCTAGCTTTAATCTGAAAGCAAATGCCACCTTTGCGATAAATTGTAACTCATAATAAGGTCAAGGCCAAGACAGCCTTCTTCGGCAATAGCTCTTACGAATATGTTAAAGGAGGGGTGAGCGGAGCATCACCAGCTTTTTACCAGAAATTAGTAGAAAGCCTTCCACAACACATTGAGTAGTCATTATGGCCAAGGTGCTACTGAATAAATAAATTCTTTGAAGAAATGAATGTTTTGTTGATATCTATATTGATATCTAAGTCTGAACACACATATCCGACAAGTGTCCGATGACTTTTTGTAGGAGAGTGTAATTTCATATAACTATTTCAAGACATAAGCGTAAATAGGAAGGAACACAAATTACGTTGTTAAAAAAAAAGTGTGTAATAACCTGCTCAGAATAAATGTCAGCTCTAATGTGTTTATAAAGATTCCAAACTGACTTTATTTTGATTATTAACATTGCGCTTGCGAAAATAATGCTCGTGATTGTATTTTATTGCGCGAAATAAAGCTTTCCACTTTTACACAGCTGTTAAGGATGGAAAACCGACGTTTTTTAATCTTCAAAAACAGAGTTCCTGACTCTGTCTAATGATAATTTGTCTACATAACGTTTTTTTTTTAAACTCCAATGGTTGTGTAAAAGCTGAAGACCATGTCGCTACATTATTAATATTGTATTAGCTATCCATGTTAACACGACCAGAACATTTGAACATAATTTTAGCATCGTGCCATTAAGTTAATGGCTTTACTCACTTTTTGCCTAACAATCTTGTTTTATGGACGCTATTTTAATTTAATGCGTCTTATTTTAGTTTCCCTAAAAGCCAACGATAATTAGGTGGACGAAGCGCTTGCATAGATGCCACTCTGAGCGTTTTACATAAATACTTCATGGTAATAGCAACATTTGTTGGCCACGTGTCGAGGTTCCAACCATTTCTCATTTGTCGACATTTTGATCGCTCAGTTGCAGTTAAACCTAGTGGAAATCCCAGCTTGTGTACAGGAGCTTGTTACCAAATACAAGGGGGTTTTATAATCACTTTGTACGCACCGTTGAATACAAACATGCAATTGAGATTACTTGATTTACGAACTAGTGCTGACGAAGCTTGGAAACCCCCTAAATATCATAAGATAATTAATTAAAATTTCGATTGCAGAAGGCTATTTCATTTACGATTACTCACCTTGAATGCAAATATGATGGCAGGTATTACAAATGAAATAAATTTTTTGTAGTTGAATTTTTAACGTGTTATTATGATGTAGACTAAACTTAAAAAATTTATTTTAAAATAAATTTAAAATTAATTTAAATGAATCAATTTTGCAAATTTCAAAAATTAATTTTTACCTTTTTAAATTTTCTAAATTAATTTTGTAAATTACTTTTAAGTCTAGTTTTAATTTAATATAATTACAATATTGAAATGAAGCGCGCGTTTTTATTATATCATATCCATTTTATTTATTCTGATGTCAGTCATTGAAAGGTAAGAGAATATTCCTCTCTCGCGTTTTTGTGGCCGGCAGGATTTAAAGTAGCCAGTAAATGGCCTTAATGTTCACAGCAGAAAGCACCTCGCCTCTACCACGAGTTACCTTGCCATTGCATTACTTTTAAACTAATAGCAGGCGCTCTTTGGAAGGCCACCTACTATCTAACTTTATTTGTTTCGTTCTATCCACCGGTGCGTTAGCAGTTATGTAATTGAAAATTTCAGCTCCGCTGCAGAGCCCTCGCAATAGATGGAATGAACGAAGAGGAAAAAAGTGTGAGAAATAAAATTTAGTGCATGGCTGCCAAACGTCACTATTTGACCAATAGTGGCAATATTTTACTGGCCACTAGAATTGCTAATGGGTAGCAGCTTGCGATGGACTATTTCCACTGAAAGAACCTATAACTTTAACAACCCATATATATTTCGAGGATGATGGGGGATAGGGGGGAATTCGTAAAGGTCCAATTTCCTGCCGATCCGGGTACCGTGCTCGGTTTCCAGCACAGAGAAAGCAATGATTCCGATTTTCGGTTCTCCTCGTTAAATTTTATATTTTTATTCTCTCTCTCAAAACGTACCTAAAATCCGTTGAAGCCAAAGAAAATCGATCGACCATTGCGACGTCCTGCTTCATTCCTACCAACAGTCATTCTTTTCCGCCCTCCTTCGTTCTATAGTTTCCGCTATCAGCAAAAAGAAAATAGCTGAACGCTGTACAATGCAAATTTTTGTTATCGTAGCCTATGCGGAAACTAGATGGGCTTGTATATCTGACTCAACAGTTTACCGAGTGATTTCGAAATATTTGAGAATTTTTTTATTATTTCTGTATTTTTATTTTTGTTCTCTTGTCGCACTCTTGTAGGGCAGGCTAACGAAAAAAATAAAAAATTCAAATAGCCTCATTTTTTTTTCTTCTTAAAAAAAAAATATTTCTATTGCACGTTTATATTCTTAACTAAAATGGACGGATGTGGAATTTGGTAAAAAAAAAAAAAAAAAAATAGGGTTGTTTGAGAGAGAGTGAGAGAGAGAAAGAAATGTGAGTTTTTCCTGCAATAGAAATCTATCTGCATTGAACCGTTACCATAGTAACAGTTCTATGCAGATGTATTTGCTGAAGTTACAGTAATCTTTATAACAAGTTGACCAACCGGCGTACAGCTGGGTAAGATTAAAGCCACACGTGGGTATGAACATTTGGATTTTTTTTTTCGAACAAAGAATACTAAACTTATAGGACTAAACCTTTATTATAGTAAGCTGACAATCAGAAGTTTGCAGAATGGAAATATGTTTAAATTTTTCGACAAAGGTTACAGAGGTCATATAGAGGTCATATAGAGGTTACAGAGGTCATATAGAGGTTACAGAGGTCATATGGAGGTCATAACCAGGGTTATTATAGAATGGCGTAAGAGCTTGAAACGTGATGGATGACTATGTCGAAAAGTTGTACGCTGATATGTTTTAATTTCTTCTCTATTTCATTGTTCCACAATTGTCTTTTCATATAAACTTCTGTTACCTTACTTTTAAAACAGCCCTAGTAGTTTGTAATAGCAGTTTAATGCTTCCAGTTGGTAATTGCTATCTGTTTCTAGTGCAATACCGTAACAGCTCCTGGTAAAGGTGTTGCATATGAGAGATCGCTGGCATTATAGAAAGTTTTCTTGTCGGATGCACAAACTGGTTAAGCTAGTATTGTAACAGAACCTATTTTTTACCTATTATTAAAAAAACATTAACTGTTCATAGGTTCTATCTACCGAGATATTTGCAAATACGTACAAGGGTGTGATACATTCATTCAAAAGTACATGAAAGTGTGAAGCTATGCTATGTCCTGCATTACGAGTGAAAAGCAATTCCCAAAAGAGATTTTATAAATGTTGTTTATCCATTATGATATTTCACCGTTGAAGATCTAAATAATAATGGTTGGAAATGTCTGGCTGGATGCAGTCCTTTTCAATGAATCTCTGCCATGTTGAAATTGAACCACATCCGGAAGGCTCCCTCTTTCTAGGGGTTGTTTCTCTGCTTTCCTTTGTAATGTTACAAATAACATTCCCAATCACGCATCACTCTTTGTCCTCGTCTCCCAATTCGGCTAGCAGTGTATGGCAGTTTTCTTTCAACTCGCTATCCTGTAAAACATAAGGTATCCACAACTCTGCTTATAAGAAAGTATGTCAAAAGTTGAAGACATTTGTAAGATAAATTACTAGTGCTGAGAAACTTCGTGTGTAATACAGCAGCATTCTCTGTTGCTTTATTATCTTTTTGTTTGGGTTGTTTTACTTCAAACATATATCCTCTCCCTTTTGTGTTAAGGTTTTCGTCTCAGATTAGTTGCTGAAGAAATTAGGTTGTGATTTATGAACCGAGAGAACAATTAACGAACGAATATCTGGCAAAAAAAAAAAAAAAAAAAAAAAAGAAATGCGAGCAATCTAAGAATAAAAGTAGAAATAAAATGTCAACACAAAAATCACAGCATTTACTGTTAAGGTGAATAGAGAAAAGACTTCTCACTACTGAACAGGTACCTTAATGACTGGTTTCCGTGTTCGATATACAGGAAAACATCTTTGATCACAGAACACGGAATGTCTTACCAATGAGTTAGTATCAAACCAACTAGTTTTGACGCTTTTTGTTTTGGAAACACTGAATTGTAACTCGTAAGTCTCAACACCTTGCAGAAGGAATTAAAGTGAGATCCGTCTCGCAGAAAGGGATTTATAAACTCTTGGGGATGATAATATTTCTTCCTTTACTTAAATTTTTTACGTGAAGTAGCAATCGTGATGGAAAGAAATGTTGGGGCAATATCCTCCCTTCAGTCCTTTGATTCAATGCTGTTCGCGGCAGTGTCCTATAGAAAGCGATGAGTCTGCAGCACTATATCGATACATAAATTAATTAATAACCACCTTTTTGATTGGTTACAATTCCACTTTTTTTTCATTAGAGACCGATGAATAGGATTATAGAGAAGATAGTCAGACTCAAAAAAAAAAAAAAAAAACTCAAGATATCCAACGACTTCCATGGTCATTGTAATCAGCAGACTTAAATCCGATCGAACATGTGAACATGTATGGGACGCCCTTGGGCGTCGCATTGCGCGCCGAAAGCCAACTCCTCGGTCACTTGGTGAGCTAAGATCTGCGCTGGTGGAAGAATGGGTATATGGGCGGAAAATACGTATTCGTTGCCTACACCCTTATGTCGAGCATAGTTCACCGCTGACAGGCCTTTTTAGCTGTTGGAAGGGGTCATACGCCGTACTGATGTCATGTGACTATATTTTTGAGCATCTTGTATCGACTTGCATTATGTGACCTTTTTGGTAATTCTTATACAACCCCTAAAATGCCCCTTATACCTGTCCGGAGTTTCTCACTGTCTCCTCATTTTATCGTTATTCTATGGTACACCATCTTACCCAATTTTGTCCCGTAAGCTGCATTTTGTCGAGCAATGTATTTATGTGGACACAAAATTTGTTCTTTTTTAATAGGATACTCTGCAAGGGAAGATCTCATCTAGGTTTCAAATGACTGTCGAATGGTACTACTTTCAAACGATACGACTCTCATTAATATACTGCAATACCAATTTTGTTTTCTGAAATCTTGAAATCTTACACCACCAATCATCAAGTACTTAAATGCATCATTTTCCTGCTCCAACTTCCACAAGCAGGTGAATACACCGATTAAATTGAATAAACTTTGCTTATAAACGCTTACTTCAGAGATCAACGTGTTAGAAACACCGGACACAGAGACATCTCATTTCGTGCAGAATGCCCCAGATATCTTTGAATTCATTAGCAGTCTTGAAAAATTCCTTTTCGCAACGATAATAAGAACTGATTTTAAATTAGCTGGCATCGTCTGAGTAGCCAGAGCTTCAAGAACGTCTGTTCCTTTTAAATTTCCTCATTGCTCTTGCCGCAGCGATGCATATTCTAATTAGTTCCAGCATTTCTCGTGAAAAGAATCAAAAATATTAAAATGCATCGTCTCTTTCAGCCAACACCGTGGTTGTTCACAAAATAAATCTTCAGATTACTGTTTTAGTTTATCCACAAACACGGAGACGCACGCAAAATCTCAGAGTTCTCCATCTAAAAAAAGCTGAAATTTATGATATTAAAAAACTGTAGCCATTTTTTTTGATTTATTGAGAATTTTTACGCCTGTTTGCGGAGCCCTTGGCCTAAGATACATGGATTCTAAACAAAGTACTTTCCTCTTAAATTTTATCTGAATTTTTAGCTTATATAAAATTCTTTGAAGTGCAAAAATTTCCCATGCAACTTCCAGACTACTGCCTCGATCTTGAAGCGTATTTCTTAAATAAGGGCAGGTTGTAACAGCGTACCAAGAATGCTTGCACATCTTTCCTTAGATTCATAATTGGACTAAAGACATTCCATCGCGATTTCTTTGAATCGCTGAGAATTTCTGGGAAGTATTATATTGTTAACAGAATAGAAATGGAATTAAAAGTTCGTATTCTAAAGAAAAGAAAAAAAAAGAAACGAAATAAAAAAAGAAAGAAAACTAGAATGTCAATAAACGTCCATGTTCTTTAATGATCTAGCCTCTTGCTATCGGTTCCACCCCAATTACACTCCGTGTATCTCTTACTTTCTAGCCTTAGTTATAATTGGACAGCACACGGCCGAGATGGGACTGCTAATTACGTTTCTATGAAGAGTTGCACGAGACTTCTGTGATAAGGTATATTGATGGGCTGCTTTCACACACACTACTTTAGAAGGCTTTTATGATGCTTCAGAGTGTGGGCTATTAACGTTCAGCGTGCACCAATACTTTCATTAGACGAAGAGATTTCTACTCGCTTACTGACAATATGTCCGTCTTTATCGCTCCATGGTCATACTTTTTTGTTACTCAATCTCCGTCTTCGATATCATTTTTTTCTTGTGTTTGTTTACGGATCTGCTAACATCCATCCAATTCTCTGCACCGCTTTTTCTTACTGCAATACAATCTGCAGGGGCTAAAGTGATGCGCGTGCAAGGTCAAAAAGACCTTGCATGCGCACCATTTTGGCCCCTGCAGAATGTATTTAATGAAAATGGAATTGGAAAGTCACTTATTATGTTTTGCTGCTATTTCAACTATGACTACTGCTGGAGATATTTTGGCTAATTACGTTGAAGTATCTCCTAGCCCTACGAGAGGTTACAGTGCCCGGGTTTGCAATTCTCCAAGTGGCCGGGACGATTTTAATAATCTCCAAAAGTTTTAAATAACAAAAATGCTTTTATTTTATTGATTTATTTTATATGTTAGAATTTTATATGTTATAGGTGCGGTCATACACTTTATATCCGGGGCCCGCGTTAACTCTATAGTGTTATTTAGTGTAATCTTCCATACACTGCTTCGCTCTTTGTTCACTTATAAAAAATGCCTTATGCGCAGTTTCTTATACGTTCTTTAACAGAAGCAACCCACCAACTGATGTGAAGCCAGTAAGCTCCGAAACAGCTGTTCTGGCATTGCCTGCCTCAGATTCTTAATATATAGCGGGTTCACCTGTTGAGGTAATTCTGTACGATTTAAAAAGATATTAGCAATTTAGGCAGAATCGTAGATGATGGCATTTGTCTAAAGCTGAACGTAAGCCCAAGCCTTATCAGAAGTTCTTAGCCACGATCTTCAGTAGGAGAAGAATGGTCTCACATGATCGGAAATCCAACGCAGAAAAGCGTACAAATATTATTTGAAACTCATTTTGGTTTTTTTTTTTTTTTTTGTTTTTTTCCATTCTCTGGAAGTCGTTGTTGTTGTAGTAGGATTTTAGGAGCATCAACGACTAAGGCCATATTACTCCGTGTATACTGTCTGTAAATTCCGTGTGCTCTGAGGTCGATTTTCTGTTTGCTGGATGAAAAACCCAAGTTTCCGGGAGAAAAAAAACATGCTACCCTCGCCTGAGACCGTCTAACTCAGCCAAGTTGTGAAAAAATCCCATAAAATTTTCTCCCGTCATCGATGGGACTCGAACTCAGGTCTTTTCCACCTGGTGTGGGTGGACGGCAATCCTACCAACTGTGCTACCCATGAGGGCATTCTCTGGAAGAAATGTATTTACAACTGTACTGCAAATACCTTACGAGAAATCTCTAAAAATGACGCTTCAATAGACGTGATCGACCATCCTTCGGCAAATCAAAAGGAGAAAGTTTATTGATAGGGATAAACTAGTGCCACCTAGAATCAGATACATTCTACTCCATTTTCTCTTCCTTGAGGTTTAATAGTGATTAAAATACTTTTCAAATTGATTTGTGCGAAGTTGATATGTGTGTATGTGTATCTTTGCACTGCCCTTCTAAAACCCTTTATAATATTTTTTGTCTCCGATTTTGAACAAGATAACGTCTCCTTGGACTGCAAAGTGAATTCATATGTAACATTGAACAGATGACAGTGAAAAATCCAATTGAAGACCTAGATTTTCTCTCAGCCCATAGATCATTCTTGTTTCATCTCTGCAGAAAGACATATTTTATTACAAGCTCAGTGAATATAAACTGTCTTGCGATTAATGTGATCCAAAAGAGATTGAAAGATGTGGCTATGTGTCACGCATCTGTGAGGATTAAGAAATCAGCACAGCACAAATTCTAGCTGAATTTATTTGCAAGTGAATTTATTAAGCAAGTAGTCTTCAGACACTCCAACTTTTATGCCGAAACACGTTAAACGTCCGCTATCGCCTGAGTCACACGAATAATATAAACTCTCAATATACATAAATAATCTTTTATATATGTACATTCATATGTTTTAAAGTTAGCTCAGTGTGTGTTAATGAGCAAAGCAACAAAGGCTATGAGGCGTCAGTGTATTGTCTATAATTCTTCGGTCGGTTTGCTGTTGGCTGGACGAAAACCCGTTTTCCGAAAGGGGAAAAATCATGTGATCATAGCCTGAGACCGACTAACTCAGTTATGTTGTGACAAGAGCCGAAAAATTTCGTAGCATCATTGATGTGATTCGAATTCAGGCTTTTTAGATCCTGTGTGGGAGGAATGGTGATTATAACTATCATGCTCTCTGCGAGGATGTATTTTAAACGGGGACATTCCATATGGTACTGTACTTCTTGACGAGACAAGCGAATAAATGTGTTTTTAAATTTAGAAATTAAAACTTTAAAATGAAAAACGACGCTAAATCGAACCAACGTAATTCGAAAAGAAGGAAATCGGAGGCTGCCTGTATCTTATTTCACGAAAATTTATTTAATTTAAATGTTTTGTTAAAGTTTACGATTTTCATCCCAGCTCCCAAGCAAAAACATTAGTTAGAGGCTAATAAACTGCGAGTATTATTAAAGTTATTAAAACCTAATTAATTTATTAATTGGTGTGTAATACGATAAGAGGGACATGACGTTTACAGGAACTTTTTTTTAAGAATATCGCTTCTTTATGTTTCACAGATGGCAGATGGTGTAAGTCAATTTATAAAGAAGAAATTTCGAAATGAAATTACACAACCGATTCAAAAGGTAATCTAGTTAACAAAGTTGGATGCGACTTTCCCATATTTCCTCTCCATGAATTTCGTGCGGTGTTCATTGATCCATCGATCCGAGTGTACCCAAGGAACATTAGCACGAAAATACCCGGTTCCATAATCATTAATAAATATTGACATTCCTCCATCTACAATCGATACGTTTTGTAAGACAGCAGCAAAGGGAAATTAAGTTAACGCGTGACATCATATCCAGAAGATCGTGTTCCTCATTACTTTTTATGCCAATGATTTATCGCCATTGTGAAGATTTGCTTACTTTGGAACGAAAGCCAGACTTCTCGATGAGCAAACGCCAAGTTTAAATAGTGAATAAAAGTTGTAATACTTTACAACTGATCAACAACGGTACAGGTGTGATTTTGATTTTCGCATGTGTATAGTTGCATTGGAATTTGACTCGTTCATTCAAAGTACCTCTTTCGCATCATTTATCACAGCAATTTGATCGCACTCTCGTTCTTCTGCTTATGACACGATCGAAGAATACATACAGTTACAGACACTATATACGGACGCCTTATACCCTTAGTTGCATTGGCGCTTAACACACACCCCTAACCTATAACCGAACATAACCTGTGCCTCCTGACAGCAGCATGAGTCTATAGAAGCATCCTATTTACCTAGTTCCAAATGTATTAATGCGTGTGGAAGACTATTTCTACGACGTAGTGTAAATCGTTCAGACCCAACCTTTGATCGCATTTTTCAAATGGAAATATTTAAGGTGGAATATATACATTTAATTATGTATAGTGTGTATAAGTCAATATATTTATGAAGTATATAAATTTAATTATGTATAGCGTGTGTAATAAGCCTATATACACTGCCCTACCAGTAATATCAGGACACCTTCCTTTAGACAGAAAAAGAGCCTTTATTCTGTCATTTTTAACCTTTTTTGCTTGCTTTTATGACGGCCTTCAATCTTCGCGGCATACTCTCAACCAGCTTTTTGTAAATGTCAGTTGATATTTTTCCCCACTCGGCCTTTAACGCAGCCACCAGTTCGGCCTTGTTCTTTTGGCGATCTCAATGTGCACGTATCTGACGATCCAATACATCCCAAGGATGCTCGATAGGCTTCAGATCAGCACTCTGGGCTGCCCAATCCAACTTTTACACACCCATGTCCTCAAACCACTCTTGTTACGACTAGAGCAGTATGGCATAGCGCGTTGTCTTGCTGATACAGGTATGGACCTCCCCGAAGTATTGCCATAATGTCCAGGCTGTCCTGGTATTGCACAGCACTCATGGTTTTGTCGATAACGACTAATGGACCCAAACAATGAAAGGAGCCCCATACCATGACACTGCCTCCACCAAACTTCATTGTTGGGAGGATAAAATATGGAAGCAACTGTTCCCTTGGCATTCTCCACACCCAGGAACGGCCATCAGACTGGTAGAGTGCGAACCTCGACTCGTATGTCCATAGGACTGTTTTCCATTGTCCTACAGTCCAGGATTCGCACTGCTTTCACCATGTTAATCTGGGTCTAGCATTTTTTTGAGGTGTTGGGGTGATCAATTTGGGTGATCTTGAACGTGTCATCTTGCATGTCTATTTTTGCAATTGTCTGTTCGAAGCCCAGTGTGCATATTTATAGCAGGTTCTGTGGCGTTCTGCATAGGACCTGTTTCCCCATCAGGGAGCGGTGTCCGGATATTATTAGTAGGGTAGTGTATATGCATACTGTACATTTTAACGTCAAGATAAAAAAAAAACTACATCATGTACCAACAGAGTCAGTTGGGATTATCGACAGTAAGTTTAAAAAAAAATACGTGTTGATAATTTGCTTTGCTTGATGGGATAATTTAGCACCTTTAGTGAAAACTTTGGACACGTTGCGATGCGAAGTACTAGCAGCCATTTGAAGAATGTGCAGAAGCTTGTAACGCATAGATCATTTCTATAATTTTTACTCACGCTGTATGCAAACGTTTTCATAGAATTTGGTATCGATAAGGTTTTACCTGATCAAATATTTATGAATACAGGGTGTCGCAAAAATACACGGCATAACTTCAGGAATGAGTTCCTCATATGTAGACAATAAAAATATGTTATATCAACATAGTTCCGGAAATGCTTGGTTCCCGAGTTATTAACCGGAATGTCTTATCTCCCGCAGGTGATTTCCTTCATCATAAGGTACTGACAGAATCTGGTGGTTTTCCATTCCGACCATGTACTCAAATCAAGAGCAAGCGGATATGCACTTTATGGCAATGTCTGAAGGCTCGTCGTTTGTACTACGAAAGGTTCCCAGAACGAAGATGTCCAGACAGGAAAACGTTTTGAAGGTATCCATCGCCGTCTTTGTGAACATGGGACCTTTACACCTGGTGCTGCCGACAAAGGACGACCAAGATCTACGACTCCTGAAGTAGAGGAGGAAATTTTGGATGTTGTGCATGCCACTCCTGGAATCAGCACACGCAGAATAGCAATGCAACTGGCTGTTCAACGTTCGACTATTTGGAGAGTGTTGCGAGAACACCAACTGTATCCTTACCATCTGCAACGGGTACAGCAGATTACCCTGCGCGAGTAAGGGTAATCTGCTGGTGACTTACTCTGCCAGTGGTTCTTGCAGCAGTGTGGTACAACTCCTCACTTTCCCGACTTAGTGATATTCACAGATCAAGCACAGTTCACACGAGACGGAATCCAAAACTTTCACAATCAGCATTTATGGGCTGAGGAAAACCCACATGCAATTCTTCTTTCACATCACCAACAGCGGTTCAGCCTCAACATCTGGGCGGGTGTTTTTGATGATAAGTTATTTGGACCCCATGTACTTCCAAACAAACTCACAGGGCAGGCGTACAGAAACTTTCTGGAAAACAACATGCCTGATTTCTTGGACCACATGCCATTGATCATTCGTCAACAAGCACACTTCATTTCCCGCACATTTCAGCTACCTAGCCCGCAATTACCTGAATCGAAGGTTTCCTGGTCGGTGGATAGCTAGAGGTGGACCAACTGCCTGGCCTCCACGATCACATGATTTAAACCCACTAGATGTCTTCTTGTGTGGCCATTTAAAGTCATTGGTGTATTCGACTTCGGTAACTGGTGTGGTAACTCTCCGTTTTGTATATCTCTTTGTTTTGTATATTTATCAATGATATTGATGAAGGTATATCAGGTTTAGTGTCGAAGTTTGCAAATGATACAAATGTTGGCAGGGTTGTTAATGACAGTAATGGCAGTGTGCTACTGCAACAGGATCTAGAAAATTTGGGCAGATGGGCTGAGAAGTGGCAACTGAAGTTTAACCTTGACAAATGCAAAGTACTGCATATGGGTAGAAGTAACCCCAGAGAAACGTACTAACTGTGTGGTACTACACTTAAGGTGGTAGAAAATAAAAAAGACATGGGAGTAATTATGCAGTCAGATATGAAGTTTTCTGAGCAATGCAGACAGGCTGCCAGGGTAGGTCATGGGGTTTTGTCAATGATATATAGGAATTTTTCTAGCAGGGAAAAGGAGGTGATTATCCCTCTGTATAAGGCAATGGTCAGGCCACGCCTTGAGTACTGCGTACAGGTCTGGAGGCCTCATTTTAGGAAGGATGCAGATTTACTTGAGCGTGTACAGAGAAGAGCAACAAGATTGGTGAGGGGAATGAAGGGATCCTCTTACCAAGAGAGGCTTAAGTTCTGCAAATTGCAGTGGCTGAAAACTAGGCACCAGCGTGGTGATCTGATTGAGGTGTATAAGGCCTTGAATGGGTTGAGCACGCTGAATTCTGATGGGATCCTTCCACTTGTTCAGATTACGAACCTAAGGGGGCATAAATTCAAATTAATTGCTGGAACAAACTTCCATCTGTCGTTGTGGAAGTTGATAGCTTAAATAAATTCGAGGAGGAACTGGACAAACTTTTAGAGAGAATGGATGTGTGAAATTGTTTTATTTTATTTATTTTTTTTGGCCATTACTCATGCCTCTATTACTATTATAAGCGTTAATGTAAAGGTGTCCTTGAGATGACTTCTAAACGTTTACCATTTACTATTATTTTTTAAATTTAAAATATCACAAAAGTAAAGCAACTCGGAATTCAAAAAGGTATCCTAAACCAATGGGTATCAGAATCGTACATAGAATGAAAACTAAGATCCGGATATAGAGTACAACATAAACCAGGAAACTAGAACATCCAGGTCGAAGAATTAGAAAACTCTCTCTCTCTCGTGTCCTGTCCGTGCTTGCTTATATATTCCGACAATTCAGCGTTCTTAGCAGCGTCATTAATATGCTACGTAGATTGGGCTAAGTACGGCAAATCATGCTGAGATAATATGCTTCGAAATTCTCCTACATACTGCTGATTATTAAATGATTGAAAATTGATGACCGGGCTAATTACGCAGTAGCAGTAGAGCAAAAACAAAATATAAGCCTGCTGCCAAATGCTAGCATTTTTCAGAAATTAACGTAGGAGAAAAATTGTGAGGGAGAGAAAAAAGCTAAAATGAAAATTTGCTTTTTTAATCCGCGATTTATGTTTAAAGATGGGTGTATGGCGTTATCTCGCGTTATAAATGGATGAAGAAAGATGGCTTTAAAGGCTCTAGATATAAACACGATACTTAGCTGTTATATTAGGAGACAGATTAAAATGTGCATCGTCCACGATGAACAGCAACAGTTAATTAAGTTGCTATCATAGCCAAAAAGAAGCAAAAACTTTTATTATTAAGTTTTGTGTTATTGGAGTCTACTAAAAAATTAAATTTCTTGAAAGAATGAAGACATTTAAACAGTATAAAATGTCAAATAAAATTCGGGTGGTAAGTTAAACAGTGGAATTTGTAGTTGACACCAATCGTGTCTGAATCTGCGCCTTCACATCGACCCAGGCTGGTCACTTATTATCACACCTGCTCCTAAGAAACCTGAGTAACTAAAATATCGGTTGGTTCCTAGAGAAGTGTTTCTTCATCTGTAATATCTCTTTCAAAGATGAAAATATTGTGGATCTGTTGAGCCGAATTTTTTTTCAAACATTGACGATCTTCAAAATATATCTGGACCTGACATTCTTCATACTTTATGCGCTCATTCGACCAGGATATATAAAAACAACTAACTGCGACGAAGAGGGCTCGTCTGCCTTTCCTATCCCCACAAACTGACTGAGTGTCCACACTGGGTGGAAAAGACCCGAGTTCGAATCCAGTCGATGACGCGAGGAATTTTTATCGGCCATTATTCATAGCATGGCTGAGTTAGTCGTTCTCAGGCGAGGGTAGCATGGTTTCTCCCCGCCCCTCGAAACTCCGGTTTTTCGTAAAGCAAACAGAAAATCGACCACAGAACACAGAAGATGACATTTAAGGAATGGGGACTGTTCTAGCCGTAGGTTATGCGGTATTCAAAATGAAAGATGGTTAACCACCTTTGCTACAGTAATGAACGAAAAGAAGAAGAAGAATCAATGATAAAATTTATAAATTCAAAATGATACTTTGTGGTATTATTATTATTATTTCTCCCTGATGAGAGAAATAATAGTAACATAAGAGCGTTATATTCGGCTATTACTGTTGGTCGAGAAATTCTCTGATTGTCCTACAGGTGTTCAGGATTGCGACTTGCTGGAATTCCTTGTAGCCTTGTAGTTTCTGAGAGGCCTATTGCTACTAGGTTCTTTGGCACCATGCTGGAGGTTGACGATGATCGGGATGGTCGTTACTTGTTCCATATGCAACATCTCTCTGAGTTCCTGTCTTAGGTCTGTGTACTTCCTGATCTTTCTCTCGTAAGTTTTCCATCATATTTATTTACTATGCTCCTAGCGTAAGTGACATACAAGTACAGTATACCTGCAACTATTTTACTCTTAATAAACCCTTACACAGCCCATGTATTTGTTTGTGTAATTTGTAGTGTCCAGGAGGACCCCCACTTGGTCTTTAATTCCCTGACAGTTGCTTTCTATGTTGCTGCTTGTTCCAATAGAAGCAGTGAAGAATCACTTTCGCCTCTACTTGCGGCTACTGTTAATCTATTCGTCTCTGTATCGTCCCCTCAAGCTGTCAGTTTTCTGACTCAACCAACACTTCATTGATGGCATTAGCAAATATTCTTCTACCCCTTTTATATAAGTGTATCCCATCCCTGTAAAAACAGTCCCTCCTGTTAACAAGCATAGACCATTCTGCGAAAAATTCTACCCAATCAGCCTTGCACAGTCTCTCTTTGGCAGTGCTGATTGACAAGGCTCTTGTCGTCTGCTTCCTCTTATTGTCTGAGCAGGACTGCAGACACTTGTAGATTTTCGGTACCTTGCATTTACCAATTTTAAACTTCAATTGCCACTTCTAAGTACATCTGCCTAATTTATGTAGACCTTGCTACGGTAGTGCCTTGGTTTTTGTCATTAACCATCCTTCCAACCTTTATATAAAAACTTGATATGCCTTCATCAATATCGTTAATAAATACTGTAAACATTAAAGGTCCCAGAACTGGACTCTGGGGGGAATCCATTAATAACATTAGTCCAAGATCAATGCCCATTGATAATCATTTTTTGTCATCTTCCACTCAACCATTTTTTATCCAGATCAGTAACCTGCCTGTAATGCCACACTGCTCCAATTTGTACAGCAGTCTTTCGTGTGGAACAGTGTCAATAGCTTTACTGAAATGTAAGTATATGACGTGAAAATTATTACTGCATCCAGTTCCTTTGTTAATGAGTCATAGTATCTAATCAGGTTAGTCAGGAAGGATCCTATCACTTTAATTAACCCATGCTCTGATTTCCGAATAATTCCATTCTTCAACTCGGCTCTTCAAATGGGTTATATCTGGCCTAACTAGGTATATAAGGTCCTGAAGAGAATCAGTAAAATGAACGAAGACTGTATATTTTCACTGATTGAATATACGTTGAAGAGATAAGAACTGGAAGCACCAATAAAAATTTTTGGAACGTAATAGGAGGCTGGATTTCATGAAATTTACCTTCAGGCAGTCGTTGATCATTTGAATAAATTTTCTGCGATAATGATCTAGGAGGAGAGTTTGGTAAAGGTGAAAGCTGAAATGGATAGCCACTTTTTGGCGAAGGGGAATATAGAAATGATTGAGAATTTATTTACTTTTTTTTTCTTTATTGACTATGGTAACACTAATACTAATATAAGTAATTTTTATGACTAATTTTTCCGGTGATTCTGTGTGTGTGCTGATTAGATAAAGGAGAGAGAGAGAGAGAGAGAGAGAGAGAGAGAGAGAGAGGTATGAATTTGGAAGAGTATAATTTCAGAAACTGCAATGATTCATTGAAACTGGGAAGGTAGAGACGAAAGGCAACGGTAACCTATTCTGCTAAATAGGCATTATGGTGGATCAACAATGTTGTGTTTGGTAGTCGGTGAAATGGTAATTAGATATTTTCAGCCTAGATTCTTCTATTAACGCTTTCATTCAGAGGAATGTCCTTTGGATAATGAACTTAAGAATTTTATTTTCTGAGATAAATGCTGCCTCAGTGCCATTTTCTGTTTTCCACCTTGCATGAACATTTAGAATAAGCTCGTTTAGGGTACACAATTTTGTTAATTAGGGAGATGGTTTTCTGGCATGTGTTAGACTGATAAGACTCCAATGTAATAACCTGGAATATGCGGAAGTTGATGTGGCCACGACTGCCTACCACTGATTACACCAAATAAAGTTGTAAAAACAAACTTAACAATGTTTATAAATATGAAGTAAGAGACCAAGGTAATTCTCTGATAAAATCCGGCTACCTTCATTTCGATTCTGTAAGCCTTTTGATATTTGTGACCTCAAGTCTTCTTCCTTTCGTGCATTATCGCGGTGTTATCTAGTTTATAATGTGGTGAGTCATTAGCATTCACATCTTTCTTTTCGTCACTGGAGGACGCTAATTAGTTTTGTGGTAAAATTAACGGATAACTAATCCTTCCTGTATAAATTATTTTAGCAATTAGCAATTTTTTCGTAGTTGGGAAAACTAGGTGAAGCAAGCAGTTGAAGATCGTAGACCGATACGATGCCTGCTGGCTTCCGATGAAACCGAATATTTTAAAACCACCCAGTATTTTTAGTACGACGGTCATCTAATATTTAAAAAGAAACGATGTTGTGTTCATGGACTCAAACTAACACTTATCCAATAGACGCCGTTGTCAGGTAGATCTGAAGTGTTAAGGGAACTTTTAAATGAAGCTCATTAGGGTTAGTTTGATGCCGTAGTGATTGGTACCGCCTTGATCCGGAAAGTAGCTTAATTCAGACTTAATTATTTATTTATAAATGAAGGATGACTAGACCTGGCTAAGCACTGATCGTCACCAGCAAGGTTAATAGAGTCGTGGAAAAATTTTGATCACACTTGTTCAGAACATATTCCAGAAATTAAAAGAAGGATTCTGAAATTATATTTATTTCTCACGAATGAACATTTAAGATCAGTATTTTATTAAGAGTGACCATTACTTTTATACTTAGGTTTTCATTATTATTAAAACGTTGAAATATATTATTTTTTAAACAAAAATTCATTTGAATTTAAAATTCACAATTTCAGCTTTTAGCATGTTTTCAATTTTCAGGTTTGTAGTTTAAATGGAAATTTAAATCGCTAGTCGAGCGACTGAAATTGCAGAATAGTTTCTTAGTATGCATCCAACCTCTCCTAGAAATCCAAATAGTATCAGGAAATTTTGAATCTGAGAGATTTCTAAAACTGTGCCAGAGTATTTGAGTGAAAGGCGTCTTTCAGTTCATCATCAGTAGAATGTCAGCGAGGTCAAGTTGATAAATTTAGACGCTTCTGTTTCAAAGGTGAAAGGGTAAACAAGCGAGCATTCGTGAAAATCATGAAATTGTGCATGAAATTCCTTCTGCACAACGCTAATCTATCACGAAATCGTTCGTGAGGAACTATATCATTTCCTTCTTGTGACATACCATTCAAACTAGGAAATGGAACAGGTTTCTTTCACTCAATTGTTTAGCAGAGTCTGGTGTTTCACTTGGTAAAAATTAGGAGTGTCCATTGAATAAGGAGAGTCGATGCACCTAATCAAGTCGACTTTAACACTTCCTTGGGCCGATTATAGCAGCAAATTGTTGATCTGTTTGGAGCGATGTTAGTGAATTAGTTGTAAAAAATTGCATTTGAATTAATATTAGCAAGGAGGATGTGCTCGATGAAACCAAAATGTAGGCCTTAGACTACCGACTCCTGATCTGGTTGGTTGGTTGTTGTAGGATTTTAGGCGCATCAGCAAATTAAGTAATATTGCACTGTACATAATATGTCTGTAAATTGCACGTGTTCTGTGGTCGATTTCCTGCTTTCCGAACGAAAAAGCCGATTTTCCGAGAGAAAAAACCATGCTACACTCTCCTGAGACGACTAACTCAGCCAGATTGTAAAAAAGATCATAGAAATTTCCAGCGAGAGGTTACACCTGCTTTTATTGACCGGGGTTCAAGCCGTGACGCTAAATACGGGTGCTGCTTCTTGTATTCTCTCTATCTTGTGAACTGCTCTGACCTCGTGATCGTTCTGGAGTATAAACAGAATATTCATTTTATGTACTTCACCTCCTCTTGGCTAACCCTGACCTCTCGCCTGACCACTTGGCTACGGCGGTCTTTTATAATTATTTTATTCCTTATTTATGTAATTGTTTTAATATACCTATACCTTATTATTTCATAATCTAATTATTTGGTTATAAATTGTTTCAGGAAAGATCCGATGAATTACTGAAACATATCCATCGTCATGCCTCGAAAGTGTGAAAATCAACCTAACATATTTCGCTGTGTGCGACTCTTTCTTAACTAAATCGCAACGACGTACAATCACGATTGATGTTCAGAAAATTTACTAATTATATTTTGGCTGTCTTCTCGGTGAGCAGAATATGGTGTGGGCACCATTTGTTATTTATACCACTTCTTCGAATGGATTACGTGGCTTGTTGAATAAAATGAAAAAGTCCATGCTATTTGCCATACCCACGATATGGAGGGAGCTAAAAGACCACGATGGCGATCGTTACGTTTGTAATGTGAATGTTACTGGATTTTCAGCAAAGAATAAGCACAAGATCGTTTATCTAAAACCTGGATTTAGCGATAAGATGAATCCCTCACGATGGCAGTATGCCAATTCTCAACCTCCATAGCATGGACTAGATTCTTTAGAAGGCGAAATGGAATACCATAAAGGTGCGATTGGCGGAGATCCGAGAACTTTAGAGGATTCTGAGACACCAGACGAAGCGACATCCGAACCGAAGCTGCTTACCAAAAATGAGTTTAATGACTCATTAGAGATATAACGCTCTCCAAAGATAAAGTCGAACTTCTAGTCTCGAAATTAAGACAGAAACACTTGATTAAGCAGAACATCAAAGTGCTTCACTATCGAAAAAGAAACGAAGGTTTGGTGACATTCTTTACAGTAAACGGTCTGCTCTTCTACTGCTATGATATCGACGAAGATTTTAGTGAATGGTTTAAAACTCCAAACAGCGAAGTTTGAAAGCTGTTCTCTTTCATAACGAATGTTTAAATCATCCATTCTCCAATGCCAACTCTATTCATCTAAAAAGAGAAATACTCGTACTATAACATGACGGCACTTCTAGAAGCAATTCCATACAGCACTCGTCAATGGAGTATGTGTGGTGACCTCTAATCCATTGGCATGTTAATAAGCATTCAAGAAAGGTTCGGCACCTCCGTAGCCAGGTGGGCAGGAGAAACAGTGCGTAGCTCACGCTTCTTGATTAGACCGGGGTTCGAGCCCGTGACCACCGAATGCGGAGGATGCGGACAGGTCAGAGAATGAACACCGCATATCCCCGGAGCAATATGGCCTTAGTTGCTAATGCGCCTAAAAACCAAACAACAACAACAACAACATCAAGAAAGGTTCAGAAAATATTATTTCCTATGCTTATGGGAGCAGTCGTTCTACACTAGACCATTACACCAGACGTAACTGGCTTCAAAGAAACATACACGAGTCAGGAATAAATAGTATGCAGTATGCTCCATTAGTGGATCCGGGAAGATTTTCCTTCCACCTCTCCGCTTTAAACTTGGCTTAATGAAGAGTTTTGTGAAAGCGATAATTAAGATAAATTTAAGAGGATTTCATTACTTAGGTGAGAAATTTCCAAAAGCAGTGCCACGAAAGTGAAAAAGGGAATCTTTGTGTGTTCTAAAATCACAGCACTTCTGCAGAATGAAAAATGCGTTCAAAAATGCCTCAGTGTATTAGAAATAAAAGCATTGCAGTTTTCAAATGGTTTTCTGGAAACATTTTGGGTAATCGCGGGTCTTCTGCATATAAAAATATACTTCAGAAACTGCATATAAAGAATTGAGATGTCGTATGCCGCTGAAACTTCATTTCTTGCATTCATATTTATACTTCTTTCCCGAAAACCTTAAGATAATGAGTGACTAGTGGACGGAAGCGATTCCATCAAGTGGCTTAATGATTCCATCATTAAGCCACCGGAAAATCGCTCTTAGAATTTCTGTAACGAAGCTATGTTGGCAGACTACTGCTAGATGTTGTTCGGCAACATTCTGGACAAAAGTGTACTAAGCGAAATCATCCGCACACCATTTTGATTGTACAACCGTTTTTACGATATTATAATTTTAACCACGAGTATAAAGCGTACTGGGTTTAAACTGTAAAAGTGATAAAAATGAAATTGTAAGCAGTCTCATGTGTTTTGTTATGAAAATCGTCTTAATTAGCTTCTATTTGTATTATCGTCACCCTCCTCACATCTGGTGAAAAAAGGCCTGGGTTCGAATCCCGTCAATGATGGGAGGAAACAATTACTTCTCTCGCTAACTTGCATATTTTCTGTACTTTTTTTTCTCTCCACAAATTTTTACCTCAGATAATCCACCAGTGCTTTATTTCATTTTATTCTTTTTCTTTCTTTCTTTTCTTTTGTTCATTACTAATTATTACAAGTACTATTTATCGTTGCTGGCTAGCTAAGAAGGTAATCAATGAAAAATAATAATTTAAAAACTCTTATTAAACTTTCGTTTCGTTTCTAGCCTTCATTTCCCCAAATGTTATTTCATTTTATGATTCCTCGAATTATTTGTAATACCACTTTGAATAATTTTAAGTGGAATTCAGCCTGGAGATTTCATTTCGGAAAAGTTCTAATTTAAGTCTTTTCTGGTGCTCCTTTTTTAAATCTCAACAGTCAAACAGTAAAAGAGCGAGAGAAGAAGGCAATAGATTCTTAGGAAGATCTACGTTTACTTTAATATAAGACTGCTGGTGCAGAAAGTCTGTAAAATTGTCTGGCTGAAGACAACTGACAGGCCATGACAGGAAACAGGTTCCGTTGAGAAAAACCGTTTAAGAAAATGAAGTTTGACAGCGTTAGGAGGAAGTGAGACCTAGGAGGTGTTAAAGTGTCGATCATTTTTCCCTGAAAATTTTGTAGTTTAATTACCGCTGCAGAAGTTCGTATAAAGATTGTCGAGGAGTTGGGGAAAAATCGTTTGAAGAATACGAGCCTTTTGAAGAAAGATGGATCATCCTAACGGTGTTATCAAGCGACGACAAGTAAGGCGCACATAACTGCAAAGGAAAGTAAATACTTACAGGTTTGGGGACATTTCAATCTCGCTGTCTTGTATCAGGCTAGTTCAGTTGATGGTTTAATGGATATATCGGATTGCAGTTTCAGATCTTTTTCTGCAGTGGTTATTGTTATAGGTTTCCGATGATGTTCACCAAGAGCACCTCCAAAACAAGGCCATTTCAGGAAAGGGGTGATAAAGGGGTGAAAATACCAATGGTATTTTACAAAGAAATGTACTTGTTATTTAAGCGTTATGTTACATCCTTTTGATGTGAATAGCACAGACAGATGAGTAGACCAGGGCCCAGTTCTGTGTGCTTAAGGACGTGTACCAGGTAGCAGTTGCCCAGGCGCTGACTGCTGCCTGGTGACTATGTAGTTGGAATAACACTAGAAAGTGATACTGATGGATTTGGACTTATGTCTAGTAGCCACCGAAGAATATATACATACAAGCCTATGATGGAACTGAAACCCGGACTTCTACAAATGCAACAAGTAACGAAACCGTTATACTGTCAGAGAAGAAAAAAGGCGAACTGGAAAATTTTTGTTTTGTTTCAGAGTTTCGGGCTGTTGTTCTCTGAAGAACAGCCCGAAGCTCTGACTTGGAACAGAAAGTCGACCACAGAACACTCAATTTACAGACAATATGTTTGGCACAATAAAATTTAAGCCGCTAAAGCTCCTAAATTCCTTCAACAACAGCATTCATTAACGGCGCCTACTTCTCCACCGATAACGTCCCAATAAAGGGTAGAAAATAGTGTATGAAAAATGGCATACATTTGAAATTAATATACTTCTTCGTGGGAAAAGTGCTGTTTATTTATAGTGAAATACTGAAGCATCTCCTTGTTAGGGGTCTGCAAAATATAATATCGTCGCTTTTAATTGTAAACTTTGCTCAATGCTACGCATAGACCCGAGGCGCTATCGAGTTTTCACAAGTACTGGATTACTATTCACTACTACATATGGTTGGTTGTTGTAGGGTTTTAGGCGCTTAAGCTATATTGTGCCGTATATAATATTTCTGTGAATACTACGTATAGACGCGTGTGTTCTGCGGTCGATTTTCCTTTTTCTGGAAGAAAAACCCGAGTTTCTTCGAGAAAATACCATGCTGCCCTCGCCTGAGACCGACTAACTCAGCCACGTTGTGAAAAATATCCATAAAAATTCCTCGCGTAATTGATGGGATTCGAATTCAGGTCTTTTCCACTCGGCGTGGTGAGGAAAGTGATTATACCAGCTGTGGTACCCACGAGGGCTACTGCACATGAAACGAAATTATTATAATTAAACATCTTAATTTTTTCGATAAAACAACGAGAGTATTAATAATCACTATCCTACATCTCAGAGATGTTAATGATTATATAGCCAGATATGTAATAAGTAATGACTACGCCAATTGTGGAGTTTACGTTCTTTGAGATGTCTGTTTAATATTTTTGCTCAATTTTTAGGTAAACGTTTTACCCAGTTGTCGTCCAACAAATAGTATTTAAGGCCTTTTAGTTACAGACTGGAATTATTAGGGAATATGATCTCCAGATCCCTCCAACATAATCTTGGATTCATACGAGTATATGAACCGGTTTCGAAGTTCCGTGAGCAAGGCCTTTTCTAGCTGTCATTTACTGCTTCCATCTGTATCCATCCCATGAAGCAATGAATAGCTACAGTTCTAAGATATCCCAAGTGGAATCAATAGACAGAACGCACCAGACATTCACAAACTCACCAGTGCTGAAAGGATAGCTTCATTTGCAGAACTCAGCTATAGAAACTGCCCTATATCCTTGTTCGACTCTTACTGACTGCTGAATTTCCAGTATTAAAAGGTACATAGGCTTTTGCAAATATTCTGATGGATTAGAATGTCTGTTTGAACAACTTTCCCCATTTTAACTTTCCTAACAGTGAAACCAGTTACTTGGTAACTAATGTTCGTAATCCCAGTTAATTTCAACTTTTCTGTTCCGCTGATTGTGATAGTTACAGGGAGAGGACAAACTTTTGTAATGGCTGTATGACGCTTTTATGAACATGCAGTGACGATTTTTTTTTCTTGCATGTAGTACTGTGAAGGAAAGGGCTGATGTTTATTTAGTGGTGTATAAAAAAGTACACGAATAAAAATGGCCGACCTGTCTGTATTCCAAAGAGATCAAATTGTTGGTGCACGTCTAGCAGGGACATTGGTAACTAAAATTTCTGATTTGTTTAACGTATTCAGAGCAACTGTATCGAAAGTGATATCTGCATTCACCAATTATGGGAAAACAAAAGCTGATAGACGAATTGTGGCATAAAATCGAACTGACTAAAAGAGATCACCGGACTGAAAGGACTGTAGCCCGAAAACATAAAATTACTGCCCCAAAAATTACTGCCACCGATTGTGACTGACCAGGTTCATTCCATGGTGCAAACATTGTTTCCTCGAAACGATACCATGTTTCAAGATGATAATACTTCAATACAAACAGCCATATTTGTTCAACCTTGGTTAGATGAGCACGAAACCGAGGTTAAGCATCTCCCATGGCCTGCACAATCACCACACAAACATTATTGAACCACATCGGGCATATTTGGAGAGGAGATTGAGAAGCAGATTTCTGCTACCTTCATCACTCAAGGAGCGTGAAACGTTTCTCCATGAAGAATGGTATAATATCTTAAGACAGTTCAAGATGCATTTGAATTTATTCCACGTAGAACACAAGCCATTTTAAAAGCAAAGGGTGGCCCAACATCATATTAATGTATACTTGTAACTCTTATCACAGGTGTTTCCATTATTTTGTCCACCCTTTGTAACTGAACTTGATATTTATAGTCTATAAGTAGGTATTTTCTTCATCTCCATTTCCCTTCAAAAGTCGCTACGTGATCATTGTCATTTTTATGATGACAGTTTCAAGAACATGAAGAAAATCAGTGGTCTCTGTATGGATCCTTACGTTATTATCATTTAAGTTTACATTTATTATCATTCAAACAACCCATTATGGGCAAACAAGTTTTAAAGCTAATAGACTAAATTATACATGCACCTAATATGGATAATTTTCAAGCATGAAATTTTATATTACTCAAAGTAAAAAAAAAAAGAAAATCATTAAAGGCCACAACCCTACGGAGGTTTAGATTTGTGGTCTTTAATTTCAAACCACTGACCAGAGGAAGACAGCTTGTCAGCGGCGCCTGAAGTGGGCTTATAAAGTGTTCCTTTTATAGTCTGAATTGTGATGTTGACCAATCACTCTTATAAAGCACAGACCCCGTTATTGTACCAACGTAATCTCGTAATTGCTGGTTTCCATAATACCACAGCCAGTCCAGAGCGTATAAGAAGCTACATTTCATCTAGGCTTCCAGAATAAAACTCATAATTTGTAGTCGTGAATAAATGGATTTCTTCTCCCCCAACCACACGTTCGCAACACATACACACACGCGTACATACACAAAATAAATGAATCCTCTCCAACACAGTTCTTCCCCTTGATCATTGCGCACTCTCCTTGGCCTTGATTCGTGATTAATAGATTTAGGTCACAAGCGAGTACTCTGACATTTTGCAAGGAAGCCTCTTCATATAAAGCAAAAGTCCATTTGGAAAATATCCAAACACATTAGTTTCAATTAGTCTGCGTGACCACTTCTCGATCTAATTTTTCTTCCTTACTAATAGGAAACTATCACAGAAAAGGAAGAGAGCGTTACGTAGTGTTCTTTTTTTTTTCAGTAAAGTAAGCCCTGACCTTGAGCAGCGATGTCTTTTTATGACACCAGCAGTTTTCAATGTTGTTTAGTTTCACTGTAATCAGATCTATTTAAGCCACTAAACAAAGTAGGCGGTAGACGAGAGTGGAAAAAGTTGGAGATGGCAAAAAACTATCAATAGAACGGGAATTGCACAATCATTGCATTGATGGCCAAGAAACTTGTTCCATATTTGTTGATACGCCTTTCTTCTAGTCGTATTCCACGAAAAACGTGGAAGAAATTGAAGGATTAGAATCTGTACTCGATTTCTTTATTTTCCTTTTCTCATTAAATCAATCCTTAATTATAAATGCAGAACAGAATTTTAGTATTAATAATGCACAACATTGATTTTTGGGGAGGAAGACTGTCTAGGCTGAAGATTGCCAATGACATCCAGTACCTTGCACCAGTCTGACTGCAGTGTAAGATGCAAAAATCAAACGAACTCTTCTGTACTCTTTTCTTTACTGTTGCGCGTCCTGTTCGATATGTTTTCTATTTTCATAGCTGCAGTTTCTTATAGTTGAGTTTTTCAGTTTCTAGTTTCATAGTTTGTCTTCAGTCAAAACATTTTATGCATTAAAGATGTTTGTGTTTAATCAATATTTCTTAAAATCGTCTTAAGCGAATATTCAAGGAGAAATAAATATTTGAATCATGAGTTAATGAAGATGTGTACATTGTTTATTAGGTACGCCGACTTAATAACGAATAGCCTCAATTAATCGGAGAATGGATTTCACAAAATGCTCAGCAGCGCTTAATACTGTAAGAACGGTAGCTCATGGATACATGCAGAGAGCTGGTTCCATCTGAAGCACAATACGTCGTGCTCTGCTCAATCATATTGAGATCCGGCGACTGAGCAGGTCAATGAAGAATGGTAGGATCACCCTTATGCTCTTTGGAATCTTTGTCAAACGATCCGTTCCCTGTGAAATGGCATATTATGTTGCTGAAAGTAACCGTTACCAGATAGATAAATTATTAGCATGAAGAGTAGAGCTGTTTGGGTAAAAATGTTCAAATGGGTTATGGCATTCAGATGAGCTACTAGTATTAGGGGGACCTAACGTATTATTCCACGAAAACGTTCCTCACACACCCTCGTGGGTAGCAAAGTTTGTAGAATCGCCGTCTTCCCCACGGGTGGGAACGACCTGAGTTCGAATTCCATCGATGACATGAGGAATTTTTATAGGCCTTTTTCACAACGCGGCTGGGTTAGTCAGTCTCAGGCGATGGTAGCAGAGCTTTTGATCTCAGAAACTGGTTTTTCGTGCAGCAAACAGGCAAATCGCCTAGAACACATGCAATTTATAGACATAATACACTGTTCTACAAAATTAACAGAATAAAATATTTTTCATGAATATTTTATTGTGAACAGTGTCGCCGAGGGCGAATATTTGATATAATAGGTATCCTACCATGCAAATTCCAAGTATCCAATAAAAATCAATACCACCTTACAGAGCCGCATATTATGCAATTATTCATGCCTATAAAAACATGATTTGCAACCACATCACTTCATTCTCGTTTTTTGGCTTGCTCATTGGGACAGCCACATTTCCAATACGCCGGATGGCAAAGCCGTCGTCGTTTAGATAATCCTTTGAGTTGGAAGGCCGTTGAACGACTTAAAGCGGAGCAATCGCAGGCGGTGGTGGCGTGTTGGCTTAATGTGCCAAGCAGTGTCGTCTAGGGACTATGGAAGCAGTTTCAGGAAGACAGAAACCATTACAAGAAGAGCTGGCCAAGGTCACCGGAGGGCTAAGTCAAGAAAAATAGACCGCTATCTGGCCCTGAGTAAGATAGAACCGTACGATGTCCCACCATCAACCGTCTCTTGAGGTTGCTGCGGCCGCAGGTGAAAACATTTCCAACCTGACTGTGTTAAGAAGACTCAGTTCAAGTAAACTCTACGCAAGGAAGCCAGTGATTTGTATCCCATTTATCTCTTCGGCGTATAGGGGAAACCCTGGAGGCCGCAACAAAGTACAAACGAAATCCCATTAACCCCAAACCACCTCAGAGCTCGTCGAAACTGGTGCCATGAACCTGACTTGGAGCACTGACAAATGGGATACAGTTTCGTTCTCATATGCGTCCCGTTTTAGCCGACAAAAAGATCCTAGAGGTTATCTTATAACTTCTAGAATCTTTTCATCCAACATCGGGAAGGGACGCTTACAGTGGAGGCGATGTTCTCGTGTGGGGCGGAATAATGATCAACGGCCGCACCTCTCTTTACGTTTTTGATGGGGATACCGTAACTGCCCAGAGTTACCGAGAACAGATCCTCCAACCCTATGTGCGACATTTTAGCGGTGCGGCTGGCCCAGATTTTCTTTTCATGAACGACAACTCCACTGCACATAGAGATTAAGTGGCGGAGGACTGTCCTAAAACTCCTGATAGCACGATCACCAGACTTAAATACGATAGAACCTGTGTGGAACGGTCTTGAGCGTCGCATTGCATGCCAACAGCCAACTCCTCGGCCACTTGGTGAGCTAAGGTCTGGGCTGGTGGAAGAATGGGATTTGTTGCCATAAAATCTTGTAGACACCCTTATATCGAGCATGGTTCACCGCTGTCAGGCCTGTTTGGCCGTTCTGATGTCGTGTGACCATATTTAACAGCATCTTGTATCGACTTCCGTAATGACCTTTTTGGTAATTCTTATACAAGCGCTATAAACGTTCGTTATGCCTGTCCGAAGTTTCTCGCTGTCTCCTCATTTCATCGTTATTCTATGGTACATTACCATACTGAATTTTGTCCCCCTTTATCGCAAACTGCACGATTTACACGACGTTTTCTACGTGTTCTGTTATTTTTTTCGAGAAGTGTATATAGCGAAAAGTGGCCTAAATCACTAATGCTCTCCAAAGCCAACAACAACTTCCCACACCATCTCACTTCCATTAGCACCCTGCATTGTTGACATCTGGCTCGATAGATCTACTGATTCGTACGGCTGTCGCCATAGTCAGGTACTGCTTTCAGTATGGAACAGCCGGAACCGGGATTCGTCTAATAAAGTAATCTTTTCCATTCCTCAAATACCTAGTGTTGTTATCTCTTGACCCTGTACCCATAGGTTCTTGTTTTTATCTTTTAGGCATGAATGGGACCGATGAAGTTGTCTGCTGCTATACCTCTGTCCGTGACACGGTCCTGCACATTGGGCATTCCGATACATATCCCCTTTGCAAACCACTGTTGTATTGCGCTGTCATCGGTCCAACGACTGCACTGTCATTTGACTGATGGCCTTGTTGCTTTTCTTTCCGTTAGCCTCTTGCATCAAAAATCTGTCTCCGGCCACAGGACTGCTGATGGCTGGATGTTTCCTTGTTGTTGGATCATTCTTAATACACCCAGTATACTCTTGACACTGTTGTGCGTGAAAACCTCAGCAGAGTGGCACTGTTCGTGACTGTACTGGCATATTTAGTGTCGATTATTATACTGAGCTCAAACTCACTCAAGTTGATACGGACACGTATCAATGCCACCGACGGTGAAAGGCCGATTCTTTTTATGAGGAGATACACCAATAAACTAGACACTCAATGTATAAGGGCAAATTTTTCGTTGAATATTTAAACATTCAACAGATGAATATTTATTCAGTTACACCAAAGAATACATATGCATTTCTACACATTGTAATTCGAAAAATTTCTCACAAATGTAGTTCGAGTATTTTGGCCTAGTGTAACTTAATGGACGTCTGTACACATCTTGAGAAATAACACTGTTCGCCAAGTTGCATAACCATAAAAGATTGCTTTGTTCAGTTAGAGTTAGAAAGTAAATGTGAGGAAAAGGGGGCGAAGAGATTTTGAGTCAATGGTGGTTAAAAAGAAGAGATTGAAGATGTCGTTAGCTGAGGTTCTGCTGCTGGAAAGAGGGAGTGGAGTTTAGAAGAATGTGGATGGAAACAGACACGCCAACAATTAGAAGTGAAAGCATGCGTACTCGTGAGACAAAGTGTTGGGAATTCTGATTTTTTGTAATTACAATTGTAAAACAAAGAACTGGCAGTTCAGCCTCGAGCCAGATTTTTTAGTTGACATGACGACCATGGAGTGTTTGTTAAGCCCTGGCTATGAGTCATGTCCCTGTTAATTAACAAGTCTGGCTATGGACTGACCATTAAAGAAAATCCTTGTTGGAAAGCAAATTTCTTACTACAGTATTAAAAGTGACACTTCTTTGTACCAGGTAATTTTATTTGAAGTCACTTTGGGAAGTTTCTCGGTGAAGACATTAAGAATTTGTGGACCGAAATCCTTGCATGAAGAAATGGCTTCCATTAAAAATGTCGGGTGTGCCTATAGATCAGTAGCAGGATGCTACTTCTCGTCAGTTGTCTTTCACATATTACAAATTTTTCATTGTAAACGTTTCCTATAATTCAATGAACACAGCAACAGTGAATTCTGCTATTCATAAAACTTTTACTATTTTGATTGATGAATGAATTGCCTATTGGTATAAAAAGTGGTCTGCGCATTTCGTTAAAACTTTTGATATACAGGAATATCTTGTTTTTTTTTTTTTTTTTTTGGTAGTTGTTGGTGCATCGGCTTCTGTGGCCATAATGCACCTCCCAAGGTTTTTGCAGTACTTTGATCCAAGCCCGAGGCGGGATTCGAACCCGCGACCATATCTTATGTGTCTCTCTTAGGTATTCCGTTTGAAGTTTCTGGACAGAAATCCTTGCATGAAGAAATGGCTTTTACGACTTCTTTTAAGACACGTTCCGTTTGAAGTTATTTCTTTTAAGACATTTTTACACGTTTACCTCTTAATATAAAATATTAATACCTTTAACGTGCGGTGATGAAGTATACAGTTCTATTTGTGATTACGTTTAAATATTTGAAGGAAAATTAAAAACAGAAACCTCAATTAACCTTTAATTATCTCTAAAAATCAAAATTTCTACAAGTTAGCATTTCAAGTGCATAAATCACATTTTGGATAGATTTCTTTTTGGATAGAAACGATGCAAACTGAATTACTATAGGGCCTTCCATAGTAATTCGGTTTGGCATCGTTTCTTAGTAATTTTCCACGAGATTGCATTTTAATGCTGAATTAAAATGCAATGAACTAGCACGGGTGTCTGTTTTCATATTCCCTTTCTTGAAACATATTTCATATTTTTTTGTCTCTTATTTAATGGTAGTTGTGTATCCCTTGGAGTGTCTTCTATCACCAGACTTTTGAAAGAATAATAAACTGAGACATTTACAGACCTCGGGAGAGAAACTGGAACAACTCGGTAACCCCCAGGGGACAGGTCAGAGGAAAACGGAGTAAACCGAAAGTGAGAATGATGACATAATTTCTCGTTGGAGAGATCAAAAGGGCTCCTATCCGTTATGCTTGACCCCATTAACAGTAAATTATAAGAAACAGTTCGCTCCCAGGTCACTTATATTGCCAGAAATTACTCAGGGGAGGAATGTAATGGCAAGAAGAAACGGAGAAGGCTTCGTACATCTACACATGGTGTGTTTTTCTTTGACTTCCTGAACCTACGATGGAGTTTTCAGACAGTAAGTACGATCAATACAGCTATAACCTGCCATAATCCTACATTTCTGAGGCAGAGGAGATGAATACTTTCACCTTAGGGTTGACTTTCAAAAGATAATGCTCTTATATAGAGCAAAATCGGTGAAATTAAAACGATAAATGGAGTGAAGCACTTTTAAAGGATGCCAATATATTAAAAGAGACGTTTATACAACATATATCTGCTAGTGCAACAGGCACGGATTTAAAAAAGAATCAAATCATATTTTGTCTTTTCGAAAGAAAGAAAATTTCTTCTTGGATATTTTTTAACCATTTTATTTTATTTTTCTGTAGCGAGTTTTTTAAAAAAACGTAAACATCACAAATTATCAGTTTATCGTTTTCACTAAAAAAATCTGTTATATGCTATCAAAACCGTTCTTGAATAGTTTTGTCAAGGTTTTGTTTGTTCATGAAATTCGCTTCGATTTTTGAATCTACAAAGATAAATCATATATCATTCGAAAGGTCTCGACCACTGACGGTGTTATGATATTGACCAGAATTTAATGAGCTAATTTTTAAATACGAAATTAATTATCTGACGCATTTGCGCAAATGACTAACTGACATTGTAAATGACTTAATGTCCAAGTTTGCAGATGATACAAGGGCTGGCAGGTTTGTTAATGGCAGTATGCCACTTCAACGGGATCTAGAAAAGTTGGACACACGGGCTGAGAAGTGAACCGAAGTTTAACCTCGACAAATGCAAAGAATTGCATTTGAATAGAAGTAATCCCAGAGAAACGTACCAACTGTGTGGTACTGCACTCGGGGCAGTACAGAATGTAAAAATACTTGGGATAATTGTGCAGTCAGATATGAAGTTTTCTGAGCGAGGGTGCCAGAGTAGGTCATGGAGTCTTGTCAATGATATACAGGAATTCAGGAGGTCTCATTTTAGGAAAGATGTAGAATTGCTAGAACGAGTACAGAGAAGGGCAACAAGACTGGTGAAGGGAATGATGGGGTGCTCTTACCAAGAAAGGCTTAATTTCGGCAAATTGCAGCGTCTGGAGACTAGGCACCTGCGAGGTAATCTGATTGAGGTGTATAAGGCCTTGAATGGTTTGAGCAGGCTCAGTGCTGATGGGATTCTTCCCCTTTCTCAGATTACGACCATGAGGAACCTGAGGGAGTATAAATTCAAATCGAGGAAGGACAGTTGTAGAATAGATGTTCGGAAATTTGCCTTTAGCCAGTGAGTGGTTGATTGCTGAAACGAACTTCCATCTGACGTTGTGAAAGTTGATAGCTGAAATAAATTCAATAAAGAACTGGACAAATTTTTAGAGTGGATGGTTGTGTGAAATGGGAATTTTTTATTTTTTTATTTTTTGGCTGACGCTAAATAAGCTTGATTTCTTGCATTATATGCCTCTACTAATGCTAATAATGTTATAAGAACCACGATAACAGTTGACCCTGTTGATCTTGTAATGGATAAAACAATTTCTAATAATTTTCAATTTACACCAAACAATATCCAATAATTATAAATTTCCATCGCACAATTTCCAACAACAATAATCCAATGATTATCTAATTATTTCCAATTTCTCTGTCAAACAATTTCCAATAATTATCCATTCATTGAATAATTATTGGAAATTGCTTAACCTGTCTGCATCTCCAAATGGCAGTCGTATCAATTTCCGTTGCATCTTTCAAATTTTCACTAAATTATGCATGTATTCGAAAACGTCATAAATTTGCTGATCAGAAATGACTGAAGCAATGGAATTTTCTGTAAAAACACGTGGCAGTGCAGTAACATGTCATGGAAGTTGATAACTTAAATAAATTCAAGGAGGAACTGGACACTCTTTTAGAGGGAATGGTTGCGTGAATTTGTTTGGCTGATGCTACATGAGCTCATACGCTTGCTTTCTTGCATCACATGCCTCTATTACTATTACTATGTCATGTGACGTTTTTCGAAGTGGTATTGGGAGGTAAATTCAGTCTCGATTCTTTTTTTAATGGCTCTTGTATTTTATAGTTGCCTGAAAGCGTAAGTTTGGAAAAAAATTATTTCTAGAATATGAATTTTTCAGACTCATAAAAAATAAAACTGAGCGTGTGTTTTGAATTGAGGTTTCATTGTCACATTATTTCCATTTTTTTATTATTTTTTTTTCTATTTTTATTATTATGGTTTTTCTTTTAAATTCAAGTAGAGTCGGATTAAAAAAAATAAAGAAAAAAGAGCTGATTTCAAAAATTATCTTGTTTTCCTTTAGATTTTATTATTTTGATTTCCATACAAAATCAGCTGCGTGGCAAATAACTCGTCGTTAAAATTATTACTCTCCGGTGTTTGTAAATGACGCTGATGGCGTAAATGAACGCCCGACTTCACATTTCCCTATTGACATACAAAAACCCGCTTAATTTACGGGCAAGGTTCTTCAATCTCTTGAGGTAAGAGGATCGCACAATTTACAAGATTTATGAATAACTTTGCATTTGTTTCTGTTTTGTTGTTGTTTGTTTTGAATGGAGAGCACGTAATTATGGTTAAAACTTCGACATCACCAATTTGAGGCCGCCGATGCCTAACACCAAAACAATGATACTATGTAATTTTTAAATTAAAACACCAGTTTTAAAATTACGTATTTATTTATTTATGAACTTCCAAATAGCAAAATATAAGGAAAACAACAGGCATTAAAGTGTATAAATTGTATGTTATCTGCAAAGTGTAGAATCAAGGCATTGTACAGAATGTCTGGCAAAGTATGAAACAAACTTTAGACATTATCACAGATTGCCTAGGCAATGTATAAAATTCCTAGGCATTTTATACAATGAACCACAAATAATGACCGTCCCACCACATCGTGTGGAAAATACCTGGGTTCGAACCTTTTCTAGACGGGAGGCATTTCATGTTCTTTTTTCATACCGATGGTCGAGTTCGTTCTCGTTGTGTGGTCTCAGCTCCTGGAAAGTCGAGCTTATTTTTATTTAGAAAAACAGGAAAATCGACCACAAAACTCAAGCAATTTTAAATTGTATAAAATGTTTTTGTTCGGAAAATTTTACGATACATTCGATCCAATTCGGAGTATTGGAAGCCGTGCCTAAAAAAAAAAAAAGAAAAAAAAAACGATCCTTCTAGAGAAGGTTTAGAGAAGGGTGAGCAGATTGGTGAGAGATGCGAATCGATGCCCATACATATGGGACTCACATCTGATGAGCATGGGTTTGGCACACCCAGAGTCCCAAGCTGGATATCATCATTCTTCTGTTTCTTGGTGATTCCCTTCTACTTCTCTCTCTCTCTCTCTCTCTCTCTCTCTCTCTCTCTCAGGATAACTTAGAATTTTTTTTTTTTTTTTTGGCCGGTGCAGCAAAAGCCTCAGACTTCCTTGAACTAAATGGATAATAATAATAATAATAATAATAATAACAATAATAATAATATAAGGCTTGGCAGCTGGGAGTATAGGAGGTGCTGAAGAGGATCAATAAAATTAATGAGGGTGGTATATTTTCACTGGTAAGAATGACAAGAACCATGGTACACAAATATAAAAGCATAGCGAGTAACAGAAGGTTGGATCTTATGAAGTTTACCTTTGGACAGCGTGTTGCAAATGATCGGAATAATTTACTTGCCAAAGTGGCCAAGGCGAAGAGTATGGTTAACTAAAAACCGCAACTGGATAATCACTTTTTTTGCAATATGAAGAGCATGAGTGATATTTTTTTTTTTTTGCAGATGCAAAAAAGTCCGTTTTCATGTACCTTAGCCATTATAATACCAATAATAATTTTGGGGGGTGACATGGTGAATAAGTCCAAAAAGGTTTCTTCCGTACAACGGGAGATATTTTTTGCCTTTAGTTGCTACGAAAATCGAAACAAAGCTTTACACAAAGTGTTAAAAGAGCAGCGGCAACGCTATTTATTGGACGCTACCGGGAGGGCGCTGAAATGAGATTAGATCGGCGAGTTCTGTTACATGTTATTAGTATTATGTGCATTAGGATGTGTTTCTTGGGTGCAGTAATTAAGGCGTGTTTTACGCCCGTGGATAGATAGATATGATAAGCATCACCCCTCCATTGATGTTGGATCGATTCAATTGGCTGGTTAGCAGCCATCAAAACGGAAATTACTTGAGGCGGGGTAAGCACAGGAGGTAACCGTTTTGAATAATTGTGGCCGCTTACCCTGTTGAAACCACTGTGGGTGGTTTGTCAGATGAATGATATGCCTTTGTGCAGATGTCTGTGGGCTGACGATAAAAATCACTGCTCGTTGGAAATGGGCATAGGCGTTTCAATGGTTAGTCTGATGGTGAAAAGTTGTAGCTCCTGGTTACATACCTACGGGTTACCTGACGAATTAAGGGTTCTGATCCTGCTTTGGTTAGTGTACAACATAAATATCACTTCATTCGAACAAGCGAGTGCACGCTGTCATGTGGTTTTTGATAGAAGATCAGAAGTTGCCTGCGACTGGGGAATATGTCGTACAGTGGCTATGTGAACTGATGAGCCAACTGTGAAATTGATCTCGATGTTGCGGTAGACAGCATTTAGGGACCAGATTTGAGTTTGAATTTGTAATCCATCACCCTTGACACGACAGGTATACTTCAAGGGTGTTGTAATCCATCACCCTTGAAGCGTACTTGTCGTATCTGGGTGGCTGGGTTCGTGTGTCGGAGAAACTGGGGGCTCCTGTAGAGAAACAGGGGGCTCTTGCCACTTGTGATGGCGACAGTTGAAGCGAATCGTTGCTTTGCTTCTTGAAGATGTTGGTTCGGACTGGTCTGCTACTGAGCTGCGTATTTCTTTGTAATTAATGAAAGGATGCTACGTGCCCTGTTCATTTCATTACTGCGTGGATTTGTATATGAATTGCGTTCCATTTCCTGAGCAGTGCTATTCTTGATTACTGTTTCAACACTGTTGTGTGATGGGTACATCAGCTACATACGTTGCTGATGTACCCATACGTTACAAAATTGTTGACTTATGCTAATTTTGATTTTATGTAGTGAATGCAAAGTCGGCGTTCTATGGTGAGGTGAAGCAGTTAAATATTTCCTGGTGAGAAAGATTTATCCACTAATCAAGACCAGCAGACTCATGATCAGCTTTCATGCGAAATATATGGTCTGCACGGATAGGTAGCACAGTGGTATCATCACCGTCCTCCCCACACCGGGTGGAAAAGGCCCGGGTTCGAATCCCATCGATGACGCGAGGAACTTTAGTGGGATTTTTACACTCCGTGGCTGAGTTAGTCGGTCTCAGGCGTAGATAGCAAGGTTTTTCACCCCAGAAACTGGGGTTTTTTCGTCCAGCAAAGAAGGCAAATCGACCAGAGAACACACGCAATTTACAGACATATTACATATACTGGCATGTGAAAGAAATTTTGGGTGGCCCTTATATAATAATTTGAAATTTTAATTTAGTGCGAAATAGCTGTTTCATTAATATATGAACTAGTGAATTGACATATCCTCCAGATTGCGGGTATTATATTGATGCGACATTTGGTGTTTCATTGAAATATGAACTATGGCATAGTGTAAAAAATTTGAGAGGTCCTAAAGTCTGGAAACTTCATTAGACAGTTGGACAGACAACTTGATTAGTCGAGACCTGCTAATTTAGTCGGGATCCGCTAAATTAGCGGGTATCGACTACACAAATTGTCTGTCCAACTGAAATATGAATTAATGAACTGACCGGGGTTCAAGCCCGTGACTTCTGAATACGGTGCTGTTTCTTATATTCTCTCTGTCTTGTGAACTCCCCTTGACCGTGTGGTTTTCCCGGAGTATAAATAGAAAATTTATTTTGTTTATTTAAATTGGGAGTATTCTATTAATGCCATGTATGATGTTATCAATATGCTGGCAGACGATAGTAGATAAGAATGGGGTTCGAACACATTTGCATAGTGTCCTCGAATCTCTTCCCTGTCAGACCTGTTTTCTTTCCATGACGTCAGAGTCGCTGGTATCAGTCCCAAATGCAGTAGACTAGAGCTGTCACTTTAAACAGAGTTGCATGTAGATGTATAGTTAAATGTATAAAAGTAGATCTATAAAAAATACCCCAATATAGTCTGTGAACTTGTGAAAGAGTTGGTGGTAAAAAAAAAAGAGTAACTTGTTTTATTCTTTTAACTTGTGTTTATATCTTCAGAGAACAGGTCTGAGGCTCGAAGGCACTTATGCAAATATGTTCATATTGTGGAAGAAGGATCCCTGGCCCTTTCCATGTTCCAGGAAGGATAACCAAATAGTGATAGTATATATTATGCTAAATATTACATGTACTGCAGCAGATGGTGAGGGTTGCCAGGGAAGCTGGCTGGGGCCGCCTTATTTAATAAATAATAATAATAATAAACATGTAATAGAATAAATACAATCAAGGCACGCTTAAATATGACTATTGACAATTTAAAAATAAAACTTTTCAAATGTCTAAATAGTACATGCTCTAATAGTAAGATATATTAAAAAGTAGGCTCTGTAATAACGTGGTTTCAAATATTTAATGCAATGCCATTCATACGCTTTCATCCTTACATTTTAATTTCGCTTATTTTTCCTTTATTTGCCAATAGATAGCATCTAAAGTCAAGAAAATACTGCTGCTTGCTAACCACGTAAAGCATTAGGTGTGGCGCTTTCGAAAAAGTTCTCATCCTCGGTCACCAATTTCATGGAACTGTCATTCCTTCCTCTTAAACTCTTCCGCTTGGATACTTGGAACTGCCATACAGTATTATTATGACTCCTAGAGCGATTTTCTGTGCAACCCCCTATTTATCATAGTAAAAGAAGTGAATACCGTGAGTAATATTTTTTGGAAATTATTCACGACATCTCACGGTGAAAATACCTCATGAGTAATTTCTCTGGAACTCCTGTACGTATATTTCCAGAGCTAACTGCAGGTATGTTTCTTCAGAACAGTAGTTTGCTGTTACCTTTACCAAGTTAAGTGATATCAATTTAATTTATGGCGAGGTTCATAAGAATTTCGTAGCTGCTGTTTGCAGATACGCCAAAAATTTTCCAACTGGACGAGTACCAAATCGTAAAACAGTTGAGAAGACGGATACGCTTAAACCATTACATATAAGCGCTGGTAGTGGAAGAGTTCGACGAACTGCAAATGTTGAAAAGTAAATGCTTCGTGCTATACAAGAATCTCCTATCACAGGTACTAGAAGGTCGGGGGTTAGATAAAAGCTTTCTGCAAGCGCACGGAGAACATTAAATGAACAGCAATTGTATCCATTTCACATTATGCCTGTACAAGAATTGTTTCCACAAGTTATGCATAATCCCAGAGACTTTTCAGCGGTTCATTTTGCAATGCACACACAATTTTTCTCAACCACACTCATACCTGTGCTGAAGAAAACCCAGATACGATTGTGAGTCCTCATTATCAACATTCCTTTAATGTTTGGTGTAGTTGATCTTGGGTACAATCTTATTAGTAATTATATTTTACCAGATAATCTTTTAGAAATGGCATATTTACCTTTCTGTGGAATAATTTTCAGAAACTATTGTAAGACATACCCTTTGAAGACTAGCAGAGGATGTAATTTATGCATTTCGATGCACCAGTCCATTTTCTTGTGATGTGTCACTTCGTACAATGGCCACCACGATTGATCCATGGTTTATTCTACGCATTTTACTTCGCAATACAAACTCAGAAATCGCGTTTTGGAAGTTGCTGAAACCATTAATTAAAAGCCCTGAAGTGATAAGACATTACAGGGAATCGTGTATCCCTTTCGCTGAATGTTGCATTGAACAAAATGGAGTTCATTTTGAACAGCTGCTTTAGATGTTTTCCTTTTAGAAGTTTTTATTTCGGTTTCTTTTATCCTTGGTAATTTATGACTAATGTTTAATATCTTGGAAGTAAAGACTTTGGAGACATATGTTTATCGGAACTTTTTTTTCTTATTTTTAGCTGTTGAATATGTTCATACATTTGTTCCATGCAATTTTGAAACAATGCTAAAAATTCACCATTATCAGTTTGTAGACATTATTTTATTTTATTTTATATTATTTTCAGACAAGTGTTTCTACATGACATCGTTGTGATTGGTTTTATATTATTCGGAGGTGGCATGGATAATCTATCCAGCTTTCTCCGTTATTTTTCACACACATCAAACTTCTGAATTTTTTAGTTGTGTCTTGTTTTTAATTTTTTTCCTGTGCGTCGTTCCCTCGATTGGGCATTTTAACAATAATGCACAAAGCAGAGACAGAACATGAACTGTGCATTATCTTTTTGGTTTTTTTTTTCGTAACGATCCTGCAATTAATGATATAATTTCGTAACGGAATTAGATAGAAAATGAAAATTAATGAGGGGAAATATGATTGAACAGATACTACGGTACCAACAGCCAGTAACGCTCTTCAGATCTATAATACATCAGCTAAAGCGTCATTGATGAAAATACAAAAGTTTTCTGTGGAAAAAAAAAAGACTAATGTACTTTCAAGCAGCAGAACATCGGAAATTGTTTTGAAGCAGTATAAGCATGTGCAGTATACAATTCCAAAAAATAAATGCAAGCTGCTAAGGCCCTCGTGGGTAACACAGTTGGTAAGATCGCCGTCCTCCCCACACCTGGTGGAAAAGACCTGAGTTCGAGTCCCGTCGATGACGTGATGAGGAATTTTTACGGTTCTTTTTCACAACTTGGCTGAGTTAGTCGGTCTCAGGCGAGGTAGTGTGATTTTTTTCTCTCAGAAACTCGGGTTTTTCGTCCAGCAAACAGAAAATCGACCTCAGAACACAATGTATAGACATACACGAAATGCCTTAGTTGCTAATGCTCCTAAAACCCAACAACAATAAATTGCTAAAATTTTCTCTTATTAATTTTTTTCCTGATTTCCTTTCATATGTAGGTAGTGAATTGATTATCTGAAAAACTCGACTGTACGAAATGCACTCAGTCTCAGTTGTTTCGGATAACTAGAGCTCTATTATACTTATTAAAAATTCGTATTATTAAAATATATATTTAATAACTTTATTTTATTTTATTTGATTTACAAAAATACACACCGTGTAAAGATATTGACGATGTTGAAAGGCTTTGACTTCTGTTAAATAAATGGTTTGTCTTTCTGTGTGACCTCTATCATTCTACTACTAGGTTTTTGTATCATTCCATTTCCTTATGCCATATCTTGTTTAACTACGCCAGAAAAAATTTACTTTATCTAATGCGAAATAGTTTTTGATATAAACTTGACTATTATTTACCAAATATTTGTTGCTACAGTAATAAAAATCTGTAGAAATATTTGCCTATCTCGGCAACTATCTCTGTTTCAGGACAATTTCCTGCCTCTTTTCACCCAATATGTTGCTACACACGTATCGAATCACTAATCTTTACTTTCTCCTGGAAAGCGGGTTAGCTAGAGACTTGGGGAAGCTCCCGTGATCTATGTCCGTGCTGCGTTGCTACATACCGATTTGATTAAGAGTTTCTCAGTCCTAGTTGGACTAACATCGTTAACAATATCAGATGGAATGCTAGAACCGTGATAGAGAGAGCACGCCACCATTCCAATTCATCCAACTTCCCTAGTTTCCTTCCTTTGGTAAACTGTAATATCGTGGAACTGACTGCATATCTCATGAGGTTAAGGACAGCACGCATTTCCTCAAGATTGATGTATTGTATAAAGAAAGTGTGTACAAACACATATTGCTGAAAAAAAAAAGTGCACACCAACAGTAATGCTTGTTATAGTGTCTTCGTTGTCGTGACAAATCTAGACAAAGAAATGAAATGTTTGCTGATCATTTATTGACTGTACGAGGTGTTAAAAAGTAGTGGCACTAAAAATACAGCAATGCTATGTAATGCAATTCTGACAGAAATGCAAAGTTTTAATGGCTTATTCTAAGAATGGTTGTTTGAATTAATATAAATATTTCTTGCTTGAGTAATTTATACTCGTATTTCAATTGGTGAAATGCGAGGTGCGCAGTGTGTAAATATTAGGAATAGCATTAGTATTAAATTAACCAAATGATGTTAGGACACGGATATTTTCTGAGTCTGACAAAAAAAAAAAAAAAAAGAAGAAGTTGGATGGTCACTAAAGAGTGACTTTTTGAACAATGGATGGATGGTACGAAGTTGAATGGTCACCAAAAAGTGACCATCCAACTTCCCAAGAACCAAAAAGCCCCAGTGAAATGATTAGTGCTTCTTATCAATCTTGTCTAGAAGAAACATGACTTGTTTTTTTAGGTATACGGTCTCCAGACTTGAACACAGTATTCCAAGTGAGGTCTAACGATCGTCTTAGACAGAGTAATAAGATATCTGTAATCCCAATTTTCTCCACTTTATAAAATAACCTTTAGTGCGGAATTGCATCAAAACTCTTAATGAAGTTCTAAATCTATATGCGTTAAAACTTTATAAAAGTATTAAAATGTTAAATAAGTTTAATACGGTTAGAGAATTTAATGCAACTAATAGGAGAAACCTTTCACTACTAATTGGTGTAAATCATGGATACCGGATATGACAAAAAGTAATGGTGTGGACGAGAATTATATAGGGGACTGTGGACTACTGTACATTATTTAATTTATACATAAATCAAAACATCTTAAAAAAAACTTTCTGCAAAAAGAGACTTTTAGAGAACTTTAGACCCATTTTGAAAAAACAGTTCCAAAGTTTAGGGGTCGACTTACATCATAATTCATGAGGTAAAAATGTCGAGACAATCGAGAACAGGAAGGCCTTGTAAACGACGGCATGATCACAACACTACTGTGATTAGTCAGTGTTTTTAGAGACAAGTCACAAATGCTGTTCAAAAAGTCACTAACCCTCAGCCAGGAGAAGACCAATTACCACGAGGAGAACTTCAATTAATTAAGAGTATAATTTTGCTTTCTAATTATTTCTTTTCTGTAACTTAATCATAATTTTACTATAATACTGTACAGTTTTAAATTAATTAAATAGTTTTATAACTAATTTTTAGAAATACAGTAATTATTTCTAAATAACACAACCTAATAGTTTTAGTTTTTTTTTAAAAATCAATTTCATTATATTGATTTAATTCCAGTAGATAATTTACATATTAGGAACAACTCTTACAACAAAACTGAATTTACTGTTACCTACAAGTGTGCCACGTATCTTCTGCTGCTTGTATAGCATTAGCATTAGTAGAGGGAATATGATGCAAGAAAGCAAGCTTATAAGTATCAGCCAAAAAAAAAAAAAAAAAAACACTTCCCATTTCACCCATCCATTCTCTCCAAAAGTTGTTCAGATCTTCCTTGAATTTATTTAAGCTATCAACTTCCACAATGACAGATGGAAGTTTGTTCAAGCAATCAACTAACCGCTAGCTAAAGGCAAATTTCCGCACACCTATTCTACAATTGTCTTTCCTCAGTTTGAGATTATGCTGCCTCAAGTGTGTAATCTGAGCAAGAGGAAGAATCCCATCACCATTGGGCCTGCTCAAACAATTCAAGGCCTTATACGCCTCAATCAGATCATCTCGCAGGTGCCTATTCTCCAGATGCTGCAATTTACAGAACTTAAGCCTTTCTTTGTAAGAGCGCCTCTTCGTTCCCTCTCACCAAGCTTGTTGCCCTTCTCTGTACTCCCTCAAGCAACTCTAGATCTTTCCTAAAATGAGGCCTCCAGACCTGTACGCAATATTCAGGGTGTGGCCTGACCATTGCCTTATACAAAGGGATAATCACCATCTTATCCCTGCTCGCAAAATTTCTGTATACCATTGACAAGACCCCATGAGCTGCTCTGGCAGCTTGTCTGTACTGCTCAGAGAACTTCATATCTGACTGCACAATTTCCTCAGGTCTTTTTCATTCTCCACTACCCTAAGTGCAGTACCACACAGATGTTTTCTCTGGGGTTACTGGTACCCATATGCAATACTTGAATTTGCCAATATCTCAGCCCATCTACCCAACGTTTCTAGATCCTGTTGCAGTAGCATACTGTCATTAACAATCCTGCCAAACTTAGTGTCATCTGCAAACTTGGATATTAATCTTGGCATACCTTCATCAATATCATTGATAAATATACAAAACAACAATGGGCTCAACACCAAACCCTCAGGGATTCCACTAATAACATTAGTCCACGAAGCACAGCGTTCATTGATTACCACTCTCTGTGTTCTTACACTCAACCACCCTTTTATCCACTGTAGCAACTTACCCTTAATGCCATTCTGCTCCAATTTGTACAGTAGTCTTCCATGCGCAACAGTGTCAAAAGCTTTCCTGAAATCCAAGTATATGATATCAAAATAATATTTGATATCATATACTTTAAATTATAATAATTATCATATACTGTACTTGAAATAATTAAAATTATTATAGAGTGACACAGACGTCGTGGTAGTCGTTTGTGGAATCTTTCCCTCACTCGTTTGTTTTTTTTTTCGACCAGACAAGTGAGGTTATGAGGTATCAGTGTATTTCTTGTGTAACTTGTATGTATTTTATGATCGGTTTGCCTATTTTGCCGGATGAAAAACTCGAGTTATCGAGACAAAAAAAAAAAAAACAGAAAAAAATTACACAACTCTCGCATGAGACGGATTAACCCAGCCATGAAAATTTCTCCATTTCACACGGGATTTGAAACCAGGCCTTTTTAACTCTAAGTGGAAGAGTAGAGATTGTATCCATGAGAGTATTTTGCCAATTGCAGTGCCTTCTGTGCCATAAATGTAGCAGTATATCTACCTTGCTTGGCGAACGCAGTATAGGTAGATAGTAATTTACGTTTTGATTTCCGTATTATCTCTATTACTATATCCATAGTATGAGTTTCCTAATCTCAGCTCGATGGAGCATTTGTTGAATGAGGTGAAACGAATTATTGGGCGTAGGTACCCGTTTCTATGTACTGTTGGAATTTAGAGACGCTGCACAGAGTGCATAGCTGAATACGTGAGGGTTATTTTGGAGTCTATACCGAGGTGAATCTTTGATGTTTTGATACACAAATGTACATCCTATACAATCCTATATAATCCTATACAATACAGACTGATGTGCCTAATACAACGTCCGCTCAGTGTTATCACCTTAGATTCAAAAGGTGTTTAAAGACCTAAAGATATGAATTATCAGATTATTATGTAAGATAGTTATCGCTGAAAAACTTACAACATTCAGTTAAATATTTTCTCTTAATCAATTGTAATGCTATTTGCATTTTTATTTAGCAGTATCAGTCATAAATAAATTCTGGTAGTTGGAATTACATTTCAATATATGAAACTAAACGAACACCAAAAAAAAAAAAGGCTATAAAGTATTTGTTAATTGTAGGTCTAACTTGGTAAACGAGCATAAAGTTGTTTAGAAAGTTGAAAGGAAAATTATCCAAAAATAGTGTGCCTTCTTGTCCCGCTTTCATAAAAATTCAACGATGGTAAATTACGTAAGAGATGCATTCTATTGTTTGAGGGCCAACACACCCACCTGCCGAACTTGGCATCAGAGATAACACAGACTGTCCCTGTGGCAACCCGGAGTCCTGGAGACACTTAATGTTTGACTGCGATTTGTAAGACAACCTACGACTACGCCTAATAACGGCAATCCAATATATACCAGACAACCAAGAACCCAGACTGTTATACTCAAGAGGACTACAAGGTACTCAGTAAATATTCCCAGGATTTATTTTCCAGAAGGAAAACAATGATCGTAATATACCAAAGGCAACACGACTAGAAGACCTGCAGGAGGTCAAACAAGAACGTGACACACAAATAAAACTTACCATAATGTATGAAGCTATTCCGCAGCACCCATTCTGTGATACCCAGTTTGAACACCAACCCAAAATTCCCACTCCTGAAAGTAACTCCAATTCACTGCACGACAAAGGCCCGATAATAAAAATTACAGAACCCCAGACCCCGGCTTGCCAGGGCAAGACCTTGTTCGTTGAGTCAGTGGTGACACACTGCACCTAACACCGCCATTTGGACTACAGCGGAGATACAATAACTGATATGGCCTATTGGCGACCCAAAACCGCACTCCGTTGTGCGGACTTTTTTTTTTTCCTGGGGAGGGAGGAGAGTTTTTTCTCTCCTCGCCTCCCCATATTTTCACTCTGGTGGGGCATGGGCATGCCCCACTGAAAATGGGGGGGGGGTCACCTTCCTATCCGACCCCTCTTCTTCCTATTTCACTCGATACATAGAACATATGCGGAGATGGGAGAAATCCCCGGAGCCGTCTGACCCTCAACATACCTATACCTACCTATACCCCACCTGTCTCACCCTAGTTACGCCACTAGGCATTGATCTACAATTTCGCTATTGCTACTGCGTTCGCTGTTTCCTTGGCTTTACCTCTAAATGATCCTGAAGCACGTAATGCAATTTGTTATTTCCATAATTGGCGAAAAGTGTATTTGCAACTTTTGGGGTCCATATTGGACACAGTTTAATTGCATTATTAAACACAGTCAGCGACTTGCCAACATTCAAAGATTTTCCAGCTTGTTATTCCTTGCACTTTGAGCTGCATTTTCTCAAAGGTTAAAACCAATATACTTTAAGCCGGTTTTTTTTTTTTTTTTTTTTTTGTATGTGCAGCCAAGGATTCAAGTTCTTTTTCCAACCACTGCTTGTTTACAAAAATCTAATGAGCGTGAAAAAAGAAGCTAGTTGACCTCCACCGGGCCACATTCCATTACTGGCTTGAGTGGGGTTTCTTATTCTTAAAATACAATCGTTACTGTTCTCTGAAGCATAGAGATGCATTGCTCTATAAACAATTCGTTATATATTCGAAGATTATTCTCTTGCACCAGTATTAAAGGGCGCTACGGTCTGCTGAATCTCGAAGTTGAGTTTAAAAATAATAAGCCCGTCTTTCTAAACAAACTGCTGTTATTCGTTTACCAGAGTGACAGTTCTCCGTGAAGCAAGATAAACTCTGCTGGAGCTGCTTCTTACGGCTCTTGAGCCGAGGCAAGGGAACCACTTCCGCCTGAGTTGCACTCATGTTGATTGACGATGCTTGAAGGACAAGGGAGGAAGCGAGTTGCTGCCTTAAGTATTGCCATGGCCCAAGTGCATATATCTGCTATGAATAAAAGAAACTACTGCACTGTCCATAGCAGTCGTTCGCATCCCAATAATAGCAAGCTGGAGAAATATTTAGAAGGAAGTTTTAAAGGCAGATAAAACATCTTCGAAACTACGCTGAATTTTGTCCATTTTAAAATTCCGGAAATTCTTCATGAAATCAGGCGTACCTTCCTGCGGTATGATTGTGAATTTCCAGGGCGCACTCGGTCTTTCATTGCCATCTCTCCTCTTTTGACGATTTATTCTCGTTTTCTCATTCTCCTTCTCTCTCTTAAACCTCCGTGGCTGTACGGTGGATGAGCCGTCCTACCACCCGTAAGAAAAAGGCTTGAGGTTCGATTCTTGTAACATATTGCAGGAATTCTCTATGAAAGGCTTCTTTTCTTCTTTTTTTTTTCTGCACTCAGAGTTAGCCGCTCTCAAGTTTTTGTTATATTTGGAGTTAGATGGAAATATTACACAGTGGAGCCTGGCTTATTCTGAAAAAAAAAAAAAAAAAAAAAAAAAAACGACTATGAAAGAAAGAAATAAGAATCACAAGTGTATTGATGTTTTCTGTAATCCTTTTTTTACGAAAATTGGAGGTTTTATTACAGACAGTTTTTATTTATTTCTTAATGGTTCGGGAATTTGATTCCACTGGATTAAAAACTCATAAAATTTAGGCCAAATGCGTGATGTTACGAGAACTGTAAAATATTAAACCATAATTGTACAAGTTGGCATAGTATCATTCTGTACGTAGCAACTGAGTTGCCTACTAAGTACATCTATCTCACATTGCGGAGTCACTGCACTTCACCACGAGTTGTCTCTGTGTTGCACCATGCATTTTAAATCAAAAGCATTGCTCAGGTGGAACCTATGAGTTGACCACCGAATGATGAGAAATATTCACAATGTATGAGATAACTTGGTGTTGAAGTAGCTTTACCAAGGCAGCTCGTGATGAAGTATCTTCACAATATGAAATCGATGCACTTAAACTTAGTTTTCTAATTACATATTGAGGCTAATATCCTGCTTATGCAATTAGATTTCATTGGATCACAAATTTTCACTCTGGATATACTTCATAACGCCAACCACAAATGAGCTAATAAACGTTTTCTGCATCAGCCCAAAAATAAATAAATAAATAAAATAAATACATAAATAAATAAATAAAATATAAGATAAAACATAAGAAAATAATAATAAAAACATACATGTATAACAGAATATTCACACTGTTCCTAACTCCCACAAGATAACCAGCCTTCGTGGGTAGCACATTTTGTAGAATCGCCGTCGGGTGGAAAAGACCACAGGTCGAGTCTCGTTGATGACGTGGGGAATTTTTATGGATCTTTTATGAGTCTCAGGCAAGAGTTGCATGTTTTTAACTGTCGGTCCAGCAAACTGGCAAATCGATTACAGAATACAAGCAGTTTGCAGATATAATATTCTGTCCCCTCATTGCCTTAGACGCTTTGATTTTTCTGAATGTTTCTTCCATCAAACCGAAAATCAACCACAGAACACACGCAATTTACAGAAAGTATATATAGAGCAATATGGCCTTAGTCGCTGATGCTTCTGAAACTCTACTACTGCATATTACAGGCGCCTCCGTAGCCAGGTGGGAAGGAGCAGCAGTGAGTACCACACGCTTCTTGATTAGACCGGGGTTCGAGCCCGTCACCACCAAATACGGAGGATGCGGCAAGGTCAAGGGAATGACCACCGCATATTCCCTGAGCTATATTGGCCTTCGTTGCTAATGCTCCTAAAAACCAAACAAAACAAAACTACATATCACAACAAGGCAACCGTCCCATTCTACTTTGAAGCCGAACTCACTGCTTCTGCCACTTTGGGAAGCAACTTATTATAGCGTTCGACAATCTGCTACCCACAGGTGAATTTCATGACATCCGCTTTATCAACGCTTTATATCCCTCAATCGCATCTCATGTCGAGTTGTAAAACATTGCAATCTGCACCTTCTAAGGCGTTGTTCATGTGTGAATCGATCTGTTCATCACGAAACACCTCTGACCATGTGATCGCCCCGGCGTACAAAGAGAAAAATTTATTTATTTATCGAAAACCATTTAGGGCTAAGGCCTCATGTTGCGAGAAAATTTGCTAACGTATAAGTTAGTGTTATTGCATCATTTTAATACGCAGCAATCTACTAAAGTAGTATATAATTGGCATCACTTAAGTATATTGCGAATACCTTCACAATGAGTTACCATGATATTGCACTACTTCGAATAAGTAATGCTTCACTAATGGAGAAGACTCTACGTCAGTAAACTTTCTCGCAACATGAGGCTTTAGCCCTAAAAGGTTTGCAATCTGATAATCAGTTGCACATCATCAGGCATCTCTCATATTGATTAGTTATACTTTACAACTGGGTAGTCATCACTACAACACCAGGGTACCTGCCCACCCATCGAGGAGAGGCCAACAAGCTTCGAAACGGCGCCGTCTGGGTGGTGGTATCAGCCGAGAATAAGTAACAATAGTCTTCTCCATTGGTGAAGTGTTATTTATTTGAGGTAGTGCAATATCATGCCAACTCATTGTGAAGGTATTCACAATATAAGACAATAAAATTTAGCAGGAAAGACGGCTCCTTGTAGAGTACAATAGTCTCTCCCGTTCCTTTACTGTCTGCAGAGCGGTTCCACAGGGCGGCGTTTTGTCAGCAGTACTGTTTGCAGCTGCTTTGGAATGATTTGAAGCACTTCATTCATTCGAATCAGCCAGAACAAGCACTCTCAGTCCAAAAAGCTGCACTAAAGGAAATAAATGAGGTAAACACTTTTCTGAATTACATTGGACTTGAGCTAAATGCCGAAAAATCTGATGTGTTCGGATGACGTTCACAAAGAGGAAAAGAATAATCCCAATGCACGTCTCTATAAACATCAAATCAAGTTTGTCAACTCTCACAGGGATCTCGGTTTGGTCTGGAATTCGAGTCTGTCTTTTCTGGAGCATTTCAAGGAAGAAAGAAACAAATTCTACGCAGCTCTTTGGTTTTCCCCACAGGAACTGGTTGGTTACGGCAATAAGAAGTTAATATCTAGATTTGTCCAAACTTTTGTTGTACCCGTGGCTTTCTACGTGTAAGAAATCTGGTCCTTCACTCCTCCAACATACCTGCAGCAGTTCTTGGGGCTTGAATATTGGCTACTACGATCCCTCAATAGGTCTTCAGGGTTATACTGCACTCAGCGCATGGAATTACCCCTTGGAAACAAATAATCACTACTCCCAATATAATGACCCCCTCCAAGCTTATTTCGGGTAGACTAGATGCTCCCATCATCGGTAGGCTCATCATTCTACCTAGAGATAACAGAAGAACAACTAATCATGAACATCTAAGATCCTACCTGCCCTCAACCAAATCAGCTCGCTCAGTCATATGTTTCCAGCAAACACGATTGATCTCCTGGCCGACCTAAATATTAACACCGAGGCGATTCGCGTGGACAAGACCTACAGATCCAAAGTCTTTGCGGATACCTACGCAATATTGCAATTTTAGATGTTTCAAGCTCCTCCGCTCTTCGTAGGTTTCTGTGTTTGAGGACAAACTGCACTCCCCCTCCTGTTCCGGACAACCTTCTACAACTTGCCTGCTCTTCCACACCGTGCTTCGAGGGATGCTAAATTTATTTAGAACATTTATCCTGAACATTATCTTAGCCTGCTGTAATTAATTTGATCTCTTCTTTATATTAGTGTATATATTGTTAATCTGTTATAGTTATGTCTACGTTCCTAGCAAATGTTTGCTAGGGGTGGATGTAACCTTTCCTTTTCTTTTACTTGAATAAATAATAATAATATACTTAAATGATGTCAATTATGTACTACTTTAGTAGGTTGCTGCGTATTAAAATTATTCAATAGCACTAACTTATACGTCAGTTTATTTCTTTATTTATTTAATTGGGCCTGACGTAACCGAATGATAAGGAACGAAAGTGCAGTAATGCACACTTTTTGAGTGAACCTGCGAGACTGTGCTGGCTAAGCCAAATTTTTTTCCAAAGATAGGATCAGCCCACGAGCAACCTGACTACGTACTTAGATCAGAAGTTTCCAGTTTTTGAGGTTTTACTTTCTTATTTTCCCATCCAAGGGGGTATCAGTGTAGTATTTTCGGGCTGTGTGTTTTTCTCTTTGAGTAAAGGGCCTCCATAGACATGGTAATCAAAAGGAAAACAGAGATTTAATTTCCATTTCTAAAAAATATTCATATATTATAACATTGAACTGACATATATACAATTTAATTACCATTCGCTCTATACCTTCTGCACGAGTATATTTCTGTTCTGGAATAAAATTATTGACTCAGATGGTTCATACTTTATCTAGCTTCTTTACACATGTGATTGATATTTATGTTACTTATACATTTATACACACACACACACACATATATATATATATGGCCCTTGAGATCTACTATACAGACTTATGGTTCTGAAACACAAATCCTCTCAAATCAAATCCACTACACCTGTGAATGCTATCAAATTTACTTGTATGTATATATATGGCCCTAATAGCCTTACATTTACAAGGTTATGGTTTTAGTAACCCAATCTCTCTCAATCTCATATACTTGTGATTGATACCTATAGAATCTATACATATCTATATATTATTCTTATATAGCTCAGTTCTAGGGGTGACATAACTTTATCGCTGTCTCTAAAATTCTCTAGTAATGACTCAGACTTATAAATACTTATCTAATCAATGCCTTTAATTCATAGAGGGCTTACACATCCTTTAATATCACTCTCTACTATTAAGTTTAACAAAGACGTTCATTGGCTTTAAATATATTAGTTATAATTACTTATCACTTCATTCGGTACAAATTCCAGTAACAAAAAGGTCCATCAGTCTCTCATATTTTAAATTTCTATAAACATCAAAAAAAGACTTACTTTCGATGTCCTTGCTATACTTCCCTTCGTTACCTAGTTAAGGTCTTCTCCTTCAGGGTTCCTATGACTAGCAGGCTTTCTAGTGGTTGCTGCTTGATACTGGTTTGGCCTTCTACTTTCCAGAATTTCTCTTCCTTACACAAGTAGAATTGCTCGAGCTTTCCATTGCTTCACTCTAATTCTTATTTTCTTCCTTTTCTCTCTGTTTGTCTTCTTTACTCTGCTACACACTACTGCGTTTTTCGATCATATCCCTTTCCTAAAATTAACCCCACTTACATAGCTGCATTCTTAACCTGACCGCACTTTCCTTCTGACCACCGCACTCTACCAGGACCGCACTCTCTCTCTCTCTCTCTCTCTCCTCCTCCATCCAAAAACCGCGTTTTTCTCTTTTTTCGCGCCTTTTCTTTTTTACCCTCTCATCCTCAATCACTGGCCAATCGTGTCCCTCATTTTTCAGCAATTTCCTCCTAATTCTATTGCCGGGTCTCTACTTTTTTTGCTTAGATTCGTTCCGATTGGACGGTGCAACGTTCATAGCTGAGAACGTTATAACGTTTCCCAAGCCTCCAGAACATTCTTGCTAGCAATGTCCCACCTTTAGTCATGCCTATAGCATTGACTTTTTGAAATTCGTGCTGTGCACTTAAACACTTGGGCTTCTCGAAACCATCCTTAATTAGTGTCTTTCTTAACGGAACTTGCACCCTATACACCTTCCCTCGCAGCTGGCATATAACACTGTACATTCACACCATATTTAGAGCCGTGAGTTCGCATCTTATCAAGAAGGGAGGAATTTCCGTGGGTTTCATGAGTTTTCCTACCGAAATCTGTGGATTTTCATCCAAATCGCTCATAGAGTATTCGGAAATTACAAATATGATATATCGATTCATCTTGTTCTTAGTCAGCTCGATGCTAATTCTAAACGGTGAAGTCCCTTGACATATAAGGTGTGGCAATAAAGTTCTTGGGCTGGTATTGTTGTGTTCGATCAGATTGAAAATAAGATTGTTAGAGATTGTCCAGTAGGCTGACAGGTTTCAAGTAATAACCGGTTTCGTTAGTAGCGTTAACGTTCCATGTTACGATTTTGCAATGGAGAAATGAACAAATATCAAATTTTTCTTTAAACAGGGAAAATCTGCAACAGAAACATATGAAACGTACGAAACGTAAAGTCGTACTAATATGTTTGACTGGCAAACGTGAGGATGTTCGCGATGACTGAAGAAGTGAGTGTCCATCAACTTCTCAAAATGAGGACAGAGTTGCAAAAGTTCGGGAAATTGTGGCAAGAGTCGTCATCGTCGTTTGACCCTCAGAATGCTGATTCATGAATGAGGACCTTCAAAATGATGAAGGCTGATGAGTTGGATATGAATAAGGAGAGAATTCATCAAATTGTGCATGAAGATTTGGGGAAAAGGAAGGTCAGTGCAAAATTTGTGACACACAGCCTCATGGATGAGCAGAAGCAGCGAAGAGTCTTATCATGTGAAGACTTCATCCAGACGTGTCAAGGCAATCCGAATTTCCTTGACTGTATTGTCACTAGAGACGAGTGTTCGGTGCTTCAGTATGACTCAGAGACGAAGCGTCAGAGCATGCTGTGGACTTCAAAATTATCACCAAGTTTCGTTATCAGAAGATGCTAAGCATTTTAACAAGACGATGCTGAACATTTTTTTTTGACAAACAAGGTGTGATTCACAAGGAATTTGTACCTGAAGAGGAGAAAGTCAATGCTGCGATTTTCTACGTACATGTGCTTCAAAGACTACTGAAGCGCATTTCCGTGTGCGTCCGCAATTTGGAAAGCAAGACAGCTAGTTCTTATGAGGCACTTGTTGTGAAGACATTTTTGAAGAAACATGTGATTGTACAGGTCAACGATCCATCCGACTCTTCCGATTTAGCATCGGCGGATTTCTTCCTCCTTTCCAAGGTGAAAACTTCTCTGAAGCATAAAGAAAAATGCAACCGCCTAACTGAACATCATCTTTTTGGAGGCCTTCGCTGACTCTTTTTAGAAAGTTTTAGAACAGTGAAATAAGTACATTCAATCAGGTGGTGATTTGAATAAAAATAAGTCCATTTTTGAGCCTTCTTCACTTTGTGTTCTCTTTATTGCACCAGTCTGGACCTTTATTGCCACAACTCTTATTTTGGAAGAACTTATTTAGATATATTGATTTAAATAAATGAATAAAAGGCAAATTCATACTCCCCGAATTAAACATTTTCTGAAGTGAGCAATTTCAAGAGGAGAGAGGGAACCTCTTAGAATTGATGAATTAAGTCTGCTGCGATGTTTGCCTATAAAAAATGGAGTAGTTTGAGAATGGTGTGTCTTCCAACATGCTAGGAAAGTGCAGTCTCCGAATTTTTTGTTTCCAATCGATACTTTCCAAAATATCATTAATTAATGAATAATCAACAGTACAGAATTTTTTTTCTTTTCGGACACAATTCATCATTTCCTTTTTGCCATACCAAGCTGAACGATATCACTGGAGATGGCGGATAAGTTCTATAAGAGCATAAATTATAAGAGTCGTTTCTGATTATTAAATCTAAAATATTTGCGCGCTGAGAACTTTAAAAATTGTGTTGTTCGGCAACTAGTTAATATAAAAATGTTCCAGGATCAAGTTAAGAAATAAGTATCAATAGTGTTTTTTTTTTGACGATAGCACCATATACTTATCTCAGTCAAGGCCATGATAATTACAAGCTGCAGCCAACAAAAATTGGGTGTGCCAATTAAGTATTCATTATATCTCTCAAGTTTTGGTACAGCTTTTTTTTTTTTTTCATGCCCTTCGTTTTGCTGTCGAAACGGAAGTGGTTGATGGACATAGGTACATTACTGATTGACGCTCTTAGAAGATAGCGTATTTTAATGTTTTGGCGCCTAGAAGCACTAAATTTAGACTTGCTATGTGCTGGCTGCTATTGTATTTTGGAGATTATTTAGGCTCCGTTTTGAGCCTTTTAAATTTGGGACTTTTGGCAGTTGCATTTACATAAATCTAGATCGCATTGGCCACTCCCGAGCTGTAATCATCAGAGCTGGCAGCCCTCTCTTCTGAGTAAAACACTCCAATACCGTTGTTATTTGTTAATTTGGCGATCACAGTTGGTAAACAGATTACCCAGAGACTAATCATAGCGTCCCTTAAAGTATTTCTGCTAATACAGTTACAGTGTGATGATACTGTTGTTTGCGTTGCTATACTTTTATTTCGATAAGTATTAGTATTTGTGTGAAAACGTTTAATTTTTTTTTCCGTAATCATTTTAAAACTGCAAATTGAATTACTTGTATCCATTTTGGCTACGTGACAAGAGTCTTAAATCCTTTACATCAGTAGTTCATAAAACGCTAATAGCAATATACCTGAAATATCCGAAGGCTTTAAATTTGGATACAATACCCTGCTTCAGTTTTGTAAGCAATTATTAAAGTCAACAAATTGGTTTCATAACTAGATTAATCGCCATTAGTGATAAGAGCATCAACAAAAAAAAAAAAAAAGTTAAAAAAAAAAGTCGATATAGCCCAAAAATCGCCTATATTTTCATTATTTATAAAACTACAGTTGGTGAAATTCGGTAATATCTAACAAATAAAAAAAATAATACAACAACAACTTAAATATTTATGGGATATTTTATGTTAAACCCCTTTTTTCCCTTCCACTTCGTGATAGCGTCAACTGTTTTTATCTTTTAAGCACTTCATACTTCTGGCAGTGGTCCAACAGTTGTTTCAATAAGAAATAACGTTACCGCATTCATAGGACGGGAAGACATGCTCTTCAGATAAGCAGAAAAAAGGAAATGAGACACAACTGAAATTAATAGTTGAATAATGGTAAAGAATCTACTTGTGTGCGACACCCTATTCCAATTTCTTTCTGTCTTTTCCGTTTTCATTTTAAAGCTAAGTGAAATAGAATGAGTTGAAACTGAATTTAATGCACCAGTTATGACAAAAACATAAATAAATAATAAATAAAATAAAAAGGGGAGGAGAATGAAAGATATTAAAGTACAAGGATATTTTGGAGAGTGGGAAGGGCCAGTATATACTGCTTCATTCGACGGCGAAATAATAACATACATAAATAAATAACCCTCATTTGTGTAATACAGTATATACTGGCCCTTCCCAACCTCCAAAATATCCTTGTACTTTAATATCTTTCATTCCCCTCTTCCTTTTTATTTTATTTATTATTATTAAGAGCCATAAGTCACGCATATGACTCCAGTAAATTGAGTGACTACAAAATACGCGAGTATTATGGCATATAGGCAATCAGCTATTAGCCCTTAATTTATTTAGAGCTTGTATGCAGAATTATGGCACACATAAAGAGCTAACAGAGTTTTTTTGGAGGGAAATGACAGTTGGGTGTAAGATGGACAAAATGTCTATGTGCTTGCCCAGGATTTAAATACAGCAGACTCTCGATTTACCGGGATCGGATTAACCGGGACACTTCAAGACTCCAAATTAAAAAAAAAATCAACCAGAAATCATAAAATTCAAGTAATAACTAGAATAAGGCGTTGTAAGTCATCATTGGGAGATTAGTGTACCTATTATTTTGCAACCCCCGCTGTCTTCACATCCACCGCTCAAAAAAAAAAAAAAAAAAAAAAAAAAAAAGAGACCAAATGTTTAGTTTGTTTTAGTGCGTCGCGTCGCTTGTTGTGTTCAATCAGCACAACAAAAGGCAAATTTTGTTTCATTATTTATGTCAGGGATATCGGAATTTTTATTATTATTTATTTATTATTATTATTATTATTTTTTTTTTGTTCAGAAATAGCGAAAATGATGGGCAAACGCAAGAGCTGTTCTTTCAGTTAAACAAAAACTTGAAATTATTCAAAAGTTTGAAAACGGTGCATCCGTTAAATCTCTAATGAACCATTATAATGTTGGTGACGAAACCATACGCGAAACTGTAAAAAATAAAGGGAAGCTATTAGATTTAAAATCAACAACGTAAAAAATAAAGGGAAGCATCGTATCGGACACGCGACTAGTGCGTGATAAGTTTTTTCATCTATCGCCATACTATTTTACGTAGGTTGCTGAACATTTTTCGGTACAGTAAGTACCCGACTTACATACTTCAGACTTACGTTACGTTATTTATATGACTGAAGATTTCAGTGAAGGGGACACACATTCCACTATAATACGGTAACTTAAAAACCCACAGAATTCCAGCTATCGGTATTATCGCAAATGCAATAAAATCTAGTTTATTACCCGTTTATAATGAATTGCAGTAACAGAAAAGCCCAATAACCTGGAAAATGCAAATTGTTTTTGTTGTTTTATGGTAGTCTTCTTCTTCAAGAGGAGTGTTTCCATTCACAATGGGTTTCTGCAGCCTACAAGTTATTTTTTGGTAGGAATTTTTTCCCGCCATAAAGTACGGTTCAAGGTGTCTTGGTCGGTTAAGCCTCGGGCTGTCATGCACTCCTGTACTCCATCTATGTCCTCCTAGGTCTTCCTCTTCTCCTTCTTCCAGGAAGTATCCATTCCAGGATAGCCTTTGGATGGTAGTAACCTCCAGAAATGTGCTTTAGTAAAAATAACCCCGGGGGCTCACATCTGGTGAGTATGGGCTTGGCACACCGAGGGTCCTGAGCTGGATATCATCATTCTTCTCTTTCTTGGTGATTCCCTTCTACGTTTATTGCTCTCTCTCTCTCTCTCTCTCTCTCTCTCTCTCTCTCTCTCTCAGGGTAACTTAGGATTTTTTTTTTTGTGAGCTCGGGTGGGATGATAATAGTGAGTTTTCGCCTTAACCCTGTGAAGTTCTTTTCAGAAAATTTAATTTTGACTGTTATCATGGTGCCGACTAAGACAATAAGTGACAGCGGTACCAGTAAATCTATCAAGAAAAGGAAAGCGATCGAGTTGGATCAGAAAATTAAAATAATAAGGATGTATGAAAATGGCCAAACATTAACAAGTATCGCGAGGGATTCAGATTCGTCAGTGGCAGGTGAACACGATAATAAAGGAGAAAGACAGAATACGAGAAGCGGTGAAGGGATCGGTACCAATGAAGTCAACTAAAACAACCAAAGCTACGAAACACATATCAGTTTTTATAGTACTAACATGCGTTTTTTCTTCCTTTTATATTTTCTTTTCTTATGTGTCACTCTGGCTACTTCACCGCTGTCCCCAAATAAAGCTTTTAATTGAACTAATTAAAAATATAACTATTTTTCTTCATTCTTCTGAGGATATTATGTTGTTTTTTTTTTAATTTTGGCATATCAGGGATGCCTAATTGACTAATAAAATATAAAATTAGTCAATTAGGCATTCCGAGTTACGTAAGAAGTCCTGGAAAGTATCTCTTACGCATGTCGGGGACTTGCTGTATTTTTGAATTAACCGGGAAATCGATTATCCGGGAATTTTATTTTTTTACCATCTTCCCCGAAAAATCGAGAGTCTACTGTATTCCCAAATTGACACTTGACAGCATGCTGAAGAAAAAAAAGTCTAGAGATGACACTGAGCCTAAGAAACGACTAGGCAGGCCTAGTCGTACGAGGGGTGAAAAGCATAGGTAAAAAAATCTTTTTTTCAGTGTATTCAATAAGAGGTTCAATACACTTATTGTGTTTAATCTAAAAAAGAGTTTAATCTTTCCAAAAATATTCATGTTGGGTATCAAACGAGGCTTCCTCAGCTGGTTTTAGCTTTTAACCATTTTTAAAGTGAATTCCGCAAAGATGGAGAGTTGAGGTTTTTGAACAAATAAGTCACTTAACGCTAGATCTGAGGGGAGGTGATTTAATTGTTCAACTACAAATTTTAGCTTGTGTAATTTGGGCTTTGTGTAAGGGTGTGGAGAAGCAAAACCACATGACCAAACTGTCCTCGTTTTTTTCCCGAATTGCAGATTTTAACTTTAGCATAAGCTGGCATAATTTCCCATATTATTATGGTTTTAGGTGAAAGACAATCAGTTAAAAATATATTTTTTTTTATATCATAGATAATCGAGGATAACAGTTTTCCAGCTGATGGCTGGATTCGAAATTTTTCCGGGGTTGGAGATCAGTTGTGCTTCGGCTGCATGGTTGTTCCCCCAAAACATTGTGTTTTTTGTCCAGAACCATATTACAACAATAACAATCATTGTTATTGTTGTAATATGGTTGCAATAACATTACAACAACAACAATAAAAATCAATAACAATTACAACAACAATAACAATCATAAAAATGTAGCCAAATTTTATTCCCAGTCAAACGGAATGAAAATCTATGAATTAGCAAGAATTAATTTTAAGTTCCTGTTGTTGACTCTGCCCTCTGATGTTTGTCATGAATGGAAAGATTGCTGGGTTGCTGTCTTGCGCAAACTTCGGACATTCCCAAATGCATGTATTTTATTGTTAAAATGCATTCATGGGAAACGTTAAACGTTCTTTTTCAATTTCATTGTCCTGTTTTACCTCTTCTTCTTCTCTTACTCTTTTTATTTTATTTATTTATTTTTTTTATTATTTTTTTTTACAGCCTCAACTTTTTTTTTTCACTCTTCATTTTTTATTATTATTATTTATTTTATTTTATTTTTTTATTTATTATTTTTTATTTTATTTTTTTATTTATTATTTTTTATTTTATTTTTTTTATTATTTTTTTTATTTTTATTTATTATTTTTTATTTTATTTTATTATTATTATTTTTTTTTTTTATGGCTTCTGTCAGGAAGCTCAGGCAACCCTGGCAGAGGCAGCCAGAGTATAATGGGCAGCCTGGCTCACCACCCAGTGGTTGTGGCGGGCAACGTGGAGTCCCAGTAGGGCCCCCGCGGCCAAGCAGCCAGACCCAACAACAGAACAAAGCACAATACTACATTAACCAGACATAACACTTTTTTCTGGATGTGCAGTAGTTCTGCATTTCATCACAGAGTACATATGGTGCAGATGTGGGAAACCACCGGTGGCGCCTGAACCTAAATACTATGCCACTATGCCACTACTGTCCTGTTTTATAAAATTAATTTTTCAACTATGTCAGTTGTTTCAGAATTGATTGCTTCAGACTCTCGTCCTCTTTTGAACTCTGCTGACCATTTGCAACAGTAGCAAAACTGAGATGCTTCCCCAAACATTCTAGCCATTCTTTCATGGATTTCTTTAGCATTTCTGCCCTCTTTGATCAAAAATTTGATTACTGAACTATTCTCGATTTGCTAGTTATTAATTCTTTCTCAATCTGCCAACATAAATAATTAAATTTTAGAAACTGTATAAGACACTGACATACAATTTTTATCGTTATTTTATAACAGAATAAGTTATGAAAATTAATTCTGTAATACATTTTGTATATCCTGTACGCAGAACGTTTTGACTACCTCTCTTAAAATACTTCTCAAGGGATTTCAAATTATTATTATTTTAGGGTTGCCCGTAATTGAATACATTAACCCGTATTTGTGTCTGTAAATTGCATATGTTATCAGGTCGGTTTGCCTGTTTTGCTGGACGAAAAAACCCCAGTTTCTGGGGGGAAACCTTGCTATCTATGCCTGAGACTGACTAACTCAGCCACGGAGTGAAAAAAGCCCATTAAAGTTCCTCGCATCATCGGGATTCGGACCCTGGCCTTTTACACCGGGTGTGCGGAGGACGGTGACGATACCACTGTGCTACCCGCGCAGACACTTCTCACGGGAGGAGGTAACCAGCCGTCTATACACACATCAGCTCCTTTAACAGTAAGGAGCCAAAGTGACTTGAGATGCTGGTTACCACATTTCGCCATCGATCTAGAGAAGCCGAGTTTAGAGCACCAAGCGGTCACAAGCAAATCTATAAGGACTTCCATCACACATAGAAAGCATGTACGGATAGCACAGTGGTTGTGATCACCACCTTCCCGAAATCAGATAGAAAAACTCAGGTTCGAATCCCATCAATGGTGAGAGGAACTTTTATGGGCTTTTTTTCACTGTATGGCTGAGTTAATCGGTCTCAGGCATTGGCAGCAATTTTTTTTTAATCCCAGCAAAATAGGCTGTTATTCTTGTTTGGTTTTAGGAGCACCGGCAACAAGGCCATGTTGCTTAGTGTATATTGTCTGTAAATTGCATGTGTTCTGAGGTTGATTTTTCTGTTTGCTGGACGAAAAATCCGAGTTTCCAGGAGAAAAAACATGCTACCCTAGCTTAAGACCGACTAACTCAGCCACGTTGTGAAAAATACCCATAAAAATTCCTCCCGTCATCGACAGAATTCGAACTCAGGTCTTTTCCACCCGGTGTGGGGAGGATGGCGATCCTACCAACTCTGCTACCCGCGAGGGCACAAAACAGGCAAATCAAGCAGAGAACAAACGCAGTGGGCAGATGAGTTAGCACTCGGATTCTTAACATGACACTTTACATGTAGAGAGCACGTGCGCAGGAAGCAAAGTGATTATAATCACCCGTTTATCCACACCAGGAGGAAAATGCACAGGTTCGAATCCCGTCGATGATGTGAGGAAATTTAAGGGCTTTTTTCACTCCGTGGCTGAGTTAGTCGGTCTAGCGTAGTTAGCAAGGTTTTTTTTTCAGTAAGGAGCCCGTGGTTTTTCGGCCAGCAAAGCAGGCAAATCGACCAGAGGATACACGCAATTTACAGACACAGTACACATGGGTAGTTGAAATTACATTTCCAGATGACCCTAATAAAATAGTTTTTGACCTCCAGAACCTCGGTTCACCCGTGTCACCGCGTTGCAAGCGTGGACGAATTGGGGACTGATCAAGCAAAAGAAGTGTGGGTTTTTTAATCGACTTTCATTTTTGGCTAATGAAAAAAAGGTTATGTTATTTACGCCACTTATTCCGGACAGATTCAAGCAAAAGAAGTCGACCATGGCCGGGGTCTTCAGCAGAAGAAGGGTCTCATTTTTAGTGTAAATATTTTCTAAAGTAGTGATAAAAATTTCTAGTAATAATAATAATAGTGTTCCGGATGACGGAAAAATATGTGTCAATGTATAGATGAATAAAATTCTCTAAAAACAGAGTTTTTCTAACTTCAACGATAAATTTTAATGAAGATGTTGTTCGAGATCAATTGTTTGAATTAATCACATATATACACTTCCCTACCATTAATATCCGCACACCCCTCCACAGAGGCGGATATAACGGCGGGTGCACCGGGTGCGGGCCCCGACTTTTGAAGGGCCCCGCAAAACCCCAACTTTACACTTTTTTCTAATGACACCAAGTTTGGTTTCATATGTGCAATTTTAATTACGTACAAGTTTACAATTGGTGGTAAAACCTGATAGTATGTTTATATTCGCTATTTTCATTATTTCATTACTACGCTGCATACTATACACATAATACGCTGCATAGGCCCCGCGCGTCTGCGCTACCGCTCATGGAAGCAATAAAATCGTATTTGCTACTTACAAAGGTTCTCCTGCAGTGCAGACGTAAGATATACGCAAATAGGGGCCCAATATTTTCTTCTGCGCCCGGGGTCTCAACCGACCTTAATCCGCCTCTGCCCCTCCTTGAATGGGGAAACTATGCATGCAACACGTCACAGAACTTGCTATAAATATCTACACTGGGCTTCGAACAGACAATTGCAAAAGTGGACAGGCAAGATGACACATTCAACAGAACTATCTCAACAGTTCAACAGAAGTGATTACCTCAACAAATGATAAACGCCGATTAACATGTGTAAGGAGCGTGAATCCTGGACTTTAGAACAGTGAAAAACAGTCCTATGGACAGACGAGTCGAGGTTCGCACTCTACCAGTCTGATGACCATTCCTGGGTGTGGCAAATGCCAGGGGACTAGTTGCTTCCTGATTGTATCCTCCCAACAATGAAGATTGGTGGAGGCAGTGTCATGGTATTGGGCCCATTAGCCGTTATCGACAAAATCATGAATGCTGTGCAATATCAGGACAGCCTGGACAATTATGCAGTTTCAACATTATCATTATCATTATCATTATTAATAGGCATATGGTGCAGAAGTAGAAAGGAATCACCAAGAAAGAGAAGAATGATGATATCCAGCTCAGGACCCTGGGTGTGCCAAGCCCATACTCACCAGATGTGAGCCCCTGGGGTAAATATTATGGCAATACTTCGGGGAAGGCCCATACCTGCATCCGGAAGACAACGCTCAATGCCATACTGCTCAGGTCGTAACAGAGTGGTTTGAGGACATGTGTGTGGAAAAGTTGGATTGGCCAGCCCAGAGTATTGATCTGAACCCCATTGAGCATCTTTGGGATGCATTGAATCGTCGGGTACGTGCACGTTGAAATCGCCCAAAGAACATGGCCGAACTGGTGGCTGCATTAAAGACCGAGTGGAGGAACATATTACCTGACATTTATAAAAAGCTGCGTGAGAGTATGCAGCGAAGATTGAAGGCCGTCATAAAAGAGAAAGGTTTCGGAACGAAATAAAATATTAAATGACATAATAAAAGCTCACTTTTTTTTGCCTAAAGACAGGTGTCCGGATATTAATGGTAGGGTAGTGTATATGTATATACAGTATATATATAATATTAAAGGGGTCTCAAATTTAAATATGGCCGAGGTCCTATTTCATGTTGGTGTACTGAATTAGCCATGCTAATATCTGGAATCATCACGGAGTAGTAACATACTACTCTGTGACGGGAATTATGTTATTAATGTTTAGTTCCCAGCGTGTCTGAGTAAAGTAAACCAGAAGGTCCTATAATTAGTGTTGGGCATATAATCGATTATTTGCAAATTAGGCGATTATGAAATCGATAAAAAAAAAAAAAAAAAAAAAACGACGTGGAAGGATAAATTGCTGTTACCAATCGAGCAATAGTCCCGTTCATTTATTTCCAACATATAGCGTCTGTGTTTAAAATGATTGCAATACCCCAGAAACTCCAAAGCAGCTGTTCAGCGTTGTTTATTGATGGTAGAGGTGGACAGAAAGAAAACATTAAAATCAGGTAATATAAAATAGTTTAATTTGATTGTCCACTATTTCGCTGAGAAAGCCATAAGCAAAATGGAACTGTCATATTTCTGGAAACCCATACAAACCATTAAAAAATATTAAAATTAAATATTTGAAAGGAGTTAATGATCTACCTAAAACAGTCAGATTGGTAGGAGTATGGCACTTTCTTTCAGAGAGTAGTACTGTTAAACACTTTTAAAACACTGTTAAACCAATAAAAACACTTATCAGGCTACATTTTGAGAAGTCCCTGTTACTTGTCAGGCCTGTTGGACTGTCTTCTGGATCAAGATTAATTGAATTACTGGTCTAGCAGTTCATCTTACAGCAGTCCGGGAGTGAATCCAACAGGCATGATAATAAGGAACAGTGACTGAGAAGTATGCCACCTAACTGGTTAAGTGTTTCCACTGAAGTATATTCAATTTAAGTGTGACATTTTTATGTGATTAAAACAGCTTAATTGCATATGTGGTAAAAGTATTTTTTTAATCTTGGAGCAAATTAAATAAATAGCCATTTGTCTTTCTATTATTGAACACTTGATTTTTTGCTTCTTTGAAGAAGAGATTTATGCTGTAGGCTTTTTTTTTAAGAGTTGGTTTGTCCCATCTTATTTTAAAGTATCTTAAAAGGAATATATTTTTAAATGTACTTTATAGGTAGAGACTGCAATGTAAAATAAAATTGCTCGTTTAATTAATTTTTCCACATTTCACAGTTAACATTTCTTTTAGGAAACAATATTAAAAAAATAAGTTGGCTGTAAGTTCCTAACAATGTTGATGGTGTAGTAACCTATTATAGTTGAGAGGGCTGAGGACATACAGAACCAGTCAAAAGGCCACATGGAGTCTGTAAGCTGCAGGATGGTATGCTTGGCTTAATGTGAGCAGGTCAGTGAGAGCTAATTTTATTTTTTTAATGCAACTTTCATATATCTTTAGCATGGAAAGGAAACGAGGTAAAGGATTTTAAATCAACTAAATTTTTATTATTAAAAAAAGGCAGATTTCTCAAACTGATTCTTTGGCTATAAAAATTTATGATATGATTAGTATACCCATTAAGGGCCGGATTTAAACTTGTTGTGGCCCTAAACTATAACATGTATGAGGAGGCCCTTCTCTCTTACAGTTCACCTGTGATAATGTTAAAAAAGGATTTTTTAAGATGGAGTGAGGCCCTAAGCTGTAGCTTGTTTAGCTTATATATAAATCCAGTCCTGAATATACCATTCCCAGAAACTGAACTTAGATGAATAGTGTTATGATGGTAGTTCAGGGCAAATCTGACAATTGGATAACTTGCCTTTGTGATCCCCTGTAGACTTCATTGTGCATCCATTATATTAGACTTGACCTAAATAATGTGACTTGCATTGTTTGTAACTGTAAAACAAACAAACAAATAAACAAACAAAAAATATATAAATATATATATATATGTTTATAACATAATTAATTTTACAAATTTTTGATAAGATTCTGTGCAGATAGAGGACATTGTCAACAGTTTCTGGGTTTAGCTGTTCTTTCTTGAATTAGAAATTTCAAGAATGTACAGGAATGGCACGCTACTGCCATTCCTGCATATCAAGCTTATTTTCTAAGTTTACAGATGATACAAAGATTGGCAGGGTGATTAATGACAAAATTAAGGTAAAAAAAAAAAAGTAAAGTGCAGCCATTATCAACCCACTGCAGGATGGAAGCCTCCTCAACAATTCATGCTGAGGGAAATGGACCATAATGCTGGTCCAGTGCGGGTTGGCAGATCGACTGTATTCAGCAGTCAGGGCCTTGAACCCCAGTCTACTCAAAGAGCGTGTGCTACTGCACTCCCGCTCCTGCCCACTCGGCGGCCGTAGCCGAGTGGGCAGGAGCGTAATTACCTAGAAAAATTAGGCAGATGGGTTGAGAGGCGGCAATTAAAGTTTAACATTGATAAATGCAAGATACTGCATATGGGCAGTAGTAAATCCAGATTAACATTCCATTTGGGTGGTACTATACTCAGGGTGGTGGAGTAAAAAGAGACCTGGAGATAATTGTAGTCTGACATGTAGTTTTATTAGCAGTATAGACAGGCTGGGACAGCTGATAGGGTTCTGTCAACAACATCCAGAAATTTTGTTAGCAGGGATAAGGAGAAGATAACACCATCGTATGAACCAATAGTTAGGCCATATCCAGGTCTGGAAAACCTCAATTAAGAAGGATGTGGGACTGTTGGAATGGGTGCAGAGAAGAGCAACCAGGTTGGTCATGGGCACAAAAGGGTATTTGTAGTAATGAAAGACTTAAATTCTATAAATTGCAGTGCTTGGCAACCAGGCACCTGTGAGGAGACCTGATCGAAATGTTTAAGGCTTAAATAGCTTGAGTAAACTAAATGCTGATGGCATCCATACACTTTCTCAGACAACATGCATAAGGAGGCATAGACTTAAACTGAAAAGGATAGCAGCAGACAATTGGCTTTTAGCCAGAGAGTTATTGATTGTCAGAATCAACTTCCATCTGGTATTGTAGAAGGGGGATAGTTTGAATAAGTTTAAGGAAGCATTAGACAAATTATTAGAGGTGATGGAGATGAGTTGATTAAATTTTTTTTTTTTGGCAGATACTTTTTTATAAGCTTGCTTCCTTCAATTATTTTGGCCTGAGAAGTGGCAATTTATCAAAGTTTAATCTTAATAAATGTAAAATACTGCATATGGGCTGCAGTAAACTCAGGATAATGTACCAATCAAGTGGTAGTACACTTGAGGTGGTGGAGAATGAAGGTGACGTAGGGGTAATTGTACAGTCTGACACGAAGTTCTCTGAGCAGTGCAGATGCACGTTTCTCTTAATGATATATAGAAATTTTTACAGCAGAGACATGGAGTTGCTTATCCCATTGTATAAAGTAATGATTAAGCTATATCTTGAGTATTTCATACAGGTCTGGAAGCCTCTTTTTAAGGATGTGAAATTTTGGAATTGGTGCAGAGAACATCAACAAAATTGGTCAAGGACATAATTGGAAATGACCTAGCTAACTCAGTTGATATCTAATGAATTGAATGGGTACTTTTCATCAGTTTTTACAGATGAAAGACCCTTTTCAATAATGAGAAACTGTGCAAGTCAAGCTGAGCAGGTGAATTTAGTGATATAGCAATTATAGAAGACTGTTTAATAAACAAACTTTTGAAACTAAGGCAAGTATGCTTCCAGGAGTTGATGGCATATACCCAATAATTTTGGAGATGACAAGAGAGTGCATTTAACTGCTGAGTTTAATTATAAGGGCATAATTGGGGTCAGGAGAGATTCCTTTGAATTGGAGAAGCGACAATGTATTGCCAATGCATAAAGGTGGTTCTAAAAGTAAGTGAGTAACGACTATGGACCATTCAGTCTGACATCAGATTAGTAAAGAATTGGGTTGCTATTTTGATAGAGCTATTGAAATAGCTTGAGAAAGAACTCTTGTTATGTTTTCTGTCTTTACTTCTGGGGACACTCTTGTCTCTTCAGTGACAGCAACATAGATTGTGCTCACTTTAGAGATAGTAGTAGTAGTGGCATGTGATGCAAGAAAGCAAGTGTATGAGCTTATGCAGCATCAGCCAAAAAAAAAAAATCACACCATTCCCTCCAAATGCCTGTCCAGTTGCTCCTTAAATTTATTTAACCTACCAACTTCCACAACGACAGATGGAAGTTTGTTCCAGCAATTAACCATCCGCTCGCTAAAGGCAAATTTCCGTACATGTATTCTACATCTGTCTTTTCTTAATTTGAATTTATGCCCCCTTCGGATCATAATCTGAACAAGTGGAAGGATCCCATCAGAATTCAGTGTGTTCAACCCATTCAAGGCCTTATACACCTCAATCAGATCACCTCGCAGGTGCCTAGTCTCCAGCCACTGCAATTTGCAGAACTTAAGCCTCTCTTGGTAAGAGGACCCCTTCATTCCCATCACCAATCTTGTTGCCCTTCTCTGTATGCAGTACTCAAGGCGCGGCCTGACCATTGCCTTATACAGAGGGACAATCACCTCCTCCTCCCTGCTAGAAAAATTCTTTTATATCATTGACAAAACCCATGACCTGCCCTGGCAGCCTGTCTGCATTGCTCAGAAAACTTCATATCTGGCTGCACAATTACGCCCAGGTCTTTTTCATTTTCTACCACCTTAAGTGTAGTATCACACAGTTGGTACGTTTCTCTGGGGTTACTTCTACCCATATGCATTACTTTGCATATGTCAAGGTTAAACTTCAGTTGCCACTTCTCAGCCCATCTGCCCAAATTTTCTAGATCCTGTTGCAGTAGCACACTGCCATTACTGTCATTAACAACCCTGCCAACCTTTGTATCATCTGCAAACTTCGATACTAAGCCTGATATACCTTCATCAATATCATTGATAAATATACAAAACAACAGTGGACCCAAAACCGAACCCTGTGGGACTCCACTAATAACATTAGTCCACGAAGAGCAGCACCCATTAATTACCACCCTCCGTCTTCTCCCACTCAACCATCCTTTTATCCATTGTAGCAACTTATCCTTAATACCATTCTGCTCCAATTTGTACAATAGTCTTCCATGTGCAACAGTGTCAAAAGCTTTCCTGAAATCCAAATATATGATATCAAAATTATTTTTTGCATCCAGTTCCTTTGTAACCACATCATAATATCCTATCAAATTTGTCAGACAAGACTTTCCCTTAACAAACCCATGCTGTGTCTGAATTATTGCTGCAGTCTTTTGTCTAGATGATCCTGCAATGCATCTTTAACCAGTGACTCCATTATTTTCCCGGAACAGAAGTTAAACTACTGGTCTGTAATTACTCGTGTCACCCTTCGATTCCCCCTTTGTAAATTGGGGATACATTTGCACATCTTCAGTCCGTGGGGACCTCCCCTGAGTCCAAGTATGCTCTCATTATAATGGCTAAGGGTTTGCTTAATTGCTTTTCCGCCGCCTTTAATATAACTGGATAGATCCCATCCACCCCAGGTGCCTTTCTTATGTTTAACTTCAACAATTTCTCCTCCACTTTGCTCTCAGTTATTACAAAATCATTAAGCACCCTGCTACAATTTGATAACCTTCTCGCATTTTCAAACCTTAATAACTCCTCATGTGTGAATGTAGATGCAAAATACTCATTCAGTTTGTTTGCTATCTGAGCAGGATCATCAACAGCCGAACCATCGATATCCAGTGGACCAATCAGATTCATCCCCTTCCTTTTAGAGTTTATATAAGTAAAGAAATCCTTGCTGTTTTTCTTAGCATCTTTTGCCAAAGATTTCTCGTAATCTGCCTTCGCCTGCCTAATCTCTTTTGTGACCTGATTACAGACTAGCTTATATCTGCCATAGGCTTCTGAGTCGCTTGATAATTTATATGCATCCCATGCATTTTTCTTCTCTGTCACGAGTCTCATTACTTCATTTGATAACTATTTAGGCCTAAACCTTGAACAATATTTCTTAATAGATATGAAACTTTTAGCAGCATCCACGATTAATTCCTTGAATGCTTCCACTTAGAATTTACTGTTGGTAATATCATTAGTTCATCCCACTGTACAGAATTTAAAAACTGTCTGAGACCACTGTTCTCACCTTTACGAAAGCAAAAACCCTTTTCTTTACCCCCGATGGTAATTATATCTTTAAGTAAATCCCACATCAGTACACTGTGATCACTGCCACCTAGTGGTTCCTTTATCTGCAAATTCTTAATACACGAATTATCACTGCTGATAACCAGATCAAGAGTATTACCCTCTCTGGTTGCCTCTCAAACATGCTGCTGCAGAAACCAATCATCCAATAAATCCATAAAAGTCTTACTAGTGTGTGAGTGACCAACCCACAAGTTCCAGTCAATATCTGGGAAGTTAAAATCTCCATTATAAACATTCTGATTTACTAGCCCACTCTGCTTCTCTGTACAATTGTTCATTGTACTCATTCGAGTATTAGGCCTATGACACACTCCTAGTGTTATTTTTGCTTTCGCAGTGCTTATATCACACCAAACTGACTCAACAGTGTACTGTTCATCTATATCAACTGCATGCACTTCTTTTGATTTCATATTTTTCTTAATTAACAGCATAACACCTCCTCCCTTCCTATCCTGTCTATTCTTTCTGTACACATTGTACTCCTCAAATTCCAGTTCTACATTCCTTATATCTGTGTGACACCATGTCTCTGCTATCCCAACAGTATCTGCCTTTGATGTCTTGACCAACACTTCAAATTCATCAAATTTATTTACTATACTTCTAGCATTGGTATACATGCAAGTATACATGTTCCTATTCTTATTATTAGTTACTCTAACACATCCCATGTACCCACCTGTTTCACGATGATTGCCATCAGTCCCTGAAAAGCACAGCACCCCTCGCTCCAGGTCGCTACTTATTCTAATAGAAGTTGTGCAAGAATCACCTTCACCTCTGCCTGCGGCTTCTTTTAACCTTTTAGCCTGTGAATCCCCCCCAAGCTAGCAGTTTTCCGACCCACCTAGAATTGCAGACACTTTCAAATTTAACCCTAATTCACGACTTTTTTGCAACATTGACCTGTACTTGTAAATAAATCTACAGATCTCCTATTCGTAATGTCACTAGTGCCAATGTGTACAACAATATCACCTTTTGTGCCCTTAAAAATGACATATTCTTTATAACATCATCAACTTTTGTCCCTGGTAGATATACCCTGGTCCTGTTCCATCTATCCTTTTTACAGTGCATTCTGCCTTGGAGATTGCCGCTGTGTTGCCTGATGCCCAGGAGTGAGCTCTGGCGTTGAGTTGGGCAGCTGAGAGATTTACGAGCCCCTCATATTAATTTCTTCAAGGGCATCTACCCTACACTTCAAGCTCTCATAGACGCCCAGTAGAACGCTGAGTTGATGCCTAATTTCTAGACACTCTCTGCACCTGGCACACACAAAGACATCCTCCTTGGCTAACTTGGTTAGCCAAGGAGGATGTGCAACCAAGTTGCACATTTTTTTGGCTGTGATGCGTTGGAGAATTGCCCCCCTCAGTTCTCCCCCGAGTCACAGCACTCCTGCCACTTTGTGCCCGATAATTACATTATTCATGAGATGGGTCATTATTTACATTATTCAGAGATGATTCTTATTTACATTATACAGAGATGATTCATTATTTACATTATTCAGAGATGATTCTTATTTACATTATACAGAGATGATTCATTATTTACATTATTCAGAGATGATTCTTATTTACATTATACAGAGATGATTCATTATTTACATTATTCAGTGACGATTCATCATTCAACCAAAAGTTACTAATGTTGATCTTAATAAAAGTCTTTTTTTTAATAATATTATCACCAAGGAGGTGAATTCATCATTTTTTAAAAACTTAAAGGCATTGTTGTGAACTGCTATTCATAAACATCTAGCCTCAATTAAGAACCATGTATGGAACTGTGAATAAATGTATTAGTTCTATATGGCAACTAAGTGGTGTGTGGAAGAAAAATTCTGATAGAAAACATGCCTTTTGGTATGTTTTCAATGTCCTATTACTGGTTGGGACTACTTTTTCAGTTGAGATATTGAAATAGTTTTAGCAAAGAACTCCAGTATGAACTGTAAAATGTAAGAACACCAGGAAAGAGCCAAGATTAAAGGCAGAAAACAACACAAAATATCATTTGTTTTCTCAAACAATCTGACTTCAGTGGTAAGGGAAAACACGAGACAGGAAACAAGAATGCAATACAGAGGCACATAAAAAAATGGCATTTGAAAGAAACAGAGCACAGCCTTGTAAAGGCTGTTTGTTTGCTTGATATTTGGTTTTTAGGAACATTAGCAACTAAGGCCATATTGCTCCGGGAATATGCGGTGGTCATTCCCTGACCTTTCCGCATCCTCCATATTTGGTGGTGACGGGCTCGAACCCCGGCCTAATCGAGAAGCATGTGCTACGCACTGCTGTTCCTTGTAAAGGCAAGATCTTTTTAAAGCTAATTTGGTTAGCTATTAGCATTAGCATTGGCATATGATGCAAGTAAGCAAGCTTATGCAGCCTCAGCCAAAAGAAAAAAAAAAAAAAAACATTCCCATTTCACTCCTCCATTCGTTTCAAGTACCTGTCCAGCTCTGCCTTAAATTTATTTAGGCTATCAACTTCCACAACAAAGGATGGAAGTCTGTTCCACCAACCAACCACCTGCTGGCTAAAGGCAAACTTCCGCACGTCTATCCTACATCTGTCTTTCCTCAATTTGAATTTAGGCCCTCTCAACTGATTATTCTGAGCAAGAGGAAGAAGTCCATCAGCATTGAGCATGCTCAAACCATTCAAAGCTTTATACACTTCAATCAGATCACATCGCAGGTGCCTAGTCTTCAGACACTGTAATTTGCAAAATTTAAGCCTTTCTTCGTAAGAGCAACCCTTTGTTCCATTCACTAATCTTGTTGCCCTTCTCTGTACGTGTTCCAACAGCTGTACATCCTTCTTAAAATGAGACCTCCAGACCTGTATACAGTACTCAAGGTGTGGCCTGACCATTGCCTTATATGAGGGGATAATCACTTCCTTATCCCTGCTAGAAAAATTCCTGTATATCATTGACAAGACACTATGAGCTACTCTTGCAGACCGTCTGCACTGCTCAGAAAAGTCATATCTGCCTGCACAATTACCCCCACATCCTTTTCGTTCTCTACCACTGTCAGTGTAGTACCACAGAGTTGATACGTATGGGAGGCAGCAACCCAGATCACTCTGAGTTGCTGCTTCCCATATGTAGTACTTTACATTTCTCAATGTTAAACTTCATTTGCCACCTCTCAGCCCATCTGCTCAACTTTTCTAGATCCTATTGCAGCAGTGTACTGTCATTAGTGTCCTTAACAACCCTGCCAACCTTCGTATCGTCCTGCAAACTTGGACATTAAGCTTGATATACCATCATCAATATCATTTATAAATACAGAAAACAACAATAGACCCAATACTGAACCCTGAGGGACTCCACTGATAACATTAGTCCACGATGAGCAGTGTTCATTGATTACCACTCTCTGTCTTCTTCCACTCAACCATGCCTTTATCCATAGCAGCAATTTGCCTCCAATGCCACACTGCTCCAATTTGTGCAGCAGTCTTCCATGTGCAACAGTATCAAAAACCTTTCTAAGATCCAAATATATGATATCGAAGTTATTCCCTGCATCCAGTTCCTTTGTGACCACATCATAGTATCCAATCAAATTGGTCAGGCAAGACTTTCCCTTAACAAAACCATGCTGTATCCGAGCTATAACTGAAGTCTTGTCTAGATGATCCTGCAGTGCTTCTTTAACCAGTGCCTCCATTAATTTTCCTGGAACAGAAGTTAAACTAACAGGTCTATAATTGCTTGTGTTGCCCTTTGATCCTCCTTTGTGAATTGGGGTCACATTTGCACAACTCCAGTCCATGGGTACCTCCCCTGAGTCCAAAGAAGCTCTCGTAATTATGGCTAAGGGTTTGCTTACTTCCTTTGCTGCCTCCTTTAATATAACTGGATAGATCCTGTCCACCTTGGGTGTTTTTTTTATGTTTATCTTCAACAATTTCTCCTCCACTTTCCTCTCAGTTATTACAAAATCCACTGCCAGAGTTTAACTCACCTCTGGCATTCCCCTCCCTGAATAACTCCTCATGCATGAATGTAGATGCAGAATACTCATTTAGTTTGTTAGCCACCTGAGCAGGTTCATCAACAGTTGAACCATCAATATCCAGTGGATCAATCTGGTTCATCCCTTTCCTTCTACAGTTTATATAGGTAAAGAACTCTTTTTTTTTGTTTTTCTTTGCATCCTTTACCAAGGAGTTCTCATATTCTGCCTTTGCCTGCCTAATCTCCTTTGTAACTTGGTTACAGACCAGCTTATATCTATCATAGGCTTCCATGTCACCCATTAATTTATATGTATCCCATGCATTTTTCTTCTCTGCGACATGTCTCGTTAGTTCGTCTGACAAACGTTTAGGCCTTGTAGCTTCCAAGATAAATTCTTTGAATGCTTTCCATTTTGAATTTGCTGTTGGTAACATCATCAGTTGGTCCCACCGTATAGAATTTAAATACTGTCTCAAACCATCGTAGTCGCTTTTACAAAAGCAATAACCCTTCCCTTTACCCATGATGGTAGTTATCTCTTTGAGTAAATCCCACTTCAGCACACTGTGATCACTGTCACCTAGTGGTTCCTTTATCTGCAGATTCTTAATGCATGAAGAATCACTACTGATAATCAAATCAAGAGTATTACTCCCTCTAGTTGCCTCCTGAACATACTGATGTAGAAAACAATCATCCAATAAATCCACAAAAGCTTTGCTAGTGCATGAGTGACCAACCTACAAATTCCAGTTAATATCTGGGAAATTAAAATCCCCCATTATAAGACTCTGGCCTACTCTATTTCCCTGTACAGTTTCTTATTATAATCATCAGAGTCATTAGGCCTATAGCACACTCCTACTCTCAATTTTGATTTCCCAATGCTTAGGTCACACCAAACTGACTCGGCACTGCACTGACCAGCGATGTCGACTGGCTTCACTTCCTAGGATGTTATGTGTTTCTTGACTAATAGCATAACCCCTCCTCCCTTCCTATCCTGTCTATCCTTCCTGTACATATTGTACTCCCCAAATTCCAGTTCTGCATTTCTTATATATGTGTGACACCATGTCTCTGATATCCCAACAATATCTGCCTTTGATGCTTTAAGCAATACCTCAAATTCATCAAATTTATTTAACAAACTCCTAGCATTGGTTACTCTGGGGGTTACTGCTTCCCATATGCAGTACTTTACATTTGTCAATGTTAAACTTCAGTTGCCACCTCTCAGCCCATCTGCTCAACTTTTCTAGATCCTGTTGCAGCAGCATACTGTCATTAGTGGTATTAACAATCCTGCCGACCTTCATATTGTTTGAAAACTTGGACATTAAGTGGTTCCAGTACCAATTTTTGTGGAACACCACTTCTTAGCTCAATGTGAAGCATTAATCACACCCCTCTGCCTTCTGTCCTGCAGCCATCCTGGATCTAAGGATTCTCCCTGTGATTTCAATATATTCCAGCTTATACAGTAACTTCCCATGTGCAACTGAGTCAAATGCTTTGCTGAAGTCCAAGTAAACAGCATTGAAATTATTTGCTACATCCAGCAGTGACTGTCAAAATAACTAACATGTTAGTTAAACATGATTTTCCCTTTAAGAAACCATTTTGTGTTTTCTTCAGAATTCTGTTTCTATCTGATTGGACCTGTATTGCACTTTTGATCATTGCTTTCATGATTTTCTCTGTCACTGAAGTCAGACTGCCTCATCAGTAGTCTCCACTTCACTTTTAGAACCTAACTTTATCTGTTGGCAATACATTGACACTTCTCATCAAGGGGAATCTCTCCTGGTGATGCCCTCTTAATTATCCTTAATGGTTCAGAGCACTCTCCTGCACTTCCCTCAAAATTACTGGTTATATGCTGTGAACTCCAGGAGCCTTACTTGCCTTTAGGCTTGGAAATCTTTCTAACAAATAATATTCTGAAATTTTGATATTACAAATATCATGCTTCCCAGCTTCATTTCACACAAAGGGTCTTTTGTATGTGAATATCAGTACAAAGTGCCTGTTCAATTCATCTGCAACTTCAATTGGATTATTTAGGACTTTCCTGCACTCATTATACAATTGTCTGATCTAATTTGTTCTTTTCTCCTTTTTTAGTAGTAGAGACATGTGAAAAAGCAAGCTTATGTAGCATTAGTCAAAAAAAAAAAAAAAAAAAAAACATTTCACACATCCATTCCATCTAAATGTTTGTCCAATTTTACTTTGAATTTATTTACGCTATCAACTTCCACAACAAAAGATGGAAGTTTGTTCCAGCAATCAGCTACCTGCTGGCTAAAAGCAAATTTCCTCACATATATTCTACAACTGTCTTCACTCAATTTGAATTTATGCCCCCTCTCAGGTTCGTAGTCTGAGCAAGAGGAAGAATCCCATCAGAATTGAGCCTGCTCAACCCATTCAAGGCCTTATGCACCTCAATCAGATCACTTCGCAGGTGCCTAGACTGCAGGCACTGCAAATTGCAGAACTTAAGCCTTTCTTTGGAAGATTACCTCCTTCGTTCCCCTCACTAATTTTGTTGCCCTTCTCCATTCTTGCTCAAGCAACTCTACATCCTTCCTAAAATAAGGCCTCCAGACCTGTATGCGGCCTGACCATTGCCTTATACAAAGGGATAATTACCTCCTTTTCCCTACTAGCAAAATTCCTGTATATCATTGACAATACCCCATCACCTGCTCTGGCAGCCAGTATGCACTGCTCAGAAAATTTCATATCTGACTGCACAATTACTCAGAGGTCTTTTTTCATTTTCTACTACCCTAAGTATAGTACCACACAGTTGGTACATTTTTCTGGAGTTACTTCCACCCATATGTAGTACTTCGCATTCGTGAATGTTAAACTTTAGTTGCCACTTCCAGCAGATCTGCCCAACTTTTCTAGATCCTGTTGCAGTAGCACACTGCCATTACTTTCATTAACAACCCTGCAAAACTTTGTATCATCTGCAAACTTCGACATTAAGCCTGATATACTTCATCAATATCATTAATAAATATAGAGAACAACAATGGGCCGAACACCACCTAAACCTGGGGGACTCCACTAATAAGTTCATGAAGAGCAGAGTCCATTGATTACCACTGTCTGTTGTCTCCCACTCAACCACTATTTCATCCATTGTAGCAACTTTCCATTAATACCATACTGCTCAAATTTGTACAGTAGTCTTCCACTTGCAACAATATAAAAGCTTTCCTGAAATCCAAGTATACGATATCCAAATTATTTTTGCATACAGTTCCTTTGTAACCACATCATAGTATCCAATCAAACTTGTCAGACAATACTTTCCCTTAACAAACCCATGCTGTGTCTGAATTATTACTGCAGTCCTCTCTAGATGATCCTGCAATGCTGCTTTAACCAGTGACTCCATTATTTTACCCAGAACAGAAGTTAAACTAATTGGTCAGAAATTACACGTCACCCTTAGATCCCCCCCCCTCTATGAACCTGGGGATACATTTGCAGATCTCCAGTCCATGGGGAATTCCCCTGACTCCAAGAATGCTCTCAAAATTATGGCTAAGGATTTGCATACTTCATTTGCAGTCTCCTTTAATATAACTGGATTGATCTCATCCTCTCCAGTTGCCTTTCTTATGTTTAACCCCAGGGGCTGACATCTTGTGAGTACGGGCTTGGCAAACCCAGGGTCCCGAGCTGGATATCATCATTCTTTTCTTTCTTGGTGATTCCTTTCTGCTTCTCTCTCTCTCTCTCTCAGTTACCCTGAGAGAGAGAGAGAGATAGTTACTCCAAGATAGTTAGTTATCTCTCTCTCTCTCAGTTACCCTGAGAGAGAGAGATAACTAACTATCTTGGAGTAATAACTATCTTGGATCAAGATAGTTATTACTCATTACCATGTTCAGGCACATCCTTAATTAATCATGGAATCTGAATGTCAGAACCTGTGAGACGATTATGTAGTTTATGAAGATAAACTTTTGACGAAAAATATAACATATCTTGTTTTAGTTGCAAAATAGTAGTGTTCTATTTAAATTTGTGTTTTTTCTGATCTTGAGCAGCCTTTAGGTGTGCGATCTGTTCGGGTTGTTTCAGAATTTCAATGAATTCCTTGCATTCCATATTAAAGTTCATATGAGTACACTACTCTGTCTTAACTAGTTTGACTTGCACGGAGTTTCGATCGTCATGCCATACTGATTCCCAAATGGAAAATATTCTTTCCACAAATGCATTGCTTAGGGGAACACTCATGGCTTTTTCAGCAGTTGTTATTTCCATTGATTCAAATGTATTTACCCATAGTGCCTCATTCAACATGGCACCTCCATAGCCAGGTGGGCAGGAGCAGCAGTGCGTAGCACACGCTTCTTGATTAGACAGGGGTTCGAGCCTGTGACCACCAAATACGGAGGATGCAGAAAGGTCAGGGAACGACCACCGCATATCCCCGGAGCAATATGGCCTTAGTTTGCTAATGCTCCTAAAAACCAAATAACAACAACAACTTTTCAAATTTGGCAAACTCAGATTTATACTGTGAATCTCATCAGACATCTGGTCTGCATCAACATTTAAGTTTAAAAGTTTAGTTACTTTTAAAACAGTGTCAAAGTTTAAATTTTGCTTTTTTATATTTAAACACAATAAATGCTGAATTGGATTTTACTCAGATTTGTAGTTTTGACATGAGTAATCAAGTGTCTGTCTGTAGACACCGTTTGCTACTGAGATAATTTTTTCCTGTTGGTATAGCGTGAATTTTTGTATAACATCTCCAGCCCTTATACCAAAAATATTTTCTACAATTCCTATTTGTAGCTTTTGTTTTAGATTTTACATCACATCATACAATTCTGTCAAAGGTATGTAATCCCTTTCTAAAATTAAAATAGATTTGCTCATTAAGTTAAAGTGAGAAGTAAAATATAGGGTTCATAGATGAGTACAACCATCATCATACAAAGATATGTACAAATCGTGGACTAATGTTATTAGTGGAGTCCCTCAGGGTTCAGTGTTGGATCCATTATTGTTTTCTGTATTTATAAATAATATTGATGATGGCATATCAAGCTTAATATCCAAGTTTACAGATGATACAAAGGTTGGCAGGGTTGTTAAGGACACTACTGATGCTATGCTGCTGCAACAGGATCTGGAAAGGTTGAGCAGATGGGCTGAGAGGTGGCAAATGAAGTTTAACATTGACAAATGTAAAGTACTACATATGGGGAAACAGCAACCCCAGAGCAACGTATAAACTCTGTGGTACTACACTGACAGTGGTAGAGAATGAAAAAGACCTGGGGGTAATTGTGCAGGCAGATATGAAATTCTCTGAGCAGTGCAGATGGGCTGCAAGAGTAGCTCATGGTTTCTTATCAATGATATACAGGAATTTTTCTAGCAGGGATAAGGAGGTGATTATTCCCTTGTATAAGGCAATGGTCAGGCCACACCTTGAGTACTGTATACAAGTCTGGAGGCCTAATTTCAAGAAGGATGTAGAGCTGCTGGAACAAGTACAGAGAAAGGTAACAAGATTAGTGAATGGAACAAAATGTTGCTCTTACGAAGAAAGGCTTAAGTTTTTCAAATTATAGTGTCTGGAGACTAGGCACTGGCGAGGTGATCTGATAGAGGTGTATAAAGCCTTGAATGGTTTGAGCATGCTCAATGCTGATGGGATTCTGCCTCTTGCTCGGAATAATCACCTGAGAGGGCATAAATTCAAATTGAGGAAAGACAGATGTAGGATAGATGTGCGGAAATTTGCCTTTAGCCAGCGGGTAGTTGGTTGGTGAAACAGGTTGTGGAAGTTGATAGCCTAAATAAATTTAAGGCTGAGCTGGACAGGTATTTTGAATGAACGGAGGGGTGAAGTGGAAGTTTTTTTTTTTTTTTTTTGGCTGATGCTGCATAAGCTTGCTTTCTTGCATCATATGCCTCTACTAATGCTAATGCTATCTTCTTTTATTTTGTTGTTTTTTACTCATTTAAAGCTTTCATATCCAACGTTTCTTGCAAAAATGCAAACAAAAAACTTGCCAGACTGGAGAAATTGAAGCCAGAGCTGGAGCATGGAAAAAACTGATTGAAAGACAGTCTCTGGTTCAAAAGTACACAGTTGGTAACTCTATGTTCCAATCACATAAACTTATATTTAGAGATACGTTTAGAATTATATTTTTGAAAACATCATTACAGGGCTGTGCAAAGGTACTTGGGGGCCTGTATGCAAATGGGGATAAGGGGGACCTTGTTTATTTACATTGACACTTTGATGGCTCCCTCAATTGGGAGCCCTGGTGTGGCGCATCCAACGCACCCCCCCCACAACACATACATTTGTGGGGCCCTGCATCATTATCAAGAATTATGAGGAAAATTTATCTGAAAATTTCAAAAATAATTAGTCAGTTTGTCTTTCTCTTTGTCTTAAATTGAATATATTTATAGCTATCCATCCACCAGTATAAAGAACACTCTGCAACATAACAGCTTAATTGCCTCTATAAAATAGACAAAATATTTGTATGTGGACTCTTATAGGTGGAGGATGAGAAATAAAATTTCAAATAATCATGCTTGAAACAGTAATTTGAGGCCACTTTTTATTTAATGAGTAGTATGGTGTACTGTAGTCTAAAGCAGCCACTTACATGTGCTTATTTTTGAAAAGATAATTTAATCAATAAATAAAATAAATAACTTTTTTGTTTATACTCTGGAATGACAACACATTATGAGAAGAATTTACAAGATAGAGAGAACACAAGAATATCACTGTATTTAGAAGTTACATAGGCTTGAGCCACAGTCAATTCAAATGTAACCTCAAATTTGCCCACTGGTCTATTGCAGGTAATGCAACTTGGTCCAGGAGTTGCTATGCTCGCTGCCAAATTTTGGGTCCTAGGCAATTATCTTATTTATCTATGTAAATTTAGCACTGTATAATGAGGATGACATCTATTAATATGATATTTAACCCCGGGGGCCCACATCTGGTGAGTATGGGCTTGGCACACCCAGGGTCCTGAGCTGGATATCATCATCCTTCTCTTTCTTGATGATATCATTCCTTTCTACTTTTGACTCTCTCTCTCTCTCTAAGGGTAACGTGGGAATTTTTTTTTTTTTTTTTTGCTGGTGCAGCATAAGCTTCAGACTTCCTTGCACCATATGGCTAATAATAATAATAATAATAATAAAAATAATATGTATACATGTAAGAAAAATCTCCTGCTGTTCAGTACCACATCTACTACCATCTGAAATCATGATGAATTAGTTGCAGTTACAGTAAAATAGCATTTGATAAAACGTGTGTCACGACCACCTCCAGTATGTATTGCTTCCTCTTGTAGTACTCACATAGTTTATGGCTTTCTTCTTATTCTTCCTACACTATGATGGTATTATCTGCATGTATTATGATATTGATTGACAAGCTTCAATTAACATTTCTTATAGTAACAAGCACCTCCTGCAGACTGAAATGAAACTAATGCAAAAATTACATAATTACATTTTGTGAGTTAACTGAATCATATGTTTCAAATTGGTCAAACTTTTTAAGCTGATTAACTTAGTGAAAAACTGCTAGTCTCTCCACCCCCTCTCCCATCCAATCTTGTGTGCATGAGTTTATAACAAACAAATTTATTCCCTTCACCACAGAAATGATAGATCTCATCCTGAGGCTACTTTCTTCCTTAATATTTTTTCATGTGTCTCTGAATGCTTTTATTTTATTTTCAATATATGCTTATTTCTTATTTAAATTTACAATATGCTCTCCAGTTCCACAAATTTTTCCAGGAGCTTTTAGCAGCAGCAACTAAAAGCAATTATCTTATGAGTATATAAGTCATATATGATACTACTGTAACTTTCTGAACACACCGTTGAAATAAAGTTGTTCACTAATATAAAATTTGTTTAATAAATTAGAATGCTTTCTGTAGGTTGAAAGCATAAATACTTTCACAGTAAAAATATAAATATAATATATTTGTATTATCATAATTTATATATTAATTATTATTATATTAATCCATGGACACTGCTCTTCATGGAATAATGTTATTAGTGGAGTGCCCCAGGGTTTAGTGCTGGGTCCATTGTTATTTTCTGTATTTATTAATGATGTTGATTGAAGGTATATCAGGCGTAATGTTGAAGTTTGTATATGATGAAAAGGTTAGTAGGGTGGTTAATGACAGTAATCAGGGTAAGCTACTGCAACAAGATCTAAAAAATTAAGGCAGATGCACTGAGAAATGGCAGTTCAAGCTTAATGTTGACAAATACAAGGTACTATGAGATGTGGTGTCACACAGATATAAGAAGTGCAGAATTTGAATTTTAGCAGTACAATGTGTACAGAAAGGATAGACAGGATAGGAAGGGAGGAGGAGTTATGCTGTTAGTTAAGTAACACAAAATCTAACGAAGTGCATCCAGTTGACATAGATGGATAGTGCAATGTTGAGTCAGTTTGGTTTGACATGTGCACTGGTAAAGCAAAAATGAGAGTAGGAGTGTGTTATAGGCCTAATAATTCTGATGAGTACAATGAATAACTGTACAGAGAAATAGAGTGGACCAGTAAATCAGAATATCTAATAAATGGAGATTTTAATTTCCCAGATATTGAATGGAACTTGTGGGCTGTTCACTTGCACACTAGCAAGACTTTTATGGATTTACTGGATGATTGTTTTCTGCAGCATGTTTGAGAGGCAACTAGAGAGAGTAATACTCTTGATCTAGTTATCAGCAGTGATTATTCTTGCATTAAGAATTTGCAGATAAAGAAACCACTGGGTGGCAGTGATCACAGTGTACTGATGTGGAATTTACTTAAAGATTTAATTACCATCAGGGGTAAAGGAAAGGGTTTTTGCTTCCGTAAAGGTGAGTACAGTGGTCTCCGACAGTTTTTAAATTCTGTACAGTGGAATAAACTGACGATGTTACCAACAGCAAATTTTAAATGGGAAGTATTCAAGGAATTAACCTTTTCATACCGATTGAGATATACCATTCAAGGTGTAGGCCTAAATGGATGTCAGATAAACTAATGAGACTCGTGGCAGAGAAGAAAATGTATGGGATGCATATAATCTATCAGGCAACACAGAAGCTTATGGTAGATATAAGCTAATCTGTAATCAAGTCACAAAAGAGGTTAGGCAACCAAAGGCAGATTATCAGAAATTTTCGGCAATGGGTGCTAAGAAATACAGCAAGGACATCTTTACTTATATAAACTCTAGAAGGAAAGGGATGAATCAGATTGGTCCATTTGATATTGATGGTTCAATTGTTGATGATCCTGCTCAGATAGCTGACAAACTGAATTTTGCATCTACATTCACACATGAGGAATTCTGTATGTGGAGGGCAGAAGCTTATTAAACTACAACAGTGACCTTAATGATTTTTTAATAACTGAGAGCAAAGTGTAGGAGAAATTGCTGAAGTTAAACATAACAAAGGCACCTGGGGTGGATGGAATCTATCCAGTTATATCAAGGGAAGTAAGCAAACCCTTAGTCATAATTATGAGACCATCCTTGGGTCAAGGGAAGTCTACATGGACTGGAGATGTGCACATGCATCCCCAGTTCACAAAAGGGGAATCAAAGGGTGACATGAGTAATTACAGACCTGTTAGTTTTACATCTGTTCCAGGGAAAATATTGGAGTCACTGGTTAAAGAAGCATTTCAGGATCATCTAGACAAGACAAGAGTGCAGTAATAATTCAGATACAGCATGGGTTTGTTAAGGGAAAGTTTTGTCTGATGAATTTGATTGGATACTATGATGTGGTTACAAAGGAACTGGGTGCAAAAAATAATTTTGATATCATATACTTGTATTTCAGGAAAGCTTTTGATACTGTGTTCAAATTGGAGCAGTATGGTATTAAGGGCAAATTGCTACAATGGATAAAAGGGTGGTTCAGTGGGAGAAGGCAGAGAGTTGTAATCAATGGATACTGCTCTTCATGGAGTAATGTTATTAGTGAAGTCCCCGAGGGTTCAGTTTTGGGCCCACTGTTGTTTTGTATATTAATGATATTTTGTTTTCAATGATACTGATGAAGGTATATCAGGCTTAATATCCAAGTTTGCAGATGATACTAATTTTGGCAGGGTTGTTAATGACAGTATTGATAGTGCTACTGCAACTGGATTTAGAAAAGTTGAGCAGATGAGCTGAGAAGTGGCAACTGAAATTTAACATTGACAAATCCAAAGTACTGCTTATGAGTAGAAGTAACCCCAGAGAAACGTACTAACTGTGTGATACTACAATTAGAGTGGTAGAAAATGAAAAAGACCTGGGAGTAATTGTGCAGTCAGATATGAAGTTTTATGAGCCATGCGAACAGGTGGCCAGAGCAGGTCATGAGGTGTTGTCAATGATATACAGGAATTTTGCTAGTAAAGAAAAGGTAAGGTGATTATCCCTTTGTATAAGGCAATGGTCAGGCCATCCATGCCTTGATTATTGCATACAGGTCTGGAGGCCTAATTTTAGGAAGGATGTAGAGTTGCTTGAGCAAGTACAGAGAAGGGCTACAAGATTGGAAAGGAGGCAAAGGGGTCCTCTTACCAAAAAAGGCTTAAGTTCTGCAGATTGCAGTGTGTGGAGACCACACACCTGCGAGGTGATTGAGGTGTATAAGGCCTTGAATAAGTTTAGCAGGCTCAGTTCTGATGGGATTCTTTCTCTTGCTCAGATTATGAACATGAGGGGGCATAAATTCAAGTTGTGAAAAGACAGTTGCAATACAGATGTGCAGAAATTTGCCTTTAGCCAGCAGGTAGTTGATTGCTGGAACAATCTTCCATCTGTTGTTGTGGAAGTCGATAGCTTAAATAAATTCAAGGAGAAACTGGACAAACTTTTAAAGGGAATACATGTGTGAAATGGTTTTTTTTTTTTTGGTTGATGATAAATAAGCTTGCTTTCATGCATCATATGCCTCTACTGCTACTACCGCATATGGGTATGAGTAATTCCAGATTAACATACAAACTGTGTGACACATTCGTTGTAGAGGAAAATGGAAAAGACCTTGAGATAATCATGTAGTCAGATATGAAGTTCTCTAAGCAGTGTAGACAGCTTGCCAGGAGAGCTCATGGGATTTACAGGAACTATGATATACAGGAACTTTGCTAGCATGGATATGGAAGTGATATCCCTTAGCTATGGTTAGGGGGCATTTTGAATACTCACACAGGTTTAGAGGCCTAATTTTAGGAAGGATGGAGATCTGCTGGAACAGGTGCAGAGAAGGGCAACAAGATTGATGAAGGGAATGAACAGGTAGTCTTACCAAGAGAGGCTTCAGTTCTGCAAATGCAGTGTCTGTAGACTAAGCACCTGCAAGGTGAAGACTATACATATGATGGGACATAAATTCAAATTGAAGAAGGATGGATGCAGCATAGATGTGCAGAGGTTTGCTTTCACCCAGCAAGTGGTTGATTGTTGGAACAAACTTTCATCTTCTGTTGTGGAAGTTGGCAGTTTGAATAAATTGAAGTAAGAAGCAGACAAATTATTGGAGGGGATGAACAGGTAATGTGGGAAGTATTTTTTTGGCCAATATGTGGCTAGGCATAGTATGATTGTACTCCACTTAGGTGGTATAATTTTTGATGATGCAAAACAGTTTTATGGCCATGTGAGCACTAGCAATGAGAGAATGACTATAATCTAATGTAATGTTAGCAAATTTATAATCATATTTTGAATCAGAATTCAGAGTTATTAAAACACCTGTATTAAGTTCTGTAAAGTTTTGTTCCTAGTTTAATTTATATCTCTTAATTAATTACCCTGCAAAATTAATTATTAAAAATTAATTAATTATAGATTAAGCTAAGAACAAAGATTTACAGATTTTATTGAATATATATAGAAAAATTGCTTTACTTGGTATTTTAAAGTCTTAAATAATTAAATCATGCAGTACAGGCAAACTTAAACAGGTGCTTCTTGGCTTTATTAGTCCTTGTTCTGATAAACACATATACCAACCAACCAATAAACCAACTTAAATAATGTTACCATAAGATGCTCAGTTTCTAGGCTTTTCAACTTTTTTGCATAGAGTCCTATAGGAATATCCCCTTTCACCAATAATTAATCATATTGATCTTATTTTACCCTTTATGGTAAGTTAACATTCTTATAGAGTTGTAAATTGTATTTCAGGTAGAATGTGAATTTATTGTGTGCACTGCTCGATACACTACTGAAGATTGGGCTTAACCATTGATTAATACAGTGCCATAATCATTCTGGCAAATGTGTGGTACACCACCATTCAAACTGATTATCAGCACTTACTCTACAAGCATTAATCATCAGTACACCTGTGATCACAGCCACTAGGTGGTTGTGATCACAGGTGTACTGATGCGGAATTTCTTAAAGAGGCAACTACTGTCAAGGACAGAGGGAAGGGTTTTGATTTCTTACAGATGACTACAGTGGTTTCACACAGATTTTAAAAATCAATTTAGTGGGACCAACTGATGATGTAACCAACAGCAAATTTTAAATGGGAAGCAATCAGGGAAGTAATTGCAGAATACTAGGCTTTATATGCCAACTAAGAGAATGCTGTTCAAGGTTTAGAAGTTGCTGATTCTATCGAGGCAGTGTTAGGTGGTTCGGAAAACTGCTAGCTTTGGGGGATACAAGGATTAATAGATTAACAGTAGCCATGGGCAGAGGTGAAAGTGATTCTTGCACTGCTTTTATTGGAATGAGCAGCAGCCTGGAAAACAAGATGCAGGATATTTCAGAGACTGCTGGGAGTCACTGCGGTACACGTAAACACATGGGTTGTGTTAGAGTAGCTAAGATAGTAGTTGATTCTGGTAGCATCGGCTTCTGTGGCCATAATGCACCTCCCAAGGTTTTGCAGTACTTTGATCCAAGCCCGAGGCGGGATTTGAACCCGCGACCTTTGGGTTGCTAGGCAGGCACTTTACCCATCCAGCTAGCCCAGTCGGCGGTAGCTAAGAATAGGAACAGGTGCATGTATACTTGCATGTACACCAATGCTAGGAGTTTGGTAAATAAATTTGATGAATTTGAGGTATTGCTCAAAACATCAAAGGCAGATATTGTTGGGATATCAGAGACATGGTGTCACACAGATATAAGGAATTCAGAACTGGAATTTGGGGAGTACAATGTGTACAGAAAGGATAGACAGGATAGGAAGGGAGAAGGGGTTATGCTATTAGTTAAGAAACACATAAAATCCAAGGAAGTGAAGCAGTCGACATCACTGGAGAGTGCAGTGTCGAGTCAGTTTGGTGTGACATAGGCATTGGGAGATCAAAATTGAGAGTATGGTGTGCTATAGGCCTAATGACTCTGATGAGTATAATAAGAAACTGTACAGGGAAATAGAGTGGACCAGTAAATCAGAGAGTCTTATAATGGGGGATTTTAATTTCCCAGATATTGACTGGAGTTTGTGGGTTGGTCACTCACACACTAGCAAGGCTTTTGTGAATTTATTGGATGATTGTGTTCTATATCAGCATGTTCGGGAGGCAACTAGAGGGAGTAATACTCCTGATCTGATTATCAGCAGTGACTCTTCATGCATTAAGAATCTGCAGATAAAGGAACCACTAGGTGGCAGTGATCACAGTGTGCTGAAGTGGGATTTACTCAAAGAGGTAACTACCATCGGGGGAAAAGGGAAGGGTCTTTGCTTTCATAAAGGTGACTACAGTGGTCTGAGATAGTATTTAAATTCTATACAGTTGGACCAACTAATGATGTTACCAACAGCAAATTCAAAATAGGAAGCATTCAAAGAATTTATCTTGGAAGCTACTAGGCTTTACATACCAACTAAGAAATATTGTTCAAGGTTTAGGCCTAAATGGATGGCAGATGAACTAATGAGACATATGGCAGAGAATAAAAATGCATGGGATACATATAAATTAACATGTGACACAGAACCCTATGATAGATATAAACTGATCTGTAACCAAGTTACAAAGGAGGTTAGGCAGGCGGAGGCAGATTACGAGAAATCTTTGGCAAAGGATGCAAATAAAAACAGCAAAGAGTTCTTTACTTATGTAAACTCTAGAAGGAAGGGGATGAATCAGATTGGTCCACTTGATATCGATGGTTCAACTGTTGATGATCCTGCTCAGGTAGCTAACAAACAAAATGAATATTTTGCATCGACATTCACACATGAGGAGTTATTCAGCGAGGGGAATGGCAGAGGTGTATTCAACTCTGGCAGTAAGCTAGATAATCTTGTAATAACTGAGAGTAAAGTGGAGGAGAAATTGTTGAAGAAAAACACAAGAAAGGCACCTGGGGTGGATGAGGTCTATCCAGTTATATTAAAGGAGGCAGCAAAGGAAGTAAGCAAACCATTAGCCATAATTTTGAGAGCTTCCTTGGACTCAGGGGAGGTACCCATAGACTGGAGATGTGATGTGCAAATATGACCCCAATTCACAAAGGAGGATCAAAGGCTGACACAAGTAATTATAGACCTGTGAGTTTAACTTCTGTTCCAGGAAAATTAATGGAGGCATTGGTTAAAGAAGCACTGCAGGATCATCTAGACAAGACTTCAGTTATAGCTCGGACACAGCATGGTTTTGTTAAGGGAAAGTCTTGCCTGACCAATTTGATTGGATAATATGATGCAGTCACAAAAGAACTGGATGCAGGGAATGACTTTGATATTATATATTTGGATCTTAGAAAGGCTTTTGATACTGTTGCACATGGAAGACTGCTGCACAAATTGGAGCAGTGTGGCATTGGAGGCAAATTGCTGCTATGGATAAAGGGATGGTTGAGGGGGAGAAGATAGAGAGTGGTAATCAATGGACACTGCTCATTGTGGACTAATGTTATTAGTGGAGTCCCTCAGGGTTCAGTGTTGGTCCATTATTGTTTTCTGTATTTATAAATGATATTGATGATGGTATATCAAGCTAAATGTACAAGTTTGCAGACGATACAAAGGTTGGCAGGGTTGTTAAGGACACTACTGATGCTATGCTGCTGCAACAGGATCTGGAAAGGTTGAGCAGATGGGCTAAGTGGTGGCAAATGAAGTTTAACATTGACAAATGTAAAGTACTACATATGGGAAACAGCTACCCCAGAGCAACATATCAACTCTGTGGTACTACACTGACAGTGGTAGAGAATTAAAAGGACCTGGGGGTAACTGTGCAGGCATATATGAAGTTCTCTGAGCAGTGCAGATGGGCTGCAAGAGTAGCTCATGGTGTCTTGTCAATGATATACAGGAATTTTTCTAGCAGGGATAAGGAGGTGATTATTCCCTTGTATAAGCCAATGGTCAGGCCACACCTTGAGTACTGTATACAGGTCTGCAGGCCTCATTTCAAGAAGGATGTAGAGCTGCTGGAACGAGTACAGAGAAGGGCAACAAGATTAGTGAATGGAACAAAGGGTTGCTCTTACGAAGAAAGGCTTAAGTTTGGCAAATTACAGTGTCTGGAGACTGGGCACTGGCGAGGTGATGTGACAGAGGTGTATAAAGCCTTGAATGGTTTGAGCATGCTCAATTCCGTTGGGATTTTTCCTCTTGCTCAGAATAATCATCTGAGAGGGCATAAATTCAGATTGAGGAAAGACAGATGTAGGATAGATGTGCGAAAATTTGGCTTTAGCCAGCGGATAGTTGGTAGGTGGAACAGATTTCCATCCCTTGTTGTGGAAGTTGATAGCCTAAATAAATTTAAGGCTCAGCTGGACAGGTATTTCAAACAAATGGAGGGGTGAAATGGAAGTGTTGTTTTTTATTTTTTATTTTATTATTTTTTATTTTTTTTTGGCTGATGCTGCATAAGCTTGCTTTCTTGCATCATATTCCTCTACTAATGCTAAATAGATGTTAGATAAGACTAGTGGGAGAGGAAAAAAATTGCATGGTATGCTTATAAATTATCAAAAGATGCAGAAACATACAGTAGGCATAAACTAGTCTGCAATCAAGTCACAAAGCAGGTTAGGAAAACTAAGGCAGATTAAAAGAATAACAGAAAGATTTCTTTATTTATGTTAACACTAGAAGGAAAGGATTGAATCACATTGGTTCACTAGATTTGAATGGTATAATTATTGATGACCCTGCTCAGGTTGCCAACAAATTGAATAGATATTTTGCATATATGTTCACATATGAGAAATATGGATGGGGATGCCAGAAGCACATCAAATTTTAACAGGGGGTTAAATTATTTTGTGACAACTGAGAAGGTGGAAGAGAAGTTGCTGAGGTTAAATATGAATAAGGCACATGGGGTAGTCAGAATAAATCCAATTACATTAAGAGAGACAGCAAAAGAGGTAAACAAACCTTTATCCTTGATTGTGAGGGTATTCTTGGATTCAGGGTAAGTCAGTTAACAAAGGGAAATCAAAGGTGAAGTGATTAATTATAGACTGTAAGCTTGAATTTTGTTCTAGGGAAAATAATGGAGTCAATGGTAAAAGAAGTTATGCAGGAGCATCTTGACAGGAATGAAGTTTTTCGGCAATCACAGCACGGATTCATTAATGGAAGATCTTTTCCAACCGCACTGATTAGGTACTATGATATAGTAACAAAGGAACTGGACACAAAAAAATAATTTTGACATTGTATACTTTAATATGCAAAGCTTTTAAGACTTTTCCATATGAAAGACTGCTATATAAATTCGGCACTGTGGCATTTGGGGTAAGTTGGATAAAGTGGTAGTTGAATGGGAAAAGACAGAGTGATTATCAATGAGCACTACTCGTTTTGGACTAATGTTATTAAGAGAGTTCCCCAGGATTCAGTGCTAGGCCCATTATTGTTTTTGATGGTGATGAAGGCACATTAGGCTTAATTTATAAGATTGCATATAATATAAAGGTTGGCAGGGTGGTTAATGAAAGGAATTAGGGTATACTACTACAACGAGATCTAGAAAATTAAGGCAGAATAGCTGAGAAGTGGCAACTGAAATTTAACATTCTAGGACTGATGTTCCAGAATAATATACTAACTGTGTGATGTCATACTGAAGGTAGTAGGGAAAAGCATTGGGGGTAATTGTGCAGTCAGAACACAAAGTTCTCTGAACAGTGTGTAAGAGGCTGCCTGATTTTCAATATCATTGATCTAAATATATTTTTTGACTAAATGTCAAAGAGTATTACAAGGCTGTTTAAATATAGGTAATGCATCTCCATCATTTCTGAAACCCAGGTAGCATGCATGCATTGCTTTATTATATCTTATATTGTGAATACCTTCACGATGAGTTGCCTATGTATTGCACTACTTCGAATAAGTAACACTTCTCTAGTAGAGAAGACTACTGTTACATATTCTCAGATGGTCACCACCACCCAGACGGCACCATTTCGAAGCTGGTTGGCTTCATCATCAGTGGGTGGGCAGGTATCCTGTTACAATAGTGACAACCCAGTTGTGAAGTATAACTCTACAATATGAGAGTATAACTCTTTGACATTTAGTTAAGAAATATATTTAGATTAAACCATGCACACCATCAAACATCTCTCAGGGTTGTCACTATGTCATGTTTAAACAGCCTTTTCAATATCATTGGTAAATATAGAAAACAAGAATGGGCCTAATACCGAACCCAGGGGGACACCATTAATAACATTAGTCCATGAAGATCAGTATCTATCAAATACTACTCTCTGTCTTCTCCTACTCAACCATCTTTTTATCCATTGTAGCAACTTACCCTTAATACCATTCTGCTCTAATTTGTACAGTAGTCTTCCATGTGCAACAGTATCAAAAGCTTTCCTTAAATCCAAGTATATGATATGAAAATTATTTTCTGCATCCAATTCCTTTGTGACTACATCATAGTATCCAATCAAATTGGTCAGACAAGACTTGGATATTAAGCCTTATATACCTTCATCAATATCATTGATAAATATGGCACCTCCATAGCCAGGTGGGAAGGAGCAGCAGTGCGTAGCACACGCTTCTTGATTAGACTGGGGTTCGAGCCCATCACCACCAAATACGGGGAATGCGGAAAGGTCAGGGAATGACCACCGCATATTCCGGAGCAATATGGCCTTAGTTGCTAATGCTCCTAAAAAAAAACCGAATAACAGAATTGATAAATATACAAAACAACAGTGGGTCCAAAACTGAACCCTGGGGAACTTCGCTAATAACATTAGTCCATGAAGAGCAGTATCCATTGATTACCACTCTCTGCCTTTGCCCACTGAACCACCCTTTTATCCATTGTAGCAACTTTCCCTTAATGCCATACTGCTCCAATTTGAACAACAGTCTTCCATGCGCAACAGTGTCAAAAACTTCCCTGAAATACAAGTATATGATATCAAAATTATTTTTTGCATCCAGTTCCTTTGTAACCACATCATAGTATCCAACCAAATTCATCAGACAAGATTTTCCCTTAACAAACCCATGCTGTGTCTGAATTATTACTGCACTCTTGTCTTGTCTAGATGATCCTGAAATGCTTCTTTAACCAGTGACTCCAATATTTTCCCTGGAACAGATGTAAAACTAACAGGTCTGTAATTACTCATGTCACCCTTTGATTCCCCTTTTGTTAATTGGGGATGCATGTGAACATCTCCTGGCCATGTAGACTTCACCTGACGCAAGGATGCTCTCATAATTATGGCTAAGGGTTTGCTTACTTCCTTTGCCACCTCTTTTAATAAAACTAGATAGATCGGATCCACCCCAGGTGCCTTTCTCATGTTTAACTTCAACAATTTCTCATTCACTTTCCTCTCAGTTATTACAAAATCATTTAACTCCCCCTTAGAGATTGATAAACATCTGGCCCTCTCCTCCTTGAATGGCTCCTCATGTGCGAATGTAGATGCAAAGTACTCATTTAGTTTGGCAGTTATCTGAAAATGATTATCTACAGTCAAACCATTGATGTCAAGTGGACCAATCTGATTCATCCCCTTCCTTCTAGAGTTTATATGAGTAAAGAAGTCTTTTCTGTTTTAATTTTGCACCCATTGCCAAAAATTTCTGATAATCTGCCTTTGCTTGCCTAACCTGCTTTGTGACATGATTATAGATTAGCTTATATATATACCATAAGGCTTCTGTGTCACCTGATAATTTATATGCATACCTGCATTTTTATTCTCTGCCACAAGTCTCATTAGTTCATCTGACATCCATTTGGGCCTAAACCTAGAACAGTATTTCTTAGCTGGAACAAATAGCCTAGTAGCTTCCAAGATTACTTCTGGGATGCTTCCCATTTAAAATTTGCTGCTGGTAACATCATCAGTTGGTGCCACTGTATAGAACTTAAACATTTCTGAGACCACTGTAGTCACCTTTATGAAAGCAAAAACCCTTCCCTTTATCCCTGATGGTAGTTTCATCTTTAAGTAAATCTCATATCGGCACACTGTAATCACTGCTACCTAGTGGTTCTTTTATCTGTAAATTCTTAATTCATGAATAATCACTGCTGATAATCAGAACAAGAGTGTTACTTCCTCTGATTGCCTCTCTAACATTCTGCTGTAGAAAACAATCATCCAATAAATCTACAAAAGCCTTGCTAGTGTGTGAGTGACCAATCCACAAGTTCCAGTCGATATCTGGGAAGTTAAAATCTCCTCATTATAAGACACTCTGATTTACTGGCCCACTCTATTTCTCTGTACAATTATTCACTGTACTCATCAGAGTTATTTGGCCTATAACACACTCCTCCTCTCATTTTTGCTTTACCAATGCACAAGTCACACCAAACTGACTCAACGTTGTACTGTCAATCTATATCAATTGGATGCATTTCCTTAGATTTTGTGTTCTTAACTAACAGCATAACTCCTCCTCCCTTCCTATCCTGTCTGTCCTTTCTGTACACATTGTACTCCCCAAATTCCGATTCTGCATACCTTATATTTATGTGACACCACTTCTCTGATACCCCAGTAATATCTGCTTTTGATGTCTTGAGCAGCAATTCAGATTCATCAAATTTATTTATTACACTTCTAGAATTTGTGTGCATGCACCTGTTTTTACTCTTAGTTACTCTAACATAGCCCAAATATTTACTTGTTTCATGACTCCGAGCAGTTCCTGAAATCCCCAGCAACTTGCTTTCCAGGCTGTTGCTCATTCCAATAGAAGCAGTGCAAGAATCATTTCCACCTCTACCTGTGGCTACTGTTAATCTATTAGTCTGTGAATCCCCCCCCACCCCAAGCTGTTTTCTGGGAAATATATTGTGCAAAAAAGATAGGTGGTATAGGATCAGGATATGTGTGCCAGAGGCAAAAGTTGACATGGCAGAGCAGATATCATCTTTTAAGGACCCAAAAGGTGATATTGTTAATTGATATTGCTTATGACATTAAGTATAAGAAATCTGCAGACTTACTTAACAAGTACAGGGCAATATTGAAAAAAGTTGTTGCAAGCTAGTTAAATTTAAGTGTTTGCAATTCTGCTCAGACATGATAGGTGGGAGTATATGATGAGAGCCTTGTCAATCAATTTAGTGCCAGAGAGATTGTGCAAGTCTCATGGGCTGTGCTTGTTTATAGGAGAGACTGCTTCTTACAGTATGGGATATACTTAAATAGAAAGAGTGCAAGAATATTTGCTGATGCTATCGGTGCAGTGTCAGGTGAGTTGGAAAACTGTTAGCATGGGAAATACACAGACTAACAGATTAACAATGGTTTCAGGCAGAGGTGAAAGTGATTCTTGCACAGCATCTATTGGATGCTGTGCAAGGATTTCAAGAACTGCTAGAAATCATCATGATATAAAAGAAAATACATGGGCTGTGTTAGGGTAACTAAGACTAAGAACAGGTGCATGTATGCTTGCATATACACCAATGCTAGCGGTATAATAAATAAATTAGATGAATGCTGATTAAGACATCAAATGCAGACATTGTTGGGATTTCAGAGATGTGGTGTCACTCAGATATAAGGGATACAGAATTTGAATATGGGGAGTGCAATGTGTACAGGAAGGATGACAGGATGGGATGGGTTATGCTCTTAGTTATGCAGCACATAAAATGTAAGGCAGTGCATCCTGTTGACATGAGTGGCCAGTAAAATGTTGAGTCAGTTTGGTGTGACATGTGCACTGGTAAAGCAAAAATGAGAGTAGGAGTGTGTTATAGGCCTAATAACTCTGATGGGTACAGTGAATAACTGCACAGAGAAATAGTGGGCCAGTAAATCAGGTTGTCTTATAATGGGGGATTATAACTTCTCAGATATTGACTGGAACTTGTGGCTTGGTCACTCACACACTAGCAAGACTTTTGTTTGTTGTTATTTGGTTTTTAGGAGCATTAGCAACTAAGGCCATATTGCTCCGGGATATGCGGTGGTCATTCCCTGACCTTTCCACATCCTCCGTATTTGGTGGTGATGGGCTTGAACCCCGGTCTAATCAAGAAGCGTGTGCTACGCACTGCTGCTCCTTCCCACCTGGCTACGGAGGCGCCCAAGACTTTTGTGGATTTATTGGATGATTGTTTTCTACAGCAACACATTAGAGAGGCAACCAGAGAGAGTAATACTCTCGATCTGATTATCACCAGTGATTATTCATGCATCAGGAATCTTCAGATAAAAGAACCACTCAGTGGTAGTGATCACAGTGTATTGATTTGGCATTTACTTAAAGATGTAACTACCATGAAGTGTAAAGGGAAGGGTTTTTTCTTTCATAAAGGTGTTTACAGTGGTCTCAGACAGTTTTTAAATTCTATACAGTTGGACCAACTGACAATGCTGCAATCAGAAGATTCTAAATGGAAAGCATTCAAGGAAATAATCATAGAAGCTACCATACTTTTCATACCAGCTTAGACCTAAATGGATGTCAGATGAACTGATGAAATTCTTGGCAGAGAAGAAAAGTGCACGGGCAACACAGAAGCCTGTGGTACATATAAACTTGTCTGAAATCAAGTCACAAAGGAGGTCAGTCAAGTGAAGGCAGATTATGAGAAAAATTTGGTAAAATAAAATAGCAAAGGCTGCTTTACTTATGTAAACTCTAGAAGGAAGGGGATGAATCATATTAGTCCACTAGATATGAATGGTTTGACTGTTGATGATCCTGCTCAAGTTGCTGACAAACTGAATTTTGCATCTACATTCACACATGGGGAATTCTTTAAGGAAGGTATGTTAGAAGTTTATCAAGCTCTAACAGGGAGGGAAATGATTTTGTAATAACTGAAATGAAAGTGGAAGAGAAATTTTTGAAGTTAAATATAAGAAAGGCACTTGGGGTGGATGGGATCTATCCAATTATATTAAGGGAGACATCAAAGGAAGTAAGCACACTATTAGCTATAATTATGGGAGCATATTTGGATTCAGGGGAGGTCCTCTCAGATTGGAAATGTGTGAATGTATCCCCAATTCACAAAGGAGGATGAAAGGGTGACATGAGTAGTAACAGACCTGTTAGTTTAACTTCTGTTTCAGGGAAAATAATGGAGTCACTTGTAAAAAAGTAATGCAAGATCATCTAGACATGGTGTAATTATACTTGAAAACCTTGTTTGACCAATTTGATCGGTTACTATGATCACAAAGGAACTGAATACAAAAAATAATTTTGATATCGTATACTTCAGTTTCAGGTGAACTGGCTGAGTTATTTAAGGCTTTGAATGGATTGGGCAAGCTCAACAATGCTAATGGGATTCTTCCTCTTGCTCAGCCCACATAAATGATGTGCACAAATTCCAATTGAGCAAGGATGGTTGCAGAGATGTGGGGAAGTTTGCCTTTAGCCAATGCATGGTTTATTGTTGGAACAAACTTCCATCTGTTGTGGAAGTTGATATTTAAATAAAATTCAAAGAAAATCTAGACAACCTATTGGAGGAAATGGGAGGTGTCTTTCTTTTTTTTTTTTTTTTTTTAGCTGATGCTGTGTACGCTTGCTTTCTTGTATCATTTGTCAGTGCTAATGCTATATACAAGGGGCATAAATTGTAATTGAAAAAAGTGGTTGAAGAACAGATGTGTGTCAATTTTCTTTCAGCCAGCAGGTATAATAGTTGATTATTGGAACAAACTGCTATTTGCTGTTGTGGAGGTGGGTACTTTGAATAAATTTATGGAAGAACTGGATATTATTAGAGGAGTTGAATATTTAATGCGGAAGTTTTTTTTTTTTTTTTTTTTTTATAGCTGATGCTGTATAAGCTTGTTTTCTGCCTCATTTGCCACTGCTATTGTTAATAATAATACTAATTCTATAATCCATATGCTGCTAGCATCCTACTTGTATTGCTGAGAGAATCTTATGTTTGTTAGTTTAATTGAATGAAATTTTACCTTTTGCCTAAATCATGATGTTGAAGCACCATGACTTTGTATGCAAAAGATTTGACATTGAATTGTTAAATAAAATTCTTAATGATTCAATTATAAGTTGTCAAAAAATCATTAGTTTTTTTTTATAAATTCTGAACCATGAAGGTTTATGCAGAAAAAATATCCTTTTCATAGCTGCTGAGTTAAGATCTAGTTATTGCAGTTTTCTTGTATTGGTGAATAACACTTGGCATTTGATTGTATATATTGTTTATTTCTTGCGGAGAGTGTTTTACAAACAAGAAAACTGGTTACAGTTTCATAATGTACAAGCAAAAAGTAAAGTTATTTCAGTGTTTCTGTGATTGATTGCTTCATTGTGTAGAAAAGTAATTTCTAAAAGAAATATCAGTGGTTAGCTCAGGGATGGGGTAAGCCTCAAGTCTAAATTAGCATCAGCATGGAATCTGGAGTAATTTCTTATCTGAAAGAAGTAATGTATTCATCCTTGGCACTATTAATATATCTGTAAAATAATAAATATTCATATTAGGAAAAAACTACTGTGATTTTCATGAAAATTTTATAATTTTCCAAAACATTTTTTTTTATTTATACTAGATATCAACTGTTCACTCCTCTCCATAATGTCAAATGAACATATTTGAAATAAGTATACAAAATTGGTTCAGAAAAGTGTGTTTACATCTCTGATGGAAAAAGTTTAATTTTATTGAACAGTGTGATCAAACAGGTTATAAGTTGGAAGTGAAAATAAGCAAGGCATAGAGAAATTGGATTGGCCAGTTTGACATTGGTCACTCCAGCCTTCTTTTGAATCCAATAATAGTTTCAAAAGAAGACAATGTTAGTGTGCCAGTTTGTTGCAAAGGCTCTCTAATATGGTATGGGCATTTAAGAATGCTCATACCATACATACGAAAAATTAAATTGAAAGGGTTTTAATGAGATCACACAAGCAGGCTCCATGAGGCCTGATGGTTTACTTGTCAAATTACAATTTATGTTGGAGGAGATCTAGGACAGTTGGTTGTTGTTGTCAGAATGAAATTGGTAGCACAGCATACCCACTGCTCCTAGGTTCTGGAGCACTCAAAACATCAAGGTGACACTAGATAATTCATCAATAGGCAGCACCTCCCATATTTATCTTTTTGAGAAGGATTAGACATGAGGTTAATTCTTCTTTGGATTATTCATTATCAAGAAACAACATTAGATGATTGGCAGAGGTAGAATCACATTCACATTATGTATTGCTCCTCTCTAGGCCACATTTCATCATGCACAACTCTTTCAGTGATGTAATAGTCAGTTGGGATGAAGAATTGTCTTTAATAATGAGTAAAGGTTTTTGTGGGGGAATAGTGACAGAAGCATCTACATGGAAGACTACTGTACAAATTGGAGCATTATGGCATTAAAGACAAGTTGTTGCTATGGATAAAGGGATGGTTGAGTGGAAGAATGCATAGTGGAGGATGCCACTAATAACTAAATATTATTTGTGGCATCCCCCAGGGTTTGGTGTTGGAGCCATCCTTGTTTTCTATATTTATCAGTGATATTGATAATGGTATATCAGGCTTAATGTTCAAGTTTGCAGATGATACGAGGGTTGGCAGGGTTGTTAATGACAGTATGCTACTGCAACAAGATCTAGAAAAGTTGGGTGGATGGGCTCAGAGGTGACAAATGTAAAGTACTGCATAATGGGTAGCAGTAATCCCAGAGTAATGTGCCAACTTTGTGGTACTACACTCAGAGCAGTGAAGAATGAAAGGACCTGGGGTTAGTTGTGCAGTCAGATATGAAGTTTTCTGAGCAGTGTAGAGAGGCTGCCAGAGCAGCTCATGGGGGGTCTTGTCAATGATATACAGGAATTTTGCTAGCAGTTATAAGTAGGTGATTATCCCTTTGTATAAGGCAATGGTCAGGCCACAACTTGAGTACTGCATACAGGTCTAGAGGTCTCATTTTAGGAAGGATGTAAGCTGCTGAAACAAGTATAGAGAAGAGCAACGAGATTGGTGATGGGAACAAAGGGTTGCTCTTACCAAGAAAGGCTTAAGTTTTGCAAATTGCAGCTTTTGGAGATTAGGCACCTGTGAGGTGATCTGATTGAGGTGTATAAACCTTGAATGGTTTGAGCAAGCTCAGTGCTAATGGGATTCTTTCTCTTGCTCAGATTATGCACCTGAGGGTGCATAAATTCAAATTGAGGAAAGATAGTTGTAGAACAGATATGTGTAAATTTGCTTTTAAATAGTGGGTGGTTGATTGTTGGAACAAATTTCCAGATGTCATTGTGGAAGTTGATAGCTTAAATAAATTCAAGGAAGAACTGGACAAACTTTTGGATGGTTCAAATGGGATGTTTTTTTTTTTTTTTTTTTGGCTGAAGCTGTTTCTTTCTTTCATGCATCATATGCCCTCTACTAATGCTAATGCTGTGACACTGTGATGTGAAAGAGGCGTTCCCATATATATTCAACAAAAGTATACACGTTTAAAATTAGGAATTGTGTAATGGGATGCCAGCTCTTATGATAACCACTTGCTAATCATTTTTATTCAAGGTAATCTCACAGGTCGATGTTACAGTTAAACTGTTCTGCCATTTCTCCAACAGTTACATGGTTTTTTATTCCGACGTGATAATGCTTGTCCCATACTAATGTTGACATATATCCTTGGCTTTCTATGTCTGTTGATTTGTCTCTTATTAATTATATTTGTGGAATAATGGGTAGCAAAAATTAGATGCCTGCCTCAGTCAGCTGAAACGATAATTGTTTTAAAGGAAGTCTTATTTTAAAATAGCACAAAAATGCATGTATATGAAACTTAGGTAGCATCTGCTGTCCAAAAAATAAAATAAAATAAAATGCTTGTCTATTTTTATATTTTATGTGCTTCTTCCAAGTTAATCCTAATATATCACATGATATTCTTCAAGAGGATCTTGTTTTTTTTTGTTTTTTTTTTTTAATCATTTCCAAGAAAAAAATGGCTTTCATTGTTGCTACTAATGAAAGTAATACTTCATACTGATATATGCTGGTTTTCTCCATTAAATAAAGATCTTTTGTTCTCATGTTTTGACCCTTTCTTGCCTTTGTCCTTACCTATCTGCATACCCAAAGCTCAGATAAATCAGGATATGCAATTTTCAGGTGAAGCAATTCTTCTGTCACAGAGTGTATATTGATGTGTGGAGTTTGATGTTCTAGTATGAGCCAATATCAGTATCTACTTTACCACAATGAATTTACTTGCCTCACTTCATTATTCTAAATCTCAAATGATTAAGATTAGTTTTAAGTTAAACTTCAAACGTTGATTCTTTCCCTGTTTTATATAATCTTAAAGACAAAATTAAAGAATGGATATTTATAGTTAGCCCTATATTACTAATATATTGAATAATAATAATGTTCCCAGACTCTGAAGCCTTTGCCAATTTAAGAAACTGGCATTCAAATTTGCATTAAATTTTGGAAACTTTGGAAAATATTTATTTCCAACACTGGCCACTCAAGGAGAAGGAAAAGAATGTTTTTTGCCAATTCTAAAGTAGTGGCTATTCATTGTAGTCTCTTTTAGTGGCCACAGTGTGCTGGAAAGGGACATGTGGGTTCAAATTGTGCTGGAAAGGGACTTGTGGGTTCAGGTTGTGCTGGAAATAGATAATGAGTTCAAATTCAGAGATTTGGATTTTAAAAATGAAGAGGATGCTAGCTAGCGCAAATTACATAGGAATAGACAGTCAACTTCTACAAAGTGTTTTCAGTTCCATCACCATCTATAGCCACAAAGGTTCATATTTTTGTGTTTAGTTCCGAGATTGGAGCATTTCTCAGCAGTATTTGATTAGAAAGCTGAGGATTGCATTATTGTTATATTACAGTACTGCAACGTTACTATAATATTATAGTTTAAAAGCTGAAAAAAAATCATATTTTAGAAAGATTTCTTAAAGTTAAAATTTAGAATATTTAAAGGTCTGTTGTGTATTTTTTGTGTTGTAATTTTACCTCTACACCCTCCTATCCAATAGACTGTTCAAAAGTGGATTTTATTTCATTCATTTTTATCAAGAGAATTTGTTTACAATGAATGAACTTGTTTGTATCATTGAGTATCAAAATTTTTCTTGTTAAGAATTTTAATTTGGAGCTAGAATAACTTCTCCTGAGCCTGAAATAATAATAATAATTATTATTATTATTAGAGATAACTCTGTGTTTAAAAGAGGAACTTTTTTTTTTGTGGTCTTTTTTACATGTAATCTTCACATGTGATCTTAACCATACTTTCTCTAGCCAGCGCTAATATGCCCACGTGGGTAAACAGTTGGCAGGATCGCCGTCCTGCCCACACCGCATCGGGTGGAAAAGACCTGAATTCGAGGAGGAATTTTTACGGACCTTTTCTACAGCGTGGTAGAGTTAGTCGATCTCAGGGTAGCATGGTTTTTCATCCAGAAAACAGAAATCGACCACAGAACACACTCAATTTATAGACAATATTCACGGAGGTGGCCTTAGCTGCTGATGCTCCTGAAACCCTACTGCAACAACTGCTAAAGATAAAAACATCACTGTGCACATTTAATATACCTTCCGACCATGAGACGCAGAGGAATTTTAAGTAACATTTTCCAGGAAAAGAGCACGTCTTATGGTCTAGAAAATATGGTGTTACATTTATTACTTTTAATATTTATGTTTGTGTTTTGATAGGGATCTGCTATTGTTATGTAATTGACTGTATACAGTATTAGTTTTCTCTGTAAACCCAGTGGGCCTTTGCCATCCGAGTTACGTATCCCTGAATATCTTTTTAAATTACTCTTTTTAAACTCTACAAATAAACGGATAATTATTATTCTCTATCTCGTAAACTCCTATGAGAAGGTTTAGCCGACCCGGTATATAAACAGAATATTTATTTAAATTTGATAGGAATTTGCTTTTTATTGTACTTCAGACGTGTTAAAATTTAACATTGCAAATGTAAATAAAATATAACAAACTCAAAAATCCGGCACTCTCGGGGCTTGAGAGGTATCAGATTTTAAAATTAAATTTTAGAGAGGTATACGTAGTGGTTGCGTAGTTTTAGTGGAGCACATTTCAATGAATATTAAGCACAAACAACTGAATTTATTTACATTTGTAAACATTTATAGGACTGTCTTTTCTTTTCATCTGTTTTTTTATGAGGAGGATTTAAACTGCGTGGGCAATGCAATGGTCTTAATTCTTAAATCAGAGCAAACTTGCCTTTGTAATGAGTTTCCCTACTTTCAACAAATCGCTTTAGTTATATTACAATGTGTTGAAAACTGATTTCTTATGCCGCACGGCAGCTTACATCGAACAACTTTACAACTATTTTGGCTGCTTGTTGTCACTGGAGACCACTTGCTATCTAATGAGGGACCAGCTACTCCGGCCGGAAAGAGGCTATCACATCAGTCTCAACTTCTAAACAACAACACAAACAGACAGTGTTTTTTTAACCTATTTAAGTTTAACCTAAACAAATGGTGAGCCATTTGTTTTAAAACAGTGCAATACCAGAGCAACTCTTTGCAAAGGCAAGTTTTTTTTTTTTTTTTTTTGCTGTGAGAATTAAGATCGTTGTATAGCAATGAAGTTTAAATCATGCTCGTTGAAAAAAACAGACAAAAGTACAAGAGCCCTGCAAGCATCTTATAAAGTAAAAAAAAGCCCCCCTTTTTTGCATGAATTCTTAAAAGCTGTCTTTCGAGTCCCGGACTACTTTCTTAGTATTTCCGGCTTGTAAAATGTTGATTTTTTTTTTTTTTTTAATGAACCGGATTTTAAAGTATTCCGGATCTTAAAGTGCCGGATTTTACAGAATTTACTGTACATCGATTGTTTCAGAAACAAGGGAATAAAATACATTTCTTGAACAGCCGAGCAGTTTTCGTGGTCAGGATTAAAAACCATCTACTGCAATAGCCTACTAATTACCGCCTGATTTCTGTGAGGGCGCCGAGATCTTTTTTGTGCTACCTCGGTGATCTGTTGGAGTCAACTATCTGTTACTATCCAGTCCATGCTAACTAGAACAGCCGACCGGGCTAGCCGAGTGGGTAAAGTACCTGCCCGGCAACCCAAAGGTCGCGGGTTCGATTCCCGCCTCGGGCTTGGATCACTGTACTGCAAAAACCTTTGGAGGTGCAATATGGCCACAGAAGCCGATGCGCCAACAACTACCAAATCAAAATCAATCAAGCTAACTAGAACATTCCTATTGAAGTTGTAGAACATCATTAACGCACAGCTCAGGATTGGATAGCTTTTCGATGTGGCATCGTCTCATCGGATTTCATTATTGTTGTTTGTTTTTGAACGAAATCAGTTAATGCTCTGAGGAGTCAGAGTAGTGTCTGTAAATAGTGCGAATTTTCTGGTAATTTCTGGTTTATTGGATGAAAAGCTGTAAACCCTCTCGAGAGCCATTAATGCGACCACGAGTGAAAAAAAAAAAAAAAAAAAAAAATTCTTACACATGACCAGATTTTTGAAGAGTTACCAAAAAGGCTTAAGTTGCTTCCTAACTCTTTATGGATTGGTTACATAACTGCTTTGTGTGTTGGTTAGAGATGTGCTTAAAGAAGTAAAATTTGATATGAGGGTTCTCATTCCCAGCCAGTAATGCATATCTATAACAACTTCCCCTCACCAATAATAACAAGATTGGTGAGGGGAATGAAGGGATCCTCTTACCAAGAGAGGCTTAAGTTCTGCAAATTGCAGTGGCTGGAGACTAGGCACCTGCGCGGTGATCTGATTGAGGTATATAAGGCCTTGAATGGGTTGAGCACGCTGAATTCTGATGGGATCCTTCCACTTGTTCAGATTACGAACCTAAGGGGGCATAAATTCAAATTAAGAAAAGACAGATGTAGAATAGATGTGCGGAAATTTGCTTTTAGCCAGCGGGTGGTTAATTGCTGGAACAAACTTCCATCTGTCGTTGTGGAAGTTGACAGGTTAAATAAATTTAATTAGGAATTGGACATGCATTTGGAGGGAATGGTGTGATTTTTTTATTTTATTTTATTTTAATTATTTATTTTATTTTAATTTTTGATTTTATTTATTTTTTTATTTTTTTTAATTTTATTATTATTATTATTTTTTTTTTGGCTGATGCTGCATAAACTCATACAGTTGCTTTCTTGCATCACATGCCACTACTACTACTAATGTACTCATTGCCATGTTTTTTTCCTCCCATAAAATCGAGATTTTCGTCCAGCAAACGAAAAGTCGACCATAGAACACGCAATTTGCAGAATTTACGGAAAGTATATACGTAGCAATATGGCCTTAGTCGCTGATGCTCCTTAAACCCTAAAAAAAAAATGCCATGTGGAAATATTTACGAAATCAATGTGATGTCCCTCTTAGCAGTCACCAGACCAAGTGTGATAATGACATTAAAATCTATTCTAGAATTACTTTCCATCACATTTTGAATGATGTGGAAAATGATCCTTCTATAACCATCAGAGTGTTTGTAAGATTATATCATAGGTATATACAGTACATCAGACTCAAGGAATTATCGAAGAAAATAGTGCATTCCATCTTTAGTGCTTGTTGGAGAAAAGTCTGGTCGTGTGTCGTGGACTTAGGGTTCCGTACCATCACTGAATTCGTTCAATGTTATGGTCAGGATGTCCAAAGAAATGGAGGAGTTTTGCAGATTTCAAGGTGAAAGAGATTGAATCGTGTACGGAGGAGCTAGCAGGCAATGACTATAACAGATCATAAAATCGAGCAATATTAATGAAGTGGGTGTTAACTTCTGCTCTCTGCCAAGTCTTTGTCGTGTCGGAAGCTCTTCACTGGCAGAGGTAGTCTCCAATGAAATATTTGGAATAGTTCCTTTTATGGGCCTTTGCAAGTAAAGTGTTTTCGGGTCAAATGGCACCAGGGGTTCCCCCCACTTCCGCGAAGTATACATTTTCGTGTGATACAATACACTGTAAAGGCCAGAGATTTAAAAGTGTATGGATATTGTGGTGTGTAATGTTTTGTACCGTTGGGCCTTTGCGGTAGTGCATTAACACACACACCATCAGGACAGAGGAACCCATATAGACATTTTTTGCACTGTAGCCAAGTCGAAAAACAGGCAAGCTGAACATAAAATAGGCGCGATTCCTCATGACCTAATGACCTCTCGACACATTCTCAATAACCAACTCTTCGTGAAGAAGACGTATAAAGTTTGAAGAGACAGCTTCAAGCTGAAATGAATCCTTACAAGGAATTCTATAAAATTTTGCACAAGCCAGTGCAATCCGCTGTCGCTAAATAATTTTATTTTTCCCCTGGCATCACCACATAGGCAGTCCCCTCCCATCCTTGCTCTCGTGGATAGCGTAGTTGACAGGGTCTCCTCTCTGTCTCTCACACACAAAAACAGTGTAGAAAACAGTTCTGGTTCTATTTCTGTCGTTGGCCGAAGTTGAGAAAATACTTTCCATCCGGTTGGAAAAAATGTTTTTGGATTTCTTTTCCAATGTGGCCAAATTAGTTGGGTGATGGTTGCATAGTTGCTTCTCCTGTAGAAACTTGGGCTTTTTCGACTTGTGAATCTCAGCCTGAATCCTTATGCGAATGAGGATTCAGAGAGAGGAATAATGAATTCATTATTTATTCCTCCTCTATATAATAATTAAATGAAAGATTATTCATTTCATTATTATAGCAACATGATAATTGAGCAATAGTTACACGAATGCGGATTATTTCTTAATCTTAATTAAATCTAGCCAAATTGCTATTACTGTACCTGAATTTAATTAAGTTCAAGGTATTACATTAAGTAAGTTAAACTACCCTCATGGGTCGCACAGTGCATATAAATACTGTCCTCCCAGTACCGAGTGGAAAAGGCCGATTTCGAAACCTGTTAATGACACGAGGAATTTTTATGGGCTTTTTTTTTTTTTCACAACTAGGCTGAGTTAGTTGTTCTCAGGCGAGTGTTGAATAGCTTTTTCCTCCTAGAAACTTGGATTTTTCGTCCAGCGAACAGAAAAATTGACCAGAACACACGCAGTTTACAGTCCATATGTACTGCTCAAAATGGTCTAAGTCGTTGAACCTATAACAGCAACAAGTTCAACCCCCCCACCCTATAGAACTACTTAATAATTGGTAACGTTCTCTCAACGCATTAAATCTTTCATTTTAAACACTTTATTAGTTGTGTTATTTGGTTTTTTTTTTTAGGAGCATTAGCAACTAAGGCCATATTGCTCGGAGAATATGGGGTGGTCATTCCCTGACCTTTCCACATCCTCCCTATATTTGGTGGTCATGGGCTCGAACTTTATTGGTTATCTGAAGATTCCTTAGTTTATCATGTTTGGTCATAGTGCTTCAGTTCATATCGTTTATTATGTATCATGTCAAACAGGTGTGTACGCGCGCACTCAGCCGACCGGGCTAGCAGGGTGGGTAAATTGCCTGCCTGGCAACCCAAAGGTCGCGGGTTCGAATCCCGCCTCGGGCTTGGATCAAAGTACTGCAAAAACTTTGGGAGGTGCACTATGGCCACAGAAACCGATGCGCCAACAACTACAAAAAAACGCGCACACTCACAAGCCAGTTTGTATGCATGATCATTCTTTTCTGTGTATTATAAATTCTAGTATATTATTTGGTTTTTCTCTAAAATACAGATAACCTTCCAATAATAAAATATATCCTGCGATATTGTTAAATTTTTTAAAGAACCTGTGTATTGACTGACCTGTGTGATATTGTGTTGATGTTGACTAACTGAGTGGTGTTGTGTAAGGCGAGAACCTAACCCCTCCCCCAAACTCCATTAATCTTGCTCTTCGTGGATATATCTTCGGTAATGTTATAAACCTGCAGATGGCGAGTTCTTACTGCGTTTTCAAACGTATTAGTTAATGATGAGGATAATAAATTAACTTCCTGGAGTGAATATACGTTTCTAAAATCTTTATTTAAGCATTAAGAAAGAGATCAAAAATCTTTTGATTTTAATAAAAAAAAAAAAAATCAGCGAACCGGTGTTATTAATTTCTGAAGAACCACTCGTAATTCTGAAGTCGTGTGAATCAAGCTTTAAAAACGAACTGCACTTTGTAGATTGATATTTAGACTGCGAATTTGATGAATTTTTATCACTACCAGTTTCTCGATTAATTCCGCGTATAAGACGATCTAGGACAGTTTTCTTTATCTGAAATAATGTTTTATGCTTCACTTCACTTTCCCCTGACAACTAGTTCAGTGACTACGATTCGAACAGAAGGAATGTTAAAAATGCTTTTTATTAGTTTATTTTTTTTTACTACCAAGGCCGCCGAATGGGTTAGTCTCTTCTTTCATCTTACATGGGTAAACCGAACATAGAATGTAGCATTTTTATTCTAGAGATTTCTGTGATCAAAGAAAAAAGGTGGGTTTCATTTCAAGAGAGGAGACAAAAGAGGATTGAGGTTTCTTGAGCTCTAACTGGAGAAACAACTATATGCCGTTGGATACAAGTTCATTATGGGAAACATTCAAGCGATTTATGAGCCGACCGGGCTAGCCGAGTGGGTAAAGTACCTGCCCGGCAACCCAAAGGTCGCGGGTTCGATTCTCGCCTCGGGCTTGGATCAAAGTACTACAAAAACCTTGGGAGGTGCAATATGGCCACAGAAGCCGATGCGCCAACAACTACCAAATCAATCAAACAAGCGATTTATCCCTAAAAGTACCAGTCCATTTGTTCCAGTGCAGAAGTTTCGCTAAAGGATGCCCAAGTGATCACCACTTAGTTAAGAGTTTAATTGGGTCAAAGGATTATCTCAAGATACTGATTTATATGAGTATTATAAGCGTATATTTAATAAACCATTGATGGAGTAAGACAGGCGAAAGCTGAATGCGCAAATCACTAGCAAAGAGAGCCAAAATGGAGACAAAGTTCTTTTCTTAGGTGAATACAAAAAAGAAGAGAGTGAATCAGTTAGGCCTGTAACATGAAGGGACTGGAAAAGTTAGGGATAGCCTAGCAAAGGTGGCAGACGAATTAAATAGGTATTTTACATCGATCTTTACAGTTGAGAGACCACCCGACTACCACGAGGGATTAGTTACAAGGGAGTCAGATTACTGTAAATTAAGTGATATAATCAATCTCAAAGTATGAGGGAAAAGCTACTAAAGCTGAGGGAATGTAAGGCTCCAGAAATGGACAGAATCGTCCTATTATAGCAAAAAGGGCTACATTTCAGTTTATCATCTCGTTGGGAATGTAAATGAGATCATAATTAGATTCCGGTACGATCCCCAGGACTGGAGAAACACCAATTCTCTACAATTCACAAAGATTGTGCGAAAGACTGATGGGCAGCTGTGGACTGTTGGATTGACTTTGGCGTGGGAACTATCATGGTTTCTGTGGTTAAGGATAGGATCCAGGATTATCGCGATAGTAATGGTATCCTTAGTGGATCACAGCATGGGTTCGCGAAGGGGAAGTCTTGTCCTGACCAGTGAAGTTAATTTTGAATTAACTACACTGGTCGTTCGTAATGATTATTATTATTCGTCATAATAATGACGAAATCATAAAAGGCTGAATGCAAGTGACAACTCTGCCATTATTTATCTTGACTTCAGTAAAGCTTTTGATACGGTTTTCCATGAAGGGCTATTATATAAATGAGAAAATTAGGATTAATGGTAAGGTCGTTCGTTTGATCAAGAAAGATAAGAGACAGTAGTCATAAATGGATACACTTCAGAGCGGATCAGTGCAGCAAGTGGAGTCGATCAGTGATGTGTGTGTGTGTGTCGAGGCCACTTCTGTTTCTTACCTTCCTCACTGACATTGATGAGGAATGTTGCGGGAGTGCAGAGGAAGTTATCAAAGTTTGCTGATGATTTAAAGGTAGGAAGGCTGTTTAAAGACCATAACACCGGACCATCTTGCTTCAAAATGACTTAGATCGGCTGCACAAATGCCCTGAAAATAACAATAAAATAACTTGAATGCTTCTAAATGTAAGGGAACAGAAATTCAGGAGTTACAAGCTGGGGGGGAAGTTAAAAGCGGTTCAGGACGAAAAAAGACTTTGGGATTAGGATTCAGTTAGACATGAAATTTTTCATTCAGTGTAAACAGGCTGCTAGAAAGGCACATGATGTCCTGTCTGTGATATACATTATATAGAACGTTTACAAGTAGTCCTTTTGTATAAGACGATTGTGAGACCACATTGAAAATATTGTGTTCAGGTCTGAAAGCCACACTTGAAGAAAGACAACTTTTAGAAATGGTTCGAAGCGCAACCAGATTGTTAAGGGGTGCTAGTCGATTTTTATATGGACAACTTAGATGGTGCACATTGCAAAACATTGGTAAGTAGATATCTTGGGGAGGAGAGGGTGGACCTGTTAGAGGTATATAATGCCCTGACGGAAATCAGTAAAATGAACGAGGATATATTTTCACTGATTGAAAAGAGAAGAACCAGGGGGCACAGATACAAAATTTTTGGAAGAGTAATAGACGGCTGGGTTTCATAAAGTTTACTTTCGGGAAGCCTGTTGTACATCATTGGAATAAATTGCCTGCCGCAGTGGTCAAGGCTGACGTTTAGGCATAGTTCAAAGCGGAATTGGATAGCCACTTTTTGTTGATCGCGAAGGTATGAATCTTGGAAAATTGTTTTTCTCATTTTTGTTTTGGCAAATGCAGAAAAATCCTCCTTTCTTGCATCATTTAGCCATTATAATACCAATTTTCAGACACTGCATACTGACGCTTCATGACCTCAGCTGCCTCGGCACCTATAGCAAACTTCTAGCTATAGCACCTATAGCAAACTCCTCACTTCAAGATGCCCCGGGTCTATTCTTCAGTCTTTCACCGATACTGTTGATTTCAGTGACTCTAAAGATCCTGACGCTGTTAAACGAGGGTACAGCGTTTACTGGACAAAGTGTATGAAACTGCGAACCACAGGCTTTATGGGTACTAATTCCAGTTACATCGAAAAACACTAACCATACTTTAACTTAATCGCTCAGATACACATTGGTGAACCAGTTTAGTCAGAACCTGCAACAAGAAAGAAAATTCATTATTACTGTGTCAGGACTTTTTGAATATACAATATACAGAGTATTTCCAAATAATAAACAAGTGAAAAAAGTTCTTGTTAACACGTGGCTGATTCTGATCGGTTATGAAGCTACGAGTATGACTGTTCGAATTAAAAAAAAAAAAAAAGTGTGTGTGCAGTTTTGAATGGTAAAATACATAAATTTAATAAAAAAAAAAAGATAAGTATAAGTAGACACCTGGTATGAATAAAAATTTTATCTAGAAATGTGTGTGCTCATTTTTATTTATTTTTTATTATACTTTTAGTTCAAAACTCCATACCCATTTTTTAAATTCAAACAGCCATAGCTTCATAACCGCTCAGAACCGAACATATATGTAATTATATTAACTTTTTTTTACTGGTTTTGGTAAGTGGAAATATCTCTATAATTTTGTCAGTGTAATTTAAAAACACTCGGGATAATTTAGAAAAAAAAAAAACTGGAATGCGCCCTCCCGTTACGACCAATTTTAATTTAATTTTTATTAATAATCTATTTAGCTGTATTTTAATCGTAACCCTATTATCTATCAGATACTGGGATTACAATTAAGGATAGCCAAAATTTATCATATTAATGAAATATGATAATTAATAGTCAATTACAAAGTATTAAAATAGATTTAATCTTCTTACACAAACGCATTAATATAGCTTTTGTTTCTCTATAACATACTCAGTTCTGGGTTCTTTCTTCCAGCATTTCCTACTTTGCTCCCGTTTTTTTTTTTTATTTTTTTTTTTACTTTCACAATTTGAAATTTGTACCTCTCCGACTAGTTGCCTAACGATAAACGAATTTCTGTTTATCGTTAGTCAACTGTATATGAATAAAACCACAGCAATTGTGCTGCTTTTACACTTAATTTTTACCTTTAAATTTATTTCAGGCAAGAATGCATCATATACTTAATACATTCACTGGGAATTTGAATAATTAATAATCCATCACATGCGTTGCTTAAATTGATAAGCTCCCACCTAATTTCTCTCTCCCTGCAAGAACTTCACTCAAAAATCTATCTCCAGCACACAGCGCGTAAACTTAGTTATCTTAGGTTGGCTGAATAAATAGAATTATATAACAGATTGATTTTTTAGTTATATATTTATATCGCTAGGTATCCTTAATGACGAGTAATTGAACTTACTGATATATAACAAATGAATCGACAATAAAATACACACTAATCACAGGGCGAATAACTGCACAACTTCAACTTACAGTAACCCTAAGACCGCTTTACTAATAAAACTCTCCTACAATCTCGCGTCGCGAGACCGATAGGGCTCTTCCATTTATAAAGGACTTCTCCCTCCTCTGTGTAATGTAATAAACCTTCTTCGCTTTTGAATTTTGCTGTTGTAGAGAGGAAAGAGATAGTTGCATTTGTTCAAGGGGAAGAATATTTCAGCATATATTTGCAGATAAAGGAATATTTGATTCGTTATAATTTCCAATGTAAGCGTTCCTCTGCTTGAAAATTCCCGCAATACACCAACCGGAGAGGGATTAGTCCATTCGCTAGTGAGGGAGCGGATATCATGCACGATGGTTGTGTTGACGGTGTTGGCTGTTAGCAGATGGTGGGTAAAGCTTGTGCCTGAAAATTGTTTTCGCACTTCTCCGAAACTCGAGAACAGGAAAGGAATGATACACAATTAGCCAGAAATGAAATATATTGGTTATTATACGAGAATGGTGTTTTCATCTTTTCTATATTGTTCGTGGTGTATCAAACGTCACCCCTCCGTAAAGAATGATCAGTACGACGAAACCCCTCTTTGTCGTTTATTCTATATGTGTTGGGTCTTAATGATGTCAACAGCTACTCGTTAACCCGAAGACAAAATTAACGACTGAATCATGCATTTCTGCTGGAAGACGGGAACTCTTGGACTTCAGTCCTTCCAGGTATGAAGCAGTCTTGGAATAGCTTACTACACGCCATAGTTTCTAAGAAAACATAACGCCTAGTTGCGTTCGTCTGCTTAAAGCTGCAATAGCCGATCACATGCAGCCATGACCCACAGGAGATCGGAGGACCACGTACGAGCCAGTCCCTCGCTTATCTTTTTGCTAGGAAATGAGGAGAATGAGTAAGTGGAGAACGTTGGGTTAAGAATTTTTTTAAACAACTGCTTAAGCCATGCCGTTATTTGTGACGCTGAAAGAGCTCTTCTGGAGGACAGTACATCGCGACCTTAATGACATATTGTAGGGAAGGGAAGATGCGATACCCACGTTCCCTCTGGTGTGTCACAGTTGTGACCTCGACTCTGGTGTTCTCTTGCGTCCAACCTACTGGCTCAGGTAAAGATTATTAAACTTTTTTTAGTTAAACTCACGAAGTCTTGATACTCCTTATGTGTCTAACAAAAGAGATAAAAATATTCTGCAAATGTGACTTGAAATATTTTATTTTTTATATAATAATTTGTGTATATTTGTGTATTTCATTATATATATGATTCTGGCGTTTTATCTTATATATTGCCATCACTATATTTTCAGTAAGAGTTTTCATTAATTATTGAAACAAGAAATTAAATATGCAGAAAGTCTGAACGACTGTTCCCTGATTCACACTTCTCTGTATAACCCATTGAGATATGCAGGGAAGCTACTTTAACAGGATAATTTCAGTGTGGTCCTATAATCCCAAATCTTTGCGCCGACCGGGCTAGCCGAGTGGGTAAAGTACCTGCCCAGCAACACAAAGGTCGCGGGTTCGATTCCCGCCTCGGGCTTGGATCAAAGTACTGCAAAAACCTTTGGGAGGTGCAATATGGCCACAGAAGCCGATGCGCCAACAACTATCAAATCAAACCAAATCTTTGCATTCATCATTTTCTTTATATTTCATAAACAGGTAGGGCTTATAAGGACTAAAAGTTGCTTTCCATTACAATGTAATAATATATATTTTTAAATTAGATTTATTCATATATTTATTTACTTTCATTGTATTTGTATAAATATGTATATACATTGCAAGCAACATAAATATTTCTAATTCGGGAACCAATGAATTGACATTTCACAGAAATGGAATTCAGCGAACATTTTTAGTGATGTTCACTAAAAATACTTTCTGGATTCCACATTTATTTATCTGTCATTCATTCTTGAATCTATTTTCGAAATTTCATATGACTTAATTCATACTTATGTTTTTTTTTTTTTTTAGCTTGGTAATCTTATATGCTGTCACGGAGTATTCAGGGGGGGGGGGAATCACTGTATTTGTAAATATCGTTATGCTTTGGTTACTTGCAGCAAAACGTAAAACTGCCATACACTTTCTTTGAGTTATTAATGAGTTCATTGCACTGGCAACAAACATTATCTGCGCAGCTTCATCACAGTCCTCGTTTGTTTGTGCATGAAGACATAATTATTTATTTTCAGTGGCGTTGGTATTTAGACCAAGGGAAATTTAATTAAAATATAATGAACGTAAATATTTTCCTTAATTTAGAACTTAATTTTTAAATTTTAGGTATAATTTAGGAGTTCTGTCTTTGCAATGGCAGCTCACAGATTAATAGCAGTTCTCTTTAAAGATAAAATAAATAAAACAGCCGGTTACATCTAGCAGTTCAAAGACGAACATTAGTAATTTAATGTGAAATAAGCTTCCTGGATTCTTTTTTAAACAAACAAAAACAACTCATTTAAGGGTAGAAGTAATGTAAGCATTTTCAAAATTTAATTTGGCCCACTCCAACATATTTTCATTGAAGATAAACTATAATTTGATATATTTGTTATAAAATGTTTTTTCTTTTCTTTTTTCTTGAGAAATAGTATATCATATTTTATTAAGGTGAAATGTAATTACTATGGTGATAAAAATCAGTAAGTTTTTTTGTAGTTTGTGTGCACCTGCGCACGTTTTGATGTATGTTCCGACTTTTCTACTTCTATATACGTACTTTAGTAGTTGTAGGTTAATACTTAGATAATGTATTCTTTATGCATTTGAAATAAAAATGTAAATGGAGTTTTTAAAATTTTGCTACATTGATTAATTATTCATATGACATTTCTTTAAATTATATCATTTAAGAAAAATAAATTTTTGCACATCCAGTTACGGTCCTCAGAAAAAATTCTGTCTTCGCTAATCTTTTTTTTTCCTTTCTTAGCTTTTATTATTTTGTGTGGTATAATCTATGAAATAGTAGAATTCTTTGGCACTTAAGATTCCGAATGATTATCTAGAAAAGCATTTCAGTGAGCAACTCATAATATATGGACGAGTATAACACTGTTCGTTGCTTTCTAAATGGATTCGTCATTGATTTACTTTTAATCTTGGGTTATACAGTTTTTTACTATTACGCTAACCGATTACACTAAGCACATTTTATGTAAGCATTCATTAAGCTAATGAGAGAGAGACCGAGCAATTAAATATCACTTCTTACTCGTGGTTACTTTTAAATCGCCTACATAGAGCGAAATATCTCTTTAATCTTGCTTTTCCAAACTTCGGTGGAAGTATTAAATCACTCTGAGCTCCTTTTAATAAGAAAAATTTTAACAGTAGTAGTACCGTCGGGGTTTAGACGGTCGCTGCTTTCCTGCCTGACTTAGATTATTCTTTTGATTAACGTTGGTATTCTAAGTAAAAATGTAAATAAGTATAAACAGTTATTATTAATAGCGATTATTCTTCTCTATATTTCCTTTGCTTCAATCTTGCCATTGTTCATTTCCCACTTTATTTGTAGTAGTAGTAGTAGTAGTGGCACATGATGCAAGAAAGCAAGTGTAGGAGCTTATGCAGCATCAGCCAAAAAAAAAAAAAAAAATCACACCATTCCCTCCAAATGCCTGTCCAGTTCCTCCTTAAATTTATTTAACCTATCAACTTCCACAACGACAGATGGAAGTTTGTTCCAGCAATTAACCACCCGCTGGCTAAAGGCAAATTTCCGCACATCTATTCTACATCTGTCCTTTCTTAATTTGAACTTATGTCCTCGTAGGTTCGTAATCTGAACAAGTGGAAGGATCCCATCAGAATTCAGCGTGCTCAACCCATTCAAGGCCTTATAGACCTCAATCATATCACCGCGCAGGTGCCTAGTCTCCAGCCACTGCAATTTGCAGAACTTAAGCCTCTCTTGGTAAGAGAATCCCTTCATTCCCCTCACCAATCGTGTTGCTCTTCTCTGTACACGCTCAAGCAAATCTACATCCTTCCTAAAATGAGGCCTCCAGACCTGTACGCAGTACTCAAGGCGTGGCCTGACCATTGCCTTATACAGAGGGACAATCACCTCCTTTTCCCTGCTAGCAAAATTCCTATATATCATTGACAAAACCCCATTACCCGCCCTAGCAGCCTGTCTGCACTGCTCAGAAAACTTCATATCTGACTGCACAATTACTCCCAGGTCTTTTTCATTTTCTACCACCTTAAGTGTAGTACCACACAGTTGGTACGTTTCTCTGGGGTTACTTCTACCCATATGCAGTACTTTGCATTTGTCAAGGTTGAACTTCAGTTGCCACTTCTTAGCCCATCTGCCCAAATTATCTAGATCCTGTTGCAGTAGCACACTGCCATTACTGTCATTAACAACCCTGCCAACCTTTGTGTCATCTGCAAACTTCGACATTAAGCCTGATATACCTTCATCAATATCATTGATAAATACACAAAACAACAGTGGACCCAACACCGAACCCTGTGGGACTCCACTAACTACTACAACTTCATATGTAACTACGTGCATATGAAGTTGTAGGGTACTTCGTACAGGGGATAAGTTTTTCAGTGGTTTATATACGATTATGAATTCCACGGTGTATGAAGGGAAATATTGTATCTAAGCAAATGAATAGAGTAATTTTGAAATACGAAAGAGAAAATAATTATTATTTGTAAAATTACTGACCGAGAGCAGTTTCCTTTAATTTTAATATATACTTACAGTTTGCAGCTGTTCCTAAATATCCTCTTGTTTGGGCTATTTTTGTGGTAATATAAAGAGCCAATAGCAGAATAACTATTCTTTATATTTTATTTCTGCTCATAACAGTTCAGATGGTTTAATTTGCATTTATGTATGCTGTCTACCATATTTTAACTTCATAAGCATTAACATGGCGATGTTGAGCTATGAAACTTTCAGTATTAAAGGCGTGTCATAATGATAGGCTTTATTCAAGAGCAACCAAGAAAAAACAAACAAAACAAAATCCTGTAATGATTCCCTATCCCTATCAAGTAGCTCTTCCATAGAAAAAGTAATGTTAGTCAAGACAAACGGAGCCTATCTGCACCGGCTACTATGTTCATAAAGTATGAATGAAAGAAAGAATAAGAAAGGAAAATATTAATGTTTGTTTATGCTCTGAAACACGTCTCGCGATCATAATACAGGCCCTTTGAGGTTATTAGATGAATTAAGATGTTGCAGCATATTATCTAGAAAAATAGGGCACTACGAAAGATGCAGAGTTATGTAAATTAGAAAAGAAATGTAACAAACGGTGTTTAAAGAAAAACAAAAACCGCGTCTCATTTCTGCTGCTGTTTATTCGTGACAGCATCGCATCCTACGCATTCCAAAGTGCTTTGCGACGTTCTTTTAGGGAGCCTAAATACCTCAACGAATGGGTCTAATAGATCGGTGGAAGAGCGTGGAATGCAGGATAGTATTTGAAATTGGGTGTTGAGAAGCATCTCCAGTAAAATGGTCTGAATCAGTGATATTCCGAGCCTTCTACATGCATTATATATATATATATATATATATATGCAATACATTACAGTCTGTGACTAAGCATGGTAGCCGAGGAATTCATTTATTTATACTAACATTGCGACATATGAAGAATTGATAAATATATGAGGAGCATATAGTCATCATAAAAAAATGAAATTCAGAATCTGTAGGAAATTGTAGAATGATAATTTGTTAATAAAAATTAGGAAGACGGCTTTCAAATGATGCTAGAGCTTCAATTAATATTATTTTCAGTAATTTATTTTGTATTTTAAATAGTAATAGCAAAATAAATTAATGACTAAAATCCTTAAAATAACACAATGTTATAATAACAATAAATTTACGAAGGTGCCGAACAGAAACATGTAATGAAGTAAATGAACTGAAAATAATGAACTTCGAAATTGGGTTCAGTTTTTCCCCTCCACATTAATATTTGTGAGTTGTTAAATTCGCAGTTAGCTAGTTTATTTAATTAGTCTATTTAACGAAATATTAGAATTAAAAAAAATAATAAGAAAAATTCATTCAGAATTTATATACGTTTGACTTAAATATGAATAATTAATAAATAGTGTTATTATAAGTACAATAGAACATCATAAATTCGTCATGCTCGGGCTCGGCAAGTGCTGTTTTTTTGAATTTAGATTTTTTGAAGCTTACGTGCATAGCTTAAATATTCAGGGATAATTTAGTATTTTTATTAGATAATACAGCAGATCTGATCCATGTAATCTTCACAGAATGATGGTCCCCGGCATTAAACCAAATATTACTCGTACTAACAATTATATACAATTGAGTCTAGGAAATATGTAAAACAGAAAGAAATTGGTATTTGGAAATTATTAATGGAACATAATACATATATTTAGTACCTGCGGTGCTTGTTTTTAAAGTCTGGCTAGCCTATTTCCCGTCAGTCCTTGTATGGTCTACTACCCTCGAAGAAATGTTCAAAAAGTGTTTTGAAATTCTCCTAGGGTATTTGGAAATTCCACACTTTTGAGGTTCTGTTGTACGTGCTCTGTGTAAATAAAACTGTCAAGTTATGTGTACAAAAATAAAATTTAATACACTTTTGAATATGTAGAACAGAATTCTGATATCCTTCCTGTAATTTCTTTGACACAATATTTACACTTTGAGCCAGACAATTTTTAAAATCGCATTTCGACTTTCATAAAAATAAAGGAAGGGTTTACTTCCAGGGTTTGAGGGAAAGTGACCTGAAGGTATATGTTCTGTAAATGGTTATTGAAACCAAAGTTTAACGTATTATTCCTGGTGCCATTTACAGTAAGTTATAATTATTCCAAATTTTATTGTTTTTAAATTCATGTTGCATTCAAAGTTTATTATCTGAACTTATCCGGTCCCTTCCCTAGAAGGGTTGCAATAATCCAAATTACTAATAATAAATTGTCTGTAGTTCTATAGTATATGTGATCCCGAGCTGTTAATACAGAAAAAAAATGAAGTTATGAAAGTCAAACTAAAAATTAAGTTTTTTTAAATTTTAATGAATTAAAAAACTTAAACGGGAAGACAGTCCAGAAACTTTGACTAATACTGCAAAATTTCCGAGAAAATCGATGTAAAACTTTTTTTTTTTATTTATTTACTCTTCTAAATTTTTCAAATTGATATTTATCACATTTTCTAGTTTAGAATTTCGCTTTTTCATTTATAACGTGCTTTGACATTACAGCTGTGAATTACAGGCTCCGAAAAAGCGATAAGTGTTTGCCATTTTATTTACCTAATCGTTATTTTATATTGTACTTCATACGTAGTTTTATAGTTCTAGTTACGCTGGTTACTTTTAATTTAGATAGAGTTTTTGTAGATAATTACTTAATATACGTAAAACCCTTGTTTCGTTCAAATGTTGCAGCCATTGTTTTTGTATAGAGTGGTAGGGAATTCAAATTTTTAATTGTGGTAACTAGGTAGCTCTAACGTAAAATTATATAGCGTAATACGCATCACTGCATTTAGGATTCTATTAGATAGTGTAGTATTGACAATTAATTAATTAAATTTATTGATCTTATTAATTTAAAATATCATGCCCCAGACTAGAGCAGCAAAGCAACGGGCACAAAGTGGCAGGAGTGCTGTGACTCGGGGGAGAACTGAGGGGGGCGATTCTCCAACGCGTCACAGCCTAAAAAAATGTGCAACTTGTGAAATGTTTGCCGAACTCTCTAGAACAGAAGACGATCTAGCCAAGGAGGATGTCTTTATGTGTGCCAATTGCAGAGAGTGTCTATAAATTAAGCGTCAACTCAGCGTTCTAATTGGGCGTCTATGAGAGCTTGAGGTGTAGGGTAGATGCCCTCGAAGAAATTAATACGAGGGGCCTGTCAAGCTATCAGCTGCCCAACTCAACGCCAGAGCTCATTGCTGGGCATCAGGTAACCCAGCGGCAATCTCCAAGGCTGAATGTGCTGGTCCCACAGGAGTTAGTTATTGTTGGTGACTCTATTGTCAGGGAGACGGGTAATATATTGTGTAAAAAGAATAGATGGAATAGGGCCAGGGGCAAAAGTTGATGAAGTTGTAAAGCGTATATTATCTTTTAAGGGCACAAAAAGTGATATTGTACACGTTGGTACCAATGACATTAAGAGTAGGAGATCTGCACATTTACTTAACAAGTACAGGTCACAATGATGGAATAGTCGTGAGTTAGGGTTAAATTTGAAAGTGTCTGCAATTCTGCCCAGACACGGTAGGAGTGAGTACATGATGAGAGCCTTGTCAATCAATTCGGCCCTGGAGGGAATGTGCATGGCTCAAGGGGTAGAATTTTTTTCAGCGTGGTCTGTGCTTGTTAATAGGAGAGAGCTTCTACAGGGATGGGATACACTTAAATAGAAAGGGCGCAAGAATATTTGCTGATGCTATCGAGGCAGTGTTAGGTGGGTCGGAAAAACTGCTAGCTTGGGGGAATTCACAGCCTAAGAGGTTAAAACTGGCTGTAGGCAGAGGTGAAGGTGATTCTTGCAATACTTCTATTAAAATAAAGAGCGACCTGGAGCGAGGGGTGCTGGGGGTTTCAGGGACTGATGGCAGTCATCGTGAAGCAGGTGGGTATATGGGATGTGTTAGGGTAAATAAGAATAAGAATACGTGCATGTATACCAATGCTAGAAGTATAGTAAATTAATTTGATGAATTTGAAGTGTTGGTCAAGACATCAAAAGCGAATATTGTTGGGATATCAGAGACGTGGTGTCACACAGATATTAGGAATGCCGAATTGGAATTTGGGGAGTACAATGTGTACAGAAAGGATAGACAGGATAGGAAGGGAGGAGGTGTTATGCTGTTAATTAAAGAAAAACATAAAATCAAAAGAAGTGCATCCAGTTGATACAGATGAAGAGTGCACCGTTGAGTCAGTTTGGTGTGACATAAGCACTGCGAAAGCAAAAATAAGAGTAGGAGTGTGTTATAGGCCTAATGACTCGAATGAGTACATTGACCAATTGTACAGAGAAATAGAGTGGGCTAGTAAATCCGAATGTCTTAAAATGGGGGATTTTAACTTCCCAGATATTGACTGGAACTTCTGGGTTGGTCACTCACACACTAGTAAGACTTTTGGGGATTTATTGGATGATTGTTTTCTGCAGCAGCATGTTCGAGAAGCAACCAGAGAGGGTAATACTCTTGATCGGGTAATCAGCAGTGATCATTCGTGTATTAAGAATTTGCAGATAAAGGAACCACTAAGTGACAGTGATCACAGTGTACTGATGTGGGATTCACTTAAAGATATAATTACCATCAAGGGTAAAGGAACGGGTTTTTGCTTCCGTAAAAGTGAGTACAGTGGTCTCAGACAGTCTTTGAATTCTGTACAGTGGAATCAACTGATGATGTTACCAACAGCAAATTCTAAGTGGGAAGCAATCAAGGAATTAATCGTGGGAGCTACTAAAAGTTTCATACTTATTAAGAAATATTGTTCAAGGTTTAGGCCTAAATGGTTATGAAATGAACTAATGAGACTCGTGACAGAGAAGAAAAATGCATGGGATGTATATAAATTATCAGCCGACACAGAAGTCTATCGCAGATATAAGCTAGTCTGTAATTAAGTCACAAAGGAGGTTAGGCAGGCGAAGGCAGATTATGAGAAATCTTTGGCAAAGGATGCTAAGAAAAACAACAAGGATTTCTTTACTTATATAAACATTAAAAGGAAGGGGATGAATCTGATTGGTCCACTTGATATCGGTGGTTCGATTGTTGATGATCCTGCTCAGATAGCAAACAAACTGAATGAATATTTTGCATCTACATTCACACATGAGGAGTTATTAAGGTTTGAAAATGCCAGAAGGTTATCAAATTGTAGCAGGGTGCTTAATGATTTTGTAATAACTAAGAGCAAAGTGGATGAGAAATTATTGAAGTTAAACATAAGAAAGGCACCTGGGGTGGATGGGATCTATCCAGTTATATTAAAGGAGGAGGCAAAGGAAGTAAGCGAACCCTTAGCCATAATTATGAGAATATCCTTGGAGTCGAGGGAGGTCCCCACGGACTGAAGATGTGCAAATGTATCCCCATTTCACAAAGGGGGATCGAAGGGTGACACGAGTAATTACAGACCAGTTAGTTTAACTTCTGTTCCGGGTAAAATAATGGAGTCACTGGTTAAAGATGCATTACAGGATTATCTAGACAAGACTGCAGCAATAATTTAGACACAGCATGGGTTTGTTAAGGGAAAGTCTTGTCTGACAAACATGATTGGATATTATGATATGGTTACCAAGGAACTAGATGCAAAAATTAATTTTTATATCATATATTTGGATTTCAGGAAAGCTTTTGACACTGTTGCGCATGGAAGACTACAGTACAAATTGGAGCAGAATGGTATTAAGGGTAAATTGCTAGAATGGATAAAAGGATGGTTGAGTAGGAGAAGACAGAGGGTGGTAATCAATGGCACTGCTCTTCATGGATTAATGTTATTAGTGGAGTCCCATAGGGTTCGGTGTTGGGTCCACTGTTGTTTTTTATATTTATCCATGATATTGATGAAGGTATGTCAGGCTTAGTGTCGAAGTTTGCAGATGATACAAAGGTTGGCAGGGTTGTTAATGACAGTAATGGCAGTGTGCTGCTGTAACAGGATCTAGAAAATTTGGGCAGATGGGCTGAGAAGTGGCAACTGAAGTTTAACCTTGACAAATGCAAAGTACTGCATATGGGTAGAAGTAACTCCAGGGAAACGTACCAGCTGTGTGGTACTACACTTAAGGTGGTAGAAAATGGAAAAGACCTGGGAGTAATTGTGCAGTCAGATATGGAGTTTTCTGAGCAATGCAGATAGGCTGCCAGGGCAGGTCATGGGGTTTTGTCAATTATACATATATAGGAATTTTCCTAATAGGGAAAAGGAGGTGATTGTCTCTCTGTATAAGGCAATGGTCAAGCCACGCCTTGAGTTCTGCGTACAGGTCTAGAGGCCTCATTTTAGAAAGGATGTAAATTTGCTTGAGCGTGTACAGAGAAGGGCAACAAGATTGGTGATGGGAATGAAGGGATCCTCTTACCAAGAAAGGCTTAAGTTCTGCAAATTGCAGTGGCTGGAGACTAGGCATCTGCGCGGTGATCTGATTGAAGTGTATAAGTGCCTTGAATTCTGAAGGGATTCTTCCACCTGTTCAGATTATGAACCGAAGAGGGCATAAATTCAAATTAAGGAAAGACAGATGTAGAATAGATGTGCGAAAATTTACCTTTAGCCAGTGGGTTGTTAATTGCTGGAACAAACTTCCATCTGTCGTTGTGGAAGTTGATAAGTTAAATAAATTTAAAGAGGAACTGGACAAACATTTAGAGGGAATGGTTGTGTGAATTTTTTTTTTTTTTTTTAGCTGATGTTGCATAAGCTCATGCACTTGCTTTCTTGCATCACATGCCACTACTACGTTTACGTATTTAGGACTTATAATTAATATTGCAAGTTGTCCAAGAAAATTGATTTAAATTTTACTTCTCGTTTATATCTATAGTTGTAAATATGGAATATAGTAAACTACCAACATAGCGTTCTCACACTCGTGGGTAGCACAATTTGTAGAATCGCCATCCTCCCCACACCGGGTCGAAAAGACCTCAGTTCGAGTCCTCTCGATGACGTGAGGAATTTATATGGGCTTTTTTCACAACGTGGCTGAGTTAGTCGGTCTCAGGCGATGGTAGCTTGGATTTTTCTCCCGGAAACTCAAGTTTTTCGTCCATCAAACGGAAAATCGACACAGAACATACGTAATTTACAGACAGTATACATAGAGCAATATAGCATTAGTCGTTGATGCTCCTAAAATCCTACTTCAACAACGCTCTCGAAGGGGTTGGCTCCAGAGAGCACTATAAGCTGGAAAGCGTTATAAACGTATCCCATTTTTTGGAGGATATTTTTCACGGTAGATAGCGTTGATATATCTTATAGCTTTTTTGCATTGTTTATGTGGTAATGTATATTAACAGTTTATATTAGTTTAAAAACTCTCACATTTAATGTAATGTGCTTTCCTCCTTTTTGGCACGTTCAGCGTCTTTTTTTTTTTTTTTTTAAAGAGGAATGAAAACTTCTAAAAAGATGTTAATAAATTAAACTAAACATCTTGAGTGCTTCGTATAAACGTGTTGAACGTATTATTAACACAATAGTAATGCTGCCATTAATGAAATTTATTGAGGCCATGTTGAACACATGCCCATAGAAAAGGCAACTAACTATTGTATCAGCAAGGAAAGCGGACGAATAATGTTAAATTAAAAAAAAAAGCTCCCGAATAAAAAGATGAATAGCTAGACACACACTTGTAAAGAGCGAGCCCTCTACTTTCATCCCTTTCCCAAAGCCAAAAACCAAGAGGAAGGAGGAGTTATATCCTGGTTTATTCCTTCTTGGGATCTTAAAAAAAAAGCGACGTATTGGGATTGATATAGCCGTTAAAAATGAACGGTATGTCATAGAATTGATCGTGGAAACCAGGAAAGGAACATTAAAAACAGGATAGCACTTTAAGCGATATTGTTATAACGGAAGTGTACTGTTGTATGTTTTTTTTATGGAAAAAACATTTCCTTCATGAAATTTGTTAATCTATAAAAGCGCCATCTTGCGGAAGTACTAATTTGAAATACTAATAGCTTATAGGAAGCATTAATGGGACCTTAAAATAAATACTTAGAAAATTGCATTTGTTGTTAATAATTAATGATTTTAAATACAAATTAACAATCAGGTTCACACGACTTTGATTCTCTTGATATGTTTGTAAAGTTCGAGATCTCTTGATGTCATATTCTTAGATCTGTGGTAGCCATAGATAAACAGATACACAGAGGTTCTTTAAGAAGAGAAGGAAAGCAGTTATATAAAAGCCTAGTAGCGATTAATTCAGTACGAGTAGCCCGTCACCACCAAATACGGAGGATGCGTAAAGGTCAAGGAATGACCACCGCATATCCCGGAGCAATATGGCCTTAGTTGCTAATGCTCCTAAAAACCAACAAACCAAACCAATCAGTACGAGTAGAAAAAGTAAGGAAAAATCGGACAATAGCTGTTGCAAAAAATCAAACCTATCTCCTGTACAGCAAAATCAGAGCGGAGAATGTGTGTTGCATTTACAGCTAAGTTTTACTAATAGAAAACATATGATTTCATTGATAGAAATAAATTTAGTTAAAAATCTGGACTGACTGGTAGCTGCATGTTTCTGGTGTAGAGTGATAATGCACTTCAGATAGTTCTTTTTAGACATTTAGCACTTTCCTTGTCTTTTTATACGTTGTATTGTGCTTTTAACTATTAATGCATCTTACAGTTGTCATGCTGAGTCATGTTTTTACGGTAAGCCATTATTTTGTGCTATTTGTATTATGCCTGCCACTCTAGTTATAATTGCCGGTTATTAGTCTTGGAATGGTAGTTTAACTCAGTGTGGTCAGTGATAACCATACTGGTGTTAAAGGTATGGGTACATATATTTTATGTGTATTATTATTCAGTAAGACGTCTCAAAACGATCTTTTATTTATAAAATTTGCTATGTGTACATTGTTATTATATTAATTATTAATTGTTATTATCATTAGAGGAAAAACTGCCAAAAATATTAAAAAATTAATACTCCGGGCAGTTTTTTCCTGTGTCCGCAGATGGATATATGTCAATTCCAACAATGGTGATACTGTCATAAACTCATTTAGAGTTTATGGCAGTTCCACTTTAGACTTTGCCTGTTCCCGGCAAAGTCTGAAGTGGAACTTTTACTCTCAGTGCATTTTCGATAGCTAACTTTAAGTCCATGCTTAATCTCTGGATTGGATTTTTAATCTATTATGGTTGCCATAGTTTCTTATGAACCTCTAAAGTGAATTTTCAAATCTCATGTCTAAAGGTATGGTTACGCAAAATGCGTGTAGTATCCTACCGACTGTAATTTATAAATCATAATGACAAAATGACTAGAAACTTTCAGGCTATGTTACTAACTGATGGAAGGGAGCACTATCGGAGGAGAGGTGGGAGAGTGTCATTGACAGAACGACGGAGTCAACGTTGAACGTATTGTTTTGTCAACTACGCGTAAGATATATACGTACATTACAATTCTAGGTATGGTTATTTAAGTGGTTAATTCGTGTGAAAAAGGTCTTAGTTTGAATCCCTTTTCAGTGGAAGGAACTGCTGTGGCTTTTTTCTCACAGCGTGGTCGAGTTAGGCGGTCTTACTTGCGCGTATTATATGGTCTTACCCAACCCTGTAGTAGATGTAATTTACAGAAATGATATACTGTTGCATCATGGCCGTGGATGCACAAATTCAAAAACAACCCAAGCCAAAGCCATTAAGTTTTATAATGAATTAGGATTGTTGTATCTCTTCTATACGTATATAAATGTATTCTATATATATGTATTCTATATATATATATATATATATATATATATATATATTCTGTATTTTCTATACATATATATTCTGTGTCATCACAGTGTACCACGGATCAGTTTAAATAGCGTTTGGTAGCAGCCTTACATAAGATAATATACATATCTGTATACACGTCGATATATATATATATATATAAAAAGGTATATACTCCTAACTAAACTCTCGTGGGTAGCAGAGTTGACATTACCATTGTCCTCCCAACACCAGTGTGGAAAAGACTTGAGTTCGAATCTCATCAGTGACGCGCGAGGAATTTTATGGCCTTTTTTCACAACGTGGCTGAGTTATTCGGAGAGGGTCTGAGGGGTTTTTCCAGCAAATAGGCAAATCAACCACAGAACATATGCAGTTTACAGACATAATATTGTATATAGCGAAATATGGGCTAAGTCGCTGATGCGCATTAAAAACTCTACATCAACAATCCAATCATTTAAATATGTGTAATGTTTCTATTTCCTACTTGTTAATTTGTTATTTTGTGCAGTGCGACCTCCGTCCAAACTGTTCGATCAACAACAGAGGAGATCAGTGTTTAATGGAGATAGATCTTCTTAGAATTCGCAATGGATATTTGTTTTAGTGGTGGTTCTAGTTACCTGGTTTGTTAATTGTGACTTTTCAATAATGTTTATTTCTAATTTTTGCTTTTTGAATCGTTTAGTGTAAATTTAAAAAGATAATGCCATTTCCATTCTTATTCTTTTGTATTATGGCGAGGCACAGTTGACGTTCCAATTTTTATTATTACAAAATGCATGTGCTCTTCTTACCATAGTTTATCATAAATATTTAACACCTGTTGTTTCATTTTGCGATATCGATATTACAAAGTTTACATGTATGACTTAGCAAAGCGGGAAATGCGCGCTTTGCGTGTGTAGATACAGCAAGACGATACATCTGATCCAGTTTTCAGATAAGTACAGGTACGCCTATTAAAAAAAAAAACAAAAAAAAACATGTATAGCTGTCTGATATCTGATTTGAATATTAATCATAACTTCGTGTGTTTATTAGCAATCATATTTATGTTAACAGTTTGATTTATTCAGCTGAATAAATCGAGCATGTTTCTTTCTGGTTTAATTTTTACCAATAACAGCGATATGATATTTTAATTAAAACATTGCTCTCTTCTACGAGATCGGAAAATGATTTGGACGTTACTTTATGTGCACAATATTTTGATTGTCTAATATCCGAACAAGGCCGAAGTTATACAGAACTGGTTCCAGAAACGTGAGCCTGAATTCACTATACTCCGGTGAACTTCTTGGGCACAAGATCTCAATTCAGTTGAGCACTTGTAGGATGAAGTGGAACAATATATTTGGAGTAGCGGTCTGAAAGCGTCCAATTTGCAACAATTGTGGGAAGCAATCGAGTTAACATGGATCAGCATGAAGCATGCTTTTGACACCTCGTTGAATCTATACCCCAACGGATCCAAACTGTTTTGAGGACTACTTATTCTCTGTTAAGTAGGTGTACCCAATAAATTGGCTGTCATATATATAAAAATTCATCCAATATTATGCGAACATACAGCATCTACAGTTTTTAGCTTTCTTGCTATGCGTACCTATGCATACCTATGCTAAGCGTGAGCTGGAATCAGCCTATTGTTTAAACGTATCCTATTCGTTGGTGAAACGGATGGATAGTTTTTATTTTTTATCATCTAAATCTAATCAAATATCTGTTTTGGCAGTTTTGGCGTAGAGTAAAGAAATTTGCCGAATTCATTTATAATTTACAAGTTATGTGTTGGTAAAACATGCCGTTTTTTATTCATGATATTAGGTAAGGATATTATTCAGGATATTAGAGCTGGAAAAGGAATTAGAAAATGTGAATTGGAATATCATCGGTTTGGCTGAAACAAGAAGAAGAAATGAATCACTTATAAGTTTATCAAGTGGAAATCTGCTGTACACCAATGGAAACAGTGAAAGGAGTGAAGGTGGAGTTGGGTTTCTGGTCCATAAAGATTTTAAAAACAACATTTTGGAATTCAAAAGTACATCACCAAGGGTGTCAAGACTAATACTCAAGATTTCTAAGAGGTACAAGCTAAAGATTATAATGATTTATGCACCAACATCGAGCCATGATGATGAAGTGGTTGAAGAAATGTACACTGAAATTGAGAGTCTTCTAGATGAGCAGAAAACCCACTACACTATTATTATGGGGGACTTCAATGCTAAGGTTGGAAAAAGGCAAAACAGTGCAGAAAGAGGAACTATAGGAAATTTTGGAATTGGTGAAAGAAATAAAAGAGGTGAAAGACTTGTGGAATTTGCAGAATCTCAAGGAATGTCAGTAATGAACACTTTTTTCAAGAAAAGGGTGAACAGAAAGTGGACATGGAAGAGTCCAAATGGATTAACAACTAATGAAATCGACTTCATCCTCACTAACAGAAGATATATTGTGACTGATGTTACCGTCCTGAATAAGGTAAATGTTGGAAGTGATCACAGAATGGTAAGATGTACACTTGATATAGATGTAGGAAAGGAAAGGAAAAAACTGACTCGAGTAAATAATACAAAGGTCTTTGAGATAACAGAAGAGGAGAAAAAGCGGTATGTACTGGAACTTAAGAACAAGTATGAGCTTCTGCAGACTGCTGAGGACCAAGATATCGACGAGGAATATTACAACTTTTTGAAAGTGATAAAGCCCAAGAAACCTATAGGGAAACAGAAATCCAAAGAAGAAAAAATTAGTCAAGAAACACTTGTCATGATGAACCAAAGACGACAAATGAAGAGCAAGAAAAACACTGACAGGGAGAAAATTGAGTATACTGAGTTATGCAAAGCCATTAGAAAGAGACTCAGAGAGGACATAAGAAGATTTAACACAAGAAAAGTAGAACAAGCATTAAGGGAAAACAAAGGATTTAAATCAGCAGCCATGAGCAGTAATACAGAAAGACAAATGATACTGAAACTGAAGAATAGCGATGGTGTACTTATAAACAGCAGAGAAGGCATAATTCAAATAGCAGAAGACTACTATAGCGAATTATACAAGGAGCGAGGGAATGATACCAGCAGTGGGGAAGATGGATTGCAAAGTAGCAACACATACGACATACCCGATATTCTTCCTGATGAGGTAGAACATGCATTGAAGAAAATGAAGAATCGGAAAGCCCCGGGGGAAGATGAAGTTACTGTAGAGTTGTTAAAATTCGGAGGAAGAGACATAACACAAATACTGGCAAGGCTCTTCACAAAGTGCATTAGAAAAGGTGTGATGCCTAAGCCGTGGAATAATGCAATCATAGTTTTGCTGCATAAGAAAGGAGATAAATCAGAAATTGGAAATTATAGACCAATTAGCTTGTTATCCCATATCTACAAGTTGTTCACAAGGGTCATTACTAACAGATTAGAAAGAATACTTGATGAGAATCAACCGAAAGAGCAAGCTGGCTTTAGGACAGGATTCTCAACTATGGATCACCCTCACGTAATATCACAGCTAATGGAGAAAGCAAATGAATATAAAACACCATTATGCCTGGCATTTGTGGACTATGAAAAGGCATTTGACTCCATACAGCATAAGGCAATGTTTCGGGCACTGGAAAGACAAGGCATAGATACTCCATATATTATGATTTTGAAGAAAATATATGAGAGTGCTACATCCTTTATTAGACTAGACAAAGACAGTAGCAAATTTAAAATCGAGAAAGGAGTTCGACGAGGAGACACAATATCTCCGAAGCTGTTTACTGCTGCCCTTGAGGAAGCTTTCAGAAGATTAGACTGGTCGCAGAAAGGAGTCAATGTGAACGGAGAGTACCTAAACCATTTACGATTTGCAGATGACATTGTGGTCATAAGCCACGATCCCAAAGAATTAGAGGAAAATCTTAATCAGTTATGCACAGTTAGTAAGGATTTTGGACTAAAGATGAATATGGCTAAAACAAAAGTAATGATGAACAAGTATGCCCCGGAAAGGGAAATAATGATTGAAGGAGCAGTAATTGAAAAGGTGGAGGCATATACTTATCTGGGACAAGTTATTAGCTGTAATAATGATAAATGGCTGGAAGTCAAGAGAAGAATAAATTTTGGATGGATAGCATTCAGGAAATATAGTCACATACTGAAGAGCAATATCCCAGTTTGTCTGAAACGTAAAATAATGAATCAATGTATACTCCCCACCATGACTTATGGAAGTGAAACTTGGGCACTCACCAAAAGAATGGAAGAGAAGCTAAGAACTACACAGCGAAGAATGGAACGAATTATATTGGGAATCAGACTGTTAGATAAGAAGAGAAACACATGGATTAGGCAGCAAACTCAAGTAAAGGACATTCTTATCAAAACTAAAGAACTAAAATGGTCTTGGGCAGGACACATAGCTCGAAGACATGATGACAGATGGACTAAGAAAATAACAGAATGGTACCCAAGAGGAGCTAGAAGAAAACCTGGAAGACAAAAGCGGAGATGGATAGATGAAATTCATGAGTTTTTGAGTAGTAAATGGATGGCCAGTGCTCAAAACAGAAGGAACTGGAAAGTTGCTGGAGAGGCCTTCATCCTGCAGTGGATTGAAAATGGCTGATGATGATGATGACTTCCAAGCAGTTCCTGGTGGTAACTGCCAACGAATAAAATCGCGCATCACAGCCATTAATTATCTACAGAATCAGATCAAAGTAGACAGTAAGCCACCATCGGAAAAGTAGTTTGCCGACCGACAGAGCTGAGGAACAATTAAGTTACATATAAGCAAATTGTCTGCGTATTAGGGTTTTCTAGTTATATTGAATCACGTAATGGAGAAAGTCCCTATTTCTCATTCGCGATCTCATATTTGAGTAGGATTTTACACAATCCTTCTTTGATTTATTTTATATCTGCTTTAATATTTACACAACTCCAAAATATATTCTTGTGACCCAAGTACTGGTCACCAGTTTCTGTGGGTCTTTGGCACACTGATACGTTGATTATAGTGCGCTATAACCTCAGTTTATTTTGTTACTGTAATTAAATATAATCCTTTAATCCTTTTTGGCTATTTTATTCAGCTTCAGAATATTCAGAAAATTTTTTTATTAAGACAGTCAACCAATTTTCAGAAAGTGCACAAGACACTAATGCATCCTTGTTTCTCACTTAGTAAACGCAGAGGGAGCGATGGGTTATAGTGATTGTTGTTTGTAGGCTGTTCGAAATGCCAGAAACACAAACCAACTTCCATTCTAACTCACCTTTTACTCTAGCTACTGAATATCCATTTCATGAGGTTCTAGAAATCAATAGTTGCATGATGCATTTGACGCCCATTTAGCCTACTCCAGTGACTGCAGTTATGCTACTGTGATCCTGACTGTAACCGGAGAATCAGATTAAGGTAGTGGTAGAATTTATAAAGAGCCCGCGCCCCTCCTGGTAGAAGACTAATGCATTGCGCAGCTTGCATTGTTTGTAAACACGACAAGATGAGATAATGCTTCTGATACAGTTTGCTTAGAAAGCCTCTCCCAAAGCAGTATGCTGTAGTATTATCGTAGTCCGAACGTTAAAATATGACCCTTCCTTGTGGAATGGAATTTGTGTTAATAACGCAAATAGCTCCGTGATGAAGTTTATAATTTAATTAGCCACATTTTAACGTGTCGTTTATTTAGGAACTCAATTGAGAATTAGGCATTTTATTAGGTCTCAGTTTGAAAGGTAGTCAACAAACCGGAATAGTTTTTTAACTGCGAAATAAACCGTATCAGTGAGCACTTTAATATTACAAATTAAATTAAAATCTAATCACGTATAAGTAGTGTTTTTCTCTATATACGTGCATAATATGTTATTATTACATTATATATTATTATTATTTTACTTAGAAATTGTAGTTTCCAATCCGAGATTTTCGACCATTTTAAAAAGGGATTGCTTTGCTACAAAATTATTTGTTTTATAGCTACTTAAATCGCACCTACTTCTGCATCGGGGTCAGGGCTAGGCCTAGGATAAAGAGTACCCGGGCGAGTGGTTCTGTTGCGCAACCTATTCCATTTTATAAAAAAAAACGTTTTTTTAGTATAATATAGAGAAAGGAAATATTTAGATTTTTTTGTTTTAAATACAAATAACTACCTTAGAGTAATAAATACATATTTTACAATAAAAGCATTTACTTTTATTAACTAAATCATAATTATTTGAAAATAACTTTAATTATCTGCAAATTAATAAGAAAGAAAACAATGCACACATTTAAAAAACTAAATAAAATTTACTTTTCGAGCCTTTGTAAGATGATTTTAGAGCACTGATATCTACAGTAGGATCAGCTTGTTCTCAGTATTTACTTGAAATAAAATGTTGTGCCACATATACAATTCTCGCTCTCTCTTCCAAATCAATCTGAACACGTGTTGCATCCTTTTACTGTCCAACTTCGAACTCACAGAACCAGCTTTTCTTTTCCTCATTTATTCCTTGAACTTCCGTTTTCTGGTTGTTCCAGAAAACGGAAGTTGAAGGAATAAATACGTTTTTCCTGAAAATTACAATCTACAGAAATTGAAGTCTAATGTCAAAAAGCGATCAAAGGAAAACAAGTATCTTCTTTCATCTTCTCAACCTTGAACCTATGCACGGTACTAAGTATTATAAGTTCTAATACCTCTCATGCTTGGCGTTTCATAAAGAAAAAAAAAGGAATTTTAAATTCCTTAACTGATTTGCTAGGCACTGTTCATGGTTGGTTCCAAACTCGCTTTGGACATTCAGTGCGTGACTTTTGAGGTTGGCCGTGGTACATGCGCAGTTGGGGCCTACCTCCCCGCGGTGTAGACGAACACTGGTAATTGCCTTCCTGGTGAAAAAATGGCCAGAAACAACACAACACACACACTCTGCACAAACGTAACACTACACACATTTCTGACCTTTTACAGAGTTCTGTATTCATCAATATACCAAGGCGGAGTTGAACTGATGTTCAGGTGCTGTCCTACATAAGGTACTTTATATATTATACATACATTCGTTGTGGAAGCAAATCAACCGGAGAACACATGGAATTTACAGACGCAACACACATGGACTTTTATGGTCTTTTTTTTTTCACTCCGTGGCTGAGTTAGCTGGTCTCAGGCGTAGATATCAAGGTTCCCCCCCACGTAAACTGGGTTTTTTCGTCCAGCAAAGCAGATAAATCGACCAGAGGATACACGCAATTTACAGACACAATACACATGGGTAGTTGAAAGTAACTTCCCAGGTGACCCTAATATAATAGTTTTATTTTTATGTGCTTTTTTCGCTCCGTGGCTGATTTGTCGGTCTCAGGCGTAGTTAGCAAGGTTCTCCCCCCGCCCCCCCTGAAACTGGGGTGTTTCGTCCAGGAAACAGGCAAATCGACCAGAGAACACACACAATTTACAAACACAATAAACATGGGTAGATGAAATAACTTTCCAGGTGATCCTAATGTAATAGGTTTATTCATTGTAGATTTGACTGAACATTTTTATTAATGGCTTGAAAGTAGTTTCTGATGATATGAGTAGTAGTCAAATATACAAGTAAAAGACCTTTGTTATCTACGGCTTTTATTAGGTTGATCTGTAAACTATCACGCTGCCTCATAGTATCAGAACAGTTATGTTATGATTGCTGACGCTGCTTTTTATTTCTCCTCTGTGGTTGGTTCTCAGAGATTTTTTTTGTCTCATAATCTGGGACCATACAAGTCCTAACTACTAGATGGAACTCGCCATCTTTCCGTGTTATGGACGAGTACTCAGAAGCAGCTTTCTAAGTGACGCTGCATCTGGGTAACCAAGTGACCAGAACATCATAACAACATAACCCACACAACACACGCAAACATACTCTACACACATATTTGACCCTTTTTGCAGTCTGTTGCATCATCATAGATAAAACGAGGCTGATTTGAACAAATGTTCTAGGTGTCGTCCTACCTATACACATACATGTCCGCATACATATCCATTTTGGCTGAGCAGGTACATCTCATCATGGTAACTGTCTTCCACATGGTACAAATGTGTTCCAGCGGGATAATGTGCCCTGCCATTTTGCTAGTATTGTTCGAGAGTGGTTCACCGAACATGAAAGTGGCTTCGAGGTGCTACCTTGGCCGCCGAATTCACTGGATATGAATCCCGTAGAATATCTCTGGGATTTTGTGAATTGAAAGACAGATCCGGGCATCCGGTATTTGTATCCTCCATCACGGGCTGTCGCAGATGTACGGGACTCAATCCTGGCGACATGGTACAAAATATCTCCTGCCACGTTCAGAGGCCATATAGATTCCGCGTCTTGCCGTGTGGCGGCGGTACCGACAACAAGAGAAGAACATGTCCACTTTTAGATAGGTGGTCAGAATGTTTTGACTGGACAGTGTATGCTTATATATATGGATAGATTATGATTTATACTTTAGTCGTTTTATTAAAACTTGGTATTTAATTTTAGCAACTGGATTTAATAGGAAAGCATCGTTTATCATCAGAACTGCTGCAACTGATTTGGTATCCGTGTGATTGAATATGATGAACAGTATTGAATATGAGTTTTCATACAAGTTATTTTTATATTTGTTTTGGAGCAGACACCTTGTGCCTTATACGCAGCAAAAACAGATGATGGTATTTTTGTTTTGCTTTTGTTCAAATGAAACTAGAGCTATGAGGAATCACTATACCGTTTGTAAATTATATAGGTAATTACTTTTTATTGATGAGACCAAATTTGGAATTTCATGTGAATCCACGGGTTCTTTGAACTGAAGAGAGCGAAGGTCATGGCTCAGCACTGGCTTAAGGCGATACATCCAAGACCAGCGGAGTTGAGTAAAAAAAGCGATTTCATCTTTTATTGAACGTATTGCTCACAGACAGGAGGAAAGAGGTTTCGATACTGTCGAAAGGATCTTTTTATCCAGCTAGATGTCAATCGCTTTAAACCTAAAATATGTATAATTAACTTCGAATTTTATTTCCAATCATAAATAAGTTTTAACTAATTCTTACAATATGAATATTCATTAATATTACAGTATTTATGCTTAGAATTCAGTGTAGTGTAAGTTTTAATCATGTGGTTTTAAATTGTCACATCTGGATCTCTTATCTTAGTAGGAACACTCTTCTAGCGAAAGGGCGTTGAAGGATGACACTGTTCTTGAAATGAATTGATTTAATAACAATATCAATGTGATTATAATGATGATGACTACCAACCGTTGCTGGCTGAGGATCTCATTTGTTGTTGCTAGCAAGTTTGTTATTGTGAACCGTATTGCGACATTGTAAGGAACACATTTCTCATTTTATCATTATGAAATCATTTTATCGTCATAAAAGTGAACAGTTTTGGCGATTTATGCCTTACTTACTCCATTATAAAGTAAGAGTCGTTTTCAGAATCTGGAGTCTCGAAGTGGGGAACGAAACATCTCTTACCCTACAGGTTACGCCGGCTAGCGGCTAAATGACCAGATGAACAACGGTACACGACATTACACATGTACAATACCCACACACTTTTAAATCTCTGGCATTCCCAGCAAGCTGGTACACCCACAATGAAAGCAACGCGGAGATGGGGGAAACCCCTGGTGCCGCATGACATCAATATACCTTACACCTTACACCTACAGGTTACGCCCTCGCTGGTTGATAGCGTAATGATGTCTCACGTATGAGAAAGGTTCGATTACATTTATGCTTTTTTACATGGTGGCTGGGTTAGTCAGTATTGCGCGAGGGTTGCATGTGTGTTTCTTCCAAACTTCCTGTTTTTCATCCCACAAAAAACCGATCGTGTAATACACGCAATTTACAGGCACTAGATATTAAATTCACCATCGTAGTAGCCTCTGAGCATATACTTTAAACTCCAGAGTAACTTACAGCTCCTCTTGCTGTATGTAGACATCAGGACCCGCGTAATGTTCGTTACGTTAAAGAAAACTGATATCATTTCACATAGATTTGACGTGTTTGTGATGCAATTAAAAAAACAAAAGAACCGTAATTTCTCAGTTAGCTGGCTTCCCTCCTTTCCCCCCCCTCTCCCTCAATCTCATGAACATTTTATTTTTATCAAAAGTTTTATTTACATGAACAGTTTTATTTAACTTTGGAAACTACTGTGTTTAAACATTAATAATTTCAAACAAATCAGAAAATTTTAAATCGAACATTATCAATATGCATTGTTTAACAAGACTGATTTCTAAATTAAAAAAAATATCTCGAATATATATTGTACAGTTTGGCTTTTCTCGTTATTCGATATAAAATTGTGCCTTTGACTTATCATTTTCAGACAAGGAAACTGTATTACGTGCTGCTCATCTTAAGCTGTTGGCTTCTAGTTTACGGGAAAATGCTGAAAGCCTTTATCTATTATTCAAAGATTTATTTTTAAATCGAAATTTGGATTAACTTTGAGGATTGTTGTACAATAAATATATACATAAAATATTAAATTATCTTTCAAGGAAATTTGATTATCGCCTTTAAGTTTTTTTTATTTTCTTTTTGCTTACAAAATGCAGTACAAGACCAATCTTGTTAACGGACTTCACATTTTAAAGTGGAGGGGTTGGGGCTCACGAATTTAAGAGTTCATCTTGAAGGTACTTCAGCGATAAAAGGCTGAGGCTGCATTATTCGAAATTAGAAGCTGACATTTTCATATCTACTTTGATGTACGTTCACAAGAGTTAAATGTGGGAAGCACTCCTCGTATAATCTCCTAATGTATTCAACAAAGTAATGATAATGGGCTGAAATTTTAGTGAGTAGAAATTTGGCTTCCTTGGATTTTTATATCCCTCACCGAAATGAGGAGGGGATGGATAGGCTCTGCATTATTATTCGAATAATGCAGAATCCATCCATGCTGATTTTTATAAGTGGGAGTGTACTAATAAAGATGAACAAATGTATTTTTAAAAGTTCTAGGATTAATTGATTTACCAACAACAAGAAGAGGTAATTTGTGAGTTTTAGTTGCATTGCTGCAGATGGCTACGGTGATTCTCTCTTTTGATTTTTTGTATATTCGTGTTGCAGGCTCACCTTTTTTGCCATAGTTTTTTCTGGGTAACATTTTATAATTTAGACCTGTTTCCTCCATATTGTAGCGTTGTTCTCCAATTAATTTTTCTGTTGAATGACCTTGAATCTTCTATAATTTTTTTGAGCAAGCTAATCAGCGGTAATCTCCTACTCAATACAAGCATCACATGACATGTTTTATAACGTCCAATCATCCTTAACTTGCTGGAAAACTTACTGTCCTATCAATATTTTGATATAAGACCAAAGCACTTACTCTGATGCTGGTTTTGTGGGTCCGCCTGTTAAGAGTTCGTGTTGTCTTACTTACATAAAAAAAACAGCCATAATACGTTGTATATTATCTCTAATTCTGGTTTCTTTCAAGTGGAGCGAAAATTTATTACTCTTGTGAAACAAACTGAGCACAAAATCCTAGATTTTTTATACTTTTTTCCAGTTTTTTACAGTTATCTCGCACACACCTACAACATCAATGTTTTTAAGAGGGAAGGTCGATTAATCGAGTCAGTCGATTTAGAGGTTACTGTAAATCGTTTAATCCATGAAGAATCCACGAGTCCATGGACCCATCGTGCACGGTGCCCACTATGCAGGCAGGTGCTGGCTGTTGCTTCATGTGGGTCATGTTTTGCTGGCAAGAACTAGGACCACTGGTGTGTATGAACCAACGTTTCATTGATGAGGTCTAAGTGTGCGGCACAGCGGAGATGGGGGAACCCCTGGTGCCGTTTGACACTAAACACACTGTGCGGCACATCGTCATTTGGGATATTGTTCTTGCATTCTACATGTTGTTTTGCAATGTCAACTGTCACACAGTGACCTGCCGTTGAGCCCATACATCCTTCGCTCACCCAGAACATTCAGGTTGTGTAATCCTTTACAGTTCTGTCGGCGGGACCATTCGGCACCATTCTTTGTACACCTTAATGAAAGTGAGCCGTGAGCAACCGACAAGACATGCTGTTTCTGATATGGAAGCACCCAGCCCCACTCTTCCCTTTGGTGGGGCATGGACATGCTCCACTGATTAACTGGGGTCGTCTTCCCTATCGACCTCATTCTTCCGTCTTTATCCCCCAATCTTCATTCTCCCCACCCCACTCTATCTGTACGCAAGCGAATGCCCCACACGTCAAAAATAACCGTATCTAAATTACACTGTTCGCCCACCATTTTGGCTTTTCCAATTCTAGCGCAATAGCCCCATGCAATTTTTTTTTGGTCCTTTTTTCTCCTTTCCACTGAAATCTCAGGAAACTAGGTGGCAGGACCTGCCAGAGTACAAACTTAAACTACTGGTTACCTGGTCTGCCTCCACGAGGCGAAGTGCGGACAACGTTGGGTCCAGCGGCTAAATGGCCAGAAGAACAACGGCACATAACATTACACACTCCCTGATATGTGTCAAGGATTGTTTATATGCACTGTGCTAACGACGAGGATTCTAGTTGAAGTAAAATGTAGAGAGGACCATTTTTTTCAAATAACTTGTTTGTAGGCAATTTGTACATGAGTGGATTTCGGATGATTCTTGATGGGACGTTTATTTTTATGTCCGACAGTGATGAACTATTTAAACATTGGCTGTACATAATTTGATAAATTAACTTTAAACCTTGACTATATCTTCTGATGTATAAAGATTTCATTTTGTATCTAAGTAAATACGCTGCTCGAAATTACAGACTGGTGTGTTCAGCCAGTCTGGACCACATCAGATCATAGAGCTATTTACTTTAAAGTAAACAGGCAGTTACAAACAATCTAACACTCCTTGTTGGATATCAAAAGGTATAACCTTAAAGGCAAACTGGCAGATTTTCGCAGAATATACAGCAGCTGAGCTGAAAAAACGGGAAAATGAGTGGTTTACATCAGGCAACTGCAGCCGGGACGAGCAAGCACTGACTATGAGAAACGTTTTAACAAAAACAGCAAACCTGTCTATCCCACGGAAAAAAACTGAGGAAGCAGGCAGTTTCCTGGTGGTATCCCGAACTCACTATACTCAGGAGAAGGATACACCAGGCGAGGACACATTTTCAAAGAGCCAGAACATCTTGGCCACAAAATGAGGTGGATACATTGAGAGATTCTTATAGAACTCTCATGAATCACTATACAGCCCTCATAAGAGACAAGAAAAAGGAATGCTGAAGGCACTTGGTGGGAACTACTGGAAACAATAACCCTTGGGGAGTTGTCTACAGAAAAGTGACCAACAAGCTGCCAAGAGGAGATGTCTTAGAAACTACTGTCAAACCAGATGGAACCCCAACCCTGTGTTGTGCGGATTCTGTAAATAATATCCTAGACAGTATTATTCAGACTGAAACTGGGAATCATTCCCCCATCCAGATAGACATTATAAAAGAAAACACTGAATATGAAATTGCCAATATTGAACCTCTGTTTGCTATTCAAGACTTAGAAATAGCACTATCTGAAACCAAAAAACAATAAATGTCCAGGCTTTGATCTCTTAGAGGTTGAGATTATCAAAAAAATAGCGGAAATAGACAAAAGTGTCTTAGTACGCACAAGGTTCCAGGAATTGACACGGCCTGTGAATAAAGGCTGCCCGCAGGGTACAATCCTTGGCCCTTTTTTCTGAAATATTGTTTTGGACGAATTTCTGGCCTTGGATCTGGGTCCCGTGGAAAGACTGGCCTTTGCAGATGACATGATTTTCTCGGAAAAGGTAACACGAGTGGTTGTATAGCAAAGATCAAATGCCGCCCTCTTGCAGCTGCAGGAGTGGGCACAAATGCACATGCTCAAAATATCACCGGAAAAAAACAAACAAATACTTATAAAAGGCAATTTGGACATTAGAAGACGTCCACAAATCAAAATTAACAGAACTAATATAAAAATGATAAGAGAACTAAAATATCTTGGAGTGGTAAAAATTAACTTTTTACTCCCATTTGACCTGCTTGGCGAAGAAAGTGAGAAATTATGCAGGTATGATTGACAGGATCAGTCGAGCAGTCTGGGGGCTCAAAAGAAATACCCTGGCAATCATATACCGTGCAATGTTCCTACCTGTTATCACCTATGGAGCTGGCGTGTGGTTCACCCGCTCCGTCATAGTAAGAAATAGAAATAAATTAGAATCGATACAAAGGACAATGCTTCTTACTATTACCAGAGCATGTCGCACAGTAAGCACACCTGCGCTACAGTTGCTGGCCGGAGCTCTCCCACTTTACCTGGAGGTAGCCAAAAATAGGGTTGTATTGTAGACTTAAAAAGGGCATACCCACAGAATTTCTGAGGATATCCCTTGATACAACCAATACCTTCAATGCTGAAAGAAAACGAATAGCCACAAAGCTCCATGAGCTATGGCAAACAAAGTGGGAGCATGAAACCAGAGGTCTGGTTACCAAAATGTTTCGGCCACGGGTGGCAGTGGTTAGCCCAAAGCCACCTAAGTGGTATGCCCCTGGACTTTTTGCAATATTTTATACTGACAAGTCGCAGCTCCCTAAAAGCGAAACTAACCTCCTTAGGGCTGACAGATGAACCAAACTGCACCTGTGGCGAGAATGAAGACTGGCACACATTCTATATGAATGTATAATTTATGACATCCCCAGAACACAGCTAATAGCACAGATTGGCCCCTTTCCCACCAGCGGTGAAGAACAGCTGTTTATCATAGAGGAGGAAAACTATAAAGCCTTTACATCCTTCACCCAGAAAGTATTTGAAATGCACAGAACTGTCCAAAGAATGGCAATTCAGTCCACCAGTAATTAAACAATAATCAATAGTTAAAATTGCCCACGTCTCCCACCACGCCCAGACGATGACTTAAAAACTACATATGGCTGGGGTCCCGCACCAAATAATTACTTATTTAGGGGAGGGAGATGCAGAGGCAGCCAGGGAAGCAGATTAGCTGAAAAATATCAGTAAGCTAATAGCAAGGAGATACAATGTAGAATGAATGAAAATGAAAGTCACATTGAATAGGCTGGGCACTGAGTGAAAGAGTGAATTAGGAATTATGGAAAAATGGAATAAATGTCAGTTTTGGTGAAAGAAAGAGTGATCCAGCATGAGGGAAAGAGAGAGTGAATGAGAGTTATGGTGAATGTGAATGAGTGGAAGAGCAAATGTAATTCGCCAAAAGAATACAAAGTTAAAAATAACTTATATTACTTTACATATACTAACAAACATTTACTAACACAAACACTATCACTGCATTCTCCCATGGCCTGCAAAAACTTGCGGCTAGGCCTGCATCACAACTGAAGAATAACAGTAAGTTGAGGTGCCCAGAGAGTGCAGTGCAGGAGTCGAACAAATGAAATGAAAGCCAGAAGAATGGATGAATGAATTTAACTATGTGAGAAAAAGAACACAAACCATAAATGTTTCAGTTAAGTTTCAGCCCTAGTTTGAATCATTTATATTCTTACTTATTTAACTATTATGCATTAGTATTAAATTTACATTACACACCATTGCATCTTCCCCCTGGTGTGTGAGAAAGAAGATGAATGGGTGAGTGAAAAAAAATATATATACAGGGTGATTCACTACCAGTGCGACAAACTTGCAGGAGGTGTAGGGGTCACAAAGACGACTCGGAATCACATAGTATTGCAGGGCCCGAAATGCCTTCGTCATGCGGTAGAGGACGTTGAACGGGAGGTCGCGTGAACAGCGATCCCGCTGGAAGTCAGCATTTGCGAACCGTTTCTGTTGAAGAAACCAAGTAGCAAAAGTCCTCCGGAGTGGATAATCCGCAGGCTCCAATGATTGGACGCGTTGCAGATGGTATGAACTCATTTGGTTTGTTGACAGTATCCTGCATACAGTGGATTGGTAAATACCCAATCGTTGGCCTATCGCTCGAGTACTCGTACTCGAATTGCCTTCTGCAAGACGTAGGACATTCTCCTCATTGTCTGGCGTCCTCATCGTTGGCTTTCGATTCATGGTACCTCTCGTGAAACAACCAGTCTTACGTTACCTTCTGTGCACACGTGCGAAAATCGTATGATGAGGAGCACGCCTGTGCGGGAAATGTTCCTGGTACAAGCGCAGAGCGGCGCGCCCGTTACAGTCCGCAGCTCCATACGCGAGGTGCATGTCGGCCAGTTCAACGTTTGAATACTCGTCCATCCTACTGCCTCGGGAACCGGTTCGCAAATGCTGACTTCCAGCGGGATCGCTGTTCACGCGACCTCCCGTTCAACGTCCTCTACCGCATGACGAAGGCATTTCGGACCCTGCAATGCTATGTGATTCCGATTCGTCTTTGTGCCCCCTACAACTCCTGCAAGTTTATCGCACTGGTAGTGAATCACCCTGTATATAATAATTTTTTTCCCTGATAGATTATATATATATATATATATAATCTAACAGGAAAAAAATTATTATAAAATATAAGAAAAAAGTATGAAAAAAGAATGCAAATAGAGTGAGAATGCAGATTATGAATGAAGTAAATGTCTGTCTCTCCCACTGCCAGTGAACATATCCTACCCCCGGAGCAGGATGGGCAGTTTGACCATCCTACGGGAATCGACACAACATGCGCCATTTGCTGATCTGAACTTGGTACTCAAACCCAGTTCCCTTTAAAACCCCATCCCCAGACAGGGGGGGAGGAGACTGGTCTCTGTATCCTCCCCTCCCTGCCTTTCCCATACTTTTCCTGGTGGGGCTCGTCCCCACTGACTTCTTTGGGAAGCCTACTCTATCGTCCTCATCCTTCTACCTGTTTCCCACAAATCTTCAGTCCCCCATTCTAACTAAACCGACCGAGTACACTCTGTTAACAATGCTGCCAAATTCTAATCAATGTCTAAATTCAACCGCTTTCTCGAAAATCTCTTTTGGCCTTTCCAAATTCTAGTGTTCATCCCCCTTTATTTATATATATATATATATATATATATATATATATACTGGGTGTCTGACCTGCCTCCTCGTGGCAAAGTGTGGTCAACGGTGGGTCCCAATAGGGCCCCAACAGCTAAATGGTCAGAGAAACAACAGAATATAACGCTACACGACATTTCACTCCCCACACGCTTTTTAAATCTCTGGCCTCCACAGAGTTCTGAGTCACAAAAACATAGTATACAACGCGGAGATGGGGGAAACCCCTGGTGCCGTCAGACAATTAACACACTTTACACTTGCTCGACAAAATTAGCAGAACAAAATGTTTTTCATGAATATTTTATTGTCAATAGCGTCGCCGAAGGCGAATATTTGATATAGTAGGCCTCCTGGCATGTAAATTTCAAGTATCCAAAAACATGGGTTGCGACCATATCATTTCATTCTCGTTTCTTGACTTGCTCAGTGGGATAGCCATACCTCCGGATTACAGGTTATCTTCGTTCAGATGATTCTTTGAGATGGCGTTGGAAGACTAATATGGCGCAGTGTCGTTTTGGCACTATGGAAGTAGTTTCGGAAGATAGGAACCATTACAGAAAGAGCTGGCCAAGTTCGCCCGAAGGATAAGTCAATCAGAACAGACCGCTATCTGGCTCTAACAGCAAGACGGAACCCTACGATGCCCTGTCATCAACTGTCTCTTGAGGTTGCTGTGGCCGCAGGTGAAAACATTTCCAATCAAACTGTGTTAAGAAGGCTCAATTCAAGAGGACCCTAAGCAAGAAAGCCAGTAATTTGTATCCCATTAATCCCGAACCACCGCAGAGCTCATCGAAACTGTTGCCATAAACATGTGACTTGGAGCCCTAACAAATGGGGTAGGTAGAGTTCTACCTACCCCATTTGTTAGGGTAGGTAGAACTCTACTATTTAGTCTACAAACAGATTGCAGACGTTATTTCATCTGAAGACAATGAGGAATGAGTTACCATTCCAACATCGTGTGGGGCAGTATAATGATCAGCGGCCGCACCCCACTACATGTTTTTGATAGCGATACCGTAACTGCACAGAGGTACCGAGAACAGATAATTGAACCCTATGTGCGACTGTTTAGGGGTGCGGTTGGCCCATATTTTCTTTTAATGCACGAAAACGCATTGCATATAGAGCTAAATGATGGAGGAATAACTTGAAACTGAAGATATCCAAGGACTGCCGTGCAATGACGGCGTGCAATGCGACGACCAAGGGCGTAGGACGAACTGGACAAACTTTTAGAGGGAATGGATGTCGAAAATGTTTTTTTTGGCTGATGCTACATAAGCTTGCTTTCTTGCATCACATGTCTCTGCTACTACGACTACTTAGTGATCTAAGGTTGCGCTAGTGGAAGAATGGATTTGTTGCCACAGAATCTTGTAGACACCGAGCGTGGTTCACTCCTGTCAGGCCTGTTTAGCCGTTTGAGGGGGTCATACACCGTACTAATGTCATGTGACCATATTTTCGAGCATCGGCTTCTGTAAAGTTACCTGTTTGATAATTCTTATACAACCCCTATAAATGTCCCTTATACCTGTCCGGAGTTTCTCGCCGTCTTCTCATTTCATCGTTAATCTATCGTTCCCCACCATACCAAATTTTATCTCGTTGCATGAGTTACACCACGTTTTCCATGTGTTCTGTTAATTTTGTCGAGAATTGTAGGAATAGTATCTGTTGATATCATAGTTTCATCTAATTATTCTTAAAACCTGACTGTTTTATTTCATTACTCAACTTTTGAACGCTACTGAGTAGTGTAATAAACTCAGTACAACAGGAAGAGAGAAATCCATAAGGATTTTTTTTTACTGGTATTGAAAATATGGTTATGATAAATGTTGAATTATGGGGTGTAAGAAAAGAATGTCTGGGAGAGATATTCCAATTTTCGCGCGCGCGCGCGCGCGCGCGCACACACACACACATACACACACACACACACACAAGGCTGTATATTAGAAGAAACATTCCTTCTTTCTTTCTTCCTACGTTTCCGGTCTCCGATATTAATGTTGTGTATCAGCGATAATAAAAAAGATATCGGAAGTTTGGCTTACCATTATTCTTAAAAAAATCAGATTGCAAATTTATTTCATTTTATTTATTATTGTTATTTAATTGATTAAGTAATTAATTTTATTTTTGTACAAAGCTCATGCGACGATTTACTATCCCATTTTTTTTTTTTTTTTTTTTTTGCACAAAGTGCATTGTAATGATTCACTATCCTATTATATCTCATGGCTCTCTTCCAAAAGGTCACTATTTATGGATTAATTTGGTCAAGGTTACTAAAATCTTACTAATATCGTAGCCTTGAATAAGGGCCGAGTGCAGTGTTTTATGCGACGAGATATTGATTTTGAAAAAAATTCATTCAACAGTAATATGAACAGTTTGTTTGGATTGCGATATTCAGTAATAGCTTAAGAAATGTTGCTATGTAACGTTGCTAGGCCGTTAAATAGGGTCCACACCAAATAACTAGACATTTTGGAAGAGAGCCATGAGATGAGATTTCCTAAATTTCATCTTTAATTAAACCCATTATTTTCGAACCTGCCTAGTTCGAAAATAATGGGTAAAAGGTTTCTTTTAATCGTGGAATATAATCGTGGTTTTTTTCATTCCGTGACAGATACTGGCACCAAGTGGATGGGGTGCCATAGCCGAGTGTTCAGGCGCGAGGTGGCTTAAGTACACGTGCCCTGAGTGACCGGGGTTCGAGCCCGTGACTGTTAAATACATTGCTGTTTCTTGTACTCTCTCTATTTTGTGAACTCCTCTGACCGTGTGGTCGTCCCGGAGTATAAACAGAAAATTTGTTATTGTAATTCTCTTACTGTCCTACAAATGTTCAGTACACCTGTTCTCTGGGAGGCCTCTTGCTACAAGGTTCTTATAGAGGCTCTTTGGAACTGTGCCGGTGATTCACGAAATGGTCATTATTTGTTTCATGTGGTTCATATCTTTCATTTCCTGTCTTATATCTGAGTACTTCCTGATATTTTCCTTGTATGTTTTCTGGAGGTTGCTGGTGTTTGCCACCGCTATGCGGATCAGGTAGGTGTCCATTTCCTTAATATCGACGAGAGTTATGTCTGTTCTGTTGTGCGCGATTGTCTTGTTCTTTTTTATGGTACGGTCCCAGTATAGTCTGTACGTAAGGTCTCTAGCACCTCTTGAGGCTCGTACTTGTAACACAGTAAACTTTCTTTGATTAGCTGGTGTTTTTGCGCTAGCTTCTGATGTATTATTCTAGTCACCTGGTCGTGTCTGTGAGTGTATTCCGTCTGGGTGATCACCCTGCATCCTGCAGTGATGTGCTGGATTCTTACTTATTTAACTATTATCCAGGTGGCATCGACGACATGTGTTATCTGTTACCCCAGGATGCTTGGCGATGTATTTACTGTAGTGCTGGTGTTGATTACCTGACCTTGGATGGCGAGCATGAATCCTTCTGTTTCGGGAAAGAGCTTTCCTTTCGGTAGCCAAGTGTTGGAAGCCATAGCTATGTAGTCTTGATGGAGGTTATTGTAACGTCTGTAGATAATCGATCATAGAACACACGCAATTTACACACATTATACACTGAGCAATATAGCCTGATGTTCCTAAAAACCTATAATTACTACAGCAGCAGTTTCTGCCGTGCAGGGTCGCCTTTACCCATCTATTGTGTCTTTGTTTCTTCTGTCTATGTGAATGTGGTCTCCTTCTTGAGGTTGAGTGTTGTATGCCGTTTGTCTGTCATTTTTCTTATAGCTTGGTAAATTGGTGCTGTTTTCGTGGAAGTAATCCTGCAGGTTCTTAATTGCCTTATTCTTCTTCGGTTCAATGTGATCAGTCAATCTCTTCACTCTTATTTTACCAGCTATGGTCAGTCTCTCGATGGCACACTTTGAGTGGTGTTGGCGGATTTTGGTCATCATTATCCTATCGATCTCATAATTTACTCCATCTAGGTGTTCGTCCAAACTACGATCCCAAAAGAGTACTTTAGTACTGGGTCTGCATAAGTGTTTATGGCAGTGACCATATTCCTACCATTGAGCTTTGATTTTAGCAGGCTTCTCAGTCTATTATTTCTCTGTCAGGTGGGCCGTAATTTCTAACTGGTGGGCATGCATCATCCCCAGATATTGGTATGTCTCTCCCTCTCTGATGGCTTCTATCTCTTCACCGGTCTTCAATTGGTAGTTTTTTTCGGACAAGATGTCCTCGATGTAATCCATGGGTCTTGCATTTACAGACAGGTGTGTTCAGCCAGTCTGGACCACATCAGATCATAGAGCTATTTCCTTTAAAGTAAACAGACAGTTACAAACAATCCAATACTCCTTGTTGGATATCAAAAGGTAACCATAAAAAAGGCAAACTGGCAGATTTTCGCAGAACATACAGCAGCTGAGCTGCAAAAACAGGAAAAATAGTGGTTTACATCAGGCTACTGTAGCCGGGACGAGCAAGCACTGACTATGACAGACGTTTTAACAAAAACAGCAAACCTGTCTGTCCCACTGAAAAAAAAACCGAGGAAGCAGGCAGTTTCCTGGTGGTACTCCGAACCGACTATACTCAGGAGAAGGGTACACCAGGCGAGGAGACATTTTCAAAGAGCCAGAACATCTTGGCCACAAAATGAGGTGGATACATTGAGAGATTCTTATATAACTCTCATGAATCAGTATACAGCCCTCATAAGAGACAAGGAAAAGGAATGCTCAAGGCACTTGGTGGGAACTACTGGAAACAATAACCCTTGGGGAGTTGTCTACAGAAAAGTGACCAACAAGCTGCCAAGAGGAGATGTCTTAGAAACTACTGTCAAACCAGATGGAACCCCAACCCTGTGTTGGGCGGATTCTGTAAATATCATCCTAGACAGTATTATTCAGACTGAAACTGGGAATCATTCCCCTATCCAGCTAGACATTATAAAAGAAAACACTGAATATGAAATTTCCAATATTGAACCTCTGTTTGCTATTCAAGACTTAGAAATAGCACTATTTGAAACCAAAAAACAATAAATGCCCAGGCTTTGATCTCCTAGAGGTTGAGATTATCAAAAAATCTCGCCAGTCTCTCGATGGCTGACTTCGGGTAGTGTTGGCGGATTTTGGTCATCATTATCCTATCGATCTCATAATTTCCTCCCTCTCGGTGTTCGTCCAAACTACGATCCCAAAAAAAAGAGTACTTTAGTCCTGGGACTGCATAAGTGTTTATGGCAGTGACCATATTCCTACCATTGAGCTTTGATTTTAGAAGGCTTCTCAGTCTCTGATAGTATTTCTCTGTCAGGCGGGCCCTATTTTCTAACTGGTGGGCATGCATCATCCCCAGATATTGGTATTTCTCTCCCTCTCTCATGGCTTCAATCTCTCCACCGATCTTCAGTTGGCAGTTTTTTCGGACAAGATGTCCTCGATATAATCCATGGGTCTTGCATTTTTCTGGGCTAAACTGTATCCTAATGTAAGTGTTGAACTCTTCGGTGATCCAGAGTAGCTGTTGGAGTTGATTGTCAATTGCAGCATAGTTTGATGTTATCCATGTATATCAGGAGAGAGAGAGAGAGAGAGAGAGAGAGAGAGAGAGAGAGAGAGAGACTGTACTGGTTCTTCCTCCCTTCTTTTAGGATATATCCTTGCTGTTATTGGTGGGCACGGTTTAGTTTTCATGTTCTCGACCTTAATGATGATTCTTTATTTTGCCACCATGGTTGCTTCTAGGAAGATGTCATGTCAGGTTGACTTTGTAGTTCTTCAGTGTCTATCAGCCAGCTATGGGGAATGGAGTCGAAGGCCTATTGGCAGTTGATGTGGGCCGCGTACAGATTGCGGTACTTCTTGTAGGCTTGCTCGATAACTGAACGTCAATGGTCAGTTACTCCTTACATCCCTTTTGCTGCTTGGCCATGATGTTCTGGTTCACCAAGTGATCTGATATATTCTTAGTTATGTAGCTGGTGAGGATCTTGTACGTCGTTAGGAAACAAGTGATTGGTCTGTACTTTTCCGGGTTTTCCGTATCTTTGTCCTTAGCCATCAGGTAGGTGTTCTTTGGGTCAGAGAATCTGGGATTGTGTCAGGGTGCCTTATTATCTGGGTAAACTGCTCCGCTATGTGTGTGTGTGTGCATGCAGCTGAACTTCTTGTATCAGTGGTTGTGGAAGTTATCTGTTCCCGGGGTTCGCAAGTTGTGAGACTTCCTGATTGACTGTTGCACTTCTTAATCATCCCTAATCTCCCATTCTGTCATATCTTGTATGTTCTTGGTTTTCTTCCTTTCTAGGTCCATCCAGGGGACCCGTCGTTATGGCTAACTTCGCTGTTCCACAGGTAACCCCAGAACTCCTCTAACACCTTCTGGTTAGGGGGTCCGTTGTCTGTCTTTTTCTCTTGTCCGATTTACAGTATTTTCCTATATTAGGTTGTTCTTGTAATAGAGTTTTAGGAGCATCAGCAACTAAGGCCATATTGCTCCGTATATACTGTCTGCAAATTGCGTGTGTTCTGTGGTCGATTTTCTGTTTGCTAGAAGTACCCGATTTTCTGCGAGACAAAACCATGCTACCCTCGCCTGAGCCCGACTAACTCAGCCACCACTACCACGTTGTGAAAAAGGTCCATAAAAATTCCTCACGTCATCGACGGGACTCGAACTCAGGTCTTTTCCACCCGGTATGCGAAGGACGGAGATTTTACCAACTGTGCTACCCACGAGAGCGATTTTCCTGTAGCAGTGTCTGGTTTTCATCAAATTCCGTTTTGTTTTTCTGTGGGCTCTCCCTGTAATGGCGAAGTCTCTTGCTGAGTGCCAGGAGTTTCTACTTATGGGCGTCTGGATGTTCTTGGATCCTTCTTACATTATGACAGTTTCATTTTTATTGATGACTTTCTCGAAAAAATAGTGGACAGTGAAATTAAAGTATTTTTTTTTTCTTGATTTTGACGTTTTCTTTCTCTCTACTTCTGGAAGACAAAACCATACTTCCACCCTTTTATGTACAAGAGTTCCTCTCTGCATCAATAAATAAATAAAAAATGAAATAAAATAAATAAACTGGTGAAACGCTGCGTTTTTTTGTTTTCCCGGTTACTGTTATCATTTAAGCTGTCTCCCAAAGCGATAACAGTAAGCGGTGTATACTGTATCTCCATGAAAACCTAAGCAAACTTCACAAAAACTTAGCAGGACACAACACAACTCTGTCATGGACGCATGAAATCTGTCGACCAAACTCGTGCCACTCATGCTATCCTTCTTGCCTTTGTCAAGGGTGCGGACTCTGGCTGATTGTATCATCTGTTCCTGATTTATCTTATGAACAAATTTTATTTCTTGTGTGAAAGGCGTACGTGGGTATTTACTGCAAATTAAAGTTACAATTGGAAACTTCTCACCACGTAAATATTGAGGAGTGGAATCCTTGGTTTATTAGTTCTAAGTAATAATTACAAAAGAGGGCCAGTTATCTCAGCAATCCTGACTAATTATGACAAAGTCTTGAACCCGTTTTGGAATTTATTTTCAAGTCTAGAGAGTTAAGGAACTTTACTTCGCCGCTAGATGCTTGCACAATAGATATTTGCGGTACTCCTGGTGTTTTAACTGCTGAATAGAAGTTGATTATTTCGATATAATTTGGTGAAATTCGTTACTTCACTTGTGTATTCTCCATTGCCTTGTTATATAATTCTGGGTATTCTAAGTCACTGTAACCAGAAATAGCACATATTTCTGTCATATTAGTTACATTATTAGCTACGTTATCTAATTAGAATAGTGGTGTAGATCGATAGACAGTAATTACCACCAGCATGCAGACTTCATGAAACAGATACTTTCTGAGATGTTAATAAACTTTTGCAGGTAATTTCACCCCTACCATTCTTCCAATAATACTGTACGTGTTAACACTTCCTTTTCCCTGCTGGGAATTTTGTTTTCTACCCGTAGATAACTCCTGAGAAGGCAGACATATGGCTGCACCAGACATATGCGTCATGTTTTGGGAACACAGATCCGATATTTCAATTAATTGATATGTAGGTTGTAATACTTGATATTTTACCTCTTTTACCAACGATTGCACTCTCATTAAAAGTAGCAGATTTTTAGATTTACTGATCTGTTCGATAGTTCTAAAATAAATAAGCTAGTGAAATAAAAGCTAGTGAAATAAATAAAATAAAGTAAAATAAGCTAGTGAAATAAATAAAGTAAAGTAAAATAAGCTAGTGAAATAAATAAAGTAAAGTAAAATAAGCTAATGAAATAAATAAAATAAAGTAATATAAGCTAATGAAATAAGTAAAATAAGCAAAATAAGCTAATGAAATAAATAAAATAAGTAAAATAAGCTAGCGAAATAAGTAAAATGACATCGGCCCTGCGGATAGCAGGGCCAATGTCGCTAGCTCAGGCTTTGCGGAACACTTTTGGAATGAACAACATCTTAATTATAGTCCACATTTTAATGTTAAGGTTCACGACTGCGTTCACGACTCTCACTATCGCATGCGGAGGGAAGCCCGCCATATAGTTGCAACGGGTTCCACCATTAATCGTAGTGATGGAACTCCTGGGCTAATAGTTGTTATTTTACGGTGTGACGAGAAATGGTGGGCTAATAGTTTGCCAATTCCGCCTCACTGGATTTGCAGAGTATAGCGAATAATGTCCTCCTCCTTTACTCTCACATCCGACCACCCATCTTTTCATTCTCATCTTTTTTTTTTTTTTTCTGCCAACCACGATCTGCACAAGATGTCTGCTCATTTGCAAGGCTATACTTCTGCCAATAATTTGAGTTGGCAAAGAGGCACAACGCCTTGAAAGCTCCTCATAAGGTTTTATATTTATTTTTTGTATTTTATTTAGTTCGATTTATATAGTTTTTTGCGCTTTTATTTATGCAGTTCTCAGTTTTTAATTTTCATTTCATATTTATATATAACCAAAATTTCAGATTAAAGTTTATTTTTTTTAAACAGCTTATTGATTGGTACAATATTATTTCAATATGAATATACTAGGCGCTCAGAGCCTTTTTTTTTTCTAGTATGCAACATGCATTATCCCATCACAGCTGTACATCTAGGTGTTTTACAAATACGACGTCCTACATGGAATATGACGAATATAAGAGTTATTATGGATACCTTATAATACAGAGATATCTATTAAGTAAAAAGTATGTGTTCAGAAACTATATACAATTAGAGCGAATATCTGTGCTGTCCTAACCATTTTTTATCATCTGCCTTAATTTAACATTTCCGATTGTTTGACCACGTATAAGGATTACTTGATATGGCACCTTTCTTTTAGATCGAAGTACATTTATTATTATTTTATTTCGCTGGATTCTGTGTTTCTAAGAGGAACTCGTACATTTTATTCTTGTTAATGTTATCCTGAAATGATCGATGAATTATCGATGAATTTCTTCTGTAATGGATACTGGAGTATATCTTTTGCAGGGTGGTCCGCGAAACGTTAGCCAAATTTCAGACGTTAATTAGGTAATTTTGAGTCGAAAATCTTATATGGGCATCTACCCCCTTTTTTAAGTTTTAAAGACCAACAATCATCTTATACTCGTATTTTAAGTTTTCCCTTCTACTTAAACCACTTCTCCTTATGTCGCCAACAGGTAGCAAAATACTTCAATTGTCGTTAATCTAATTACCGGATTGGTCTTAGCAATCCATGATTTCTTCCTGTGGAGAAACATGAAGGACTTTGTGAATCAACTAAAATTATAGTCAAGTGGATAAATTTTGCGTCTAAACACGTATGCTACTATTTATAATAAGGGGCAGAGGGAGATGCTGAAAGTGTTTGAAAGGTAAAAAATTCTGATTGGAAACGCACAAAGCTGTAGAGAACAGAGTCAGCATTTTAAACAGTATATATCATAACTAAAATATGATATCTTGGTGGCCTTTATTTAACAATTACTTTAATTTATACTGTGTATCAAAAATTACTGTCAGGTACAGTTATTATCCACTGCAACCTATCCAAGAAAATCAGGAATGGTATAAGGTATCGAGGAAAGGACATAAATGGGACGCACAGACGAATGGAGGTGCCCTCGTGGGTAGCACAGGTAGTAGAATCGCCGTCCTCCCCACACCAGGTGGAAAAGACTTCAGTTGGAGTTCCGTTGATGACGTGAGGAATTTCTGTGGGCTTTTTTACAATGTGGCTGAGTTAGTCGCCTCAGACGAGGGTAGTATGGTCTGTTCTCAAGGAAACTCAGGTTTTTCGTGTAGCAAATAGAAAGTCGACCACAGAACACACACAATTTACAATTAGTATGTACGGAGCAATATGGCCTTAGTCGCTGATGCTCCTAAAACCCTACTACAACAACAATAACTTATGGAGGTTTAGATAAACTCCATTCTTTGGTATATTGATCAGGTTACGCACTTAATCCAGAAACGTAGAGTATAATGGATTACTTCAGAAGGTTATTGTACTAGATGTGTGGTATTTTATGCTTGACAATTGTACAAAAACAAGCTTTTAGATTAGCCATATAGTGCGAGGAAGCCACAAGTTTTTGCTGCACCTACCAAAAAATATGAATAAATAATAAAAAATAAAATATATAAAGAAAATAAACTACGTATGTGTTTTCCTCCTCATGTAGGTAATTATCCAGCTGACCTTTGAATTTCGCTAAGCTGTCAGACCCAACTGCCGATGGAGGTAACTTATTTCAGTAATCAATTGCTTGGTGGCTAAAGAACACTTACTACAATCCACTCTAAATCTCGTTTTCTGTAATTTGAATTTATGGTTCCTAGTTCTGGAATAATTTATAACTGAAAATTTATCCTTCGTTCATTTTACCATTCCCTCTATAAAAAAGAGTCTCTCAGAGCTTTTTTCATGATTCAGAAATGCATATGCAAACTTGCAATTCCTTTTCATTTGGCGTCTATTAGGCAACAACCATATATAGTACTTTGCTTTAAATGCTCATAGCCCTATAATTCTTGAAAATGGGATGCATGTTCGTATATTTTTTCTACTCAAAGTCACTAAATTAACAACTTCCTGAAGTTTGGCTATCGTTTCACCCTAAATAACACCATTTAACAGAGCTACTTGATCATAATTTATTCATGTTATAACATATGGTAATATGGAATTAATACTAATAATAATCCAATTATTGTTAATAGAATGATGTCATTAATGAAACACGCTTGCTTTTGTTGGTTTTCTGTTTTCTCTGTTAGTAGAGATCGTTTGTGTTCTGAATGCTTTAGTGTCTCTGAAATTTTTTTTTTGTACTCGGCTTCATCCATTCTGAATGAGGAGATAGGGAGAGGCGCAGGGTTACACTCTCCAAAATGCCGGGCTTTTTTTTCTTTTTGTTTGCTGATAAAAATGAGTTTTAAGGCTAAATTTACCGAGTCTCACGACAAAAAACTTGAGCGCCCGAACTATATTATACAAGTTGATCTAACCTGGCATACCACCGGGAAATACTGCCTTGCATATGGATTTTTTAAATAAAATACTAAACTTATAACTCAACGTTTACCAGCACACATTCTTAAACATCTTTCAATAAAGTGAAAACTTTAAAAATATTTCATCAGTTTTTCTGTCAAAAGAATCTAGGAATAGTTGAGAGAAAGAAAGAAAGAAAGAAAAATCGGATATGATCATGTAGACCCAAATTAATAACCACTCAAACGGAAACACTTTTACTACTAGTTCACCCGTTGTTGTTTTTATGATATTTTAATTTAAACTTCAGTTTAAATCATTTTCTCAAGTGAAATAATTACTTAATTTCATATTTAAAAATTAACTCATGAAATTCTGATTAATATCATAAACTCGGTTCCTGATTGAGAATTTTCAAATGAAGTGGTTTATCTTTGTAGATGCAAGACTAGGCCTATCGTGAATAGATATGTATTCAAGAACTTTTTTTTTTTTTAGTATTCTTTCGTATTAGTAATGGCAAATAATTCATGAAAGCATTATACAGCATCAGAAATAAAAATAACACTACCCCACAAATCTGTCCTAGACGTTCCTCTAATAATATTTCTAATTCCTCCTTAAATTTATTCAAAATACGCACTTCCACGACACCAGATAGTAGTTTGTTCGAACAATTAGTTACTCTCTAGCTGAACATAAATTTTCGCACATATATCCTGCAGTCATCCTTTTCAATTTAAGCTTATGTTCCTTTCTGTTGCCTGAGAAAGATTAAAGATGCTATCAACATTTAGTTTACTCGGTCCATTTACCTTAAACACTTCAATGAGATCTCCTTGCAGGTGCCTAATTTCCAAGTGCTGCAATTTGCAGAATTGAAGTCTTTCATGGTAAGAGTACTGTTTTGTGTCATTGACTAGTCTGGTTCTTCTTCCCTGCAGGAGGTCCATGTCCTTCTTAAAATGGGACTTCCAGCCCTATACGCAGTATTAAAGATTTGGCCTAACCATTGCCTTATGCGATATATAATCACTTCCTTGTCCCTACTTGCAAAATTCCTGTGTCATTGACAAAACGCTGTGAGCTGTACTAGCGGCCTGTCTGCATTGTTCGGAAAACTTCGTCGGACTGTACAATCACCCCTATATCTCTTTCGTTCTCCACCACGTTGAGTATGATACCACTAATTGGTATGTTATTCTGGTTTCATTGCCGTCCATGTGCAGTACTTTGGATTTGTTAATGTTAAACCTCAGTTTCCATTTCTCAGTCTACTTGCCTGAGTTTTCTAGGTCTTTTTGCTGTAGTACACCTTGATTCTTGTCATTGATCAACCTGCCAGCTATTGTATCATTTGCAAACTTAGACAATAAGCGTGATATTCCTTCATCAGTATCGTTAATAAATATTGAAAAATCTCTTAAGGTGCCCAGAATTGAACACTGAGAACTCCACTAATAATGTTAGTTTGAGAAGAGCACTGCCCATTTATAACTACTCTCTTTCTTCTACCACTGAACCATCCCTTTATCCATAGCATTAACTTTCAGCTAATGCCACACTGCCCCAATTTCTACAGAAATCTTTTATGTGCAACAGTATCAAAAGCTTTACTAAAATCTAAGTATATGATGTCAAAATTATTTTTTGCATCCAGTCCCTCTGTTACTGCGTCATTGTAACTAATCAGAGTGGTCAGACATGATCTCCTCTTAACAAATCCATGCTGTATACTTCATTTTCCGTATAATTCAATTCCTTTCAAGACGATTCTGCAGTATTTTAACCACTGACTCTATTACTTTTCCTGGAACATAGGATAAGTTTATAGGTCTGTAATAACTCACTTCGCTTTTGATCCCCTTTTTGAATAGGAGAGACATTTGTCATACAGCTCCAAACTATGGGGATCTCCCCTGAATACAAGATATTATGAAAATTTAAGCCAAACGCCGGATTAGCGCTTTTCTTCTTTTTATATAATATAACTGATCATATCAGCCTCAGGTTCCTTGTTTACTTTTCGCTTTAACAATTTCGCTTCCACCTTCCTACTATTATATTATGCAATATTACATTATAAAAATATATTATACCATTCATATCTCATTTGAAAATTCATTCAAATTTCAAATTCATATATTTGAAATATTCATATATTTCAAATTCATATATTTGAACCAAAGCTATTTATCCTTTTCCTTCTAATGTTGCGCTAAGCATAAGCAAAGAATCCTTTGCTACTTTTCATGGATTCTTAGCCAAAGATTTTCCACAATTTATCTTAGCACACCTAACCACCTTAGTGACTTGATTACAGACCAGTTTACTTACTATAGTTGTCTGTGTCATTTGATTTATAATCATCACAAGTTTATCGTCTGCCGCTCTCATCATTTCATCTGACAAGTCTATGCAGGGCTATAGCATTTTGCGATAGTATCTATGAGCAACCACAAAAAAATTCATAACCTATGGTTCGAGCCCTGTCGACAGGAGGGATTTTTATGGGATTTTTCAAAACATGGCTGGGTTATTCGGTCTAAGGCGAGGATATCGTGGCTTTTTCCTCCGGGAAACTCTGGTTTTTCGTCTAGAAAACAGAAAATCGACCTAGTCGCTGATGCTCCTAAAACCCTACGACTGCAACAACCATGGTTAGCTTAGCTGGTGTTATCGGCTGCCATAAACAGTAAAAATTCTAATATAAATTCATCTGACCCTGTGGGGTTGTCTTATCGGAATATTCCTCTGATCCCATGAGGTTGTCTCAAAAAAAAAAAGACCAGACTAGGGACTCAAAACCGAGATAGGTGCATTATGGCCACAGAAGCCGATGCGCCAACAACTAATAAACAACAACAACAACGTCTCAAAAAGAAACAAATTTAAAATTTGACAATTTAGATGTAAAAGGTATTAAGCTTTTTAGTACGCGAAACTGGCTGAGCAAATTATTTGAATAATCACTTTAGTGTCCTGATTATGTTAGCTCTTTCTATTTCCTTTTTGCCATTTAGAATTCATGTTACAGTATTGATATTTATGAACATTTCCTTTCCTTTAGGATATAATATCTCCAGTGATCCTTGTGTTGAATCCGTGTGACTGGAGATGTCCTCGAGAAACGTTAGCATTACCTTTCTGACTCTTGTGTCGTAATGTAGAACTTTCTCGTTGGCATAGTATAGTTTGAATTTATGAATACTCAGCGTACCATGTAGATGGTACTCAGCGTACCATCTCGATGCTGATGTAATTCCAGTTTCAGGTTGCGTCTCATTGTTAGTTCAGTATACCTCTTTTACAATTATATAACTAATAGGCAGAACCAACTGGGATTCTGCCATTAAGTTATAACTCCTTATCCTTGATTACTACACACATACTATTAATCAAATAAATAAATTACTGTTTATTCTCTATACGTTCAGAGCCACAAGAGTTTACGCATTCATTGTGACCGCAAACATGCTTAACTAATTGTTAAAGGCAGCCAGATTTTCAGCTCCACAGTTCACAACCCGCAGCTTCCTTCCTTGTGGTTGCGTACACTGGCTACTAGAGCACAGCTGGCCTAAGAATTCTATGGAATTCCTCAAAGATTTTCTATTGCTTAAAGATTCGGTACTACATTGTTTACATTACCTTTATGACTTTCAGTTTGTAGCTGCTATAAATAACGAGCCGCAAATGGCATCCTTTTAATCAATAAATATGGTTTGATTTCAAGAATGTGTGGTATAGCTGCGAACATATATCTGGATGAAACTGTTTGGCATTTTTTGAGGCTTATATTAAATCAGCCTCATTTCTTTGCATCCATTTGCTTTTATTAATAATAATAACGTCAGTGCGTTCAAAGATGGAAAAGATCTGATTCAATTTCAACTCGATGGGAGGAACTTTTAAAGCTTTTTCAGACAGTTATCATATTGATTTGTTTCAGAGAGGGTTTCATGGTTTTTTATCCCGCAAAACAGGAAATCGACCATAGAATAGACATGATAGCTTCATGAGTTTATTTTTCTCTGCACAAATTCTAAAAAATTACCTACCGATATCAAGAGGAATTCTTAATCATTTAGATGTCACATACTGGTATATTTTCAGTAAGGAAAAGCATTCCCCTTTCATATCATCCCTCATCTTTACTAAAGCGAGTTATAATCTTCTGTGTTACAATAAATATAAACGTTATAAAGGCATCTGCATACCGACCACTGCCTACTCTTCATAATTTTTGTGTAAAGGTCGATTATGCTTACTGCAGTTAGAGGCGACTGAATTATGCTTAACCTTTAACATTTCACATACCGTTACTTTTCACGTGCTTCGTGTATACCTGTTCATGATGAGCGTTCCTCACCCTTCAGATATAATAAAGAAATGCCTGTTAATTAGAAGAAATTAGAATAAATTTTGTTTTGGATTAAAGTGGGAGGGAGAGAAAATGATCTAACACGTAAATTTGTATTCTTTTTTTTTCTTTCTTTTTTTTTATATAAAATCGATGGCTTTGAATTTTTTTTTGACTCTCTCTCTCTCTCTCTCTCTCTCTCGCCCGCTCTTTCTCCATCTATAAAGCACAAATGTTGTAGTGTTGTATTGTATAGATAAATTAAATTCCTGTATTTACATGGTTATCCTTGAAGAAACATCAACAAATATACAATTTTTGATCTTACCTTTTGCATCCTTCCTCTTCCTCACCAGGTATCTATTTCCCCTTTCATATCATCCCTCATATGTTATATCCGCTAACGACTACAACGATAGAGAGACCGTATACTGGTACATTCAGGAAATGGGTTTTCGAGTGTGCAGAGGGCTCTTCCGTCTAACGGCTTTGCGAAACAGATTGCTAGAACTGTGACATAAGAAATGCAGTTATTATCCAAGATGGTATGTATGGTCCAAAAACGAACGACTCCTAGCTCTGTTAAATATAACACCTATAAAGAACAGCACAGCTTATTCAACTAAATAGCCCATTATGTGATTAAAGCTTTCATGTATTGTTTTGATATATAAGATCGCCTACTTTGTTTTCTTTTGACTAAGCATCGGCCTTCTTTATAGAATATATTAAGAACAGAATTTCGGGATAACCTCGATTCAAATATCACCGTGAATGAATACAGCTTTAACGAAAAATGCAATTGGAAACCTATCAGTTTACGAGAAAGCCTTATATTTTATACAGTACAGCAATCCGTTTTTATTTATTTATACAAACCTGCATAACAAGGAAGCCTATTTGCAACGTTGGTGCTAGTCGAAACTTCTTAAACATTTATGGAGTAGAAATACATACAAAAAGTGCACAAAATGTCAGTTTGAAAGTCTGTGAGCCTCACAAGCCTATGTAATGGGTTGACCCGACCAAATGAGAAACCAAGTATCGGAAGATTGAATTGAATTTAGACCTGGTACCGTAAGCTAGTGTAGTATTCGCGATTCATAGTTGGCTGGGTGGAAACCAATATCGAACTCTTCCAGATAAGTTAGGAGGCCTCTGAAGCCTATAAAGAAGTCAATCCCCAGTCTGTTGGCAGTGCAACCAGTTCTAAGTATAAAACCGTTTCTGGTGATATTTAGATTTGTTCTCCTGTCGTAGAAGATGTTGCTGTTTTGTTAGAACAAAATACGTGGAAATTATTTTTTTGAAGAAGACGTACACTGACTGTCATAGAGATGATTTTGAGAACTAACTTTACATCAAGAATGGTTCGTCTAAAGGCTAGGAGTGGGGTTTAGGGTTTTCTTACTTAATAATGCTATTTGCAGAGAATGGCGGGGCTTGTCCCCCTGTAATACATTTTTAAACATATTTATTCACTACTGCTGCATCCTCTGTAGGTTACATTCTATTCGATACCCATTTCTGTGAAATGCTGCGTTTGAAGTGTGACTTGGTATTGAAAAGCCGCACGAATTAATCCTGGTAACTGGCTTTTTTGAGCATTGATCATATTTTGATTATCCGTCAAAAGACTCTTTGCTCTTGAATAAAGAAGATAGTTGAAATAGTTCTTATAAATGCATCGAAGACTATTCCCAATTATCAGTTCAAGTTTTAGCTCTTTTATTTCATAACTACTGTAAGAAAACGCAAAAAGCTGTTCAGCTTTGTTTTAATAAAAATACCTTCTTTTATATCTATAAAGGATGATATTTCTCTTAAAACATAGTTTAATGGTGATCATATTTTCTTCTATAAATGTGTACAATCATTGACAAGAAAAACTTAAATTTGTTCCCCTAAGTTATCCATTAAAGACGCTGCATTTCGTATGCTCATAACAGAAGGCTATAAGGTAAGATCAATCACCCTTTTAGAGAGCGTGCGAAGTTCTTCGTGTTAAAGAAAGTCGTTGCCTTCCTAAGAAGGGATATCAACGTAGCATTCCAGGTAGCGTTAAAAAACGTTATCGCTATGCACTTTGTAATGGAAGCGCTCAGAGTTTTCGGAAATGTGAGCCTTTCAGAGAACTACCTCTGAAGTATTCTACAGCTTTTATATAGAAGCTATTTCGAAGATAAATATAAAATGGGAGAGAGAAAATGTTCAAGACATGTTCCAGTAAAAAGACTCGTTAAAAGTTGACATTGACCTGTTAGTAACAAATTATAGATGTCTCTGAATTCTTGGTATTATAGCAGGATATTATACTCGAGCATCTATAAATTTGACAGCAAATCAGTGGGTGCGAAATAGCAATAGGGTAAGTTAGTTGTTAGTAGTAAATGAAACCAGTATACGTATAATGTAGTATTCGTGATTCTGAATTTTTTTTTTACCACAAATCCTCTTTTTATAAATTGTAAAATGTTTGGTTAGTCTTGCATGAGCTTTTGTTACAAAAAATATATATAATTATCCCGGTTTCAAGCGACATGAACTACCATATCAAAATTATGGTAGTTCATGTCGCTTGAAACCGATACGAGGAGCAGGTAGCAGCTGATCTATTAAAAATTAATTAAGAGATTTAGGTGTAATTAAGGTGTAAGTTCTTATATTAAAGTAGGGGATGCCTTTCTGAGTAACTAGCTATTTTGGGTGCAGGAAGACCTCTGCCCGGCTCCCAATTATATGATATGTTTTTGTACATACAAAACTCTAGTGTTAGCTCGCGGATAAACTTATATTCAAGAAAGGTTTGATAATTATTTATTTATTCAGTTGGAGATCATAATCTCACCTCTGGACAGCCAAGTGCTAGTGGGGTTTACATTAGTGATTATAATCATTATTGTAATTACTGATTTGTCAGTAATTACAATAATGATTATAAAACTCAAGAGATAAATAATTAGCATATAGCAATAATAAAACAATTGCAATAATAAAATAATTTATGAAGTTATGGGAGTAAACAAAATAAGTGTATAACACCAAGAGTAAATTAGATCAGATTAATTCTATAAAAATTAATAGAAATTGATTATTAGGAAAAAAGTCTTAGGTCGATTTTGAACTCCATTGTGAAAAGTGACCATTGGCAAATCCCAGGCAGAAAACAGCATTCCGAATTGGCCCTGTCAGACGCCGACGTGGGGTTTTTGGTTTTCAGAGCTAAACAGACCAGTTTCTGGAATCACTCGTGCTGCGTCAAAATTGAACCACGGAGAAGGTTTCAGCCAGGATTTGTGCTCTGTATTTCTTTTAAAAACATATTTTACTGAAATCTATTTTAAGGATGTTGCAGAAATTGATGGTATTGGAGAGGAACATGTATGAAATACATGTTAGGCTTTGAATTGCATTTCTGTAGGTAGTAAAGTTGTAATTTTGGTCTCTTCCTGATGCATAGGATGTTGTCAATGTCAGGGGCATCCAAAATGTATGTAAACAGCTGACTAAGGATTATAATATTCCGTTTAAAGATGAGACTTTTTCACGGTGGGATGTTCAGATTTGAGAACAGTACCGCCTTGGAGACTGTAAAGGGCTTCCTTGTGGCCCAGTTCAACCATCGCAAGTATCAGTATTCTAATCCAAGATGGCGTTTCAGGTAGGATTGGGTGTAATTTCTGCTATTAAATTTTGTATATTCTGTGGTAGGCAGTTTTAATTTGTAGATATATTCAGCCAGTTAATTCAAGTGTAGTTATAAATAAATTTTCTGGTGTGATACTTCGATGTATATAGTACAATCCCGCTTATCCGAAACAATTGAGACCGAGCGTATTTCGGATAACTGATATCCGATTGATTGCTATTGTATTGAAGTGATTGACATGGATGAAATTGACTCTTCTACAAAGATTTGTTGAGCCTTCAAAAATTTCATTGAAATCGGAACAATAAAAATCCAGCAGTTATTATTTCTTTTATTTATTTATTTTTTTTTCATACTTATCCTTAGGTTATCCATATATACCATATATTGCAGCTGAAGTACCGGATTTATGCTTGATTCCGTCAGGTGGGAAGGAGCAGCAGTGTGTAGCACACGCTACTTGATTAGACCGGGATTCGAGCCCGTCACCACCAAATACGGAGGATGCGGAAAGGTCAGAGAATGACCACCGCATATTCCCTGAGCAATATGGCCTTAGTTGCTAATGCTCCTAAAAACCAAATAACAAACAAACAGCTTGATTCCGTGCGCTGATATGAAGAATGAATGGACAATGTGACGAATGCGCAGAAACGAAATATTCTCAAAGTACGCATAAGTCATTTATTTTTTTTCTTTTTTTTTTTTTTTTGTTTACGAAATGCATATATCATGAATTATTACTATGTTCTTATTATATTATTCACAGCAGAAACGTTAAATACGTATTATATTATTACAATCCGGGAAAAAATAAGTAAAATTGCATTACGAAAGCGTTGACAGTATGCTACGTTTTGTTTTTTTAATTTATTTAATCACAGAGCCTGAAATATAGTATGTGTTGCATTTCATGCGCTGTTGATTATAATGTATTACAAAACGTGGAGTGATAGGTTGGGAGGTATGTGCAGTGAATTGAAAACAATTATTTTTTTATATATTTTTAGTTAATCAATTAGTAATGAATTGGTAAAAAGATAATTAGTTATTTACTTTTCGCTTCTGTTAATCGCAGAAAAGAAAAAAATCAGTTAATTTATGAAATAAAAATCTAACGCGCCTGAAATGTTCCACACTGCATATATTAACTAACTTCATTTTTATTCACAGTTCAGCATTGATTTCATTGAATAGAAGGTGTATGCAGTGTTACTTTCTGATCTTTCCCTTGTGTCGTCCTTGGAAATGTTTTGCGCATTACGTCATAGTACATCAATTCTTATGGACTTTCAAGATTTGTTGCATTCAAGATTTGATCTAAAAGTTCGGAAAATGTTTCAAAAAATTAATTTTATTCAATGATAAACCTGTATATATTGTTAATATTCTTTGTTATAATTGCCTTCTGCAACCATCCACTTCCATCGTACCTGTTGCTGATTAAAACATTGCTGGAAGTCTTCTTCTCTGAACTTTTTAGGCGGTTCATTGTGTATTTGATGAGATTTCCTGAATCGATTCAGATCGTTTTCCTTTCATTGTCTGTATTAATTTTGGGAATAGATACACGATGCCAAATCAGAAGAATAAGTGGGTGCGGCATGATGGGAATCTAAACCAAATCATAATCTTTTAGCTACCGCTGTGCGTTCATGAATTATAAAGATTGATTTATTGCATATACATGTACAGATATCAGACCTTGTATGATATCTGTACATGTATATGCTGATTTACATCTCGCTGAAGAACATTTTCTTAGCTAACCTATTTTTACAAAATTGTAAGAAAAAAAATTTTGTAAAATAGTATTAAAAATATATTCGGATGCTCCAATTCCTTAATCGGAGTTCTGCTAATAATGTTTTTAGGATCTGATACATTTAGTTGACTGTGTTTGTTTTAACATATACAAGTACAGTTAACAAAGCATTTCTCTTGACCTAATTTCTGTTATTGTCATCGATTTTAATCAATAAAAATACCAAGCAGAGCTTGAATTATGTTATGCTTTCTGCAACAAATATATTGAATTTGAATTGAATATAATAATGAAACTGCCTTAAAGGTGAAAGTCCGTTGGAGAAATCTGAAACCCTCATTATAATTAATTCTTATGATTTCGGTAATTTATTTGTCTTGTATGGAACCTGCAGTTCTTGGCCCTTAGGAACTATCTTTTATTTTCATCTTAGTTCAAGTCGTATACATTTGCTCCTCTCCTAAGTAACCAGATCCTTATTTACTCTCTTTTTGCTGTAATTGGGGATCAAGTCTTCCTTGGTGTTCCTGTTTACGAAACGCACAGTAATAGGACTATTCGTCTTATATTTGTAGAAGCGATTGCGAACTATGTGACCAGTCCCTATTTCTCTTTTTCAACATAATTGTTATTTCTGATTCTATTTATTGTTTCGGCATCGTTGTTTCTAGAATTCTGTTTTCAAGTCTTGTACTCTTTCTATTCATTCTTTCACGTTTGCTATCTTTTTGGTTTAATCGTAGAAATGTGTTAAGTATTTTGAAAAATGCTATTCTTATAAGACATTTCCATGTAAATAAAAGCTTTTTTTTCTTCTGTTTCATATACTTTCCAGTTTGTTTTCTGTTTCTTATAAAACGTGTTTCATTGAAGCAATCTTCTATTTACTGTTTACGAAACTGATAATATTTATAGAGTGTGACAAAAAGATGGTTAAGAAATCTAAAAAAAACAGCTCTGCATATATCATTAAAGAAACTGGACAACCGGGTTGCGAGTGAGGAAAGAAGCTTATACGCACCACCTTATCGTCCAGAAATTGCGAAATCATTATTCGAAAATGTAGCCAAAATGTTATACAGGGTTAAGATTACGTTCACGGTTCTATATTTTCCACTTCTTGACAAACAAAGTGGTTGGTTGAAATCAGCTACACGTGAACAACATTGAGCCCAGCTGTGGGTATACAAATTTGGACGTTTCAAAGGTAATAATTGGTCCTATAGGTCTCTTTGGTGTTGTCTTACGAGAGAGCTTTATCAGAGAGAAACTGTTCGTCAAGTACTCATGAAGGAACATTTCCATCCTTAAAAAGCGCAACGTTTGAGCGAAATGATGGGATTCAACAAAAGAAGCTTACATTCTGCTGCCGGTTGCCAACGTCTTTGAGTAAAAAGACGTTGGCATCCGGCAAAGTCTTTTTACTCAAAGTTTTTATAATGAGTTTTGTTTAATGATGAATGCCCTTTCTTCTTGAATGGCCGCATTCATCCACACTTCGCGCTGTTGAACCTAGACCTTACATGGATGCGCTTGTGAAACAACCCTTGGCGCTGATAAAGAGACAGTGTGATGTGATCTGCTTGCCGACATGTTAGTTGTGGGGCTAACACTTCTTCGACATGAAACGCTTCGTAAAAAAAGATATAATAATAATATCTGCTCAAGACTTCATGTGTAGCCTACTGTGTATAGATGATTCGATACTGAACACATGGCGTAAGATATGTTTCCAGTTGTAAGGCGCCACTACATCACTTTGTTCCCATAGTATCTCAGACATTTAATATTGATGTTGTTCATTGACTTGGGTTTAGGCTATTCCATTTCTTGTCCTCCTATCCTTGGATTCCTGGGAGTTTGGGGAGGTAAACAGCATATCTTTATGAGGAAATCGTCATTCTTTGAACTGTGAGAAGAATTTTTTAAACTTTTTTTTTATACATATATACAGTATCCCTTTAGTTTAGGATACTGTATATATGTATATACCTGTTATTTCAGTATTATTCTTTTAACAGTTGTTGTTGACCTCCTGAGTCAACAGCTTCTGTCAAAGAACTAAGACCCACAATGTAACCTAACTGTTGTGTTAATTCTCACTATGGTCACATAATATACAAGAGCTAAGGGTTATTTATTTTATAATTATGCATTTTGGGCAGAATGGTGTAAATCTCATTAGTCTGAGGCTGATACACAAAATAGTATAATAAAACATTATGCAGCAAGGCTATTTGCAAATAGGCTAACACACAACACTCGAGTGTAGCACAGTTGGTAGAGTCGCCGTCCTCCCCACACCGGGTGGAAAAGACCTGAATTCGAGTGCTGTCGGTGACTTGAGAAATTTTTAATGTCCGTTTTCACAACGTGGCTGAGTTAATATCTCAGGTGAGGGTGGCGTGGTTTTTTCTTCCGGAAACTCGGAATTTTCGTCCAGCAAACAGAAAATCGATCGCAGACCATGCGCAATTTACAGACGGTAAATTTGAGCAATTATGGCCTTAGTCACTGATGCTTTTAAAATCCTACTACTACTATTATTACAATCATTTCCAGTATATTATCATTCTTCTTTATTTAATTTTATAATCTGTTATATTCACTTTCATTAATTTAGATTTTTAAGGTCCGTAGTCTAACGAAGGACCTTATTATTATTTTTTTTTTAAATTATGTTAGTTGTTGGCGCATCGGCTTCTGTGGCCATATTGCACCTCTCAAGGTGTTTTTTTTTTTTTTTTTTTTTGAATTTTCGAATCCCAAGCCCGAGGCGGGATTCGAACCCGCGACCTTTGGGTTGTCAGGCAGGCACTTTACCCATCCGGCTAGCCCGGTCGGCCGAAGAACCCTTATAATGTCACTCGGTTGTCTGTCTGTCCGTCCGTCTCTCGCAGCATTGTATCTCTGGAACCACTCAACCTATTGACTTGAAATTTTGCATGGGTTTGAACATCATGTGGGCCACCATAATGCCATATTGATCGTTGTTCACAAAAATTTGTCTGAGAAATGGGGGGGGGGGTAAAATGTGGGAGAACAAAAAATGTTGTCGACAACCTATAGTTTATTATACAGTACACCGTTGGAAAGAGCTCAACGAGTCGGTTTAAAATATAATTTTAAAATATTTTTAAAATTAAAAATGGCGGCGCCAGACAGGAAAATGTGAGTAATTTTCGTGTCCTCCCCCTCTATTTCCGTCGCTAATGGAGCTAAAAATTTAAAAATCACATTAGCTATGCGTTATTCGATGCTTATCAAGGGAAAACTATTCAGATTGAAATCTATCATTTAATTTTTGTGTTAAAATTAAAAAACTAATTTTTTATTGTACTTCAATAGCGCGCTTCTTTGTACTAAGTAACTCTCCTTTTGGTGACAAAAAGGTTGTTAAATAGTTAGTTAATAATTCTATAAAGGTCATTTATAAATTTTGCGAAGAGAAGTATTTTTTAACAATTTTCAAAGCTGGAGTTGTCCCGGCAAGAAAGTACTCAGAGAGCCAGTGTTGAGGCGGCGGTGGTAGGGAGGCATCTGCGCGGAGTCTTGCACGGCCCTCACCTGCCAGTCGCTTCTCCCTCAAGACTTTAATCGCTCCTCCAGGAAGAAGTCACAGTCGCTTCCCCCACCCTTGTCATTAACAACAACTGGAAAGACTCAAAATAGACGTTTTCGTTAGTTCCTCAGTTTTAGGCCTAGCAGGGGTACTAGAAACTGTTTTCAGTTACCATAAAGCTCTCTGTTTGACATTACTACACTAACGACCATTCGTGACTGCGGGCCCTTCATCCTGAGTGCTCGGCACTCAGTAGTTGACCGATTTTTCTTAATTAGCAGCACTACAGTTCAACTTCAATTATCACATGTTACTACCATTAGTATTCTCAAAATTCTCCACCCCCCAACTAAACCTAACAGTTCGATATAAAATTTACTTCTTAATCAAGAATATTAAAATATTAAATCCAACCAAGTGATATTGATATATATCATTCAAAATTTTAATGGAAATTCCATGTCATAATACCATAATATATTGTCTTCTACAGTAGACTGTCTTCTAAATACAAGGTAACTCAATTTGTACTACACTAACACCATTAATTCTTCTGTTTTTTTAAATTCTTATGATACTACATAACCATACACTTTATAACCTGTCATTACCATTTACCTGCAATATTTATTTTCAAAATATATTTGTTATTTATTTTCGACATTTATTTCGTCTTCACTCTTTGCTAATTACGTCGTTAAGCCTTTCTGTTTTATTCTCTCTCTCTCTCTTCCCCCCCCCCCCGTCATAACCACAACTATAATACTAAACTGGAGTTCACTCTTGCTCAGTTTTGAACCACTGATTGGAGGGAACTTAAGCATATATAGTTTAATGAACAATGAGCTAATCTTTTTGTAATCAGAATATCATGGTCAATCTAGCGTGCCTAATGGTTGAAATCGTAAACCGTTCCTTTTATACTAGATCGTGCGAACTCGAACACGAATGAATTAGTGAACTTCGATTACGATTTTCCTCTTAGAAACGTATGTTATTGATCCGATTTGTGAGTGAATTACCAATCTCTCGAATTAATTCATTTAATAATATAGATTAAATTCTGATTTTAATTTAATAGACGCATTTATTTTATTTTATTTTTTTTTTTTTGTAGAAGTTACCAGTATTTTAATAACAAACATCCAGAAATATAAATAATAATAATGTTTATTCTTTATTTTCTGGCCATCTCAGAAGTCCAGAGAGTTCCCTCGCCGTGATACAAATAATAATAAAAACACCGTGAAGATACTTGCAAACAATATTGGACACAAATCATTGAGACATAATTTTAACAAGTGCTTTTCTCTCATATTTTTCACCCTTCCTTCGGACTGATCTTGTTGTTGTTGTAATAGGGTTTTAGAGCATCAGCGACTATGACCATATTGCTCCGTGTATATTGTGTGTGTTCTGTGGTCGATTTTCTGTTTGTTGGGCGAAAAACCCGAGTTTCCAGGAGGAAAAACCATGCTGTCCTCAACAAACTCAGCCATGTTGTGAAAAAGACCCATAAAAATTCCTCACGTCATCGACAGGACTCGAACTCAGGTCTTTTCCATATGGTGTGGAGAGGACTGTGATGCTACCAACTGTGCTAACCACGAGGGCTGTTCTTGCTTGCAATGGCAAGCCGGTTAAAAACCAGTGTATTCCTACTTTTATTTTGTTTATGCTATAAATTATATGTGGAGTACTTCTCTGGACATTAACTTTTGCCTTACAATAGTGGTATTTTTTGGGATAAAGAAATACTGAACGCAAAGGTAGTATTTTCAGATATAATAGTAATAAAACAACATTAAGTCAGTAAAAAGCGACGAACTGAGTAGTTACTATTTCACCATTCTGAGTATTCAAATTGAGTTTTACAAACTTTCACATAAAGCCACATAAGCGTAAGAATTAACAGTCGGCTTTAATTCCGTGAAGCGGTTCTTTCACTGAGCATTATGAGGAAGGAGAGGAGGTAGGGAGGGGGATGGAAATGGCACAGAATCAGCTGATTGTAAGGAACTGTAACGAAGGAGAAATGTAGGTCACCCCTCGACGTAATCACATGTATGCTAAAATGATTTGACTGGCCTTGTACGCTACGTCACGGTGGCGTATTATTGATTCAGGAGATCACCATGTGAATAGCAAGTAGTCGGCCCTTTGCCAAGAGCAAGCTTTCATATACGTTTCTTTAGCAAGTAGTTGACGTTTATTGGTCTAATTGCACGCCTGGTATATGATAAATTATGATTCTGGATTAAAAGGACAGCATTGATTTAATTTTATGCAATTTGTTGGCTGTTTGTTGACTCTACGTGCCACCCTTTATGGACACCATTTAGCAAATTTCTTTGGAACATTAAATTCTTTCCCCGTTGTACAAATGGGTTCTGATTCTGAGAGGTGATGTTTAAATTAAAACCGCATTAGAGGAGGCAACAGCAAAAACAAATATTCATATATGTGATCAGCGAAATTACATTTTTCAAGAAATTAATTACGTCTGCTGAAAAAGAAGAAGGAATCCTTAATTAAAGTTTCTTAATTACCTGTTTGTTTTCCTTTCACTACGTAGTTGTATCATATGTGGCTAAATTAAAACTTTTCTTTTTTTCGTGGAAGTTATTTAGTTTTTGTTTAAAATCAAGGGCGAAAGTACCGTAATGAAGCGTGATTAGTTGAAGAATTACGTCTTTTATCTAAATTAAGATTAAAATAGACGGTTTACTCTTAGAAAACATAAAAGAAATCATAGAAAAAAAAATAGTTACACAATGAAACATAATCTATGACTTCTTTGTACGTTAGTAATCACGTACATTTAGAAATATCCAGTGTATGTTTGGTCTGGGGGTACCGAATATTTTAATTTTGAAACCTATTATGAAATATGAATGCGGTGTCACATATTTTTTCAATGCATGTAATAGGGATTTTTTAACGGTTTTGTATTTCTGACATTGTATTTCTGTAAAATGAATTATTTTGTGCAAATAGGAATACTGTTTTCATTAGAAATCGAATGAATTAGCATATTTTGAAAGTTGAAAATATTCGATTTTTGATGATTTACGAGAATATCCTGTGTCTATAATTTTAAATCGGAATGGAAAAGAACTACTACTACTTTTAATAATATTCTTTATTTACAAGTATCGGTTTACACCAGGAATACGCACAAACAAATGTTTTTTTGCGTACCTCACAATAATCTATTATAGATACTCCTGAAATAAAAAAAAACTTAACTTTAATATAATATACCTTAATATAATTTAATCAAATTAAATTAAAATCTCGAAATGCATACTTTACAATCACATGTTTGCAAGTTATACTATCCATCTTGTTAACATTAAATTATCAAGGAAATATAAATACTTTAGTTGCGTAATTTGGGAACAGCTTATGGATTTATTATTTTTTTTTATCCGAGGATTTAGTATATATCAAGATGAGGCGATCGGTATTTACATGTGATATTTTCAGTGCTATAACGTAAGTTCTCGAGAACTTCATTCTGAATTTTATAATGGAGGTCTCCTCTAATGGAATATTGTTATGGTAGACAGGGCGGACGCAGGATGAGTGCTATCGTTCTGATTATAGGTGGGAGTATACCCTGTGAACACTACGTCTTCTATGGAACCTCACAATACATTCTCGAGATGCCTCTTCCACTAACTGGTGATTCAGAGCAGTTGTTGAGGAGACCGCTGACGATTTCGGGCAGGCTTGTATCGGAAAAATTGCGGCTCCAGTGGAGGGTTAGACCACCACAACGATCCTGTTGGATTGCATTGTGTTACTTCCTCGATGAATGGCCTGTGGTGCTATTGCGGTTCCAAGGACTATATGTGGAGACTGAGTGAGGTATTCCCCTTTACTGTTAACTGCTGTACTGTTGAAACGGTTCAGGTTTGAGGAAAAGTTGCCGTCTTCATTGTGACCATAATTACTGGTTTAGACATCTACTTCCTGGATTAGACGTCTCCTCATTTTGAATCTTCATAGTGGACCTACAAGTGTCAATTGGATTTTCAGAGATCATCGCAAACTTATATTTGGGATTCTATAGTGTCAGATACCTTCATGGCATTGCATCGTGACATCAACATTACATTGAGAACGAATTGACCCTCTACCAGGGGATCTGAGATAATTGTACATCAACATTGTTAGTGATGCAGCACTGTAAATAGATTGAGGGGTAGGCGCCTCCGTAGCCAGGTGGGAAGGAGCAGCAGTGCGTAGCACACGCTTCTTGATTAGACCGGGGTTCGAGCCCGTCAACACCAAATACGGAGGATGCGGAAAGGTCAGGGAATGACCACCGCATATCCCGGAGCAATATGGCCTTAGTTGCTAATGCTCCTAAAAACCAAATAACAACAACAAGATTGAGGGGTTGCCGGGATAGCTGGCTGGTACCGCATAGTACAATAAATAAATAAAACCACGTACCTTGTGAAAAAGAGCTCATCTCACAAACGTCGAAGCTTAAGGATAAAAGTTGAACACTTGGATATGCCAATGAACTTCCCCCATTTCAAGGAGATATCCTTCAGATGGGGAAAGGGGGTTTCAAAAATATATTGCACTGTGTATTTTTATATCTTGATAAAGTCCCGTCTATTTTCAAGTGTTTTTTTGAAATGTTATAAAATTAATATTTACCTATAATATTAATAGATCGCAGTAATTGACTTTAAAGAATCGTCATAAACTTTTATTTTTTATTATTATTTTTTTATTTTATTTTATCAGTTTAATATATGTCTTCCCTAAATATCTTTAAAGAATAGCTTGGGGAGTGCTCCATACATAATTATTTTATTCTTATCGGTTATAAGAATATTCTTATAAGAATATTCTTATAACTTTATTCTTATCGGTTGCCAAAAAAAAATCTGTCCATCCTCTCTAATAGTTTGTCTGGTTCTTTCTTGAGTCCATTCGAACTGATCACTTCTTCAGTATCAGGTGGAGGTTTGTTCCAGCAATCAACTAACTGCTGGAAAACTTTCACATATTTGTCCTGGAACTGTTCTTCCTTACTTTGAATTTGTCCCCTCATGTGTAGTCTGATCAGGAGGAAGGATTTCATCAGGTTGAGCTGCTCACTTAATTTGTTCAAAGTGTTGAAACCTCAGTCAGAGCACCTTGCAGGTGCCGCCTAGTCTCAAGGTGTTGCAGTTTGCAGAATGGAAGCCTTTCCTGATGAGAACACTCATTTTTCCTCTTACTGACCTCGTTGCTCTTCTGTGCGCCTTTTCCAGCGGATTCGCATTCTTCCTAAAATGAGGCCTTAGATACTACATACAGGGGTGGAACTATCTCTGCTGTCAAAATTCCTTATAATAGGTGCATTTTAATCTGGGATGATGATGTGCGTTTACATTTCATTTGTAAATGTTATACTTCATTTACTTACAGTTATACTTACAGAAGGAAGGGGATGAATCAGATTGATCTACTTGATATTGATGGTTCAACTGTTGAGAATCCTACTCAGGTAGCTAACAAACCAAATGAATATTTTGCATCTACATTCACACGAGGAGTTATTCAGGGAGGGGAATGCCAGAGGTGTATTAAACTCTTGCAGTAAGTTAGATAATCCACCCCAGGGTCCTGAGTTGGATATCATCATTCTTCTCTTTCTTGGTGATTCCTTTCTACTTCTCTCTCTCTCTCTCTCTCTCTCTCTCTCTCTCTCTCTCTCTCTCTCTCTCTCTCTCTCTCTCTCTCTCTCTCTCTCAGGGTGTCTTGGGAATTTATTTTGGCTGGTGCAGCATAAGCCTCAGGCTTCCTTGCACCATATGGATGCTACTTCTACTAATAATAATAATATTTGAATCTTCATAGTGGACCTACAAGTGTCAATTGGATCTTCAGACTAACTTGTTACGCCATCAGGCAACATACAACTTAAATCGTTCTAATGTGGTGTAAAAGTTCCCTATCAGAGGATCATCAAATCTTTACCCCCATTTACCTTTGGCTACATCACATACGAGCTCTTGTTGAGCCAATTAATACTGGCATTATTAGAAGTTTTAAATTTCTGATAATTGTGTTAGTGATCGAACTCTCTCGCTTCGGTTGATAAATTTACTTTTAAGCTCAAATCGTTCAGATTGTTAAATTTCTGGTTATTTAAAAAGGTTCCACAGGTTAATATGCTCATTAATTGTAATCATTGTCGATTACAAGTTCGAGAAAATTTGTAATTAATGAAGGCTGAATGTCACCAGTGAAAACTGGTATATATCAAATATATTTAATATTTGTTTTCGTTGTCACATATTAGCGTCCAGGTTGTTCATATTTTCCAGTTCGAGCACTAGTTATATAGTATTTCTTATCAAAGTTGCATTGATTGGTTTTGATTCCTTGTCTTCGCTTGAGAACAAAGAAATACTTACCCACCGCACAGGCCTGCACAGAGTTTATGTGGGACCGCGAACGAGGTTTTAGGATGAGGTTCCCTTTCTTCCTGTATTTTCAATTATTAGTACCATTATCACCTTGTGCCCCCAGGGTAAATTTCCATTTCTCCATTCTTCGTGTGGCCTTACCCACTATTCTACCCAAGTAAAGGACTGAAAATTGGAAACGAACGTAACATCAGGAAATTGGTTTAAAGAAGAGGACCCGTGTCGCTTCTTTAATGCCTCAAGTAGGAAAGAAAAAAAATAATAAAAAAGGAGGAAAATAAAAATACTGTCCCTCGGTTTGCCAATATTTTACATAGCTTACCTTTCCACAGGCATGTTGTGTCTTTCAATGTCATTGCTAAAGTTTGAAATTTTTTGTGTACTGCCTTTCCTTTACATCTGTTAGTGACTGGTGCTGGCTGTTGTAGCGCTTCCTGTGACTCACTATTGATTGTATGTACAAGTCAAGGAATCAGTAGAAGTTAAAAAAAAAATAGCGCAACTTTTTTTGAAGAGCTATTTTTGCCATTAGGATTAGAATTTGTTCGCAAAAATCTCTCACACACACACACACACACACACACACACACACACACACACACACACACACACACACACACACACACACACACACACACACACACACACACACACACACATATTTTAAGGAACATGTTCTAAAGAAAATCAAGGCATTCTTCTAAATATTATTCCCGAAAAATTGGCCCATGCTAACTATCCTATTTTAGTTTCTCGGATTTCTCCAATGACAAAGTTGTTTTGATAAACTATAAAAAATTACTTCTACAGTTATCTAAAAAAAAAAAAGAGAAATTTCTTTCGGCACTTTTTCAGGTGGTGATGAGGTTATTCATTTCTCACTAGTAAATAAATTTACCTTTAGAAATAAGAAGCTCGTTGTCCACGCACATTCAAAATATCCCCATAAATGATATTAAACCTGAAATCATTATGCACCTTATGACAAACTAAAACTGGGAAGAAATCTTAAGTACCAATACAGAAGGAGAGGCAATTGAGGCATATCGCAAGTGAAGGAGCTTCGAACTAAGAACAACAACAACAAAAAAAAATGCTGAAATATGGTTCAACTCCCAAGACTGAGCAAGCGCTCTTAAAGAAAAATTACACAGAGCATGCAGAAGACAAAAAGGCCACTCGATCTCTTCAGGCACAAAAAACTCAAAGGCCAGCTTCCTCAAATGCAAAAAGAAAGTCCGCTATTAAGATGTACATAAAATCTAAAATCATCACAAATCATAAGAGCGGATATTAAATACAATGGTTGTCCCTGCCAATTAAATAATCTAGAAGAACAGGATCGGTACACCATCATGTTGAACGAATGGCTTCATTGCTATCAGACAGCCGAATTACACTCTTATACCATAATCTTGCATAAATTAATCTCACAGAAGTATCTTTAAGAGAGACGATCAAACAAAGCCATAGTGGATCCAGTGGGGTTACTCCTTTTCATCCGAAGGTATGCAGTTCCGTCATCGTAAATCTACTACGACCATACCAATACTACTTTAAAACCGGTGTGTAAAATAAAAAAAAAAGAAGTCCGAAAAACCAAAAGACCTGAGGCCAAATTCTCTAGGTTGGCGGTTTCCTCTCTTCGAGATACTATACTATCAACCTTAACCAATCATTGCTTTCAGCGTACACGAGCACTCTGCATACAGTTGAAAAAGGGAGATCGTTCTTCGTGGTAGCACAGCGGTTGTAATCGCTGTCCTCCCCACAACGACTGAAAAAAGGCTCCGGTTTGTCGTAAAAGTTCTTTTAAAACCCCTTAAAAGTTCCTCCCGTCAATGACGCAAGGAACTTTTATGGGCTTCTTTTTTTTTCTTTTTACTTCGTGGTTGAGTTAGTCTATCTCGGGTAAGGATAGCAAAGTTTTTTTTCCTTCAGAAACTTAGGTTTTTTTTCCATAAAAGTAGGCAGACCGACCAGGAACACTTATAGTTTTATGAACATAATACACATGAGTAGATAAGATAATTCTCTGGTGGTCCTAATATGACTTTTGTATTTTTATGAAAGGGCGATCAAACAAGAACGAACTAATTAGAAACACACTTTTGAATTCAGAGAACAGTCAATGAAAGAGCTCGAATTGAAATATATAGTGCTTTTGGATATTAAGTCAAAATGAAACGCCATCTTGATATCAGCCCTCCTGTTGGCTGAGAGATTGCATTGTTCTCTGTTCCTCCTGCCCCCAGTTTTTTATGTCCACCAATAACAAACCAACCATAGCATATACACGACGTATAGGCAGAATATCCTTTGAATGTTGCATAGTAGATGCAATTGTGACCTAAATATTTAGTTCACCTCTCCTTCAAATTCCTCCATCCAACAAGAAATCAACCAGCGCAGTGAATGGAGATATTTTGTCGAAACGTTATTGATTTCTGTATCTATTTTTTTAGGCTTGACCATTCATGACAAGCTAGGGCCATGACATAAATTGTAATGTTTATTTCATAGTCTAATATAATACGCAACATGCCGCATCAAGAAAAGGCAAGACAAAAAAAATATATTAGGGCCACTCGAGAATTACCACATCTATTCATGTGTATTGTCTGTAAATTGCGTGTGTTCTGTTGGGTTTGCCTGTTTTTCTGGACCAAAAAACCTTTCTGGAGAAAAACCTTACTATCTTCTCTTAATTGACGGGATTCGAATCCGGGCCTTTTCAATCTAGTGGGGGGGGGGGGATAGTGATTATAATTACTCTGTGCCAACCGGAAAGAGACAAGGCAAGATAGATTCAGCGTGCGTTGCGCCCAGTTAGCTACCATGAAGAAATATTCCAAGGTGAACAGATGATAATCGGGATTGAACGTTATGTGACTGTTGCTACTCTACTAATAACAGTTACTAGGGTGTTCCCAGCATCTCATTGAATAGCAATAGTCTCATACAAGCCAAAACAAAGGGGAGACTCAGCATAAAACTATTATGGAAAGAAAATAAAATAAAATTCCAAACCTGCATCCTGATGTTAGTAAGCAACACAACAAATCCTAACTAAATAAAGCTATATATTTCCATTCAATATAAGAAGAAAGAATATATCCCCATTTCCACCGAAGATAACCCCAGTTGGCAAGCTACCAAGAGGCATACTAGGACTCAACACGGAACCTCCCAACAACTAGAGTCAGTCCACTTTAAGGATGTTAGTCACACTTAGGAAACATCCCATCTGACAACGTACAAAATATATTCTCAAAGGATCGCAGTCAGAATAGTTCCTATCAACTCTTACTAACAATCTCTTACTAACTCGCGAATCACCTCTCAAACAGTCTCTGGACAGACCGGATTATCCCCAAATATAACCCCACTTTCCAGTGATGGATTTATTTATTGGAAAGACCTTTACTCCAACATCCACATGCCGTTACAGGAGTAGAAAGGATCACTGGAATGGACGTTGTATCACTGGATCGACCCAAACACACAAAATCGAAGAAATACAGGAAATGATTCTCAAGAAGATGGGGGAAATACATGAGAAAACGAAGCAGCTAAAAACTAAGCACGACGTCTTTCATCGCCTGCTGCGATTGACAGTGTTTAGACCTTTACACCCGTTAATCTTGCCATACATTACGTTCAAGTATTAAAATGTTCTCTCGTAGATAGATGTAGGGTATGCCCTTGCGGTAGCACAGTTTGTAGAATCAGCGTTTTCCCCACACTGGGTGGAAAAGACCCGAGTTCGAATCCCGCCGATGACGTGAGGAATTTTTATGGGCCTTTTCGCAACGTGGCTGAGTTATTGGTCTCAGGCGAGGGTGGCATGTTTTTTTTTCCTTCCAAAATCTCGGGGATTTTTGTCCAGCAAACAGACAAATCGACAACAGAACACAAGCAATTTACAGACAAACATATACGGCGCAATATGACCTAAGTCGCTGATGCGCCTAAAACCCTATAACAAATAAACAAAACAGACAAACAGATGTAGGATTTTACCACTGCTACTTATCTTTGGACAAATTCGATGGAAAAATTTGGTGAAACAAACAGTTGCTCTTAACATTGTTAAGGCTTTTGAAAGCAATCATCTTATGGTCTGCGTATCACATCCCAGGCCATCTTGTGGCCTTTGATATGATAGTAAAGGAAGGAGATATGATTTCTCTGTATCAACTACTAACATACAGAATCAACTAATGCAAAATTATAACTTTATCAACCTTTCTCATCCAAGAATATATTACAGAGCAGGTACCAGACAACTCAGATTCAACTTAAATCTTATAGAAACTCTAAGATGTTTCCCGCCAAACACAATATACTATCTGAATTGATGCCCACTTGGAACTGTGAGATGTTCTACTTTAGCAAGAGCTATAAGAATAATGCCCGACGTAATTTTAAATACCTTTTCATAATTTAAATATATAAAAATATATTTCAATTATGTCTCGTTTTGTGCCCTATTTTGTTTTCATATATATTTATTTCTTTTATTATGGCTAGGGTTTTCAAAAGTTGAAAGTGACCGGCTTCTCTCGATCTCTGACACTGCATATTAATGGAAAACATTTTGTTATCTATTCAAAGTCTCAAAAAAACTGTCAAACTTTAGTCAACTTCGGTCACTGTTGTTTGCCATTTACGTTTCGAGAGGATTGATTAATTAAAGTCGTTTTTTTTTCTTGAATATTCAAAACCGCTTTTATTATACTTCATAAAGCTAAGCAATGGTTTCTCAGAAGCGCGTGCTGGCGCTGGTTACATTTATTGAAAGGAAACGCAGGCTGTTGTCTTGAAGACAGCGCCTTTAGGCATAAGTTGCCGGTTCAGAGTAGTGGTTGTTTACATACAGAACTTTGTGCATCGATCCGTTGTAAGTCGCTGCGCGCCACAGTCATAACTATTGACCGAGAGATAGGAAAGATATGGAAGACAACAATGAGACGTGTATGCTGCGAGTCAATACAGTAGCCGATGATCTTCACTGATCTTTATAATAAGTAGATCTTTTTATTGGCAAACGTATTTTCTCCTTTCTTCGACAGAATGTATGAAAAACAGAAGACCATTGCGGCTTGCTTTCCTTTTGAAATGTCTTAGAGCAAAATTAAACAGTTCTTCAAAATGGTAAAGGATATTTCAGCTGATATCTATTCCTAACAGGAAATGGCAACATTGGACATTGCTTTTATCTAATAATTACTAAAGGATGGAGATGAAAGAATTTTGCGTATCCATGTTTATCTTTTCATGAGTATATGCGCTTTATTTTGTTTGCAAATATCCACTTCTAGGGTTTATTCGTTAATGTATTTTCTTTCTCCTAGGGACACATTTTGCCTTTTCCATTGTGTTCTCCTTAAACTGCTCGACCACGACATATGCCTTTCTGAAAACTAACTGGATTTTAAAGAGTTTATTTTAATAGGAAAGCATTTAAACATTTCATATTAATCGTAAAAAAAAATTGGGGTTGATCAAATTTCAGTAATAGTTAAACATATTTGAATGAAATATGCCAGCAGTTTTTATCACGATCCAAAGGAAGCAACAGCTTAAATTGTTGTCCCTGTGATAAACTGCTCTGCGAGATTAGATTAGTAAGAGGGATACTTCCCTTGTTTGTAGAGATTAAAGTTCCCGTCATCGAAATATGTTCTGTAGAAATTTAAATTCCTAGGGAACCATTTACACGGTGACTGTATCGGGTAGTGTACTGGCATGTTTAAGAGCAGCATCTCTTAGATATGTTTTTGACATAGAACTGAACAGGCGCATTCTAAGATAAAATTATACGGCGTTGTTTAAACATCTATTCAGGGGTATGTGATGGGAATTTTAAAGTGAAATACTCTAATACACTTTTAGATCTTCTGGAACAATTTGAAAAGAAAAAAAAAGTTATGGAATTAGATCTCGTATTCGATGGGATAGTTTTAATACTGAAATATATTTCAGGTCATCGATAGAGGTTTCTTGGTGTGCAATTTTTCACAGTTATCCATAATTTAAAGCATTTAAATAAATAAATAAACTTCTACTTATTATTGAAAGTGCCGAGGCCAAATGGTTTACATATACATTGTGACTGCGTACATATTGAATTATTAAGGACAGCCAGAGTTCGAGTTTGTATCGACTTGTGTAATGTGAGTTCGAGCGTACAGGCTCGAACTCACATTACACAAGTCGATACAAGGTCTCATAAATATGGTCACATGACATCAGTACGACATATGATCCCCTCCAACAATTAAACAGTCCTGGCAGCGGTGAACCATGCTCGATATAAGGGTGTCTATAAGATTCTGTGGCAATAAATCCCATTCGTCCACCAGCGCGGACCTTAGCGCACCAAGTGACCGAAAAGTTGGCTGTTGCCGAGCAATGCGACGTCCAAGGGTGTCCCACACATGTTCGATCGGATTTAAGTCCGGTGATCATGTTGGCCACAGCAGTCATTGGAATCTTCAGCTGATATTCTCCACCACTTGAGCTCTATGTACAGTGGCGTTGTCGTGCATGAAAAGAAAATCTGGGCTAACTGCACTCCAAAAAAGTGACACATAGGGTTCGAGGATCTGTTCTCGGTACTTCTGCGCAGTTGCGGTACCCCTATCAAAAACATGAAGAGGGGTGCGGACGTTAATCATTATTCTGCCCCACACGAGAACTGTAATGCACATTATAAATGCACAAGAAAAAATACCTGTTCGAATTTTCTCGCTGTCCCCTCATTTCATCGTTCTTTTATAGCGCACCACCATACCAAATTTTGTCTCGCTTCACAGCAAGCTGCACGAGTTACACCACGTTTTCTATGTGTTCTGTTAATTTTCCCGAGCAGTGTATGATAGACAAGTTGTTTTCGGGTTATAATTAATAAGTTCAAAACAGTTTTTGACTTATTAATTATAATCAGTTTTCAACTAAGTCTTCAACTTACTTAGGTTCGATTGAGTACAATAAACCCATGGTAATCAGTGTTCTCTGTGACAATATAGCGGTTTCGCCACATGTCACTCCTTTGGAGGAGTCTGGGTTCGAGTCCCGTCGTATACTGGAATAATTTTAGAAGGATTGGCTGAAAAGAAATGGGTTAGCCGATCTCAGGCGGAGAGTAGGGTTCCCATTGCGTTGTTCCGTTTTTTTCAGCCCGAACTATACTGCAAATCGGCCTGTGAACACACACTTGTACTTTATTGTGCCGTCGTGTATTATTATGCACAAGTGTGTGTGTTCACAAGTCAAAGTCAGAAACGGGGCCTTAAACCCTACAGGAACAACAATCATCATCAGTATTATGGCAGGGACACGTCCAGACGCACACCTCAACAACCACTTCACTCCGAAATGCTGAATGCTAATTATATGTAACCACGGGAACCTGTCCTAATTACCAGAAATAGCGCATTTCCCGGTGTTACTCAAATGCCGTGATGTCTCTCGCTGGTTGTGTTCCTTAAAGGATTATATATAATTTATTTATATCCTTTAAGTACCGTGATCCGTATTTAGCATTTATTGATTAATATTCGAGGGGGTTTGAAAAGTTCGTGGCCTGAGTATGAAAGTTTAGTGATACAGTGTTAAAAAATCTTTGTATTTAATGTACACGTATTACACTTCAAATAGTAAAGTTCATGCAGTTCAGTAATGTCATTTTTAATTACATGACCTGAAGTCAACCAAGCCTTGTGAATATGGAAAGATGGACCAAATCAGTCACAGTGGAGGCATCCACTGTTTGGGGGGGGGGGGAAGGGCTAACGCCAAAGACAATTCATGAGGATATGGTTCCAACACTGGAGAGGAACCCCTTACTGTTGCATGATTAAGAAGTGGATAGCTGAATTTAAACGACGGAGAGAGAACGTGGAAGATGACCCACGCTGATCGATGAGTAATAGTTCGGTACACTGGAATTGTCTTGGGCATCTCATCTGAACTTGTGCACCACATAATAACAGAGGTTCTCACAATGAAAAAGGTGTCAGTACAATGGGTGCCAAAGTTGTTGACAGCAGATCAAAAACGCAAAAGACTTACTTGCGTTTTTGATCTGCTCGCTATTTCAGCTAGAAATAGCAAGCAGTACGGTTTATCATTAAAAATTATGATCATTCTTTATTGAATAGCCTTTCTATATTGACAGTGTTTGTGCACGATTTGTAGGCAAACTGATATTCGAATTTGATCATTAATTCAAGATTATAATTTTCGTATATATGTCTTCTCAGTTACAGAAAGTCATAAAGATGCATTTGAGAACCTGTGAAACATAACAACGTGGTTGTGCAGATTTTTTTCTTTTTTTTGTTGACAAAATCAGATTCCGAAATGTTCTCTAAATTGCGTGTGTTGAACTCAAAAGCAACCAAGGGTGTAAGATGGCATTTAACTGTGTCTGTAAATTGCGCGAGTCTTTAGTTGATTTGGCTGTTTGCTGGACAAAAATACGAGTTTCAGGTGGGAGAGAACCCATACAGCCCTTACCTGAGACCGACTAACTCAGCCACTTTGCGAAAAAAGCCCACAAAAATTCTCCGCATCATTGACATCGTTCAAATCCGAGCATTTTCCACCTGGTGTGGTGAGAATGATCATTATAACCGCTGTGCTGCCGCGAAGGGCTGTTCTTTAACCCACTGCAACATTTATTTTATTATAATCATCATATAACAAATATATATATATATAAATTCGGTAAGATGAATTAAAATTTCGATTGTTTAAACTGCATTCCTACATAGTTCGTGTATAGTTTAGGACTAATTTATTTTATTGATTAGTGAAGCTTAACCTTAATTTTAGCTCGCCTAATTAGCTACTGTTTAGTGATAGCCATGAGAGGCTAACGGATGCCTTGCTCCCAGAGAAAGATATTAAAGTCGGAAATGTTGCTGAACTTCTTGAAATTCCTCCCTTATGATTCGAAGAACTTTTAAGATGCCCCCAAAGCATGTGTACTTTTCCGAAAGAGTAATTGAAACTTCTATTTTCTCTCATCACTTTATATGAACGTATGTGCCAGTGACTGATATAACGGCTTATTAAGTCTGCAAATTAAAGCCGACAATTTCATAGTTGCGAATGTTGTAATATCGAATCAATTGTTATCTTGAAAGGGAAGGATAAAATTAAGCCGCTGGAGCAGGTAAGGGATTGCATGCAGAGATTAAAAATAGAAATCCTTGCTTTCTATATTGCATTGTCGATTTGATAACAAAGTTTCAAACGCTTTTCAAATGAGACCTTTTCGGGTTTTCGTGCCGATCTTGGATTTGAAATATTAGATATATTTTATCTAATATTTTTCCTAATGTATAAAATATATCAGATAAAAATACTTCATTAATGGGGCCCAAAATATATGATTCAAACGTTTTCCTTCATGCAGCTGTAATTTATTAGCAAAGTGATTTTTCAACCAAATCCTATAACTGATGTATTTTTGAAGGTCTAAAATATATGGCAAATGAAGGTAAGAAAGACTGACGATCATAATTGTTTTCTCTGATGATGCAAGATAAACATCCTGACTAAAGAATTTACTGTTGCTTTGGACGAATTACAATAAAGACTGTTAATTATACTGGACAGTCCTTTAATTTTTCCTGACTATTCGTATAACATTTAAGGGATATGCAGTATTTTATAACAACAGGACAGCCATGAACATCCTACCTGCTTCCTATAGAAATACTTGAATGCTGAAATATGTCGGTTGGTGGCGATGGTGGGAGAACATAGGATGGATTATATCATGTTCTTTTGGAGAAGTGAGTACATATAACAGCAATTTAAAGTATGCACAACTAGATGGCTTCATGCTGTGATATTCTGGACATACATCGATATTAAAAATAGCTAGATCAAAACTGAAAGTTGTTATTTTCCAGTATAATTAACATTTTCATTTATCTTCAAATATTAGACTTCTTTTTATCTTAAATTCTTTAATTGGTCACAGAGGTAATTCAACCTTTGCCCAAGATGGCACTATAATGACTGCCTTTGGTATCGCACGTTGGGAAAAAGAAGGCATTAGCGGTAGCTTTTAAAAAAATCTAAGAAAGGAATGCATCTTGCTAAAGGCGCCTCCGTAGCCAGGTGGGAAGGAGCAGCAGTGCATAGTACACGGTTCTTGATTAGACCGGGGTTCGAGCCCGTCACCACCAAATACGGAGGATGCGGAAAGGTCAGGGAATGACCACCGCATATCCCAGAGCAATATGGCCTTAGTTGCTAATGCTCCAAAAAAAAAAAAAAAACAACAGCATCTTGCTAAGTGTTCCAAAATTAGCTAGTTTTTTTGTAGGCATATATCAATAAACTAAAGAATTCGTAACTCATAGCGAAGTGTTTCTTTTTTTTTATAGATTTCATTCTTTATGTACTGTTATGAATATTTAAGCTAAACTTAATTTTTTACTGTCTTCGTTTGATACCATGTGACTCTTTCATAACGGTTTTTTGTAAATTCAGTGTCAGATCTTGTGGAGATTCTTTATTTCTTAGTATAAATATCACAAGGGGGCATAATCAGCTTCATTAATGTGTTTTTCTAAAAGCGCATGTTGATCCCTGGTAAGTTTCATTTTTCAGTCATATTTGCTTATTTTGCATTTTAATTTTTTAAATAATCGAATTTTGAAACGTGAGAATTTCTTGTTACTGCCTAAATTGCTTGCTATTCGCCTAATCTTTGTTTGCCTCCGTTAAAATGCTGCTATGTTTTCATAAAACTACTAAAATCATCAGGAATAGACGAACCTAATATTACAAAAATATTTTAATATAATATCTACTCCTGATACTTCTTTGTAGCTGGGTTATTTATATGTATACTGAATCACGAACCAGTATGTCACCAATACAGTTTTCTCATGCAGACAAAGCATGAAATGGAATTCTATTTTTAATACAGTTCTAGTTCTCCAGTCCACCCCCAATATTTTTCCAACCCGAGCGACAGGCAATAGGGTGGTCGATGGACCACCTGTCTAAATCTGAGGAAATGAAGTGCCTATCTATCTTACAGTTCTTCGAGCTGTATTCAGAACCAATTTTGTCTCTCTGTTCTGACACACCCGTTTTTCATCTGAAAAATTTATCGTCAGTCAAGGCAAGAATGTATCTCACATGAGAGTGAGCTCTTTAAGAACTCCAAGCATGTATATCCAATAGACCTCGATGCCCTTTGGGCGAATCTCCTCATCTCTGTTGTTCCGGTTTGGTTGCACCTTTTCATAAAAAGCGATAAGTATGCCAGAGAAGAAATAGGATTATCTCGAAAACACCTCATGAATGTTTTATCGACGGTTCTAGAGAGAAAAATACGGCATCAGTGATTTCCATTTTTAAATAAATATAAAAATAAAACAGCTAACAAAAAAGACGCAGGACATGCAGGCAAATCGCAAGATATTGATGGCGATTTGGTTTTGTTTTCTTTCGAATTAATTCAGTAGTTATATTAAACCCAGTTTCATTTAAATAATCGAAGTGCATATATTAAAATATTATGTTTATATATATAAGTATGTTTTTCAATATATACACATATAGATATTTCCTTAGATACTGTTCATCATTCTTAAATGACAACGATATATTATATACTCGTGTATATATATAATATTTAAAACATTTGATTTGTATTTATGCATAAATAAGATTTTTTTTTATTTAAGATGCAATTGATACATGTATTAGTGTGATTGTTTCGCTGCTGTGTATGTCAGAGGTCTCCAAAGACAGATTACGTACCCAGAAGTTTATATTTTTTCGCCTTAATTTTCCCCTTAATTCTCGACTACTGATCAGAAGGAAGGGAGTTAACGGTACCTGCTTTCTGTCCAGTAGGCTGCTCTTTTGTAACTTGAATATCATTTTAACTTTATTCAAGATATTAGAAGCTTTAGTTTATCAGACTATTCGAATATCTTCCGATTCTCGAATTAATATACAAATTAGTCAGTAATTTTTATATTCATTCGAGAACGTCCAGATAATAAGTTAAAATAGTATTCCAAACAGTTAAAAATTCAGATATAAGTAATCTTGTAGTACATTACAAGTAAATGCTACACGTGCTAAGGAATTAATTTAAATTTTAAATGAAAACTTGAACATCTTCAATAAAATATTGCAATTTATTTATTTATTCTTCAATAGACGCCAAAATGAAATTCAGTTTGAGTGGTGAAAAACGTTTTCATCTGCAGAAGTATAAAAATTCAAAGGTTCTGCACAATTCACAGTATTTTGATTGTTTTATTAAAAAACATGTTGAAAACTGTAGTTTAATTCATTTGTTATTCACCGATTAATATTTTAAAATAGCATATCGAATTCAAATGGAGTCCAGTAAATACAGTATCTGACCCATTTTGATTGGTTACTAAGGAGAATGGGGGATCCATACATTCAGGCCACCGAATGATTCCATTGAACAACCCCAAGGAAGTTTTCTTCTGTTCGTCTTTGTATTTTGCGTGGTTAATTTGCCTGTTGTTGGGCAAAATATTCGAGTTCCCTGGACAAAAAAGGCTCTCGACCCCGACTAACGCGGTCTACGGTGTGTGGAAATAGCCCATAAAAGTTCCGCTCATCCCTGCAAGGAGTATCTTTCAATTTTCACTCATTTTCATTCAACTTGAGAGAGCCACAGTGCAATTAACTCACTAATCGCGAGGAACATATGAAACAATAATATACATGGTCATCGGAGGCATTTAAATCAAAGCTGTCATTATCTTATTGCTTGGAACTACCTATGTTCAAATTACATGCTTGAAACGCCGTTTTAATGGAAAGCCAGACTACAACGCATGTTTCTATTGATTAGGCCGTATCAGTTATACATTATATACGGAACTATCGTATGATTCTTGTAGTCAACCATGAAACTGTATATTTTAAATGAATTTTCTGAGATTAAGCACACTGGAAGTGTTTATAGCTCAGTCACCATGACAATTTACACGTGCTCAAAAGATAAAGAACAAACAAAAAGTAAATGCATTTTAAATAAAAATAAATCATTTGTGAAATAAAATTATCTCTGCCTGATGCCTTAAAAGGTTACGCACAAACTGTTACAAATAGGCAATTCGGATAACCGAATAAAAATGAAATATTTTAGGAACTTCTGTATTTCGCGTTTATCGCTATCGATTACAAGATAACCATCATCGTGCAAATGTCACAACGACACAGTTTTTATGATACTTTGAGAAGAGCAGCAATTATAACTAGTGCAGTGTTAACAAAGGCCAAAAGGTGCCAGGCCTTTGCTGCTTCAGCCAAAAAAAAAAAAAAAAAAAAAAAAAAAACAACTATATAGCTTATATCCCTCTTATCGATCCAGTTGTCCTTTAAACTTCACCAGACAAACTCCAACCACTCAGGAAAACTGTTTGTTCCATTGGTCGACAAAGCACACTGATTAAACATAAATTTCCTGACATTCTGTTAGTATTCTTCATTAGTTATATTTATGCCTCCTGGTTTGCGTCCCATTTCAATATGAAAATTCCATGTTGTTTCCCGCTCTCGGTGCTATATACACCTCGATGAAATACTTTCCCCCCTCAATCTCTACGGATCTGCCTTCTTTCCAACTCATACCTTTGTAATCTCTCCTTATATAGTCTTCCGTTTGTTATTGTGACCAGACAAATCAAACTGTTTCAAGAAGCTGTCTTTTTTTTTTTTATTGTGGCTTCCAAACTTCAATACAATATTCCAATTGCGGTTTCACCACTGACTTGCTGGCAAATCATTGATAACAGACAGCTCCTTCCTGGCCTTATACCTACGCTGTATGTTATCCTTCATGTTCGATTCTGTCAAAACACCAAGCTCTCTTTTTTTCTTCCTCATTTGCACCCTTTAGGCGTACTCCACCTGGTGTATAAGTTATTCTCTGGTTATAATTTCCAAAATTTAGAATCTTACATATGGCAGCATTAAAATGAAACTGCAATATCTTCGACCATCCATGAATCCTGTCCAAATGCTTGTGAGGAATCTCAGATTATTTATTGTTCAAATAGAGTCAATTATTTATTTATTCTATTTTAAGTATGCAACTTCACCCCGGTACAGCAGTATATGCTAGTGGGGTAACTAAAATAAGTACAAATATTAATAACAATTCCATAGCAGAGTGAACTGTATACAGAAAAAATACAGTACAATATAAATGCAAAAATAATATATAATGTAATATACACGGCAAAAATACACGGCATAACTTCAGGAATGAGTTCCTCATATGTAGACAATAAAAATATTTTATATCAACATAGTTCCGGAAATGCTTGGTTTCCGAGTTTTGAAGGTCTGTCTATGAGACTTAACTGTTCACATCACCTTATAGTAATTGTTCAAAATGTCCACCTTCTGCCTCAATACAGGCCTCACATCGACGTTTCATGGACTCGCAAAGACGATGCCAAATTCCTGGCATGTTTCGTATTGTCTCACAACCTGCCACAATTCGATTGCGGAGAGTTTCCACATCAGCTACCGGAGTCGAATACACCAATGACTTTAAATGGCCCCACAAGAAGAAGTCTAGTGGGTTTAAATCAGTTGAGCGTGGAGGCCAGGAAGTTGATCCATCCCTCTACTTCAGGAGTCGTAGATTTTGGTCGTCATCTGTCGGCAGCACGAGGTGTAAAGGTCCCATGTTCACAAAAGGGGGGGGGGAGTTGGATACCTTCAAACGTTTTCCTGTCTGGACATCTTCGTTCTGGGAACATTTCGTGGTACAAACGACGAGCCTCCGGAGCATTGCCGTCCTCCAAACCGTACATAAAGTGCATATCCGCTTGCTCCTGATTTGAGTACATGGTCGGAATGGAAAACCACCAGATTCTGTCAGTACCTTGTGATGAAGGAAATCACCTGCAGGAGATAAGACATTCTGGTTAATAACTCGGGAACCAAGCATTTCCGGAACTATGTTGATATAAAATATTTTTATTGTCTACATATGAGGAACTCATTCCTGAAGTTATGCCGTGTATTTTTGAGACACCCTGTATATAATAAATACAAACAAGACGATTATTGGGGCTGTGCACGAAGCTGCCCAGAAGTTCTCCATCAGTTGGAGCCTGTCAGCCAGTGTCTGTTGAAATATGGCAGTTCTGTAGGGCTTGTTGGCACAGAGTTGCTCAGCCGGGTCACTAGATTTACCATATTGGACAGGAACATCCGTTGTACGCTTCTGAGCTGGTTATAGTTGGTGGGCAGCAGCATCGCCTCAATTCAGCGTGCTATCCTTTGACTACGAGGAAGAGAAATAATTTCCGTAAGGTTTGGTGCATTTACACCGATGAGTCAAAACATTATGACCACCTACCTAATATGATGTTGGTCCTTCACATGCAGCCAAAATAGCTCGTACCCGGCGAGGCATGGACGTTACAAGATTTCTAAATGTGTCTTGTGATATCTGGTAACAACACGTAACCAGCAGATACTTTTAACTCTCGTAAGATCCGTGGTTGAGACGCCGCAGATCGGAGTTTGTGTTGTTCAAACACAAACCACATATGCTCGATGGGTTTAATATCTGGGGAATTTGGGGACCAGGCCAATACCTGGAAGTCCTCATGTTCCGCAAACCAGTCTCGAACAATCCGGGCGGTGTGGCATGGCGCATTATCCTGCTGAAAGACGGCACCGCCAGGCGGAAGTCCGTTGCCACGAAAGGGTGTACCTGGTCAGCAATGATGTTTACGTTGACATGTATGGTATCTTATGTAGGACGGCACCTGAACGTCAGTTCAACTCCACCTTTTACAAAGAAATTGATTACAAAGAAACTCCAGGTGTGTTCGACCGACACGGGCGAACACACCTGGAGTTTCTTTGACAGTAGCAGCAGCACTGACGAGTCTCGTCACGAGATCCATTTCCGTCTCCATAGGCGATTCATACACGATAGATTTGAGGGCCCCCCCCATAGAAAGAAATCATGGCTCCATAATTATCAGGTGAGCGTGGGGGCCAGACAACGGGTCCACCACGGCCAATCCATCGACGCCCAAAACACCTGTTCAAATGGTCATGAACACACCTTCCATAATGGGCAGGCGCCCCGTCATGTTGAAACCAAATGTTGCGTCTCACATTTGCTGGAACATCGTCAAGTAACATTGTTAGAACTTGTTCAAGAAAGATCCGATATTTAGCGGAGTTCATGAGGGATGGTAACAGGTACGGGCCGACTAAGCAGTGGCCGACCATACCTGCCCACACATTTATTGCGAAGCGATGTTGTGCCGCATGGGGCGCACACCGTGCGGGTTGTCGTGAGCCCACACATGGGCATTGTGCTGATTGAATAAGCCTTCTCGAGTGAAATAAGCCTCATCCGTGAACAAAACATAGGCTGGAAAATTCAAGTCTTGAACACTTTCTGGGAGAAACCACTGCGCAAAAAGCCACACGTGCAGGATGGTCTTGGGGGAGCAGTAACTGAACCCTTTGGAGATGAAACGGGTGTAAGGAATCATCGTGCCAGACACGCTGTACTGCAACGAGACACTCCTAAGGCAGAGGCAATGGCACGTGTGCTGGTGGTAGGATTATTCTGGACGGCATTCAACACACTTTCTTCCATGGATCCATGAGGTAGTCTGCATACGAAATAAAGTTTTTGTGCAAACATGAAAGGGTCAATGGCTGTTGCAGAAGGAATGCAGACTGAACACCCCCCTTGAGGTACGCCTTTGTTTATGGTATACTTGAAGCTGTTATTATTCCTCACAAGGATTTGTCTTCCAGTGAGTAGCTGTCTAAAATATCTCGAGTATGGGGCCAGTAATTCTGCAGTAGTTCTCGGGGGTTATAAGTAGGGAATTGATGGAGAGTCTGTCATTGCTTTGATATTGAGGAAAAACTATACCCATTTGTCCTCTACTGTTGAGGGAATGTGGGATCCCACAGAAAGTTTCGAGGAGGCTTGTGGTTGTTGACCTTGGTTCACAAACAACATAAAACCTTTTTTCTCAGCCAAGAACGTGCGTTCAGGATCTTTCAGTAGTCGCCAACCATTGATAATTCTATCAAATACAAAAAAAGCAAGAGCTCAATTCATATGCGCTAAGAGACAAGCTCATCGACAAACGCTTATGGGAACGCTTGTCAGCTCAAAGAGAATTGTTACCAATTCAAGTGTCGACTGTTCTCTGGACCGGAATACGCTTCAAGATTGGGCGGATCACACCTCTTATGGTTGGCCTCCGAATCTCCCTCCTGTGACGGTGAATTTATCTCCAGTAAATAATAGAAATCCGCTTTGTTCTATCAGCCTTACCAAACAGAATCTTGTCTGCGCATAAACAACCTACCAAGCAAATGTACTGCCAGACCGGATGGATTTCGTTTATTCATGCTAAAAATTTACAGCCCATTCATAATAGATCCCCTCCTACATACCTTCAATAGGATTCTCGCGTCTGCAACTATATCCTCAACCTGGAAGAAGTAGATCGCAAAGCCCATACTAAAGAACAACGGGAAAAAATCCAATAAGGAATGCAGACCAATCTCCATAACACGCAGTATGCTAAAAATTTTGAGAAAGCTGTCTCCAGACACATAAATGAGCACTGCTTTGGCCACAGATCCGGCTATCCGCACTCCGCCATAAAAAAACAGATCAACGACCACAAACCTCCTCGAAACGTTTTGTAGGATCCAACATTCCCTCAACAGTAGAGGACAAATGGATATAGTTTTCCTCGATATCAATTAAAAATAAATTAAATAAATAAATACATTAACACAAGAATCATGTACCGAAGTAGGAGGAGAAGGTCATGTTGTTCTTGGCCAGAAATCATTGTACGGAGAGGGTGGTGTGATCGAGTGCATTTGCTCAGTTATTTCTTTGCTTTTCGGATTCATTTTTAAGAAGTAATTTTGTATACTTATGCAATTCATAAAAAAGATTTATCCATCTTCTATCTAATACCAATTCCTTTGACTGTTTTGTATCTGGGAGTTCATTTAAAAAAAAAAACCAAACATTATAAATTGTTCCTTTTCCGAAACGCCTTATATCTAGTGAACTCCTCTTAGATATTCAAATCGCGAGCCTTTGTTGTCGGTTTTGTTCAACCTTAAGGTTCCTGGCACTAAAGCGGCTATTCTGAAGTACAAATTAAAGCTCCCTTGTTATTGATTTTATTTCCGTCATTAATATATACCCACATTCATTCTCAACTAAATAGTACTACGGTGTTAGTGTCTCTCCGGCGGGATTACATCTAATCCTTATTGATTAATTTCACCCAAATTACTCTTTGCAGTTAGTTAAAGATGCGGGAGACTCGAAGTGGAATTTGAAAGCACTCCTAAAAACTTCATAAAGAACTTCTATTGATTTTCTCTTGATTGACGACGTAAGTTCTGTGACTGAGCTCTATTTAAATCAAATATTTCTAGAAGTAAACAACATAAACGAAATTTACTTCAACTAACTTATATTTGTGTATACAAAATTGATATTACACCGTTATATGCATTTATCATAATTTATTAAGCTAAGTTTTTTTTAAATCATTATTAATAAATATTATAGCTATGCTGTGTAATATAACTTGGATTGGGATTGAGAAACATTGATGAATATTAAGAACTGTTCCTTTTTGAGGAACTAATGAATTCTTAAACCTTTATGGAAACCTGCTGTCTTATTTCAATAGTCACCGTATAAATAATTATAAATAGTGATATCATTAATATTGGAATGTTTATTATTTATTTATATGCTAATTTGGTTAAGTTGGTTATGATTTAGCAGTACAACCCCTGGCATTTCTTCTGTGAAGGGCATGTTGTATATATCACTTTTGTGTACAATAAAAATTATAATATCATCATCAGCTTCCGTCCTATATCCTATTAATTTCATCTACTCGTGTAGCTTTGAAGTTATAATGACGTTCACTTGTAGTCATTACTTGAAGTGACTAAATATTGCTGTTCAGATATTTTTTTCCATTTCTCTTCAAAATGTGATCTTTCTTGTCTTGAAGTGGAAATCTGCTTTATATTTCCGCGTGGTTCATACTCTTCTTGCCCACCTAAGCATTGTCATTTGATATGTCTTGCATGGTTTGTGGGAAGAAAATTTGGCAGTAATTCAGGGAAAGCAAAATGACCTCCCACTTTTCTGAGATAGGCAACCTCGTCCCCACTTTAAAAGTTCTGGGATTTGAGTTGGTTTGGGTTGTGTAGAATTTGCTCAGAAAAAACTACAGCCATTACGCGTCGGCACCTGCAAATTGCATGTATTCAATGGCCGAATTGCCCGATTTGTTGGATGAAAAACCCATGCAGCTCTCTCCGTTGAAGTCAACTAACTCAGTCTTCCTGTCTCAGGTTAATATATTTCGTAATTGTGGTGTGGAAATGGTGTCGTGTGAAAAGGTTTAGTACTACCCTGCCTGCAGGGTTTTTTCCTCATTATATAAACTGGGATGATGTTTTCTAAGGAAAGTATTTTACGAAAAATCTAATAGAGAAGTATTAATAAACTTATACATTTATTAAACTAATTTCAGCAACTGTACTAAAAGTCCCTCACTCCAAATCATTACACTCGAAGGAAAGCCTGTTTAATTCTATGCCAGACACGATTTAAATTGTATTTTATCTCAAATGAATGATACATGCACAAAACTTGATTTCCATAATTATTTTTAGCTAGGCAATTATTAATTATTGAATTTGACGTCTATTGAATTTCTATAGGAAAATATTACTTTGAGAATTTTGAGATTCGTTCATATTCATATCTTTTCGAAAAGCTATTAACGAAGTCAACGTATGACGAAATTTATTAAAATCATATTAAAATTTATATTATTACAAAGTTCTTCACCATAAGCTTTTATTTGTTTGTTTTTATTTTTTTTTGAGGTTATACTCAATGCATTTACCATGCGTATTAAAAATGAAACCGTTCATTTGAATAACTAGAATTAATTAGCACACCAGGATGTTATATCATTAACTTTTATATTCTGTCAAGAATTTGTGACTCATATAATATTCTTGTCACCGACCACACGGAGAGGAGAGAAGAAATCTAAGAAATTTTAAGGAGATGACTAAAGTCCGCCCTTATATAAAGGCGATTTGAAAAGGGTAAGGAAAACTACAAAATGTTAGTAAGACGGTATACCTCCTTTCAGACAAATTTATCCTAAATAAATTATATAACGGACACGAAGAGAATTTTTAGAAGTTAAAAACTCTGGGAAAACCAATACGATACGTCTGTTACTGGAAGAAAGCTGTCACAAACGAAATGAATTTAGAAATAACCTAGTGGAGTGGAAATGGAGGTTTCGCAACCTATATAGCAAAAATGTAGTAAATTTGTAGGAGGATAGATTCGGCTGCCGACACACCATCTCTTGAGGAAAAGCTACAAGGCACTCCAGCGGGCGAAGGAAGAACTTCGTGTTTCGATAACTCCTCAACCCAGAAATTTCTGAGATAAGCAGCTGTCACCCCTACACTACGGCAACCAGAAACATCTTTCTGACCAGCAAAGCAGTACAAATGAAATAAAAATGCGCGAATATGAATATAACTACCCACGGGCAGCACCTCTAGCGGGAATAGAGCATCTGATAATTTTATTTCAAACCTCAAATTTAAAATATTGCCTGTGACAACTAAATTATAAATAAACTAAATTTGAAATCCTCAATATTGGTTCTTCCTTTCAAAACTATAATATCGTTTCGGTTAATTTAAATTTAGTTGTTATAGACAATCTTTTATATTGAGGTTTGAATGACTTAGAACAATTATATTATGGTTAATAATTTTGGAAACTAGTTCAGCTTGATATTAAAATAAAAAAAAACTTAGAAACTGGAAGTTGCATTAATAAAAAATACACTCTGTAAATTTATAATGGTACCTTCCATCATGAGGGTTGCTCACCCACTGTAACTTATAATGCATTTCTCAAAAATAGTTTGGTCTTAAATTGATGTTTCTCGAAGGTTTCGCTATATTCATTTTTTTTTTTTTTTCATTTATTGAGTACAGGGGCTCCTAACCAAAAAAAATCTGGCAAATCCGCCATACATATAGAAATAGTATAGTACAGTATACAATTATTAACAATATACAAATTTCACATTCGCATTACAAATCAACTGTACTGTGCAATGGTCATCCCCTCAGCTACAGCACAACAATCTGGCAAGTAGGCAGGCCACAGAAGAAACCGATGAAGAGACACTGTCCACAGATGAGCACAAGCATCACGTCCTAGAGACTGATCGTCACAACTATCTGGACAAGTAGGCTGCAACAGAAACCGATGAAGAGACACTTTCACAGGGAGCACAAGCATCACATCCTAGAGATTGATCATCGCCGGTATTCTCCAAAAGACAAAGCGTTCAACGAACAGCCACCTATCAGCAGCCAGAGAGCTCAACAGAAGTTACTCATATTAACCAGTAAAACCAAGCTGGAAGAAGGTGTTATTGCAGAATTAAATCCAAAAAAAAAACAACTAAGGCTTCTTGCCAACTGCGTTGGCAGGAGCACAAGTGGACACCCACTCATTAAGGAAACAGAGTACCAACATCCTGTCCACCTCTGAAAAGAATTTTCTTTGTTCCTATATAAAAAATAACATACTGTTCCATGTAAAGAAGAGGGTACAGTCCACCAATTTATCCATTATTCAACCTTAACTGTTCCAATTGCAAAAGTATATTCCTTCTCACGAAAACTGAATTTGCAAAATTTTCCCTTGTTTTAATAAGTAATGGCTCAATCCCATCCACCAGACGAGTTACATTATCAACATTATTCAGTAAATACAAACGCAAATCAGCATATTCCAAACAATTAAACACATGTTCCCATGTTTCCAGATCACCACACGCACGTACAGTTGCATCTTGCTACGATTCCAAGACTATTCAGTTTAGCAAAAAAAAAAAAAAAAATAGTAAGAATGTACAACGTAATTTGATACTAACCAGATTGGTTTAATATAATTCACACCATTAACATAAGGGAAAAAGTTGAATGTCATTCTACCTTTTTCCGAACAATTCCATCTGTTTTGCCATTTTGTGGAGTGCTTTCCCCTTTGTCGCCCATTCCACCCAAGTTATTCTTGAGATCATTGCAATAAATTTCTTAACTTTCTCTGATATATAATTAATATGCGGGATAAAGTTCAAGCCACTAGCAATACATATTCTCAAGTATTTAATCATTAACATCTGCTGTAAGGAAATACCAATCAACATTATGAGCGGAGGTCTACTAAGAGCCAATTTACCCTTCAACATCATGATTTTAGTTTTGGATGTAGAGATTGTCAACCTATGTAAATTACACTATTTGCATAATTCTCTCAATATGCATTCAGACCTCATTTTAAGCTCCTTTCTGGTGTTTCCGTGCACAAGTATTATCATGTCATCAGCATAAGTTATTGTGTGTGAGTGGTCAAATTCTCTCTTGAGCCAATCTTCCAAAACCAAGTTCCACATTAAAGGACCAAAGACATATCCCTGCAGGCAGCCTCGAGTCACACGGCGCGTAATTGATCCAAAATTCGGCTTAACTGTTACTGTGCAATCCCTAAAGTAATCCTTAATTATAGATAAAATATTAAAAGAACATTTAGCCATGCGCAACATCATTAGTACACTGTCCCAACTAATGGAATCAAAGGCCCTGCAAAGTCTACAAAAGTTCCCAAGGTATATTTATAATTCGATTCCCGAGCATTGCGAACTAAAGAGTGAAGCGCATCCTCAATACCTACACCAGGAGTGAAACCATATTGTTTGTTAGAAACGCCAATATTACTGCTTTGGTGGATAGCAATCCGCATGGCTAAAAGCTTCTCATAAACTTTACCAGGACCAGGAAGTAATGCAATAGGTCTACATGAAGCAGGTGAACTGGTTGGCTTGGTTGGAGATTTTAGGATAATCTTGAGCAATGCAACCTTCCAAGGAGACGGAACTACACCATCTCTTAGACAGAAAAGTCCCGTGATCTGATCCAGAATTCTACCCCTGTCACGTTATTTTCTGCAGTAAAATGTTCAGATGTTCTCAATTATGCCTGTGTCTTACAGGACGACTTTAAGGAAGACAAATCATCGAAGTTATATGGAAAAAAAAAGTAAAATATGGTAAATACGTTTTCTAAGGTGACGTCATAATGTATTAGTATTGGTAGCTGCAAAAGATTCAAGCAAACTTTACAGTCTCTTTTTCAACTTTCTTTCTTCTCTTTCGCTTAATTTTGTTATTTTAATCCCTTCCTGTTCCCCTCTTGCATCCACCTCAAAAATAATTCATGTTGAAGTGGCGAAATTGAACGAAAAGAGAGCTTACAAAACTTTTAAATGGATGTTTGCTTTAATAAGCGATAAGGGCCCTCCCCCCCAGAATTTCCATTCCAATTTTAAGGAAGAAATGCAATTTGAAATGTAGCAAATACGAAATGCTTGTTTATTGAAGAGTTTCACTTTAAATGCATTTCTAGTTATTGTGCTTTTATCGCGTCATCTTAAATCGTTCTTCAAAAGATGTGTGTATGTTCGATTGGCTCCCTCGTTAATTTATATTCCTTAGAGCAAATTTTAACTTGTCTATATAAGATGATTAATGGCTTCCTACTTTTGACATTTCTTTTGACTGTTAAGTCCTTTGAGTAATGATGGAGTAAGTACCTTGGTAGATAATGGAGTGAGTGAATGCGATTCTCTTTGAATCGTTTCTTGTGTTCTGCGTGATTGTTATTACATAGCTACTTACGATGTGGAGTTACAGTCAAAGGAGTATGTTGATTTTTCTTGGCTATGGTTGTGCCATTACGATTTTAATATGTTCTTACGGTATTTTCTTCAAGAAACTGAATAGATTACACTATACGCAGCGTTGATTGAACTAACTGTTATATTTCTGTATATCTAGAAAGAAAAACTGAGTACTGAGTTTTAGTGTGTTAATCCTAAAATTCTTCTGCAGAAGTGATTAAGTTACATCCATTATGGCATATTATTTAAAATTAGTGAAAATTTGCATCTCTTTCCTATAAGTTTCTTCATAGATTTATACCAATAAATAACGTATACCCTTAGTTCATAGCTGATGCGCCAATAAAACCAAAAAAAAAACCAAAAACCAAACCCTTAGTTCATGCAAGATGATGTACACTGCTCTACAGAGTTGTTTATAAAAATGAAATTGGTCTCTACCACGTAATGATAAATGTATGGCAAGTATTGAAAACATGTATTTTGTGTTCTAGCATGTGCTGGAATAACCATCTACAAGCTTTTAATATGTGGAGAGTGGAATCGCGCTCCACTTTCCCCCGTAAGGCTGTGGCCAGTTCTCAGCTTGAACTAGTAACTCTTATTCCGTCTCTGAGTTGTTCCAAAACATTATTTCTTCTGATTGGGTTTTTCCATCCCTTGCAGGTTACTGTTATCAAGTGTATGAAGTGGTTATTATGTCTGGCTATTATTGTTATTGGTCGAGGAACTCTGACTTTGACTTTCTTACAGGTGTTCAGGGTTGCGACCTTTTGGTTCCTTGTAGGTGTTCTCTGGGAGGTCTGTTGCTGTTGGGTTCTTGTGTAGGCACTTTGGCACTATGCCGGTGGTTGATATGATGATGGGATGGTCATTATTTGTTCCATATGCCACATCTCTTTTACCTCCTGGCTTAGGTCTGTGCATTTCCTGATCTTTTCTCTCGTAAGTTTTCTGGAGGCTGATGGTGTTGGGTACCACTATATCGATCAGATATGTAGCCTTTTCCTTCTCGTGGACGACGGTTTTGTCCGGTCTGTTGTGCGCGATCGACTTGTCCGTCTGTTATTGTAGCGAGGTTCTAGTATAGTTTGGGGATTGGATTTCTAGTACGTCCTGGGATTCATACTTGTAATACAGTACACTTTTTTGGTCAGCTGGTATTTTTGCGCTAGCTTCTGATGTATTATCCTGGCGACCTGGTGGAGTCTATGAGGATACTTTGTCTGGGTGATCACCTTGCATCCTGCAGTGATGTATTGGATTATTTCTGAGGCCAGGTGGCATCGTCGACATGGGAAATCTGATACTTCGGGCTCCTTTGTGGGGTATTTTCTATAGTTCCTAGTGTTGATTACCTGTTCTTGGATGGCGAGCATAATTCCTTCACTCTCGGCGAAGAGCGTCCAGCTCGTGAGCCATGCGTTGGAAGCCATTTTATGTATGTGCTCTTGATGGAGGTAAGTGTAGTGTCTGCCATGGAGTGCTTTCTTTGCTTATCTTTCTCTCTTCGTTTCTTTTCGTCTGGGCGGGAGGAATCTCCGCGGTTAGGTTGAGGGAGTTGTGCTGTTTGTCTATCTTCCTTTTATTATTATATTGTTATTGTTGTTATATTATAATATAATAATAACAATAATATACTAATACAGCAATATTATTATTGTTATTATTATTATTATCATCATCAATAATTTCTGTTTATTAGAACAAAGGTTTTCTTTCACGGGTTTTGCACTGCTGATGGGCTAGAAGGGTGCATAAAAAGGCAAAATAACAATTATTTACAACATTTACAAGAAGCTGTTATCTACAGCATTTAAAAATATAAAAAATATACTGGTTCAATTTAATCAGATTCAGGTGTGTGGACTCTGCTCTCGCTCTTCACTCTGTATGAAAAAAACTTGGGTTCGGATCCCTTCTCGACTGGAAGGACTTTTATTGGCCATGTTTTTAAAATGTGGCCGAGTTGTATGATTTGATTTGCTGGAACCAGTTTTTTCTTCCATCAAATAGGCAAATTAATCGAAGAGTACTTGCTGTTGCAGGTACAACTGTTTCTTTGTTGCTTGACATAGATTTGAGGTGTGGGCGTGGGGGCACATCAGGCGAGTTTTGGACTTCATTTTCCTCAAAAAAAAAAAAAAAAAAGATTTTTGTCCTCTCAGTCCTGTAGAGAGAAAAATAAGTACTTCTTGGAGCCCATGATTCAAGATTGGTAAAAGAAATTATTTTGAGATCCTTCACCCTGGTCATGCGTTATGTTTAACGCTGCTTTAATTTGGTCATGCATCCGGAACATTTTATCTGAAAATCTAAATGTCGGGTATTGCATAATTAGATGACTCAGCAGACCATAAGTGAACCCCTCGCAATCTCTTTTACGCCAATTTCCTATATGCGATCTTCATTGGAAGCAATAGGGACGAAAACAGAGGAAACTAATATTATTACGCTAGCAATCTACTAAGAGCTAGACTCGAAGTCTTTTTAGTCATTGTTTCTCCATCAACGAAATCATGAAACGGGTACACATGGCCACCTACGTTTTGACCTAGATAATGTGGTCTGCGTAGGATGTTCTCGGCCAACAGAATTGCCATTGTATATACTGTATTGCCCAGATTGACTACAATAAAATTTGTGTAGACAGAAACTAGGAAGAATATCTTTATGCAAGAAAATTATCACATCAACGGACATTTATCTTTGACTTTGCTCTTTTCTTATTAATTTTGATCAAAACTTCAAATTACTAGTGCGAGTATCGTCACCCGCACTAGTAATCCTTGCTTAAAGATTGTTTAAAAAAAAAAAAAAGGAAGTTCTTGAAATAGACATTGGTCACTTAGTTGCGATGCCATTGCAGTGATGTTGCCCCACAAGTAAACAGTACTGCCCATTTGAGAACTACAATTCCTATTTCTGTTTGTAATGCGGAGCCATCATTTGTAGTTATCAGTCACCAATGATGGGTGTCCAGAAAATATAAATAGAATTATACTTCTCATAAAGTATTGCTTTTAGTTGTAGTGTAGTATTATGGTAACTTATTATTTTATCGTAACACGAGAGATGAATGCTTGCTTAGAGGATTTTATACCCATTTCAGCGAGTAGCGCCATTTTATTTGCGAATGGATTTTATTCCTGCATTAAAAGGAATTCCTTTATTCAAAATTTTAGTTAAAATAACCTGTCTGACAACTCATTTACAACTGATGAATGTTTGCCTCATTATCTACTGCATTAGAATTATCTTATGGCTGGCATTTAACTTTAAAGTTTATTATTTTAGATTTGTAAATTTATCTAATGGTAATCATCAACAGGTGTTTGTCGCGCTAAGCACCAAAAAGAAACATCCAACCACAACCCACATTGATTCTGATTTATTTTATGTGTCATTTTCATTAAACTGTCTTCTCAGGTGATCTGTAGGATGCGTCAGTAAGATCTTAAGTAGCACGACTGAGTTCAGGGCACAAGCCACAAGTTGCAAAACCCATAATAGTCATTGTACATTTGCCTCTTTCTTGTACATAACTGTGAGCAAGCATCATATCACATCAATCTCATATTATAGAGCCACTTCGACACGAGTTGCCTGGATACTCCACTACTCTAATTGGAGAAGTATATTGTTTTTGATTTAAAGTGTATGCTGCTACCCACTCTCTAGCTTCAAGTATTGAGATCAATGTGGTCGACTTCACCACCTCAAAACTCACACCGTCAGCTTAGCTCTGGGTTGACGAGTTTGCCCAGACCTGGGTTTTGACTCTGCTCGGAGTCTTATTGTTGGGTGGAAATGTAAATAAATTAATGAATAAATACTCTTTTAAACTAGAAAAACGAAGACTACTGTTGTAATGTAAGGTTTGTAAATAATAAGAAAAAATAATCAAAACATACAAATAAAGTAAAAATTAAGAATTATGCAATATAGAAAAGCATTATGAAGTCCAGAAAAAGCCAGTGACGAGATATATCCGCAATATGTGGGATTCGAGGTAGTGCAGTAAATAAAAAGTGGAGATGATTTAATCATATCTTCAGGGCAAAAGCCTCAAGCTGCGAAAGTTATAAAAAGTCATCGCACATGTGGGCCATAGCCGCTTAAAATATATCTAACGTGTACAATACTTTTGTAGCTTGAAGCTTTTGTCCTGAACGTAGTTATGTTTACTTGACTTACTGCATCACATCTCATCTTACACATTGTAGATTTTCTGGTCACTGAGTTGTTCTAGTGTTCATAATGCCTACCTTCCCACCGATGAGACACCAAGCTGAGTCAAAACCCGAGTATGGACAGACATTCAACCGGGAGCTAAACTGAGGTTTTGAATTCGACCATATTAATTCAAAAGAGCCAAAACCAAGTCTCGGTTGGCTTGTCGGAGCTAAATTGAGGCTATGAGTTGTGAGTTCGACCACATTAACTTCAAAATAGTCGAAACCTGTATGCGGGTCCATACAATATAAATAAAAAGCAATATACTTCTTCATTTGAGTAGTGCAATGCGGAAGAGCTCTTGTGATGTGTGCCTCCACAATATGAGAACAATGCAGTAAGTAGCAAACCCAACTTTCTTACAGCCGCGTACAGAAAGTGGCTTCCCAATATAAAGTAATTCAAGAAATAATGATAGGAATATTGACGAGCATAGTTCTTCCCCAGGACAAAGCTCCGTTAGAGAAGTCTCTTAAGTTATAGCTCCTTAACTGGAATGCGATTTCGAGCAATTGAATCAGTTACCATATAGACTTATACGGGTTCCCAGCGATTTCAGCATCATTTCTTTCTTCAACATTTAAAGAGACACTTATGTGGTTGATAATCTTTCTTAAGTGGAAAAGACCTGAGTTCGAGTCCCATCGATGACGTGAGGAATTTTTATGAGCCTTTTCGTGGCTGAGTTAGTCAGTCTCAGGCGAGGGTAGCATGGTTCTTTCTCCCGGAAACTTGGGGTTTTCGTTCAAAAAACAGAAAATCGACCACAGAACACACGCAGTTTACAGACAGCATACACGGAGCAATATGGCCTTAGTCGCTAATGCTCCTAAAACCCAACAACAACAACTTTTTTAAGTGATCCTGATATGAAGTATGTGATGTGATGTTGATGTGCTTGAATGATAAGCTTGAAGTTCAGTTTCCAGACTTTTCCTTGTTAGGGTTATCATTCTAAAATTGAAGTCTTAGAGAAAGAAAGAGAGAGAGCGGTTCACACTCGATATCTGTTTTCTCACGTGTTAGATGTCAGGAGGTTTACAGAGATGATGTGTTGTATTTCGTAATCCTGATACTGAAAAAAATTATAAATTGATTCAATCATTCAAGAAAACGTTTTATTGAATGTAATATTTGTGGAGCCGAAAGAGATAATAAGCGGCAACATGTTTTTTTTTTTTTAATTATGATATATTATTTTAGTATGCCGACTATAACATATTAATGAAAAATCTTCTCTCGTAACTAATCATAGAAGCCAACATCGCGTGTTTGTAGGATTAAAATGTAATATGATGTAATTAATTACTCTTTGGTTTCCTGATAAAGACATAAACATTGGGTAGTAAGAAGACATAAACAAGTACACACAACAGAGAGAGAGAGAGAGAGAGAGAGAGAGAGAGAGAGAGAGAGAGAGAGAGAGAGAGAGAGACTATTAGAACAAATTGCAAGACTGAATAATAGACAATGCACAAGCGAAAGGGGCAGAAACCTAATTTTATCTTCCCCCGTTAAGCATGAATGAGTCTCTTAGTCAGCCGTTACGTCCTTTATCGTGTTGTCATAGCGACCTTTGATCTTCAGCTTGCAACAGAAAATGAACTTATGTAGTAGTGAATGCAGCTTTTGGAAAAATCCTCTTTCACATTCGTCATGGCCTGCATGAATGCAACGGAATCAATCTCTTAACAGTTGCGTCTGTTCAAACAAAATGTTAATTAGATGAGTAATTTCCCAAAACATGAAACATTTCTTGGTATGGAGTTATCATCGCTGTTTAATGGAAACGCAATTTTTTGACATTCCATAGGTTAATCTGACATTACGAAACGCTAGTTTATCCTCTGTGAACTTCTGTGGATGATGCTTGCAATTATGTAAGACAGTATCCTTCATTTGTTGAATCTATCAAGTATACAGTTTTAAAATCGCACGACGCACCAAGATATTATTGATAGTTTTATTCTACGAAAATTTATGCTGAGCTGTTGCTTTATCAGCCATAAAAACATAATAGCTAGTAGGTCACTCCCCTTTAGCATAGCTTGGACTCAACGAGATGCCGAACGTGCCACAGGGATGCTGGTCCGTGTTAACTTAATTTCTTCCTTCAGTTGCTGCAAATTAGATGGCTGCAGATCTCCGAAGAGCTCGTTCTACTTCATCCCACAGCTGCTCAATTGTATTGAGATCTTGTGACTGGGAAGGCCATTGAAGTAAGCTGTCACTTAATATTCCTGAAACCAGTTTTGTTCCTTTCTGGCATTGTGACATCACGCATTATCCTGTTGGAACTTATTCGCAGATGGATACATTGCTGCTATAAAGGGATGAGGCTGGTCGCAAGTAGCTTCCAAATAACCTGAAGCATCCAAATGTTGTTCCAGGAAGGAAGCCCAGTTTACACGCACCACAGAAACACTTCCCACACAACTAGTCTGCACTGTCAACACTTGGAAGGATCGATCCACGAACTTATGCTGTTTTCGCCATATCATGATCCCTCTATCAACGTGAATCATCATTCTAGTCCTTCAATCAGTCTAGTCAAATGAATTCCGGTTCCAGCAGGACTTCATTAGACCAGGTAACATTTTCCCAGTCCTCCACTGTACAATGATGGTTGGCGATCCTGAACCTGCTGCAGTCGTACCTGCTTCGTTCTTGCTCACAGGAATAGGGCCCGTTTCGGTCGTCGGCTGTGATACAACGAGTTGTGCTTTTTGCATTGCTTCTTTAGTTGCCTTTTGTTGTTCTGGGTTGTTATTTGACTGCTTTCAGCTTTTCTTTTACCGTGCACCAGTGTTTTCAACCTGCTTGGCCTTTCACATCAACGAACTGTTTCCGACGACATGCTGGATGTTATTGGACCAACCTTGATACACCCGAGATACAATCGTACATAAAAATCCACTTTAGTTTCAACTGTACTCGTGCCTGCGCGTCTGGCGCCTGCTACGATGGCACGTTCAAAGTCACTTAAATCTTTTTTTCGTGTTGTCTATTCTCGCATTGAATTGCACGTGTACAGTATTCCTACATATCTGACCACCTGCTTTATATCGTATGGTATAAACACGTGGTGCTGTTTCCTGAGCGAGCGCTCCATTTCATGAAAAAGGAAGGTGTACCCAATAAAGTTAAAGGGGCCATTTATTGTATTTAATCTGTTATATGCTTGAATATTGAGGCCGCCATAGCCGAGTGGTCAGGTGTGAGGGTACATAAATACACGTCATTTGAGTGACGGGGTTCAAGACCGTGACTACTAAATACGGCTCTGTTTATCGTATTCTCTGTATCTTGTGAACTCCACTGACCGTGTGGTCGTCCCTGAGTATAAACAGTAAATTTATTTTTTTATATAATTGCATAATTAAGTAAGAATTCCAATTCTTGTATACTTGATTCATTGCATTACGAAGAAATGTATGAAATTTTACCGAGGTCTTTTATAATGCTTATCGAAGGAGCGATACATTTCTTGAAATGGGTCATCATCAGCCATTTTCAATCCATTGCAGAATGAAGGCCTCTCCAGCAACTTTACAGTTCCTTCTGTTTTGTGCAATGGGCATTCATTTATTACTCATGAACTCGTGAATTTCATCTGTCCATCTCCATTTTTGTTCTCCAGGTTTTCTTTTAGCTCCTCTTATATACCATTCTGTTATTTTCTTAGTCCATCTGTCATCGTGTCTTCGAGCTATGCGCCCTGCCCAAGTCCATTTCAGTTCTTTAGTTTTGATAAGAATGTCCTTTATTTGTGTTTACTGCCTAATCCATGTGTTTCTCTTCTTATCTAACTGTCTGATTCCTAATATAATTCGTTCCTTTCTTTGCTGTATAGTTTTATGAAAGGGGTATATGTACCAAAGTGACCAATCAGTGTACAACATAAGCACCATGGTAAGGGATCGACGTAATCCCTTGGTCATGTGTAATTCCATTAATATAGCGGTCTAGAAGAAGAATGGATATAGACTGTAGCTGATATATTCAACTAATCTCCGTGGTGTTATGCTTAGATATCATTGAAAAAGGAGTGAGATTTGAAATTTGTAAAGGGTAAGTAGTAATTTAGTAGAAAGCTAACTCCAAGACGAAAAAGAAAATCAGTTTTTTATGCACAGAAAGTAATATTTTTGATTTAAAATGAAAATGTAAGACGCTTTAATTGAGCAGTATCAGGTAGAAAACCGAAATGTGAAGTGTTTTTATTTACTTTTAGGACTAGTGAAATAGTTATTTTTAAAATACTACATAGTACGATATGTGTGCAGTTTCCGTTATTATACTGCAATTTGTTTCTATGATAGGAAAGTTTTCGTTTGAAATTCCATTTGGGAGAATTTCATTTTCGGGATGAAAATTTTTGATCTCGTAGGAACTTACTTTTCAACAATATACAAGAGGCTAAAGCTATGGTAACAAGCTCAGATTACTTTTTAGTATATGTGTTAAGGGTGGTAAAGAGTTCAGGGATATTTAGTTTGAACTGTGTTTACAGCAATGTTAGGAGCGTTGATAACAAAATGAGAGAGGTAAGGAAAAAACGTCGATATAATAGGGCCACCTTGGTGTTATTCAAAAAAGGGAACCATGAGTTTCGAAATGGCATGTATAAAGCATTTAGGAAGGATAGACTGGGTCGAAGGACTGGTCATGCTGCCTGTCTAAACTAGCCCTTTCATGATAAGAGCTTTCCCAGATTCGAAACTAACGCATGCCAGCGTTCAGTTTGTGGTGTGAAGCATCAGAAAGCAAAGGAAGAATGCGAGCGAAGGTATAGACCAGAAAACTGAAGAGTGTGATGAAAGTCTCTGGATGCAAATGGAATCGGCGTGCGAGTGCATTTTATCGGAGATTTCCATCTGCTTTTATTGATTGGGATATTTGGGAGGCAAATACGCCGTGGGTAAATAGCAGTTCTACATGTTTAAATCAATATTAAACATTTTTTTAACTAAGTGAACATTTGCTAAAAACTACAGCAAACAATTTGTTTGCGAGTAACTACTGTTACCTGTATACAAAGAAAAATAAAATGAAAATAGTAAAAGAACAAGTAAGAAATACAAATTATTAACAAGTGAAAGTTAAAAGAATTAAAATGAAATGGAGTGTCTGCACTCACCACGGGACTCGACCCATATAGAATTCCATGGATTAGTAAAATTCCGGTGATAAATTCCATAGTAGTACACCCCTTGCCCGTAGTCTCGTCCGGTTATATGATTTTTGATCCAGAAATTCCGGTTTTTGTAATCCAACAAAATAGGCAAACAGCCTATAAAAATGGGAATCGAATTAGCTTATCTCATTGCCTTTTTGATTTGGCGCATAAAGAAAAACATAAATTAATATTAAAAAGCGCCGTCCACGAAGATTCATTGGTTTACATCTCATCTCGGCAATATGGATATTATAATTATTAATAAATAACTTTAGTAATTCATATTTCTTTCGAAATGGTACGATTTACGTTAAATTCCTTCCTAGTGCTATTTTCACATTTAATTGAAAAAAACTATTACAGTTAGAATGTATTATAAAATTACAATCTATCCCATATAATTTTAAGCATTTTCTGGTATTGTCATTGAAAGCCCATCTTAGTATATAAGTACCATATACGGTTTATTAAAGAGTAAACATCAAGGACGAACTTCCACTAAATTTAAAAAGGATGAATAATGAAATTACCGGATGAATATGCAAATTAATCGGATTCCGTGATAATTTAAGAGGTCCGGAAGAGTATTAACAATGCCGAAGTCCTCCAGGGTTCTCCATGCGGTGTTAATGCAGCAGCATTAACTGGGCCACTTATCGAAGATGCACACGGCCAACAGTTAACGAATAAAAAATAATTTAATTTCTTTTGGCAAATCAATTCAATCTTCAACCACCGCCTAATATTAGCAGCTTTCATGTTAATAAAAATTGAAGTCCAGGTTCTTTAGAAACTTTCGAGATAAGTAGCACAAATATGAAGCCGGATGTTGAATGAAGCTAGTTAATCCACCCCCGATGTGTTCTTCAACTCAACGATGCTCGTTTTCGTAACTACCTTCTTGAGATAAAACGTCTTCAGCTGCTTACGTGCTTCAAGATTATTTTCAATTGGCTTACTTAGCTAGCACCAGTCTGAAAAAAAGCGATATTCTGCAACAGTAACTGGTGCTTATAAGCGTTCTTGTGTCCTCGGGAAGTCTATCACACAACGCGAAATACCGTACAAATCGCTACCTCCATGTTCTCTTATCTCTCGTGCTCATTGTATCAATGAGCACTTTTAAACTGCTTCTTCCACGAGTGCAGTAAAGTTAGACAACTAATTTCTAAAAACAAAGTTTTGTAAATTCTTGGGAATCCTTTACCTAAGTGCTTTTTTTTGTTGTTATCATTATTCCAAACTGCTTACTTAACTCCAGCTGGTTGCGCTCGAAGTAACGGTTGAAGTTCAAACTTTGTATTTTCATCTCAAATTCCTTTTGCTAATAAGAATAACGATGGACATGAATGCAGCGACTTTTGACGTACAGAACAAATGATGGCAAATCTTTTATTTTTTTCTTATCTTCTGTATTAGGTCATTATTCAAAACTTTATTAATAAAACTCCACCTCTTTTACTTCTAACTTTTCTTCCTTTACAGTAAAATTTCTCATTATTTCGATATGTGAAATTTTATTATAAAATACCTTTTTTTGGAATTTTTATTTTATTTTCTCTGCCATAAAAACTTATATTTTGGCACTATGTTTTTCAAAATTTATATTTTCCCCTGCACCTAATTTCTTTGTGTTTTTCTTTCTTGCTTGCATTTTTATTTAAATTCATTTCATAATAAGGTCTGTCATTAAATATGATTTAACCTGCACATTATTTAAATTTATTCAAATTGTACTTATGTCTAAAACACACCGCGTTATCTTGAAAAAAAAAAATTGAGGACAGCTTATTTGTCCCCTTAACTTTTAAAATTAATATTCAATTAATTTAGAGTACATTGGAGGTCGCCATGAATTACGTGGACAAGTTTGGGCATTGCTTATCCAGATCATTGATGCTCAAATTTCTGCTGTGCGGATAGCAAGTGCTGTCACACACAATATCTGAAAGACAAGTTGCATGTTCTCTGTGACAGTGTTGTTAGTTCGTCCCATGTCATTTTGGAGAGATCTCGGTTCGAATCTCATCTGAGACTGGAGTAGGCATTAAAGACCTCTTCAGTCAAGGCTGACCTCAGGCGGAGGAAGCAGGATTCAGTGTACTGTTTTTGGTTTTTCAGCTCTCATGGCTTATCTATCGTAATCCCCAAACAACCATCCAACCTGCAACTTGCGGGATCGCACTCCGTTTGTTAGTTTTTTGTGAGTTGGGCTCCTAATTAGATATGAAATGTGTTTTTAAATTGCATAATTAAAATTATAGGGATAGTTTTAAAGGAAAAAAGTAAAAAGGTTCATATAAGCATGTATCTAGAACTCCCTTTTCGACTTATGGCTCACTTTTGTGTCTGAAAGATGATGAGCGAAAACGCTTTTAATAGTTGTACACTGGAGAACATGAAAGAGTGTAATTAGCTCCCTTTAATATAGGTTTTTAAGTGCCCTTTCAACACGTTCAATAATAACAACCATGCATTGGCAGCTCAAGCTTGGCAACACAATATGCACCTGTGCGATATTGACTGCCATGGATATTCAAATATACTAGGCGTGTACCGTGCTGAATTATAGGCTTCCTGAATGTGAGGGGCGAGTTCTTTCTTACATCCGTACACCAATTGTCTCCATAAAACGAAATCTAGGTTTAGGTCAGGTAACCATAACGCAGGACCACCTTTTCCAATCCGTTTTTCCCTGTATATTGAAATCAGATGATTATGCGAACAGAATATATGGTTCAAGCACTAACATGTTTGAACAACATATTTTGACGGGTACTCAGAGTCGAATTTTCCACTCAGGAAAATTTGATAGAATTTTAAGATTTTTTTAAAACCGTTTTTTAAAACTCATATTATATTCATGTGTTTCGATAGAGGTCACTAGCTTTTTAAGAACACTTCAGTAACGGTTGTCTGGTTTCATCCACTATATCAAATGCTTGCGTACGAGTGGGAGCTTTAGCATGTCCATTCCGTCGATCGAGAAGACACTCAATTTGCCTTCGTAGTTATCACATTCCTTACGATTAGTGTTCTTCCACACCTTGTGTAAAAAGGCATGAATTGATACCATCGAGACGGTGGAATTTTTATGTGCCTTTATTTATTTATTATTTTTATTTTCCAGACCGTTGAGTTCGTCGGTCTCGGCTAGAGTTGCATGGTTTTCATCTCCCAGAAACTCGAGTTGTTCATCTAGAAAACAATTAAACCAACCATAAAATACACGAAAATACAGATAAAAAAATATACTAACGCCTTGTGCCTTTGCTTCCTTGGCACAACGCACGAATGTGGTAGTTCGTTTCTTTACTACCTAACTCAATTCCAAACAGTTTTTTATCGCTGAATTAAGAAAACAAATGGTAGAACAATGTGCATAATTGTCACCCAGAATATTAGTTCAACTACCCAAGTGCATTATATTCGTGAATTGTGTGTGTTCTCTGGTCGATTTGCCTGTTTTGATGGACGAAAAACCGGAGCTAGGCTTTTAAATTTTTAGTTCAGAGAATGCAGGTATTAGAAAAAATATATGCAACTAAAACATCTTGACGAATATAAACATAACTGTGTATTGCATCAATTCATAAATATTCGTATAAGACAATTTGAGAAGTGCAAATGGAAGCTTTTGAAAATTGATGCTGAATTTAAAATCAACTAACGATGCATTTCACTACTTCATTATTATATAATTAGAACATTCTATTCTCACTTCTTGTGCGGTATTAACTGTCTCAATTTCCAGTCGTTTTATTTCTTTTAGTTCCCATTACCGGATGTGGAATATTATCTTTTAGTATTAAGATATCTCAAGGGGCATTTCCTAGATGTTCATTTCTCAAGATGAGCTCTCATTCTACTGTTTCTGAATTCTTCTACATCTTCTTCATCGGCTTTGCCTTGCCAACATCTTCCTTTGAGACAGTAAAGATCTGTGCATCCCAATTAAAGACCGGCGACGGTCTTTGCTCTTAGTCTAATTAGAATTTAGCTGGGAGTTCAGTTTATTTACATGAGTTCGTAAAGAACGTGCTTCGCAATTTTGACCCTTCTGTACACATTTAGCTTAACTACAGGAAATGTAACTACATACTAATTAAAGATTCTGTTTGCCAATTGGAGATATTTGTACTTCATATGTTGTTATTACATAAAAAAAGTTATCTCAGACCGAATGAATAGCGTGCAGAATTACAGAGCGATTTGAGTATTTCTTTTTCTTCTTCTATGGGTCTCTCTCTCTCTCTGGAACTAATCAACGTCATTGGGATGTTGTCATGGAGTTATCCTGAGAAATATCAGCCCTCCAACATGCACATTTCATGCTTTTACAAGAATAATTGGATTTGTGCCACTGTTTGATTCATACTGGCATTTGTTTACCATGCGGAGAATTTTATGCTGTCCTGGTTGCTAAGAGTGGCTTATTATTCTTGTTCAGGTTTTGCAGTCAATATGCCCACTGCATTTTACCCGTTATTCGTTGTCAGTAAATAACAATTCACCTGTCAGATGGTTGCCAACATAAATATCAGGATTTACGTAACGTTTCCATAAAATAAGTTGATAGCAAACCTAAGTTTGCTATAGTCAAGTTAAGTAGTCTTTTCACAATGTTATTGAGGTCAGCACCTCCAATAATGCAATCCCATTGAGGGCTTGGGCCGGTTTGTTTGTGCGTTTAGGATCTTTCTTGTATTAGTTCTAGAGACCTTCAATCACACATCCTATATATTTTTTTTTATTCTGGGTTCATGGTTTTCTATGCAAAGGCATTTCCAATTGACCATTCAGCCATTCATTAGTCGTGATCTACTATAGATTTTGAAAATGCGTGCCGATCTGATTATTACAGGGAATTAACCTTATATGCATTAGAATATTCATTTCAGCAACAACATTACGGAATTTGCTAATGGAAAGTGCGAAGTGATGTTTTAAAATTGAATTGAAGATTGTATTAAAATCAATAAACTGCAGAGAAGAATCTTTATAAACGATGGGGAAAATTGAGAAATTACAGAAACTCTTCTCAAAATGGTAATCGGATTTCTTGAAATACTCGGAAACGTGAAGATGGAATGGGGGAGGAAATCAATAAATGTTACCGTACCACATTATAAAAACTCTTCTGAGAACTAAGGATGTGATAGAGAGAACGTTTATAAAAACATAAAAAATATAATGGATGCTTTCAGATGTCAGAATTTCAAATAAAAAATCGATAAGTAGCAAAATAAATTTTTAATGAAACCTTGAGATCAGAGAGAGAGAGAGAGAGAGAGAGAGAGAGAGAGAGAGAGAGAGATGACGATGGGCAACGTGAAATTGGAAAAGTTTCCTACAAGTGGTATTTTTTTTATCTTAAAAGTTATCTGAATTCTGTGGGAATATCAGCACATAAAAATAAGTCTAAAAATGAAATGGAATGATGAGGAACCTGTTTCACCTCATCTTTTTCTCTCTTTGTTAATTCTTTCCGACAAGTTGATCTTCACATGCCATAGATAGTCAATCTTATCTTCAAAAATTGTAAATAAATAAAAAAGGAATTGCACCACCATCTTGAAAATAAAAGAACAAATTTGCGTAGTGTCTATATGTTACTTTTCATTATTGCGAAAATAGTGTACAGTGATGATCCAAATCATAATTAAGGCCCTTTTCTACACGAATGGACGCATCCCACAGCACGTAGGAGTGACGTCACCAACCGGCGCAGTATATAAAGAGACGGCATAGGTAGTACCTCTCATTTCGTCAGTACGAAGCCAGTGCAGTGAAGAAAGGGAATGACCTGACAGAATTTGAATGGAGAACCTTGCAAACTCTGCTGCCGCCATAGTAAAGGTGTGGCGGAAAGTAAAGGTCCGAAGAGGGGCACACAACTACTCAACGTGCCAGGACGGGGACTTGATATAAATGTATTTCGCTATTTTCACTCATCTGGTGAAAATAGCGAAATAACATTTATATAAAGAGAAACTACGATTGAGGTAAACATCGGTTGGTAAACACCAATTAAGGTAAACATCGGTTGGAACATGCTGTCCAGCACAATAAACAGCGCACAATCTCCCAATTAACGGCAGACTACAGCCAGGACTCACAGAGAAACATTTCCGGGCACACCATGCAGCGGACGCTCTTGCAGATAGGCATACGGAGTGAGCGACCTGTTCATGTGCCCATGTTAGTCGACCGTCATCGACACCTCCGCCTGTAGTGGGCATGAGAGCACCGTTCCTGGACTGGGTCGACTGGAAAAGAGTCGCCTGGTCTGATGCATCAAAGTTTTAGCTCCATCATGCTGATGGACGGGTTCGCATTCGGCGGCGAGAGAGAGAAAGATAATCTTTATTGCCCTTCACGGCCATAAGACCAGGGATTTACAGCCTCCCGATACTTCCGGGATAGTCGAACAATTATTTACAAAATGAAAAAAGGTAACTATACAAATGAAAGCATATTTCAATACAAAGGAGACAACTCCTCACAAGAGTTAGGTCTGATCGAGTTGGCTTAACATCGAGATAAGAGCACCAGCTTAATCAGACAGAAGCGGATGCAAGGTACAGATGCGGGTGAATAGATGCAACCAGGCTGCACGGTTGGAAGAGGACGGTGGTGCTGGTATCATGGTTTGGAGAATGTTTTCATGGACATCACTGAATTCCCTTATCCCCACCTCACCGCCAGATCCTACCTCGTCATTGTTTCGGACCACGTTTTGCTCTATATGGTGACTGTTTATTAAAATGGCACTGGACTCTCAACAAAAAAATTCCCCTCGTCATAAGACTCATATTGTGTAGGAATAGTTCGAGGATCATGTCCTAGCATTTCGTATGCTCCCCTGGATGCCAAATTTCTCCCGACATCAATCCCATTCCTCCTCTCCAGATGGTCCAGGATACCTGAGGACACCTTCCGCGCTTTCATGGAATCGATGTCTCGCCGAGTGCAAGTGGTTATCATGGCGAACGGCAGCCCAATACGCTGTTAAGTAAGTGGTCATGATGTTTTGGCTCATGATTGTAGAATACTGCAACAAGAATCAGAACTAATTTGATGAAACTGATTCTGTAAGATTCCCTCTCTAGAAACGGTTTGAAACTTCATTATTTTATTATTATAGAATAATTTAAAAAATAATAACTCTGAATATAAATATCACTTTTCTGGATCTCCTAAATATGAATATCTGTATGCATTTAATTCTGCACATATAGACATGCATTCATACTCGGATTACCAATGCTTTTCGTTTTTTTTCCTGTGCGGTAACTGAGCATTCTCACTTTGTATATTCTTTGCAATTCTTGAAAAAGCGCGAACATTACTGATAAAGATCTATCTAGCTGAGACAAAGAGAATAAATTAAATTGGAAAACTCACTTTAAGTTGTTTCAGTAGAATCTTTGTATTGCCATTAGTAAAGAGCAATGGAATGGAATAAGAATCCTTTCTAATGATGATAGCATAATCTGATAAAAGGCAGCTGTCATGTAAATTGTTCATGATTGCTATAAGACTGAAGTTATTAAGAGTAATCAATCTTATGACTCATAGCAATTCCGTTTATTAATGCAATCGATCAGTATTCGTTCTTTCATTGGGCTTTGGCATTCTGATAATCAGGGGTGTTGTGGAAAGTATGCAGACCACTTTATGATGCATATTCTTGCTTTAAAAAATTCGTATACCCGCTATATTTCTGAAAAAAAATCATCTGGTAGTCCAATAACATCCTCTGTAGTTTTTAAGGCTACAACACCACTGATAAGTCTCTTCATTTTACAAAATCAAAGGATAATTTAGGTAATAAAAACTGATGTGGTTGGTTAATTTCTTTTCTGCATTACATAACATATGTGTTATCATATGAGCCACATTTTTTTATATTTATATTATTAGATTTCATGAAACATTCTTCATCATGTAAGGAACTTCTGTTGCATTTCATTTTAAACTAGAAAATTCCCCGAAGTAATCTCTGCAAACTCAAGTACGTTTAATTCTCAGCTCTTCTTAACAGAGAGAATGGGATAAAATCTGTTTAACAGATTTTCAGTCAAGCAGTACGTCAGAAACATAGAGGGGAGGATAAATTTATATTTATGTTGTGAATCTTACTTACAAATGTAGATATATAGTTTCAGTTCGCATGTGAGTAAGACTCCTTTGAACCTGAGTCCCTAAAGATGATTTATCCTAAAAATTAGACTTCAACCATGTGGTTAAATTTGCTTTGCGTGGTTAGGGATTCATGTTGACGTTTCTTTGATGTGTTATCTGTCTATGTGATTATAACAATGGGTATCATGTTATTATCACTGTCCTTTCTCACTGGGTGGAAAAGGCCTGAATTCAAATCCTGTCAATAACGCGAAGATTTTGTTTTTCCGACAACATGGCTGAGTTAGACAATTCCAAGCGAGGATTTCATGGTATTTTCGACCAGCAAACCGACCGAAAAATTAGACGGTCAAACGGCAGGGTACAAAAGTGTACGCTCTTTGAGTGACCTTGATTCATTTTCTTAGATGTCATGAATGGAAGTTATTTACTTTGATTAACGAAACTGTAGAATTGTATTATTGTATAAGGAGTAGACTTACTAGTTGAATTTACACATTATTCCACGGTATAACTGATAACTAACTTAATTTTAGGGAAAAAAATTGCCAACTGTTCTTTGTTTAAGCATTTCAATATTTCTGCCAATCCTGTGGTTATACGTTGTTAAGTTGTTGTGGTAAGATTTTAGGAACATCGGTGACTAAGGCTATATTGCTCCATGTATATTACGTGTGTTCTGTGGTTGGTTTTCTGTTTTTGCTGGACTAAAGACCTTAGTTTCCGAGAGAAAAACTCATGCTACCGTCGCCCGAGACTGACTAACTCAGCCACGTTGTGAAAAAGCCCCATAAAAATTCCTCACGTCATCGACGGCATTCGAACTCAGGTCTTTTCCACTCGGTGCGATGAGGAAGGCGATTCTACCAACTGCTTTACCCACCAGGGCATGGTCATAAGCATGACTTGTTGATTTGGCAGGATTTGCTTTTTTTAATCAATGTGATTTATATCATCTGGCCTGATGGTGGACTCTTCCAATGTGCACTTTTATCCTTTAAGTTTCTTTTAGTTAACGAAGTTTGCATCATCAAGCAAATTGCAGTACAGTAAGGGAGAGAGAGAGAGAGAGAGAGAGAGATTAAAGGGTGAAAATGCTGATACTTATGAATTCATGCATATACAATATTAAACTTACGCTGATTGACCTAAAATGCTTGGCAACATAGTGAAAGTCATTTACATCACTGAGACCATTTAAAATAGGAATTTAGCTTTTAACAGTAGCTTAATCTTATCCAAGTGGTCATTAACGAACTCAAACTCTTCTAACATAATTCTGTTCGTCTTTGTCCTAATTTAAACACGGAAAGGTTAGCTGAGAAACTCAGTGTACGCACATTGGAAAATTTGCATAATTTCGCTAGTTTTGCATAACAACTTCGGTGAGTTGTCAGGTTCCCTAGTGCTCTTTTGTAACAAATGTGTTATCTGTGAAAGGAGACAAAGAATTAAAAGAAAGGGCTAAGACAGCAGCTTCCGTAAATGAACAACTAATGGAGGATGCTGTATACTGGCATTCCTGTGTATTGGTATCACAGCATAAATGCATAACAACGTTAAAACGTACACACGTATGTAAATTTCATGGGTTCATAGGCAACGTAAATTCAATTAGAAATATTCGTGTTTTCACGATAGGTATCACACACTAAATCAATAATATTTCATTGATAACGAATTCAGTATGATAATGTATACAAGTAACATAATACTATGTAACAAACTTTCAAAAAGGTTATCATTGTCTGCATTCGTTGGTGTTTCGCTTATGAGCTTGGCTTGGCTGACTCCGAATATGGCTTGCCAAGGAATGGAAAAAAAGTAAATATGCAATAATACTGTATCAGATTGAGTTACAATATTTTATTTAAATTTTGTACAGAATAGAGTGTTAAGCTTTGCTATAAGTAAGCAGCATACTAAAACATACCACGAGTTAACCAAAAAAAAAAAAAAAACTTCCTTAAAAGTGTACATTTGAACGTCCTTGTCCTTTGTGGACATTGTGATCATCTCGAACCAAGGACCAGTCGTTGCTTATCGCAGCTTCATTGCACTCTCCTTGGTACATTTTCTCTATTGACTGTATGTCCCCGTGGAATCTTTTCATTCCTTGTTCTCCAGTAACATCTAAAAAAATCCAGGTGAGAGTGCACGCAATGGAGTAGAGCGTGATTGACATCTGCATGCCGTTTTTCCGTAGTAATTTCCAATCACCTTGTCAACTAGTTCTTTCTAATTTTCCCTTTAATGTTACAAAGAAAGAAATCCACTACAAGGCGAAGCAACTTCCAGGAATTTCACTCGTCAGTGGTCTTCCAGTTCTTGTGAAGCCAACATCCGCTTTACTTTGTACCAATAAATATGCCACTTTTCACTTTTGCATCATAGAATTTTTGAAACATAGACTGCATATGCTTATAGGTATCACATTGAGGTCTAGTGCTTTAAAATTGTTTAACTAGTCCTAGCTTGGCATGGAGCAGTCGAAGCAAAACTTTGTTTCTTGGAAGCAGAGAGTTGTTTACTACATTTTGTGCACCATGCTGCAACTCAATTCTGGTAGACTCTTCATTCTCTTACCATGTAGTGTTGATATACTGCTCTGCTGTCCCAGAGACAGAGACCGCTTTTCAAACGCAGAGGGAACTGTAGCATCTTGAATTCCCCACATACGTCCCACTCTTACTTGATCATCTCTAACTCATGCTTTATTTCCCCTAGTCTGGTTTAATATGAACAGAGTATGCAACAGGAATAGATTGGTGTATGTTCCCTTGCGAAGCTATACAGCTTTCAAAGTTTTACTTGAAAAGTTTGAATGCTGTGTTTGGAAGGTATGCGTGTCTGTGAAAGAGGTTGTTGGTTGTGACCAATACTAATTTCTACATAATGACAATCAAATCAGAACAATAGCACATCGATTCTGAAATAATATAAAAACGTGCATACGCGGAACATCTTATTCTGTATATGGAAGTCTTGCAGCTTATTCAGGAGATTCCACTCTCTTAAACGAGTTATCCGTTACTCCGCGTTAGATTTCGTTAGACCCAAGTTCCTTACTAAATTATCCAGTTATTGCTGATTAGGGAAACGCAGCCCTTTACTTGAAAAGCTTCTGTGTAATCACCACTTATGTTAATCAGATTCATAATTTAATTCTGAAGATTCTGGACGGTAGAATGGGAATTGGCAGGTTATCATTGTGTGACACTGAAGCAATAGAGGATGATATTTTTGGATACACTGCAGATTTTCTAACTGGAAATTTCTTAAACTTTGGTATATCCACCATGGTAAAGCAGCACTTGTCGTGATGGCTTGTGGGCTCTCGTTGACTGCATAGCAAAAGGCATACACTTATGACTACCACGAAAAAGTTCCTCTACTGTTCCTGCAATAACCACCGAAGGAATGAGGTGCACAACTTATCTCGATTACTGATAGGTATAATATACACAAACATAGCAAAAGGAGTCTGGAGATACTTCATGCTTTCTTTTAGTAGCCAAAAGCAAACTGGAAAAAAAATTATTAACGAATACTAAAGGCATTTTTATATCACACGCACTTAAGTAATATATAAATGACATGCAAACAAAACTTTTAATTGCAGCTAGCCAAATTATTGAGCCGAAAGAAAAGCCAATGGCACCATTGGATTCTTCACATAAAATATATACGAAACATATACAGTATACATTTTTATTTAAAGAGATAAATACTGTATAATTCTAATCCATTCAAAAACTTTTAATAACAAATGGTAAAGCTTTCAGGGTTAAATGAGCCCCTTCATGAGCAAATTCTAACGGGATAAAGTGACAAAATTAGAGACAAAATTTAACAGATACAGAGCTTTTCATACATTTTTATTTATTTATTTTACAGAATTTTGAGAAGTTTTATGATTTCCATTCCATTTTATTTTATTTGTATTTAAAGCGAATGTATTCGTTACCTTAGTCACAATTACTATAGGAAGGTTCAAAAGTTCTAGCCCCGTTTTTGGCCTTACTCTGTGTTTTTATAGATTGAAAAACGATATAGGTAATTTTATAGATTAAATCTTTTTATTCGTTCAGACTGAGAGTTAATTTTGATTGCGAAAGATGAAAACCAATCTGTAGAAAAAAGGTAGAAGCAGTAGCTTTGGTCATCACGTTTGACCATGAAAGTGCCATAAGATTTTCATGGGAATTCAACCATCCTGCGCTTCTGCACGAAACAATTGGATGGAGTAAGAATTTCTTAGAAACGAAAAGTTTAGAACAAAAGTGCGTAAACAGTTTTGCGCTGGGACTGAACGGTTAATAGGCATATTTATTGCAATCTCCAAATTAACCTGCATGTTTATCAAGACCTCTACTTCTATTTTACTCTCATTCAAATATTCATGAGGATATGCAAATGCTTATTTATTTATTTAAAAGCGAGTTCAGTTTGTGAAAACAAATAAACGTTGAATAAATACTATTTTTGATACACCCACGTAGCCCTATTGTATGGCACTGCTGTTACAATCATCATCACCTCACCGGGTGGAAAAGACCTCGGTTCGAATCCCTTCAATGACGCTAGGAATTTTTATGGGTATTTTTCCTAACGTAGCTGAGTTAGTCTATTTCAGGTGAGGGTGGAGTGGTTTTTTCTCCCGGAAACTCTGGTTTTTCGACCAGCAAACAGCAAATCGACCACAGAACACGTGTAATGCAATATGATCTAAGTTGCTGATGAGTCTAAAACCCTACAACAAACCAACCAAACTACGCATATTTAGGTATTATAAAATCTGTTTATTTAATACGGACATGGAACGTTATAATTCTTTCTATATTATAAATGCGTATACATGATGCAAAAGACCCTATGCATTATTCAGTTGTATAATTTTATATTTTAATGAGGAACGTTGAAGACGGACACGGAATTTGTGTGTAGATGAATGGAATTTCTTGTTTAATTTCCTCCGTTTACATCACAAGCTAAAAAGTTTCAACCTGCGGAAGGTATATATTTATCGCAGTGCTAATGCATTATATTTTGTTTGCACACAGAGAGCATCATACACCTAATAATGTGAAGAAGAGCACAACAATTTCCCTCACTCTTGCACATACCGCGATTTATTTTGAGGGAGTGCGGTTATCGAGATGGATATTTTCAGAGATTTTGGGGGAACAGGGCTCCATCCTCATCGTAATACTGCAATAGCAAGCAGTTCGTTGTTATTTGCCTCACAGTATGAGAGATATCGAAATTTTTGTGGAAATTTCGATTGTATTAATTTTTGATTAAGCTCTGAGCGAGAGAGCGCCACTTATATCAAGTTATATTAAGAATTAAAAACTCTTTCCTTGGCCGCACTAATTACTTATATAAAAGTTTGCTGATCAGTAGATATCCACGTGAACTGGCAAAAGTTGGTTGGGGTGTTTATAAGTGATATCATCCATAGACGCTGAACTAAAAAAGTTTGATATGGAAAACCTTTTGGCCTGGATAACTAGATAAAATCTTCCTCTCCTTTCCAACAGCATCATTCTGTGTTGTATAGGATTTCTAACTTAATTTCTTAGCTGTAATCCTTACGTGAGCACTAGGTGTTCAAGTTTGTTTTGTTATAATAGCTGCATCGAAGCTAAGAATTTGATTAGCATTAGATTGGTTAGCCGAAGCTAAGCATTAGTATTAAAGCTAATACTGTGATATGAAAGTCTGGAGAGCGCTTAACGATACAAGACGGGCTAAGCTCCTTCAGAATAATTTAGGAGAAGCTTCATGGGTGGTCGTCGGAGAAATTTCAGTTACTTTTTAGTACTGACAGCTGCAAGGGTTCTGCAACTATGTTCTAAATTTGTAAGTAATAACCCGATAACATATGCAGTAGGTGAGATGTAGCTGAAGAATATAAATGGAGAGAGAGAGAGAGAGACACTTGAGTTCCTAATCTTCGCATCTAAGAAGAATGAGGTTCCAAAGACTGGTGACTCATCTAGTGAAAATAGCGAAATGACATTTATATAAAGAGAAACCAGGATGGCGTGGATTACAGGTTTGGAAACTAGGCATCTCAGGGGGATCTAATTGAGGGGTATAAGGCACTGAAGAATTGAGTAACAATTGAAAAACAACAACGGAATATACAAGTTGAAATTAGGCACAGAAATCAGTTGGAATTAATACAAACTGATGGGGAAAACTAATATACAAGAACCTTTAGTTAGTGTTTTATTTAGGTCGCTGGAATAAACTACATCACTAGATGGTTATGGTTTACACTGCTGAAATTTAAGGAGCACTAGGTCAGTATCTGCTGGCGATGGAAAGAGTATAATACGAATGGATGTAGTTGTATAGACAAGTTTTGGCTGATGCAACAGCTTTTGGCCTTTACTAAAATTATTAAAGATTGGATTCTGCACTTCTGTGAAATGGATTTCGTCTCACATAGACAGTAACTTTAACCTACGATTACTTTTATCTGGTCAGAGCATGCTAAGTGTTCAACAGTTGCTATTTAGACTATTACAGCACTACTAATCCTCACAATCAGCGAATTGAATCTGATGATCTCTATAAGGTTCCGGCGATATTCATAGAATACAAGCGGTTGACAGGTACAGTAGTTAACACCTCATGGCCGTGGCTGCCTTGACATCTAGCTTAAATAACGTAATTCTGTGTCCTGATTATATAAGTAATTTATTTGGGGGATGGAAAGGATTAGGAAATAGCAGTTTTTCTTTTTATATATGTTCCTTTTTGTTGCTGTTGTCCTGTGCTGTAAAATATGCCGTTGAAATATACGAGAGTTACAATTTTTGCGTGTATAAAGAAAGCGATTTTAAGATAAACTATGTTACCAAACTTTTTGAAACAGTAACGAAATAATACATTTATCGATGAGGCTGGAGATAAGGATGTCACGCTTAGCGTAATTGGAATGAAACTCAAAACCGAGTTCACAGAATTTTAATGTGGTTAGGATGTGCCATTGCTCAGCAACGTGTGGATTTATTTGAGGTTGGCTACAACAAGGTCACGGTACAAATATGTTTGAAACAGATGTTTTGGGAAACACATCTGTAGAAACATGCTACAAAGTGTCAGCGTCCCACTTTTTCGTGATGAGAGGTTGAAATTACACCAAAAAATGCTTAAATACTTAATCACAAAATTAACAGATGGATTCAGAAAACAATAGTTTATAATTAAAAAGGTAATAACGTTACTTAATGTAAAACAAACACTGAAGTCTCAAATAAATATTCCTGCTTAAAAACTATATACACGTACCTGAGAGTGCGATTGTTGTTGTTATTGGGCTTTATGAGCATCGGTAACTATGGTCATGTTGCTCCGTGTGTTCTGAAGTCCATTTTCTGTTTTCTGGACGAAAAATCCGAGTTTCCAGGAGAAAAAAAAAACATGCTACCCTCGCCTGAGACCGAATAACTCAGACACGTTGCGAAAAAAGACCCATAAACATTCCTCCCGTCATCGACGTGATTCAGACTCAGGTCTTTTCCACCCAGTGTTGGGAGTACAGCGATCCTTCCAACTGTGCTACCACGAGGGCTGCCAGTGCGGTCTACCTTTGGGAAGTAATAGTCTGGAATTTATTTATATTACTCTGAATTTGTAAAACTGATAGTGTCTACTTAAATTAGAATAAATTTATAATGTCGTGATTTAATGTTTCAAAGAATTCGTCACTTAAAAAATATCACAAATAATGTCGAGCTTAGTCCTTCATGGTTATCTGTAATTGCTTCGTGCTTGCTGTAATTACCTTATTAATAACGTATGGGAAACTTTTATCGTTTTCTAAGTGACTGTAGCCCACAATTTTATTTTATAGTTGCATTAGAAACATTCTTCACTGCACAACTTTAAAGCTATAATGAATTTCGCTACCGCCAACAAATCTATCTTCATATCACTTGCAGCTTCTCTCTTATCTTCTCTGCTAATATTCCACCGTTGAAGCTTTAATTATATCACCCGAGCACGAGCGACCACTCCTGTCCCTGCTGACTGTGTTATGTAGTCGTTGAGAGCGGTGATGTCTGTTTGTGTGAAGAGATTTTAAGATTAATGTGTGTTGTATATGTATTATTCTTAGGTCCAGTCCTTGAAATTCGATGTATGGAGCGCCATCTTTTACATACAGCCTCAAAGATTTAAGGAATTAAATCAAACAGCTACTCTTTCAACAGTAGATGTAATTTCTTCCAATAGTTTTTTTTTTAATTCAGGCTGTAAGACTGGAATTAATTTGTGGTATAAAATTACCTAAGGGTTTTTATTTCTTTTAGTGGACTCAATTTTTATTTGATTCGTAAAAACTGGATTCGTAAAAAGAAAAACAAAACATTTTCACTAGAATTGCTTTTTTTCTCTCAAATAAAAGAATCACTGAAATTTTTCCTAGACTTATCTTTCAGATGTTCTTGATTGCTATTACCTCCATCGAAGACATCAGATAATAGCCAGACATTGTGCTATTATCCCTTGTATTTACGCCCACGCTTTCTTCATATGAAGCGCAGTGTGGCTGCACGCTCTAATAGTGCATGTGATAATGGCTGATAGCTTTGTCATCATAGGGACGATTACTGTCAAGTTACGCTGGGGCTCAATGTAATACTTCGTGCGATCAGACGACATTACAGTCATTTCAGTTTCTCCTTTAAAAAATAAATAAGAAAGTAATAAAAAAAAAGACCCAGGCATAGACCACGAAACTAATAAGAAACTTTCTTCTTCTTCACGGTGATGACGAAGGATTAGTATTCCGCTCGTCTTGAATAAAGGAACGTTATATTATAGCCGATTTGAATTCAAAATCACTTTCAAATGCACGCAGTTCTTTACAAATAAGAAAGTGTCTGAAACAATCCACATCGTTTTTGATTTTATACAGTTTTTGCTGTTCGTATAATTTAACAAAACGTTCACGAACGATGAGGAGTATTTAGATAGTTCATTGTCTGAGAGGGGCTTTTTAGTTACGATTATTATATATCTAATCAAAATATTCGACATGCAGATAGTGCAAGAAACAAAGTAGAGATTAAAAAAATAAACAAACAATACTGCATTGTAAAATTCTAACTTCGATAAATACTGACACAAGTAGTAACTGTTTCGCATTTTGTAACATTGTCAGAGTAAACCCAGAAATTAAAAAGTGAAAAAGTGGTTTACGCTAATAAGATGCGATATATCTAACTGTCTTAGATTGTTATATTAGTAATGTTATAGAGAGGATAGACCATCTATAATATTGTAAATTATAGAACGTTGTTGTAGGGTTTTAGGAGCATCAGTGACTAAGGATATATTGCGTGAATTGTTTGTAAATTGCGTGTTCTCTGGTCAATTTTCTGTTTGCTGGACGAAAAATCCGATTTTTCGGGAGAAAAAACCATGCTACTCTTGCCTGAGACAGAATGCTCGGCTAGGTTGTGAAAAATGCCCATAAAAATTCCCCACGTCATCGACGGGACTCGAACTCAGGTCTTTTCCACCTGGTGTGGGGAGGACGGCGATTCTACTAACTGTGCTACCCACGACGTCATTGTCAACCCCGAACAAGTTTGGTAATGTGCGCATTGCGCACTTTAATGAATAATGCATAGAATGTATTCTATTCCCATTTCAATCTTGGTCTTTAATATAAATTCAATATCCGCATTCATCCATCCCTTTTTCCTTCTTCACTGATCCCTGAGCTTCTTAAATAGACACATTATAGCCTTAGTTGCTAATGCACCAATAAAATCCAAATCAAATCTTAAATAGACTGTATTTGGCGGTGACCTTGAGTTCATTCTCGTGACGATAGGACTATATGGGCTTCTCTGCTAGTCCAATGATTACGGTGGGTGAATAGGCGTGGGTTCGAATCCCATGCACAGTACCCCTATCTTGATTTCTGCGCCTTTTCCACCATATCCATGTCATTTTTTTCTGAAATAGTGCCTTCAATCTATGAACAGTGCAATTTAAATAAGATGCACTCTAATTTTTCTCAAATTTTAAATCAAAATTCATTATTTATTCATTTACAGTTACAAAAAAGAGGTCTTGCTTCCAATTTGCTTAACACAAACGTCTCATCCAGTAATAGTAAATTTTGATTTCTGAAATTAAAAAGAACTTAAAATGCATTCAGCTCTAAATTATTTATAAAATAAATTATATTTCAACTTTTATTATTTTAATACTTTTAACTTCATTACTTGCCGATGACCCTTTTCAGAATAGTTTTTGTTTTTGATTTTAAAATAATAATAATAATTATTATTATTATTATAATAAATGCCTGCCCCACACTGCCACTCACTCCTACACCAAAAATCTTAAAAGAAGGCAAGGAATGGACAACGTTTCCATTTGGACATCAGTGGACTCCTTGGATTGCAATCATCACCATTCTGTGTGGAGAATATCGACTTCCCAGTCTTTGGGACATGTACTAACATCTTGAAGATTTCATTTGAACAGTTCCTATAATTATAATATTTAAAGATACTTCTACGGCTGAAGTGTTAATAGACTTAACTTTAAAATATCGGTAGATTTTGATTAAACAAAAGACTACAATCCTATTGCACTTGTTTTTCGATCTTCTGATTTTTCTACTGTAGTCCAAGTTCTACCCAATAAAAAATTAAGCCAGTTAAAGGTGATGTGATGGTGTGCCATTTTGACACAGTTCGTGCTTGCTTTCCATTGCATGATGAAATTTTTTTCATTGGTTGGAAAAAAATTGAGTGGAAAGGTGTGATGAGACATAGCTGAGGAAATTGCTATATCTACCTGTGATCTCTTGTAGGTGACAAGTTAAGGGTTTACTGTTATGTTTTTATGGCGTGAGAGTGGATAGTTATTTCTCTGCAATCACACTGAAATATGTCAGGTGTTTTATTATCGAAATAACGAACTGAGGTGCCGAAGTCTACAAAAACTGACTATAAATAAAAATGAAAAAAAATTACAACGGAAAACATCAGAATTGTGGCTGTTTCTCATATTGGACTGTTTGGAAATTTCTTCTGATTCATCACGAAATGCAAACTTGAGTTTCATACTCAGCGCAGAGGAACTCGTTAGAAAATCTGTGCATGTTATAAAGTAGCCATACTACTTAAGAATATACATGCAGTAACAGAGTTTCCATCACGTTAAAAAACACCTTCAGAAAACTTCAGATGAAACTGAAAACAGTCTTATTTGCAGTAGAACGAGGTGCATGAAAAATATATGCTGAAATTTTCTGACACTGCCTTCAATAGAGTGAGCTGAGCCTACCTGTAAAATTTGCAGAGAATGGAAGATCCCATGTCGATGCATATCGAGGCTGACTTTGAGAAAGCAGTGGCCGTCCACGTGTGGAATTCCGACAATTCCATGAATGCACAGATCGTAATCACAATAATTATCTATTCAGCAGAGGCCACGGTTTGAGTATATTAAAAATAAATTACATATGAACTTGGATATCTTATTAACAAGCATTTCTGATTTAATAAATGGCCAAGTTGTCCTGTTGACTGTTAAAACGCTCAGATTTGATACATAATTCTTTTGTAGACATCTGTGAGTAATTAAACTCATCTAACTTGCTAAAAAAAACTTGGGAAACTTGCGGTGTTTGTTTATCTTTTCCATAAAAGGTTCCTCTTAAATATTACAGTTCCAACATTAACTCAGCCTCTTGAGACAAGTTTGTAGATAGTTTCTGCCACGATTTATCATTCAGTGACTCTACATTATCAGACTGAGCTGTAAAGTCATCCTGATCCTTTGATTCAGATTAGTTTTATGCAAGCTGAATTTAAATGCTGCTGGACTTGCATAAGGCATCTTCCAGTATAATATCACTCCCCTACACTTTATGCATACATGTAATTTGCAAACGTTTGGGGTTAGGTAATTATTGATTTATTAATGCTATTTTAAATTTCAGTTCCATAGAACATGCAGCTAATCGAATTCATCATTTAATTAAATTGTTATCACATATGAAGCAGAAGAGTTACACATGAAATTATCGACAATTTAAGAGCAACTTACTATAAACGTTAAATAATTATTGCAATGGCTACCATTATTCAGGTTAGCACGCCCATTTCGTTACTTTCGATGGGCAGGACAGTGTTCAGAGAATTTAAATAAGTTCCAATAAGTTACAAAGCGCAAATAGCACAACGAATAAAAATATTGAGATGGCACAAAATCAATATTGGTATCAACCTTATATGTTATCTTCATTTTCCCATTTGGGCGTTTGGGTTTCCTCTTTGTATGTTAGTGGCCTGATTCCATTGATTATAAATCCTATTCTGTCTGGTAATATGGTAACCCACATTCTTATTTAATATTTGTTAATATTTTTTTCTTTGAAAAAATGACTCTACAGCCTTCATAGCTTAAGCTTTTTCCCTGGACTTAACTGTCTTCAGAAAAAAAAAAAACCTGAATATTTTTTATTAGCCTCATAGACCCCGATGGCCTAGTAACCTTATTAATTTTAGTGCCAACAAAATTTAATATGTGACATTGAATTTTTTAACCATTATTTTCACTGATATCGTTATATCTAGAATTTTTCTGCTTGGAATTAAATCTCTTATCTTTCTTGCTTTAAACCGTGTTATAACTGTAGTTTCTTCCGCGTCTGTGAGATTCTTCTCTTGTCACTGTCAAATTTCTCTGGACATTTACCTGCAAAATCCCAAACCCAATTTGCCTTGTGATAATAATAATATGATTGTAATTATTAAACTATTTCCTTTGTACCAACGAGAGCCCTCGCAAGTAGCGTAGTGGTTATATTCATCATCCTCCATGTGGAAACATCATTGAGTTCGAGTCCTCAATGACAGGAGAAATTTTTATGGGCTTTTTTTTTTACCATCGTGGCTGCTTTATGCCTTGATTGTCTTCTTCAGTCAAGGCTGTATTTAACCGATCTCAGACCCAGGAAAAGGGGTTTTACCAGTGAGTTATTCCAGATTTTTTTGCCTACACAATATACAAATCGGCCCGTGAACTTTTTACTGACAAAATATACCATACGGACATCAGCGACAAGCTTATGTGCCGTTAAAATAATAATTTGTACCAAAAAGAGACCACGTTAACTTATAAGACTTTTGCGATTTTTATTTTTGGTAACTCTCCGACTTTATTACCTCTTATTTATTCTCACTATCCTTTTTGTTTTGTATATTATATTCTCATACTTTCTTTGTTATCTTTCTGTTTCCTTAAAATATACACGGAGCTCCTCGAATGTCCAAAGATAGGCAATGCGAGAGTGGTAAAAGGCGTCTATAGGAGATTTTGAGTATGTGGACCACAGAGCTTGATAACTAGGTACCTTGGGAGGTGGGAGTGCAGTTTATAAGACTAGGAGAGGTGATGGTAAAACAAATGAAGATTTTTTTTGGTATTAAGTAATATTAGACTCGGGGTATAAATTCAAACCAAGGAAACAGAATTACTGATTGCATTGTACGAAGTTTCTCTTTAGTCAGGGAGTTGTTAATAATCGGAATACGTTGATTCAGTGAATCGAGACCAATGGCTTGGGGAAATTCAAAAAGTTTCTTGGTATCTGCCAGAAGAGGAAAAGAGGATTTCTTTTTACTAATGCAGCAAATGCCTGGCCTCCTTGCGCAGTATGACTAATATTAATACCATAATACATGAATGTAATCAATATTCAAGATTTTAGCTGCATAATTATTCACTTAAATTCTAATAATTGTTTAATAACCCAGAGCTATAGGCAAAATTGGTCTCTGCTGAACAAAGAATTCTTGTATGCTACAAACGCTTTCCCCGGACACACGTCTGTTCAAACAGACAAACCCACTACCTACAGGTCATGAGCAATTTACAGACACCATACACAGTATGTGTATGAGTTGCAGCTCGGGGAACTCCAATATGAAAATGTTTGTATATTTACAAACCGTATTTATCTAAGTTTTTCAGACAGGAAAGAGAATAATTCTATATTTGTGTGTACTGTATTGCTGTTTTATTGTTAACATTTCCTTTCATATAATGCGATGTTTCATTACATTAGAGTGATTGCTATTTGGTCAAAGTATACACTAGAAATTCAATTCCCATTAGTTACTTTTGCTTTCGCTGTGATGTAGCAAAAGCTTATTAAAACCCTTCGTTGGGAGTACAGTTAGTTGGATCGCCGTCCTCCCCACACTGGGTGAAAAAGACCTGAGTTCGAATCCCGTCGAAGACGAGAGGAATTTTTATGGGCCTTTTTCACAACATGGCTGAGTCAGTCGGTCTCAGGCGAAAGTAGCATGGTTTTTTTCTCCCGGAACTCGAGTTTTTCATCCAGCAAACAGAAAATCGACTTCGGAACACACCCAATTTACAAAATTTTAAAGTAAACATCCTTCTTTCTTGATTACCTGAGATGTTAATTTTAAAATTTTCGCAATGTTATAAAGATTATTTAACAAATTTCTAAAATTAATTTGAATAATCGATTCTTCTCTGTTTGAAATTGCATTTAACTTTCTTCTTGAAAAATGTAGTCGCCTTAAGAGACTAATAAAGTAAAGTGAAACGTCACTTGATCCATGCTTAGCTGCGCATAATATACTTATCTTGAAATACCCCAAATTTCCTGCGATTATAAATAATGAAGTTACTGCGAGTGCGCATAGTTATCTTAACGATTTCCTTCCAATTTTTCGTGGTATTTTCTTAAAAGCAGAAATAGAAGCTGCAAGAGTAGAATACTTGAGTAAGGCACGAAAGTGGTTTTAATAATGTATACATTGGTGCTTAGTCTCGATGGTGTGTTCCACTTAAGAGTCATGTAAGTGTGCGCACGTGTAAGAGGTGAAAAACATAAGTAGATGACGTGTTAGGTGGGACTCCCATTTATTGTACACTAAAAGTAAATACGGATCACAAAGGAGAGAGAGAGAGAGAGAGAGAGAGAGAGAGAGAGATAGATGAAGTCATGGACAAAAAATAGCAGTTCTTTCCAAAATCCTAGAAATGTGCAAATAAATCTAAAAATCGCCAACAGTTCTTTTTCATGGAACTGTGAAAATCATAAACATACTTTGCACAGTACACAAACGTACTTTCTCCCAAGAAAAATATGCTACGTTTTTATTGGTAGAAAGACACACATAGGAATTAACTAATTGTAATAAGAAATTAAAGAACACTGCACTCCACGTAGAATACGCTATTCCTTTTACGTGGATTGCAGTGTTGTTTAATATCTTATAACAGTACTTTGCAATATCATCTGAGTGATCGCAACACCATCTGACAAATTTATTTATCATCATTCTTTAGTATTTAAGATAATAGCGGCATATCCAGCACAGTTTCTTTTCTCTTATCGACGGATCATCTTCCTAAACTAATGCCATATAAGATCGTATAGCAAGACTTTTCTATAGCTGGAGAAGGATGTTACGTGGTGTTTTCCATGAATTCTAGCCTTTCTGTAATGACTACTCTTATACCACGTGAATATTAAGATAGTTTATTTAGCTACTAAATAAATCCCTATATATTAAAGTAACTTTTTGGGGACCTTGCCTGAACCCATCCTCGGACCATACATAGGCTGTTGCCAGACCGACAATATAGAATACACACGGTTTATAAATTATATTCTGACGGCTCCATGCAAATTATAAAATACTTAACCAGCTATTATCAAGAGCCAAGAGATATCCTTCACCCGTTTGAACAAAATATTTACAGCTTTGTCAGATATCTTCGTGCCAGACTGGAGCAATACAAGCATTTATCCAGAAATAACAAACTCACTAGGAGCTCATTCCCATGTCCCAGACCTATTACCAGCTCTATTCGTGGAGCATCAGATGATTTACTGTTGTGAAAAAAAAAAATAAATAAATAAGCGGTTTGCTATCCCGATGTCAAAACTCATTTCTTTCTTCTGTTCACAGTTAACAAATTCCTGGGATATCTCATCGGGATCATCTCTAACTTTGATGACTATCAGCTTTGTAGCACTCCTCACCAATATAGACTCAGGCATTTCATTCCCGTTTGCTGATTTTTCTCCTTTCAGTAATCTCTGCCGATAATTTCTCTAAGTAGCAACCGGAATGTGATGGAATTTTCCTGAAGCAACACTCCTTCAGGACGACTTGAACAGGCTTCAAGAATGATTAGAAAACCAGCAACTATGTTTTAATGCAGCAAAATGCAAGATCTTGGGGAAGAGCAACCCCGACATATCTTATACCTTTAGTGGGATTGAATTGAAAACAGTAAAGGAAGAAAGGGATCTGGGAGTATTATACAGGCAGATATGAAGTTTTCTGAGCAGTGTAAAGAGGCGGCCAGGAAAGCCCATGGTATCCAGGATATTGCTGGATGATGTATCGAGCAGGAGTTTTTCTGCTATTCCTAGTCTGGCTCCCCGTGTCGTGGACGGATGCTGGGAGGTTCTTTCCTGGTGATTGTGCCTCCTGGTAACAAAGGCACCAGAACAATACAAACAACACACTACTCACATAACCCACACTACCCACACCGACTGGCTTTGAAAAGTTATGCATCATCACATAGTACTTAAAGCGAATTTGTGGGAAACCACAAGAACCGCCTAACAAATAACTATGTCCACTGTGTATAAGGCAGTTATCTGGGCGGTAGCACAGTGGTATCGTCACCGTCCTCCCCACACCATGTGGAAAAGGCCTGGGTTTGAATCCCGTCGATGACCCGAGAAACTTATTTGGGCTTTTTTCACTCCGCGGCAGAGTTAGTCGGTCTCAGGCGTAGATAGCTTGGTTCCCTCCCCCAAGTAACTGGTAATTTTTGTCCAGCAAAACAGGCAAATCGACCAGAGAACACACGTAATTTACAGGTAATATAACCACAATACACGTGGGTATATGAATTAACTTTCCGGGTGACCCTAATGTAATAGTTTACATAAGGCAATTGTAACACCGCATAACTGAAAAAAAAAAAAGATATTGAGCTTCTTGAAAGGGTTCAAGGACAGGCAACTCTCATGGTGAGATTGGCAAAACTGCGAATGTACGGGAGAAGACTCCGATATGTGGGCTACAGAGCTTATTAACCAGGCACCTTAAAGGGATCTTGATTGAGATTTATAAGGCTCGGAGAGGGGTTAGTAATATGAATAAAAGCAGAATTTTCACTGTTATAAAGAATTCCAGAACTAGGGGTCATAAATCACAATTACAGGGAAAAAGTTTAGACTAGGTCGTAGGAATATTTCTTTTAGCCAACGAGTTGTCAATTGAGGCAAATTGTCTCTGCAGTTAAGGCTGACAATTTTAAGAAATTCAAAGGTCAGCTGAATAGTTACTCACATGAGGAGGGAAGCGCATAATCTGTATTGTATTTTCTTTTATACATTTTTGGCTGGTGCAGCAAAAGCCTGTGCCTTCCTTGCTCTACATTACTAATACTAAACGCAGCACCCTTTTTTATTCAATATTCACATAATCTTCAACCATGTCTTCAGCACTGAATCGCCTATAAATCATTGTTCTTTCATTTCCTCTTTCGTTATTGTCTTCGTGCCATATATAAGTGAAGAAAAGCGCCCGTAAAATAATAAGTAACGTTTGCTATTTATGCATTTAGAATATACATCGCTGCTGTGTGCAGAATAAATTTTGTTTACAAAACATAGCGATGAAGGTTTATTAAATAGTCCTTTACGTAATGTCTTAATTCAAGGAAAATATATTAGAGGATTTCATCTTTCTCTTCCATCCACAAACTTTGAGTCTTTATAAACGTATTGAAGGAACAGAATAGTTTCTTCAGCACTGTATTTATCGTTGAAATAGCGGATTCCAGAAAGCTTCCGCGTGCAAATATTGTTCTATAGAAAGATACATTTATCCTTCCAAGGAAGTATTTTTCGATAAAAGAGTGTAATAAAAGTGGGTATGCCGACATCTCCCACTGTGTTAGCTGTCTCTAATGGAGACGCAATGAGACAGAAGCTAAAAAAGACAAGAGTGGAGGCTTGCAACTGACGACTTTGCTCGTTCTGTGGTATGCGAGATTGCTTCTAAATGTGTCTTGTGATCCATTGGGAAATGATACCGACAGTGCAGAAATATTTTACCTTACAGAGCAAATATTTAACTAAACTGTACGTAGGAGACTTCTGTACAATTAAGCTTCTAATGAAAGAAGACATAAACAGCAGTCATTACCGTGGGCGAATCAACAGATGCTGCCAGAACATCAACCATGAATGCTATCGTCATGTTTGACTAAAGATTGCTGTCATTTGTTGTGTTAACAGCCGTTTTGTTCGAATCACATTTGGAAGGCAGTTTAGTCAGTGACGAAATCTTTGATGCAGGGACAGATTATTTTACGTACACAAAACGATCCCGAATAGTTAACATTTTCCTGGTTATTTCATCATTTAAAATAATCTGTTATTAGCAATAATATTGACACAAATACTGCAAGCTCTGCACTGATAAATACAGCGTTAGGAAAGTAATAACAGATATATTTCGAATACGGTAATAAGTCTCGTTGAAATCAGTAAAAAAATAAACCTAACACGTTTATCTCCTTAATGACTTTGAAGACTTCTGAAGTTGATTCTGCGAGACGAGTTACGCTGCCATTTTCCTCCCAAAATAAATAAAATTCATAAAGAAACGTCTTTAATATTCTTGCCCCTGTAAATCACGCTTTTCCCAATAGTAAGTTTGACTAGCGGGATAGATATCTTTAAAACACTGATACTGGCAGTATTATTATGCCATAGCTATTCCTCCTTTCTAGATCATGGTTTTTCTAGAGTAAGCGGTATTTTGCATTACAAAGAACATAAGTTTAATCGTATAGTTGTTCTTCGGTTTTAGGAGCATCAGTGACTAAGCCATACTGCTCTGTGTATATTGTCTGTATGCGTGTGTTTTGAGGTCGATTTTCTGTTTTCTGGACGAAAAATCCGAATTTCTGGGAGAAAAAAAAAACATTTTACCCTCACCTGAGACCGACTAACTCGGCCACGTTGTGAAAAAGCCCATAAAATTCGTAGCTTTAGCTTCATCGACAGGATTCTAACTGAAGTCTTTTCTACCCGGTGTAGGGAGGACAGCGATCCTACCAACTGTACTGCCCACGAGAGCTCATCATAATGACACTGATCTCTGTTATATAGCACGATCACCACGAGCTGTCTTTGCATTGCACTAAAAAATTAAGGCGCTTCCTTTTCTAAAAAGGTTCTCATGAGAAGTGCAGTGGATAGCGTTTGAACTGAAATTGAATCTTAAAAGTGTTAGAAAAACAATTTCAGTTGACAGTCCTTTTGATAGTATCGCCAACTTAGTCAAGTGGATGATGAATACCATAGTTCATATTTCACATTACGTGATACTAAGATTTCAGTCTGCAATATAAGTGATGCCAACAGTAATATAAGAAACTTTCGATTTATCAGATCTCAATTTAATGAACTTTGGAAATAATGGTCAGATCCACTGAACCAGCATTTTCGTCCGTATGAGCTCAGTGAGGCAACTATTTCAGTCTAGGCCCTTATCATCAATTAAAATACTTTAATTAGGGACAAAACAAATTTAGCGTAGAGTTGATATGGAAGCTGACGTTCCTTTCGGTTATTAATTCGTTTATTAGATAATCAGATAGAAAAACCGAAATAATGTGTGAAGCATATTTTTGTTCTCTTCAATGATCATAAGTTCATTGAATTTTGTTGGAGTGCTATACCCAAATCGTGTTTGCAGTTCCTGTGCTCCTTACGCAACATGCACGTCATAGAAAGTGCAAGGGTACCAGTATTTTCCTAATCATCAGTTTCATCAGCCTGCTGGGCGTGTCGGACATCAATAAGATGCCAGCTGAATCACCACAGAGAACACGTAAGAACTTTTCAAACTCCTGAAAAAGGCTCAGTCAAAGTCAATTTCTATGGCACTCAAAATTTCAAGCTATTCTACTCTACACAACCGTTAATTGCAGTAAAATATAACAGTATGACATTTAATAATGTTGTTTTTTTTATCTTACAGTAGGCGCTTTTTAATAACATTCTAGCAACTTCTATGTATGTATTTCTTTCGACTTTAAGGTACAATCGGATGGGCTTACTCCCATACATATATATATATATATATATATATATATATATATAGTCCGTTAAATCTTAAGTTGAGCTTTAATTATAATTCTAAAATATTTAAATAATTTTACTTACATAGTTAGTTCAGTGACTGCAGAAAAATTAGCAACCTTCATTCATTATCTAGTAGGGCCAACTTTTGCCAAAATTACAGCTCGTACATTGTCGTGGTATGTATTTCGTTACATGTCTGAGGAAGCCCAGCTCCAAATGTGACCATTCTACCATCAAGGTATTTGTAAGCCGCTGTATTTTGGTCGGTAGAGAACTACTACGAACCCGAACTGCCCTTTCAAACATATCCCAGATATTATCAGTTTGATCAAATCTGGAGAATTGGGTGGCTAGGGTGGATGTTGGAAATCTAGGGAATGTTCTTCGAACCATTCAAATACAATTTTCGCATGGTGGATAATTGCGTTGTTGTCTTCAAACAATCCATCGTAATTTGAGTAAAAATGAAGCACTACATGGTGAAGTTAGTCCGATACAATAGAAGATATTCATTAGAGATAACATGACTTTCTAACAGTATGAGCAGACTAGGTCTGTACCAACGGAACATGCCCAATACCACGAAACCACCACCACCACCAGCCGCATGAACGTTGGACAAGAGACATCTGGATGTGCATGGTTTCATGAGATTCACGCTACACTTTCACGAGATTCACGCTACACTTTCACGAGATTCACGCTACACTTTCACCCGACCGTTGGTGCAAAAAAAATGTATATCGAAACAACGTCAGACCACATCTTTTTCCACTGTTCCACAGAAAATCAACCCCAGAACATATGAATTTACAGACATATTATATACTGCGCAATATGGCCTAAGTTGCTGATACGCCATGAAACCCTACAACAAACAAACCACTCTTCCACAGTCCAGTCTTTGACTTGGCGGACCCTTGTAGGAAGTACAGTTCGTATAATCACCGTCCCCGTCCACATCGCATGGATAAGAACTGAGTTCAATTTCTGTCAATGACGCGAGGAATTTTTATGAGCCTTTTTCGCAACTTAGCTGAGTTAGTCGTTCTCAGACGAGGGTCGCATTTTTTTCTCTCCCGGAAACTGGCGTTTTTTTCAGTAAACACAAAGTCGACCACAGAACACGCGAAATTTCAGACATATTATATACGGCGCAATATGGCCTAAGTTGCTGATGTGCCTAAAACCTTATAACAATAACAATGGACTTTGTGTGTGTTGGGGGGGGGGGGAGAATCAAAAATATTTTATCACTTTTTTTTTTGTTTTTGTTGTTGCTGTTTTGTTTTGCCTGCCACCTTACTAAAGTCTCAAGCCCACCCCACAAGCACAAATCTGACTGCAATTAACCGAAAATTCTAGAGTCTAGGGTGTGTAAAGCGGGTGTTAGCAGAACATTAAACACACACATTTTTTACAAAAAAAAATTTACAAACCTTTAATGAACATTATATACAGCATTTACATGAAAACAAAACAAATAATTACATACATGGATATCAATTTCTATATATATAAACCATATTATAGTACCATACACTATCTCTCTCTCATCAACTATTCTCAATTTACAAATTATTAACATCAGTTTGTAGTTGTATCTTACTTAATATGAATCCTCGATGATTACTCAATCATTCTCTTACATTACCAATTTCTATCACTTACATCAGTAAAACTCATTTCAACTCGTATTACTCTTTTTGTATATTTGTTTATAGCCTTTAACACAAGAAATATATTACAACTGGTATCCTCTTACCTCAATAATATTCGTTATAGATCACCCCTTCTACCTTAATTACTCTCTAGTTATCATCTTAGTCATCCCTTTACCACTCTTACGTTATTTCATAATAATTTACATTCATAACAAATTATCTCAACCTTAGTAACTAACTTGCCTAACACAACATGAATGTTCTTTTTTTTAAAAGGCCTATCACTCAATTGCTTATAGAGGTAGGCTATGAGTTCGGGATTCAATAAAAAACAGGAACAGATTACGTTCCGAAATAGCCGCTACTTCCAATTCCCTTGCACTCAGGCTTCCTTCGTAGCAGACAGGCTTTCTTCCATTTCTTGAGCACACTGCCTTCCGATGCCGGACCAGGCTTTCTTTCTCTTCTTGGCTCACATATCTGCTCAACGGGCCGGATCCTAGACACAAGTGTAGTCTCTTACACTACAAAACTTCGGAGGTACATCTTCCGATTTCGTTGCTAAGGGCTCCGATCACCCTATCACTGCCTTCCGATGCGGACCAGGCTTTCTCTCTCTCTCACGTTTTTTTTTCTTTTTCTTCTTCATCTTGCTACCAAGAGATGTGAACTCTGACCACAAAAAAATCTACTTCTGCTTCAACTCGAAAACTCACGACTTTTTCCCTTAGACCACACAGAAGTCAGATACAGAGTGGATACTTTCTCCATTACTTCCCCCGAACTTTTCTTCTTCCCTCGAGTTTGAAACGTCTCCCCCAAGGACTCGTAACCAATCCTCATACTCTGCTTAATATTTCATTCCTTCCTATTTGCTAAAACATCTCACCCCAGCTGTCTCCCTAGCTCACAAACCAACCCTTCTCTAGAAATTTCTTATTTATTTCACATGGCAGTATGACCTTTTCATGTTTGTCGGTCACCTCCAAAATACTCATTTTCGTGTTTACACCTTCTCTGCTAAATATAGCCAACTTGCAAAAATATCAGCCACCCTTATGCCGTTTATTTTGACACGAACACTGGACGTCCACTCATTTCCTGTTTACTACCTAACGGTGGCTTAGATCAAAAGAGACGCTTCGTAATCCCATTGCACGGTCCTATTGTTCTTGCCGCAGCAACCCTTTCCTCGCATGTTTGCAAATGGCAAACATGCGAGGAAAGGGTCTATAACTTTCCTATCCCCAAATCCAGTGTTTCTTCAAACTTTAACCTTATTTACGTTAAAACTAAATATCCAATCTTAATACTTTCTATTTTTAACTTAATACTCCCTTTCCATCGCCCTTACTGAAATTTGTTTTGCTAAAATAAAATTTCTATTTTATTTGTAAGAACTACATCTTACAACTCCACTCCAGTTTAATCTTTCGATTGATTTCTTTTGCTTTCTCAGTTGTGACTCCCGTTAAATGTAGTCTAAAAATAATACCTTTCTAAAATCGGAAAGATCTCCTGCCTTCTCCATGATCGTATCAACAAAGAAGCCCTAAAAAGAAGCGTGTCTGCTATCAAGGAGTTTATGATCATATCATGTGTAAACTTACATTTGCATTACATACTTTTAATTATCTGTTCATGCCAATTGCAAAAGGTGAGTGTAGAATAGTTATTTTACAACTCAACTGTCTTCAGTGAAACGCTTGGGGTGTGAATTTAATTTCTCTGTTAGCTGCGCACCTTCTTTTTCTGAAGCATTCCAATTTTGTTTAAAAATCGATTCATTCTAACGGAAGGACTGTTTCAATTTAGAATGGATTCACTAGATGGAACTGTTTAGTTTATTTAGTGGGGTGTTTCAAGTACAATTTTGACGAGCGTAAGATGTCAAATTAAGACATTCGCATTGTCCTAAATACTTTATTGAACTGACTTTAGCTAATCTAAGTTACGAAACCAAATTGATAGCATTAGAATCTGTCCCGCGATTTCAAATTTCATCTTTAATTATTGTATGCGCAAACTCATGCGAGTTTTGTGATGTGTTGTCTTTCGCTTAAGATGTGGTTGTGTTTGCAATAGAGAAAATCCTTCCCAATTCGCAGTATCGGTATGAACTTACAAATGAACATTTTGGGTGGTTGCCCGAAGACATACTGAATCATTCATATAACATATCGTTTGTGAGCTTATGATAAAGCTCTCATCCCGTCTCTGTAAGAGGCCATAATGATACATCTAGTCAGTCATTCACCTCTCGATATTCTTCTGTCCTGATCTCTGTTCGTCATCTACTTGAGATGACAAAACATGTCGCAATATTCTTGTATGAGTAAACAGAATTTTATATATGTTTTGGATGTAATATTTTCTTGGAATCGAATATTTTAATGTAATTCTAAGAATAGAAGGATTCCGAAGAAGAATATTTATGTGCGATGCTGAAAAAGTTGAGTAATCTCATAGCAGTGTGAAGCCAAAGTAGAAGGTATACCGAAAGTATCAGTAGTTTCGAAAAGAAATATGGCATCGCTTAAAAGTTTTTAATGGTTCTGAAAGTGAGTATGCCATTACAGCACGCTTTCCAGTGGAGACTAGAGGAACGTTTATGTATCTTTTTCGATCCTGGCCGAGTTAGTCGGGCTTAGATTGCTTTATTTGTCTTTTGGTCTAATCTGATAAAAATGCTTTGGGATCAAACATTAATAGTTTTGAAACATGCAGACATATGTCCTGTGCAATATGCAAAATGTATCTTGTGCAATATGCAGAATGTACCTTGTACAATAATCAGAATATTCAGAATACATATATATCTTTTGCAATATGCAGACATGGAAAGGAAAGAAAAATCTTTGTGCTCTGAGAGAATTAAAATCTGTAATTTAACATATAGCACAAAATGGATTGTTTATGATATCTAAAAGAAATTTCATTTACATTTATTTTGAAGAAAGGTAAATACGTCTTATTTTCTGAAGAAATGATATAGGGTTTTGTTTTGTGCTCTCTACAATTAATAACAATCATCACTTCAAAATTTACTACGTATGTGGAACTGAAGATGTTTCTTTCAATTTTATTTCGAAGATTTTGAAGTTTCTCCTGTTATGATTGTGCTTATATTAAATTGAAACAAGAGTAAAAAAGAGCGATGAAATCGATTTTGTTTTTGAAGTCTAATTAAAATAGCGTTTAGAATTCCTTTTTTCTTATCCCTCTCTCTCTCTCTCTCTTTCACGCACACATACGTCATTCATAACTTTATGGCGAATGGTGGTCTTCTCAGTATCCATATCCATAGAGGGTCGCTTTAAAGTAATCAGAAAAGAGAGATTGGCTGTTTGTGATTCATCCCCACCACTTCAGCCTGAGATATATTAATTTAGTTTACTGAGCAGTAGCAGCTACTAAAGGCTTAAACAAGACTCAAAATATGATTTCCAAGATTATAATGAGCGATTTATTTGGAAACTTTGGATTAGCAGAAAGATAACCACTGGTTTTTGATGTGTCCTACGCATGCTATTATCTGTAAATTTTCTATGTCCTAAAGGCTGATTTTTGCGTTCTGTTGGCGAACAATTGACTTACTAATGGAAAATTCCTATTACGCCTTATTTTAATAAATGAACTTTTCCAATCCAGTTCTGGATCTCTACTCAAATAGTTTTTTAAACTTTTAAATTGATTTCTTCCTCCACAGTATAGCAGCAGAGAAACAAATAAATATTTTAACATTTTTAAAAGTTTTTACCAGACTTAGATGGAAAAACCCTTTGTAAGTCCCAAACCGAAGGATTTATGCTTAGATTGGTAGTCTGGACAGTCTGGTTCATATGAAATACACTACGATTTATATCTAAGCCGTATGAGGTTTTAAAGAATAAATCGCTGAGACTAATAAATCACTCGTATTCCAAAGTAAACAGACGGATACCTCTGGAGAGGTTATTATCAGCTGACACGGTGAGCTTTAGTGAAGTCCTCTTTCTGCTCTGTGAAAGGAGTTTAAAAGTACTGTCCCAGAGGAGTTACTCTACTCTTAGAGATCCACCAAGAATGAGGTCGAAGAGATATTTGCCTCAGTGTAGAAGACATTTTTGCCTAGTTATAGGACTATGCAGATTTATTGACTTGTTTTTTTCGCATTCAGCACAATAAAAGCACCATGTGTGTCACATTGTTCAATCTTGACTCTCATAATTCGTACTATAATATAATCTGAGCATAATACGAAACTTTCGTTTCATACACGACATAAGATTTAAGTAACGAGCGTAGCTAGTGGCTTTCTGAATTGAAGTTCAATACGAAATTTGAATTTGGACTTGACAGTTTTAATAATTTCAACAAATCTTTGCAAAACGTTTTTAAATATCGATTATAATTTCCACCACAGCATAACAGCAGAGAAACAAATGGATATTTTAATATTTAAAGGGTTTTACCAGATGTAGATGGTAAAACCCTTTATAAGTTCCAACCCGACGGATCGCTGCTTAGATTGGTAGTCTGCAAAGTCTGATTCGTATGAAATGCACTAATGTATATCTAGGCCGTGGGAGATTTTAAAAAATAAATCCCTAATACTACGAATCACTCGCATTCCAAAGTAAACAGTCGGATACCTCTGGAAAGGTTATTATTAGCTGACACGATGAGCTTTAGTGAAGTCCTATATATATGCGACGAGTCTATATATACTGTATGCCACTAGACCTCTCCAAACGAGTGGCATGTTTGGAGAGATCTAGGCTCGATGGCTGGAGGAATTGCTCAAGTTGTAGACGAAATCTATAACATATATGGGCAAATTAGCATTGTCCACTTGGGTAGCGCGGTGGATAGCGTCGCTGATCTTCCCCATCGTATGGAAAAGGCCTGGATTCGATTTCTGTCGCCTGCCGATGATGAAAAAATATTTGCCATCAGGACGGACGGAATGTTTTATGGGCTATTTTTTATACCGTGGCCAAAGGTTGCATGGTCCCCCCTGCAGGAAGTTTGGGTTTTTCATCAGCACAAAAGGAAGACTGACGATAAAATTCAATGCACGCTGAACGTTATTTCATCGGCTAGTTATAATATAAATCCATATCGTCTGCTACTAATGCTTATTAGACGCTTGTAACTCACCAGTAATTAACGCATCATCACTTTAATTTTTTAATCTGTGGTCCCTCACAATATAAAAAAGTTGGTAGGGTTAAATTTATTTCATTTGCTTAATTAATTTATTTGACTTCGCGTTCCTTATAGAAACTTCGATCATATTTCAACTATAACAGTTACCAGAAGATATCATCGGTTACTCCCTACAACTAGGCGATAAAATTAGTATATAGCGAGTCTTGTGAAAGGAGGCCGATTAGATGGTAGAGTGCTTACATCTCTGCCTGCATGCATGTCTTACTGTGATACAGGCCCTGAGTAAAAAAGTTATGTCAAAATTATTTATTAATCCTTGCTAGTTTTGTCTCTGTATGTCTTTTCGAGAAGCTCTCCTGGATTTCTTCTCTGCTTTAAATGATCACTAGATCATTTAGAAGCTCGTGAGCTTGAAGACGTTGGAAAAACAATTCTCAGAAAACGGTCTGGACTATTGGTACGTGGACCACTTCTACATGACAACGCAATGCTGTATACAGTGCATGTAACCCAAGAGACCATTATTTTTTTGGTGGAACTGTCTTGATCTCCCTCCAGCCCTAGCCACGTCCTTTGCTATATAGATTGTTTAGTCCACTGAAACTGATGGCAAACGTTTTTATGACATCGATTTAGCAATCACGCGGGCTTGAACCACAGTGAACCAATAAATTAGTTCGAAAGTTTACCACCGGGGTGCGAAAAGTGGTTCGCTATCTTTATTTGCAAAGAAATCTCCACGTGTCCACCATTATTTTCTAATAAGCAATCGATACGGGGCTTGGTGTTCTGCACAGCTGCCTTCAAAATTTCCGATGGAATGTTCACTACTTCCTGACTGATTATTTCTTCAAATCTGAAAAAGTTTAGCGAAACAGTTGAATCTCTGTAAGCATGGTATTTCAGAAATCCTCATGACCAAAAATTTGTTAGAGTTAGGTCGAGTGAACTTTCAGGGCTAGGGATGTAGAAAATGGCGACGGATAATTCACTCTTCTGTAAAGATTTATTGTAGGAGCTGTTTGTTTTGTCCAAAATAGGCAAAGATATCTCATTCTGTTAATTGTGCATGTTTCAATCTCTCAATTGTTAATAAGGACCTAATAGCGTGTCCAGTAAACCCACACCATACTTTAATTTGTTTACTGAAGTGAAAAAAGTCGCTTATCCCCCGTGGTCAGACTGTTTTCTATTGTTAAAAATAATCCGACATGCCGATTACATTGCAAAAAAAAACTTTTTTTGATGAAACCTATAGTTTTTTCGTTATTAATATTTAAAAGTGGGAAAATGACTTAATATCCATCCTGCATTTAAAACGCCATTATCGAGTACACAAATTCCACCTTTTGCGATGTCATTTACGCTAAGGCACGCGCACTAATAAACGTAACGTAAAGATAAGCAATAAGTTAGACATAGTTCAGTTCAGAACATCGATTGATGAAGTGCGTAAACACCTGCGTCATCTTGTACAATTCATACCATTCCATTTGTAGTGCGATTCCATTCACGGATGTTTGAAGTGACCGCTATCAACCAGGACATGCTTCAGCGAACCACCAAAGAGAGAGAGACGCACAAATTCGGTTTAAATTGTCTATCGACTGACAACTACAGAAGCCACATGAATGCCCTTCATGTGGCTTCTACATTGTCATACCCTCTGTATACCAACTGTTTCATGTGTCCTCACTGAGAAAATCAATCGGATTTATTTGTTTAAAACACACCTAATAGTGAGAACCCTGATAAAAATGCGTAAAAATAAGAGCATCAGGTAAGAAACAGCCCATGCAGTATAACAAAATCGATTCATCCCATTCAACATCCAACAGAATATCAACGAATACCCATCTCAACGAGATAACTCTGGAACACTTTTGAGAATGCTTTTAACGATTAAAACAGAGGTGTAAAAAGTGTATATATAATCCCATCGGGGACTCTTTTAACTGATTTCCATAATAAATTCTTTCTCTAAACATTTGTGTTTTTTGGAAATTTTGTCTGTTAAGGATGTAGTGTATTCAAACGAGACTTTGACTCAATCCTATTTTTTTCCCGATTTTAGGACCGATAGATTCAGTATAGCTGTTTCCAATTTTATGTGCATCTTCAACGAGCAGATTATGGCCAATTCCCCATGTTAGGGGAACTTCAATTCCTGATAGGGTTTCCTGAAATTGCGGAATGGACATTTTGTAGTAGTAGATTCTCCCTGTGTCATAAAGAAGCTCATATCGATGTGCTCGACCCATGTCAATATCGTCAATATTCTGTGTTCCACCATTTTTGCATTGATTCAATGTCCCAGTAGTTGAATGGTCTCTTATAATGCTTTCTGTAATGTGATTTGCATAATTCCGAATCTGAATAATGTACATGTTAATGCAGTCACATTAACATCCTCATTATTTTGCAATTTTCAGCATAACTACCCACCTAACATGCAGGATGATGATGCTACTTGGTAATTGTAATCTTATTGAATAAATGATAACAATAAATCTGGGCTGATGGATAAACTTTATTGAGCTTCACAATGGACGCAGGAGACAACGTTTTTGGCCCCGAAGCTAATTATGGATCATATTGAAATGGATAGGTTATTTAGAATGGTGATGATGAGTATTAGCTTATCGTTTCTGTAAATTGCTGGTTTTATGCTGTAGATTTCGGGATGAAAACCTCGCTTGTTCGTGATAGAAAGCCATGTATTTTATCCCCGGCCCACGGTGTGAAATGGCTGTTAAAACGAAAAGACTGGAAAAGCCCAGTTTAGGGGGGGGGGATCTAAACGGGGCCTTCCTCTGTACGAATTGTGGAAGAAGAGCGGTTGTCAGATTAACTAATGGCGTGTCATCTACTATCTACTGATGCGCTGAGGTTAGACCTTAGCTTAGAAGGCGTTGTGCTGAGCTCTTAACGCCAGTTGATTATCCCAAACTAGCATCCCTTAATCATTCTATCTTGGTGCTCTAGAATATGTTCTGACCCTGAAGTTTCTATTTATTTGAAACCATTCGACAGAAGGCATGCCCGTAGTCCAGCGGTGAGAATAAAAGTAGGAGTTACTCACTCCACTTGTTTGAATCTACAGGTACTAGAAAATACAATAATATTGTTGCTAATCTCTAGAATATAAACAGGGAAAACAACTTCCCTTGTACGAGTGCCTACCGTTATTTAAAAGAAGATATACTGAAGACGAATGAAGTTGTAACTATACAAAGAAAGACTTTAATGAAAAGCTCGATAAATACGCAAAAATCTACTAAAATATCAGTAATGCGTTGCAGTCATTGTTCTTGTCTAATTCATTTTGGATTAACTTGATGAACAAATTTAACTCTTCCGTCCTGTTGTGGTTACTATTTTTCTCCATTTTGAACAGTAGGACGGTTAGCTTGTATAGAAAATAATTACAAGAATCTTTAACTGTGCAAACCATAGCGTATATGATTGCGCGTGTGCGCGCTTACCCGTTCTATATCTCTTTTCAACTAAATACGGTGATGTTACAGAAACAATTTATGATACACGCACTATGTATGCTACTGTTCTTACTAACAGATTTTTAATATTGGGTTTTTAATTATTTTCCTAAGTACTAAGCCTAGTACTTAAAAATATTCACTTAAGCAGCCGCCAAGAGATGTTTTAAGTAGAAAGAAATGATCTGAAGAAACGTCCCGCAAATATGTTTCATATTTTCTATATAATGCTTTCCTCTTACACTTGTCTAATTTATTTTGGATTAATTCGATTAACTTCCTTTTAATTAATTTATAACTTTGTTTAACCTGCCTGCACTGCTCCCAGAAATATCTTTTATTTAATCCCCAATTTATACGTTCGCTGGTCAAAAGATTATTTATTTATTTTCAAACACTTAAACTGTTGTCTCAAAGGATTCAACGGAGGTATTTCTCTGCTCAAGTTTTCGATCTATACAGGATATACCAGATGGCGCCTGTCCTTTTATTCATACCACGTGTCTGATTAGCCTGCAGTAGCTTGGATGACTAAAATATTTCAGTGGAGATTTTGTTCCATTCCTTTCACGAGATCCCACTAGGATATAAAAATTCGGCTAGTTTTGGTGTCGAGGGTTTACAGCTTTCCTTGTGAGCCACCCTCATCGTGACGTGACTGTGCAGAAGTGTTCGTAATGGTTGTTTCTATAGGTTCTCTCGGTTGTTATATGAAACGATTTTTCTTTACCATGGAGAGACGTTGAATGTTTTCCTTCTGATGCGGAAGGAACGTCTTTCAAAGTTTTATTGCGCACTTTGAACTCGATGACCTTCTTTAACTACCGCAAAGATACAGCGCGAAACAGAAGAATGGCTACATCCACATGTAGCAAAAGAAGTGTAGAACTCGGCGAGAAGCAGTAATACTCGTTTTTGGATCACTGAAACAGCTCCCAGCCTGAAATAGCTGAATCTTCTTCTAACTTCAGTTTTATTCTGCAGATGGTTCTACTATGACTTTCATTTCTGATAGAAATACTGTCTGTTTTAACTTCTGACAAATGACATTGACGAAGTGTGTCGGTACTTTCCCAGTTGCTTGAAACTTATGATAAACGCATCCCATTTTCGTCTATTCTCGCAGGAGGACAAGAGCAAATTAGAACAGTGAATGAGGATCCATTTTTAGAATTTCTTCTGACATTCCTGCCAATTCATTAGTCCTTAGACTTAATGTTAAGTTTTCTTTCTTCTGTTCCTATGTCTTCGTTTCAAATTCTCAGCTTGTACTCCAAAATATTATTGGTGATCAATATTCTACTATCTTTACATTTTGTTAGGAATTATCCTCCTCCTCTTTGCTTCTTTTTATATATTAATAACTATTTTATCATTGTTAATTGTGTTGGAATACTGTGGCTGCTGCACAGATATCTCACTGTTACGTATTCTCTTAACTTAAATATTATCGCAATATACAGAGAAGTAGCAACAGAAATAAATGTTCTACTCCCAAAAACGAATTTAAAAAAATTAAATGGATGCTATGCTCCGTGTTGATGAAGGTCGACAGAAATCGACCATGCTTTAAGTTGCTTAACTAGAGATGGATTTCCTTCATTTTTACCAAAGCTCTGTTCTCTGTTTTCCTGTATTTGCCGAGTAATGTTCTCCTTGGATACAAACCATACAGAAGGGCTTCCTCTGTACATCATCAGTATTGATAAATGGCGCTGTAGGTCTGCTCCGTAAACGTATTTTCATTGATCTCAATCATCATCTTCAGAACGAACAAGCGCGCCTTGGGATTTTGTGTGGCTTACCGAAATATAGACGTCTTCTGTTTGGCCCATCAACAATCAAGTTAGTGTCTTTTCTTGCAACTTGCCATCTCTATCCTCTCCAACTCCCTTGGCTCGCTGTGTAGTGGAGGAAGAGGTCGCATTCTACTAAAACCATTATCATTCGCGGAATTTTTTTTTTACTTTTCGAGACCATATAACATTTCCTTGAAAATATATGCGAGAGGAAGGATAAGACACACTCGCGCGCGTCAATGTCACATGACAGAAATTAAGACGGAGAAAGAAAACAGAAGGAAAATTATAAAGACGCCGTTTGCCACAAAATACCGATATTCAATGCTAATATTAATAGGATTTCTTTCATAAAAATTTCTCTTTGGCTATTTGAATCATTTCTTATACGCACAAGTTCTTGACCTCTGCTTGATTTATTTTCCCCTTCGGCATCTCTGTTACGTACAAACTGAACTAAAGAAGCTAAGAACATATTCCTTCCCAAGAGATATGAGACAGAAGTTTGTGTTGTATGGCATCGCCAGCTGCTCCTAGGCGTCAGAATCAATAAGCTAGATCATCTGTGAGATGAAAGATGCATAATAATAATTTTCTGGCCATTCGTAACATGGCCAGAAAATTATTATTATCTGGCCATTTATTTACACGCCATCAGTAATTCTTTTCGAGGAAACGGCCAGTTTATATAGTACAATTAAGACAATTTTTCTTTTTTCGTGCAGATAAAATCGTGAAATTCTGTAGATAAAAAATAAAATAAATGTCTGAACGTGTTTTTGATATCAATCGGAATTCACTTAAGTTATAACTTTTTATTTCCTGTAGAAATGCAATAGCTTCCTTAATTTTTCCCCCTTCTCCTATCTGTCAATTAAAGTTGAAATAGTAGTCTGCATATTGCTGTTCGAATGAGATCATGGTAGCAGTGGGATAAAGCGTGACAGCGCGTGGTAACAAATCGTGTACCTTTACCTGTACAATCGACTTGACAGTTCCTTTTTATTTATTGCATCAATCAATGGAATCTACGTTTACCTCTGGTTCTCACGTCAGAGATTACGTTGTAAAATTGCTTACTACAGTCGTTATCAATCGTTGACTAAAATAAATCGAAATCCATTTTATCTCTTTCGTCATCCGCTACATATGCTCATAGTGGGTCGATGGCGACGTTTCCGATGTTGAGAAATCTTTACTGTCGGTATATCCATTAAATGCAGGCGACATTCCTTGGATGTTCTCATACTTTGCATACTTCAAATTCCGTTCCAAGTTTAGTCTTCAGAATTCGTCCATGAACCAGATCTATATATAGTTGGTACTGTGTATTTCATTAATTTTGTGCAATTAATTACTCTTTTTCTTTTACGCTTTTCTTAAAAAAAAAAAAAAAGGAACGGATGTTGTCCTTAGATTCCGATCTATGTAAGTCATTTGATCTCCACGACAGACCATAATAAACCATACAGTGGTACAACAAATGGACCCCCAATGAGTATATTTCACTTGGTGATTGCAAAGAGAAAGGCTGCCTACCTCGGGCATATTATAAGAGTTCCACAGTGTGACTTGCAGAGACTAATCCTGCAAGGGAAGATTAAAGGCAAAAGAAAGACCAAGAAAAAAGTGGCTTGATAACATCAAAGAATGGACAGGTGGTTTTACGACACAAGAGTATTTCACAAAGCAAAGAGACAGAGGTGGCTGGAAAATGTTGGTTTCCAAAATTCAAATTGAAAACGGAACCTGAAGAAGATGTCAAAATTTTCTGATTGGTGATTACATTTCTGTGACTAATAATTAGTGAAGCCGACACTCAGTAAAATATCCAAAAGCCCAGTACCAGAAACTACGACATGTTAACAGAAATAATAATTATTAATCTGTTAATACAGGGGCGTCCATCGTTTTTTTTATTGACTAGGACCCAAAAACGAATAAAATGCTGAAGATCACGGGCCACATAGTTGTTGCGACAAGCGGGTTGCGAGCCACCAAATCAGTTCCTGACAACTACTTATGCATTTCTCGAAATAAAATTAATTTTAGAAAAATACGTAATTATTTAATTATTTTAATTTTTTAATAATTATTTTACATTTAACATTTAATAATTAAATGCAAAAATCCATCAATTATTACATAATACAAATAACATTCCTACTAAGGCCGCCGTAGCCGAGTGATCAGGCGCAGGTGCATAAGTACACGTGCCTTGAGTGACCCGGGTTCAAGCCCCTGACTGCTGAATACGGTGCTGTTTCTTGTATTCTCTCTACCTTGTGAACTCCTCTGACCGTGTGGTCGTCCCGGAGTATAAAAAGAAAAATTTATATATTTATATAATATTGCTGAATTCTGAGACATGAAGGCTGCCTACTTTGGCCCCAGGCTGCGGGTTGGACACCCCTGTACAGTTAATAGATCATAGCTTTGGGATGTAACGAATTCCTGTTATGCAGATTACACCTTATACCTCTGAAGAAAGCAGTCAAACTATGTAAGACTTTTTAGTTCCTCTTCAATTTTATGCCACGAGAAGAAAGCCTGAAAAAAGCGGATCATGACGCGTGTCCATTGTTCATTATGTTTATAAATTATTAATTTCTTTTAAAATTATAAAGTCATTAGTTTTTGTAGTAGTTACTAAATTTCAGATTTCATGAAGTGTAAGGTCATTGGGCAGTTAATTAAATAACATTAAATTTTATTTTTACACCCTATTTTTAACTACGCAGTGCTTTTCTTTTTTTTTTTTTTTTTTCTGAAGATTAGCTTGATTTTTATTTAATATTTAATTTAAAAGAGATTTAAACCTGGTAGGCTTAATTCCTGGACAAATTTCGGGTACATCATTTCTGGCGCAAAAGAAAAAAAAAAGTAAATAAATAAATAAAAAAATAGCTGACTTCTCGTTGGTCCACGATTATATATAAACGTGATTTTTTTAAATTCATCATATTATTTCTTTTATTTGAAGTTTTGCAACCTTCCAGTTTTTCTTATCAACAACACCATTACTCTGTACAGAAAGGTTTGGAGATTTGGTTGGGAATACTGAATACTCTCCATCTGACGTAAATAAAATAGCGGCGTACTGCATTGATCAAAAGGTGTTTATTCTTAAGGAATACTACAGAGATGTAAATTCAATTATTTCTTCTCAAAGAAGATACTGACAACGCTTCAGCATGCGTGATGGACCAACAAATCAAACAGTGTTGATGATTGTGGACCAGTCTGAGAGAACAGGCAGTGTTTTGAAAGATCACATAGGCTGACTTCTTTAAGAATGCCAGAGAGTTGATGAAGCTGTGGAAATCTTGCTGCGAAGCCAAAGGAAGAGTTTGCGTAAATTTTCGCAACAGATGAGGATGTCCTACAGTACAGCAAGGAAGATAAAATTTATCGAAGTGACTTGTCTGTACATCGTTACAAAATTCAGCTCAGTGAGCCACTAATACCAAATGCGAAGGAACGGCGAGTTCAGCAACGGTTTCAGTGCACCCTTAGAGCGAGACCCTAACATTATAAACAGAGTTTGATTTTCTGACAAAGCGCACTTACTTTCATTTAGACGAGTATGTGAATACGAAAAATGCAAGATTTTGGGTTCTGAAGAATTCAGACATTACGTTATTGTTCATAATCCATTACACGCACAAAGGATCATTGCGTGATCTACACTCTTTGCATCTGTCCTTTTTGGGCCAATGTTTGTCGATGGAAACATCACGAGTGGCGTCTACCTCAGTGTCAATAGGGACAATTTTATACCTTTTTTTGTGTGGCTATGGCATTGACGTGGATGACAACTGGTTTCAAGAGGATAATGCGAAGTCCCATATTGTAAGAGTTGTCCTGGAGTTCGTAGATGAAAATTTTAACAGCAGAGTGATTTCTGAGATGGCCTCCAATGTGACCTGATTTCTCTGGGGGTTGTCTCAAAGACAGTTTTTCAGAAGAATCCACAAACCGTTCCTGCGCTAAAGAAAGCGATTGAAGATGAATTTTTTTCTGTGCTGGAGGAAATTTTGGATTATGTTATTCGCAATTTCACGCTCCGACTGTGACACGTTATTGTTAAAGGTGAAGGATACATTGAAGAGGTTGCGGCATGAATTTCTCCACGCTGATAAATATAGTATAAATGTTTCTAAACAGTATTTCATGTTCTTTAGATGAATAAAATGGTATGATGAATGAAAAATCACCTTGTATATATATTCGTTGTAAAACACTATATAACTAAATAACAGATGGAAATAACGTGAAAATTTTACTCGATTAGCACATTTCAGAATGAGCATATCCATAATGAACCTTGAACACATCCTGGAATTGAATTAGATGTGGTCTGCTTTTCATTAAAAAATACAAAAATAAAATTCACAGCATAACATCTTCGCAAATACTTGTGTTTAATCATGATGCTAAATGTTAGAAGTATGTTAATATTCACATAACAGATATAAGCTTCTTAAATTGCAAAAAAATTAGTTTTTCTTTTCATATTTTAACCCTTCTCCCCACACAAAATGTATGACATAATCGGAGATGACATAATACGAAAATTTATTTATGGATAGTTGTAAATAAATTTTACACTATTTTAAAATTAAATTGCAACCACCTTGGAGTTTTAAAATTGAAAGATACGTGTTTGCATTTTATTTTTGAGAAATTTTCTTTGGATGCAAAACTCACAAATATTTGCCATTGAATCACAGTCTTCCTGTTCTATATTTGGTTCTACAGAATTTTAAGCTTCTTGTCTCTATTTCTGTTTATTTAATTCTGCTTGATCAGAATTTCTGGCTGCGTTTGCTTTTCTTTTTAGCAGGATTGTTGGGAAGTATCATTCTGGATTGCAGTTCTACATCCGGAATTGTCAGCTACTCCCCTGATTTAATTTGCTCAAAGGATTTATTTTGTACTTCTTTTTGTTGTGCATTTGAAGTTCTTAACAACCATGTTTCGGGACTTGGACGCTGCAACCAAATGTGTTGCCTGTTTGCAAATGTAGCAATGGCAAAGTATAGAGGGATCTCTGAGATCAAGCAAATCAGGGTAAGGACACATACTGCTTCATTCCAAAGTTGAAAGTGTCGATTAAGAAAAGACTATGGTGTTTTGCTTGCCAATGTAGTGACTCTAATAACTGATCACGGAACTAAGGGAAAAGTTGAAATACTTTAATTTGGTGGAGAGTGATTTATTTCGTTGTAGACATATTGAGACCAGTTCACATGTACAAATTATTGCGATATGAGGTTTAATTTGGATATGATATTTGAGGGTACTGCAGACGATAACGTTTGTAAACCAATTTTGCATAAACAGGGAATTTTGTAAATTTGTAGATAGTTTTTAAAAGAAGGAAGTCTAATGGATGATAGTGCAAGACAGCGTATATGCAGAAAAGGTTGATCTTTGTAAAATTTATGTGAATTTTATAAAGTCAGAAAAATTATCGCATAATGTGCAATGCAAATAAAGTATAATGTATAATTTAAATAGAGTATTATTTATAATGTAAATAACGTAGTGTACATATACATAAAATAAAATAAATAAGTACGAATATTGTAACGTGTATGTAGTAATGTAAATAATTTTGTTCCATTCTTGCAAATGGAACAAAATTATTCAGATGACCTCAATGATATATTGTTAAAGCAATCTATTAATGGAGTAATCTGAATCTGAGATCATCTGTGGCTCAAACTATATCTAGTAGGTTGTATTCAAATGCCCGTGATTTTCAAGTGTATGCAAAGATTAAATTGCACAATGTGATGCGAATATATAATAACAATGATCTAAATATAGATGTCAGTCTAAAAAGAACTGTATTATATGGTTAAATAAGGGGAAAATGTCTTATTAAAATTTTTCAAAGTAAGAATAAAATTAAGAAACAGTGCTTGCACGTGTGTGAGAGAAAGAAAGAAAGAAAGGGAATTTCGTTGACTGGGATGATGTTCTTATTTGCAAAAGTTTTTTTTTTCTTTTGTTTAAAAGATGGTTCCATGTGCATCCTCCAAGTAACCATAAGAATTATGAGGAGGAAGTACTTTTTCTTTTCTTTTTTTTTATATTCCGGACGATGATTTCTTATTTCTTAGCATTTCAATCCTAAAGGCGTAGTGTGAAGATCCTGATTATGTTTCTTTTTTATTATTAGTTTTCTGAATTTTTTTTTTTTTTTTTTTACCTATTGGAAATGCAAATTTTCGGAACACACTGCTTATCACATTATCAGGAGCACAATATCCTACACAACAGCAATTTTATTTTCTTACTTGAAGAGCTTTGGACATACGTGTTTGACATGACTGGAAATAAGTTTTTTTTCAGTTTTCCCGATCGGGTTAGACCTAAGTAGTTTAAAGAATTGTACGGGTAGAAACTTGATCGGTACTTCATTAGCAAAATTTCGAAATCAGAAAGAAAGATTTGTAATAATAATAATAACGCGTTTAATTTGTAGTCTTCCTCAAGTGAAATGTTTCCTCGTATGGAGCAATGCACACGGATTTTGTTTCAATTTGAGAAAGTATACTGTAGATGTGAAGTAGGTCAAGGCCGAGAGTAAACATGGAGGTCTGGACGCGAAGAGTTCCCGAGAGATAGGTTAAAGTCCCTGGGGACAAGGAACTGAAATTAAAGAAGTGGAAGGGACAGCTTTGAATTCGTAACTGTCCTTTGTTTTCGTCGGAGAATACTGTATCCGAAAATTGTGAAGAACACCAAGAGAAGAAAAGGAGTCCCGGCTGGATTAATCGCGCTTGATGAAGATTGCGCCTATTGGTAATTCAATCTGAGGAAACCAGTAAACCCATAAATTAAATTAAGTTAAGATAGAACAAAAATCAACGCAGCACAGCCAGCAATCGGCGCCAAGTTCGATGTGAAAAAGGATTGCAATAGAGTAGCAACGTAGCTCCGGACAACGATTAGGTGAATACGTATGGGCCCGTGGATTTGTCGTTGTTAGTGGAAAAGACCATCGTCCAGCAGAACTAAACTGACGGTATATGTGATAAAGGGCTGATGATTATCTGTCCTTTTAGCAGGAGTGTTTGTAACACTCAGCTAACTGTATTCAGAGAGAAACTAAGAGAAATACCTACATATAATAAAATACGCTTTTAAGGAATGGTAGGTTAAGCAAACAATTTTGTGTATAATTTATAAATAATAACGACTTAAAATATGCCGTTATTATTTATAAATTATACAAAAATTGTTTACTTAACCTACTGTTCTCTAAAATTATATTTTATTTTATTACTCCCTCTCGGTTAAGCTGCCTAGCGCTGGTCGGAGTAGGGTTCACCGTATTTGCCATATTTTCATAACCGTTCCACGTGCTAGCCATACCTTCGTTTTCCCAATAAATTTCGTAGAACGCCCTCCTAAGACCTTTAATCACTTTACCCCACGGTTCTTTACGTTGGGGCAGATTGGTCAAGTTCAAGTAGTAGTCAAATATTCACCGTGATTGAAATAAATCGATCATATATTAGCCTCCTCAACGTTATCCAAGTAGACTATTTTGCGATCTCCACTACGTTTCCTTGTATATCTTGCTCTGACTCTCCCAAACCAAAGTAATTTTAGATGCAACCAGATCATAGTTTTCTCCAAGATCCATTCACATTTCATATCTTAACTTCCTTCCGTGCTGCTTTCATTCATGACCATTTTGGATTTATTTTAATTGGACTGTTAAAGCAAAATCAATGAATGATTTTGTAATCAAGTAAACACAGGACTTGTAAAAATAGCTTATAGATGACCTTATACATAAGAAATAATTCGGTTTGGCAGGAAACTTTGCAACAGCAATTTATGTTTGAGTATAACACTCCAGGCCTCCGTAGCCAAGTGGTCAGGAGCGGGAGTGCAGTAGCACACGCTCTTTGAGTAGACTGGGGTTCAAGCCCCTGACTGCTGAATACGGTCGATCTGCCAACCCGCACTGGACCAGCGTGGCAGATTATGGTCCATTTCCCTCAGCATAAATTGTTGAGGAGGCTTCCATCCTGCAGTGGGTTGATAATGGCTGCACTTTACTTTTATAGCACTCCAAGCTGAGTATCTGGTAGAGTGCTTCTATTCGATTGTGTGTTTTTTAATATTTCTAGAAATTGTTTTTAAGGTGTCGTTATAATTGTTAATGAAATTTATTTTTAATTATTTTTTTAAAATTTTGTTAATGTTCTGTTCACAGTGTTTATTAATCTTAATATAATCGTGCTTAATCTATGTAAGTATGCTTATTTTCAGAATAACCGATAGAAAATTCGGAATATAAGAGTTGGGAAGGGAGAATCCAAAGTACGGAGTATTTAAATAGTCGTAATGTGGAAAACTGAATAAAACCAACAACTCGATATTTCATGAAGATTAAGGTATATATGCTCCGATGCACAGTAGTCTAATTTATAGAAGTACGTGCCTGTGTGTGTGTGCTTGAGTGGGAGAGGGAGGGGAGGGGGAGAAGCGCAGTCGTTCATCATACATCACTCACCCCAGTTTACCAATAGGAGTGCTTTCCCGTTGTACGGGCTAATGAGCTTTCTTGCCACGGCAGAATGGAAGGCGAAATAAAGCACAGCTGTCAGCAAACACAGAAATAATTTTAAGCGCTTGTTAGCATCACTTCATCAGCGTAAATAATGACTAGGATGGCCCAGTTTAAACCAAGTCTTTGACTCGATAAATTAACGAAGTAACTCTGAAATTTTCGGCGGCAGTTATGTCCTTTAATACGGTTCCGAGCAGTTTGGGCAGTAAATACATTCTGTTCTGTCCAACTGAAGCTTGAATAAATAGATTAGTGAAGAAATTAGGAAAGTAATTTAGTCCTGCTGAGAACTACTCTAATTCTGAGTCCCATTACTAATGGGATTCTTTATGAAATTCTAGTAATTAGAATGCGAATAGCACTGGAAACAGTTTGACTGTAAAGAAAGAAACCCTTAGGATATTCATTCGTTCCAGTTGAATTTTGCATTAATATCTATTAATAGGCCACAACATCCCTCAAGCTATCTTGCTGTTTTTATCTTCTGGTCTTGGAGTGGAGTTCAACAGTTTTGTCATGAGGACTTCTAAATTGCTCGTCGCCATAAGATTAACTAAAAAAAGGGCCAAAATTCACCAGATTGTCTTCAACTTGCCTTTTTAAAGTTGTCCTGACTTTTGATTTATATTTTCTTTTGGCATTAGTATGCTACAGCACTCGTACTGTTATCATTCCTAGTTATTAACTTTCTAATATCTCCAATAGTGAGGCAGCGTGAGGTTTTTTAATCTTTCAATGTTATTACTAGTATAAAAATTCTTTTTCATAACGAAGCAGTTTGGTGATTTGTTCTTGTACTTGATCAGCTGATCGTCTTACTTGAGCCAGTCCTTTTTAGCACGCTTTGACGTAATATCGCGTGACGGCAATCCTTTCATTTCTAATTCCGTCCGTCAGGATCTTCTGCCATGAGATGAGAGAGCACATCGATTTTCTTACCTGAAGCCAAATAACTAGAAAAGAGGAGAGAAAAGGAAGAGTCCGTAAACAATTTTCTATAGAAATAGGGTCTCATGGTCTATACATCTTGATGTCACTTCGATATCATCCCACGCCAGGTCTTACGACACCTTCATTTTTCTGCTCATATATTTCATCTTAATTTTTTTTAATTCTGCGTTACTGTGCGTGTTCATTTTCCATTTATCTTCTTATGTGAAGCAATGTCATACGAGATGTATAACTACTAGTTATAGTTCGCCCTCTCGATAGTTCTCCCTCTTTTCTCTCCTTTTGATGCTATCACTGCTTTCATCGTATACTGTAGCATATTTTGTATTCGTAGTATTTCATTTTCTTTCCTCTATTCCTCTAGTTTAAGTACGCCTCGTATTCACGTTCTCATCTTGTTGGAATACCTTAACGACAGGCGTTTTCTCTAAAGAATATTTTTGGTTCTTATTGCGTTTGCATCTTAGAAATATCTAAGACAAATACTCTTTTTCAGGAAATCAATTGTTTCCAAGTTATCGCTTGCAATTTCTGAAACACGAAATGCCTATCTTTGAATTTCCTTCCTCTTTTGTGTCTCGCTGAGACAATATTTCAATCATTGATAACTGAAACGAAAGACTTGTTAGTAAGATGAAATTCAGAAAAAAAACATCATTTAATTTTAAGGAAGAAGGGAACATCGTCAGAGGGTTTAAAGTATAGTATTAGAAACCAAGTGCGTGGTACAGCGTGGTACTTAGGTTGAACATCTTACAGTGAAATAATTAATGCCAGAACTTTAGGGTCAAGGTGGTGGTGGATTAAACGAGACAGGTAGCAAAATTTGTTAAATATTTTAAAAATGTTATTCGTTATTCATTTTATGTAACAAAATATACTTATATTAAGACGTATTTATTTACTATACTAGTGAAAATATTTTGCTAAAGAAAAACAGAATATTAAAATTCACAAATGCTGTCTGTAATAGCCCATCTTGGAAGATAAATAACACAATCATAAAGCTGCTTGAGCATTAAAAATGGACAATGAACTTCGTTGATTTTCAGAAAAATAATATAAATGAATTTTTAGAAAAATTATACAAAAACTGCAGACGTCCCACACAAATAACATTTCTGCTGTCTTTAAATCAAAGAATGAATTAATTAACGGATTGATACGTTTTTCTTTATGCAGGCATCTACCCTCTGTCGTATAGGAGTTCTGTTTGTGCTGCGTGCCTTTTCTACAGATACTGCCATGGGCACTGTTCTGAATTGGCTTCTATAATTTCTCCTCTCTCTCTCTCTCTCTCTCTCTCTCTCTCTCTCTCTCTCTCTCTCTCTCTCTCTCTCTCTCTCTTCCGAACCAGTCTGAATATGTGCCCCAACCAGTCAACGTCGATTTAATACCTTAAAACTCATCGAACCAACTTTTCTTCTTCTTCATTTATCCCTTCAACTTCAGCTTTGTAAAACAACCTTCCTTTACACCTACACTCCCGCCTAAAAGTTTGGAATCACGTTTCATTTTTCTTAATTTTTAAAGTTTTCATTAAACTAGAACCGACTTGTTTACGAATTTTTATTAAAATCTTTTCTATTATGTATAAAAAAAACTGAAATAAGAAATATTTAAGAAATTTATATTCGAGAATATTCCAGAAAGGTGTAGAAAACTCCTGAATGTGGTAGAACATTATAAATGATTATAGAATATTCTAGAAAATGGGAGCATTATTTCAATATTATAGAAGATTGTAAGATGATTTTACAGTGTTTTTCAATAATACAAATTGAGAAGTGAGAGCTGTAACTTATAAAATTGAACACCCGTCATTCAAAAGGAGTGTATTGTGTAAGTTTTGTATTTTTTGTGATAAACACGAAAGAAATTATTATTAACTGATTTCTGTTAATAATAATGAATGCAGTCGATGACTTACTGCATCTGAAATCCGAGTTGAGTTCAATAGGCACAAAGAAATTTCCGTGTCTACATCCACTGTAAAACTTCTTAAACAAGCAGGGCTTCATGGTTCATAGCGGTCGGAAAACCATTATTAAAACCGGAAATCGAGAAAAAAAAAAACGTTTTTTTTTCCAATCTTAACTGTTTTTTTTTTTAAAAAGAGTTAAGATTGGAAAAACGTACTGTAGACGATGAAACCAAATTTGAAATTTTTGGAGACAGGCATAGAGTTGAAGTAAAAGTGGTTTAGTGCCTACAGTCAAGCACGATTTTGGTTTCACCATGATCTGGGGTTGCTTCTGTTTTTCTGGGGTGGGCAACATCGTCAGAATTCAAGGAATTTTAAGAAAAGAAGGCTATAAAACCATCCTTGAACATAATGCAATATCCTCTGGACTTCGACTTTGTGGAATAAATTTTATATTACAACAAGACAATTAACCGAAGCACAGCTTTAAAAGTTGTGCCGGGAATTTCTAGCATCTAAACAACAGGGGAGGGAGTATTGCAAATTATGATGTGGCCACGCTAATCGCCTGACTTAAACCCAAAAGGGCTTTATGGAACCATATAGTCTAGACCGTCCAGTTCGTGAAGTCTGCCCATCTTCACTAAATTTATTGGAAACCTTGCAGATCGCTTGGAATAATGTTAATCAAGATACTAATCGCTAGAATGCCAGAAATTCTTGTCTGACAAATTTGATAGGATATTATAATGTGGTTACAAAGGAACTGGATGCAAAAAATAATTTTTATATCATATATTTGGATTTCAGAAAAGCTTTTGACACTGTTGCGCATGGAAGACTATTGTACAAATTGAAGCAGAATGGTATTAAGGGTAAGTTGTACAATTGATAAAAGGATGGTTGAGTGGGAGAAGACAGAGGATGATAACCAATGGGTGCTGCTCTTCGTGGACTAATGTTATTAGTGGAGTCCCACAGGGTTCGGTGTTGGGTCCACTGTTGTTTTGTATATTTATCAGTGATATTGATGAAGGTATATCAGGCTTAGTGTCGAAGTTTACAGATGATACAAATGTTGGCAGGGTTGTTAATGACAGTAATGGCAGTGTGCTACTGCAACAGGATCTAGAAAATTTGGGCAGATGGGCTAAGAAGTGGCAATTGAAGTTGAACATTGACAAATGCAAAGTACTGCATATGGGTAGAAGTAACCCCAGAGAAATGTACGAACTATGTGGTACTACACTTAAGGTGGTAGAAAATGAAAAAGGCCTGGGAGTAATTGTGCAGTCAGATATGAAGTTTTCTGAGCAATGCAGACAGGCGGCCAGGGCAGGTCATGGGGTTTTGTCAATGATATATAGGAATTTTGCTAGCAGGGAAAAGGAGGTGATTGTCCCTCTGTATAAGGCAATGGTTAGGCCACGCTTTGAGTACTGCGTACAGGTCTGGAGGCCTCATTTTAAGAAGGATGTAGATTTGCTTCAGCGTGTACAGAGAAGGGCAACAAGATTGGTGAGGGGAATGAAGGGATCCTCTTACCAAGAGAGGCTTAAGTTCTGCAAATTGCAGTGGCTGGACACTAGGCACCTGCGCGGTGATCAGAAAGGGGTTGAGCACGCTGAATTCTGATGGGATCCTTCCACTTGTTCATATTACGAACCTAAGGGGGCATAAATTCAAATTAAGAAAAGACATGTAAAATAGATGTGCGGAAATTTGCCTTTAGCCAGCGGGTGGTTAATTGGTGGAACAAACTTCCATCTGTCGTTGTGGAAGTTGATAGGTTAAATAAATTTAAGGAGGAACTGGACAGGCATTTGGAGGGAATGGTGTGATATTTTTTTTTTTTTTTTTTTTTTTTGGCTGATGCTGCATAAGCTCCTACACTTGCTTTCTTGCATCACATGGCACTACTACTACCTCTGTGTAAGGCAGTGATGAAATCTTGTGGAGGATATTTTGATGCAAATTCAGCATGGTTGTTAATATTAATCATTTCAATTTTTTTTGCTGTAAATCTTTAAATGCTTAATAGAAAAAATCTTAAAATACTGTGTGGTGTATTGTTTTTTTTTATATTAAACCTTACCCCCAGGGGCTCACATCTGGTGAGTATGGACTTGGCAAATCCAGTGTCCTCAGCTGGATATCATCATTCTTGGCTTTCTTGGCGATTCCCTTCTACTTATCTATCTTTCTTTCTCTCTCTCTCTCTCTCTCTCTCAGGATTTTTTTTTTTTTTTTTTTTTTTGGCTGGTACGGCATAGCCTCAGGCTTCCTTGTACCATATGGCTAATAATAGTAATAATAATAATAACAATAATTATTATTATTATCATGGGCTAAAAATGATAATAAAAAATAAATAAATATAAATATTTAAGTTAACGAAAACTGTTGTCATATGTTATCAAAATAGTTGTCATATGTAGTGATTCCAAACCTTTAGGCGGAAGTGTATTTCCTCACAATTACAATCTACAGAAATTCAAGTCAAATGGCAATAAGTATCTTCTTCTGTTTTCTCAACCTTCAGCCCACGCGCAGTACTAAGTACTCCAGGTTCTAATACCGTTTCTGTTTGGGGTTTTCATAAAAAAAAGTGTATACACCGATATCAAACGCAATGTATAACCACTTTGATATGCTGTATCTCAGAAAGTTTAGCAAACAAAACCAAAAAGCAGTGGCGAAACTACCTTACCGTCAGATCCTCCACCGCGGGGGAAGACCCGACGGCTGTTTTGGTATAGTTGTTAAATATCATGTGGGAGCTGCTCAGCAATCTCGCGGGATGGGGCAGAATTTATAGGTTCGCCACTGCAAAGAAGGGTTTCAAATACAATAGATAAATAAAATGGAGCACATTTCAGACGCTACGTCAGTTGTTCAAAACATCAAACACCAGCACGCATACATAACGAACATTTTTTTATGAACAGCCTAACATACCATGCCGGCTGTAATTTTGTTGCTTACTGTTAATAACCTACAAAAATCTGAAATGCTTGTGGTTTATGAGTGTACAATTTATCTTTCAGGTAGCGTACTAAAAAGTCTAAGGGAGTAAGGTCTTGGAGACATGGAGGAGAGGTATTTAAAAACATTCCGCTCTGCGACCTGTATATCTTTCTAGAAATTCGCTATCCAAATACAAAGAGAATACAGAGAGAATGAAAATGTTGAGGTGCACTGTCTTGTTGAAAGTGTGCCAACCTATCCTGAAACACTTTTCTTATTGGGATAACTGCGTCATTCATTAACTGTTGAAGATAACTGTGGCTGCGATAGCACAGCGGTTATAATTATCGTCCTTCCACACCTCTGGAAAAGGCCAGAGTTCGAATCCCATGAGGGATGCGAGGAAATTTTATGGTCTTTTTTCATACAACGTGGCTATGTTAGTCGGTCTTAGGCGAGGGTTGCATGGGTTCTTCCTCTTGGAAACTCGGGTTTTTCGTCCAGTAAACCAACAGAAGAATACACGCTATTAAATTATAGTATATTGTCGCCTCATGGCCTTAATTAGGTAGTCTCTCACCCGAAGGATGAATGTCTGCATATCACCCTTTTGCCGAATGGCCGTAAACGAGGTGAGCCCCAATCCAGAAAATAAACAGATTCAATAATATTAATAATAAATAACTATATTTAAATAATTCATTATTTGCATCTATAAATAGTAAATGATTTCTTCATGTAACTTCAGAGTATGTATATCATTCTTAAATTTGGATTTAAGTCAACTTTTGTGTAAATTTATCGAGTCAAGCGCACATGTGCTCTTTGTATAGCCCGATGCGCATGATGTACCTCGAACCTAAGATTGATAATAACACCCTTCTGGCACATGGCCTCCCTGAGGTGGTCCATATTTTTCGAATAAATATACAGATAATACAATACAATGTATTCGTAAAAAAATAGTTATAATAATCATAAGGGGTCGATGGCCCATTGGTTATTATATTGGACTACCAGCCCGATGGGCTGGTAGTCCAATAATTCGAGTGCTGCATTGATAGAAGCAAAGGCGTCTCCATCACGCTGGGAGACCGGTATAATAATAATAATAATAATAATAATAATAATAAATTACAATAATAAGCATTGCGAAAGTAGTTTCAGCGGACCCACCCCCAAGGTCGAGGTGACGACTGAGGTAGATAACAACGCTACCTGGTGTCGCTCCAAAGAACTAACACCACCGCTGGACGTAAGCCGAAGCTAAACACGTCCACCTCCATCGATGGATGATATTGTCCAAGAGAAGTAATAATCAGTTTGGCGCATGATAAAGTAACTCGCGTTCAGACCTTAGGCAGAGGCGTCAGTTCAAAAAATAGCAAGATATTTTTTATAAAAATTGTATTTAATACTACAAGTTCTTTTTTCTTATTTTGTATCTAACGGCCTGCGGCCTTGTTTAAGAGACCTTGACCGTAATTTCGATTATAAGGGATGGGAATTCAGTTTACGTTTTTTAGCAAGAGTATTTGAAATATAACAATCCCCCTCCCTGAGATTTCATTTATATATATTGAGACCTACGTTCCCAGTAAGACTTCCTTTTCTATTTAAATCGCATATCTCAGTTTCTGAAAGTTGATACTAACAGATGGCGATGATGCATGTTTTCTCAATTCTAGCGATATGCTTTTGTCCGAACAAGGAAATCACTTCTGGCCTAGTAAATGACTCCATATACATCCCTGTCGACTTTCTGCTGCCCCTGGAAATCCACGTCATTCATCAAGAATCCTTGACAATAAAGCCTGTTTAGAAAAAGAAACGCAGGTAATAGAAATGTCCAAAATTGACATTCGGAATCCCTTTTGGGTCTCGGGAATGAGATCGAATTTCATTTTTTTGTCCAGTTACACCGTCAGAATAACTAAGAAATGTGGATGGAACCTATCAGGTATGAAAGAGCGCTCACCATCATAAATAGCGCTTGCTTGTACAGAGACGGAAAAACGAACAAAGAGAAAAAAATAGTTTGGTGTGCACAAATGAAGTATGAAAGTCGCTTGACATCTATTTCTTGATAAGTTATTTAAGTAAGTCCACGGAAGCTAATCAGTCATTTTATGGCTTTCCTTGCACTGACTTCGGAAATCTATTTCCGATCTCGTGCAAGTATCACAGTCCCGCTTTCTTTCAGCCCGAACGTTGTATTTTTGACAATATTCTTCACACACTTTGTGCCATAACATGATGATAAAGCCATATACCACTGACTACTAAAATCGACCCTCAATCCACTATTCGCTAAGCAGGTCACCGTGACTACAGACATAATTGACCTGTGCGTTGGTTACCAAGGAAACGGTTCACGACCAGCAGCCCACAAAGAAGGACCGATTTGAACGGTCTTAATGACAGTGCCATCAATTAATAAATGTGAAGAGCCAATAATGAAGCTACCAGCGTACTCCGAAGAAGCCAACAAGCCACAATTTAATCAAACAGCGTCGAATAATCCTATAAAAGAAAACCGAAGCAAATGATCTAATTTGTTCTTCCTGGTGTACACGATAACATAGATGTTCTTTGTAAGTAATCATTAAAAGCGTGGATTTTTAAAATTGTGGTGTGCATGCAATTTAAACGATAAATCAGAATTTTGTTATGTGTTTTCGTCTGTTCCAAAACTTCGCAATCTCTCCGCTTTAATTGCCAGCAGCTTACACGTCATGTATTGATGTAATGAGCGCTTAAAATGGAACAATAGGATGAGGCTTGAACCATGATTCTACAGAAGTCAGCTTTGTTTGATATTCACTGTTCTTCCATCATTTTAATGCTTCACAGAATTTGCACGTTCGTACGCGATGATGCCTCTCGCAGCATACATTAACTTTGTAAATCATACACGCACGCATGCACACATACCACAGGGAGGAGTTGCCTCCGGCGTACTCTTTGGTACTGCCTTAGAAGCGAAGATTCTAATCTCTCATAATTTTATAACAAATGCGGGCCACTTCAAAGCCTTTATATATAACCAAAGCACATAATAGATGCTGAATCATTCATATTGTAGACAGCGGAAACTATGCCCAATGACATAGTGACCTAGCCTCAAACTTAAACAAACAAACAAACTAGAGACATACTAACTGACCTCACACTTAAACAAACAAACTAGAGACATACTGACTGGCCTCAAACTTAAACAAACAAAAAAAAATTGTCTAGATGATGTTCAGTAACCATATCCACATTCAAGCACCTGTCCAAGGTCCTCGTTGGTAGCACAGTCGATAGGATCGCTGTCCTCCCCCACACCAGGTGGAAAAGACCTGAGTTTAAGTTCCGTCGATGACAGGAGGAATATTTATGGGCCTTTTTCACAATTTGGCTGATTTAGTCGGTCTCGAGCGAGAACAGCATGATTTTTCCCTCCCGGAAACTTGTTTTTTTTTTTTGTCCAGACCTCAGAAAATCGACCTCAAAACACACGTAATTTACAGACAATATACACGGAGTAATATGGCCTTAGTCGCTGATGCGTCTAAAACTCTACAATAATAACAACAACTTATTCAAGAAGAGATAATTCAAAAAAGTTACCAAACACAAATACCCAAAGCTGATATGGGATCAGAGACTAAACTTCATCCAGAATCCAGGACACTAAGGAAATGTTTGGAGAAGCATTGTAACCTTCTGCCCCATTTCATCATCCTCTACACTGTGGACATAAAGAAAATATGTGTACTGTACTTGAATAGTGAATACTATTAGGGTGATCAAAACTGTTCAAAAGCTTCTTTAGAAATAATCACTCAGCATTTAAATACTCAACCTCTCCGCCCACTCCCGGAGTTTTGGAGGTGTGATCTATAGTACATTGCAGATGAGGTAGAAGACCAGAAGAGCAAAATAATAAGGAAAAATCTTGTCTTTAATGTGTCTTCATTTATAGTCTAACAACATACATCACCGAAAGAAGAACGCTTCCTGAAAAACAGTGTATAGTGAATATACGAAGAAAATTAGTACATCATCAGTCATTTTCAATCCACCGCAGGATGAAGGCCTCTCCAGCAACTTTCCAGTTCCCTCTGTTTTGTGCAATGGCCATCCATTTACTACACACAAACTCATGAATTTCATATATCCATCTCCATCGTTGTCTTCCAGGTTTTCTTCTAGCTCCTCTTGGGTACCATTCTGTTATTCTCTTAGTCCATCTGTCATCATGTCTTCGAGCTATGTGTCCTGCCCAAGACCATTTTAGTTCTTTAGTTTTGATAAGAATGTCCTTTACTTGAGTTCTGCCTAATCCATGTGTTTCTCTTCTTATCTAACAGTCTGATTCCCAATATAATTCGTTCCATTCTTCGCTGTGTAGTTCTCAGCTTCTCTTCCATTCTTTTGGTGAGTGTCCAAGTTTCACTTCCATAAGTCATGGTGAGGAGTATACATTGGTTCATTATTTTACGTTTCAGACAAATCGGGATATTACTCCTCAGTAAGTGTCTATATTTCCTGAACTCTATCCATCCAAAATTTATTCTTCTCTTGACTTCCAGCCATTTATCATTATTACAGCTAATGACTTGTCCCAGATAAGTATATGACTCCACCTTTTCAATTGCTGCTCCTTCATTCATTATATCCTTTTCTGTGGCATGCTTGTTCATCATTAATTTTGTTTTAGCCATATGCATCTTTAGTCCAAAATTCTTACTAACTGTGCATAACTGATTAAGATTTTCCTCTAATTCTTTGGGATCATCTTTAGTCCAAAATTCTTACTAACTGTGCATAACTGATTAAGATTTTCCTCTAATTCTTTGGGATCATCTTTAGTCCAAAATTCTTACTAACTGTGCATAACTGATTAAGATTTTCCTCTAATTCTTTGGGATCGTGGCTTATGACCTCAATGTCATCTACAAATCGTAAATGATTTAGATAGCCTCCATTCACATCGACTCCTTTCTGCGACCAGTCTAATCTTCTGAAAGCTTCCTCAAGGGCAGCAGTAAACAACTTCGGGGATATTGCGTCTCCTTGTCGAACTCCTTTCTCAATTTTAAATTTACTACTGTCTTTGTCTAGTCTAATAAAGGAGGTAGCATTCTCATATATTTTCTTCAAAATCATAATATATGGGGTATCTATGCCTTGTCTTTCCAGTGCCTGAAACATTGCCTTATGCTGTACGTTGTCCATAGTTGAAAATCCTGGTGATCCATAGTTGAGAATCCTGGTGATCCATAGTTCAGAATTCTGCCCTAAAGCCAGCTTGTTCTTTCGTTTGATTCTCATCGAGTGTTCTTTCTAATCTGTGAGTAATGGCCCTTGTGAACAACTCATAGATGTGGGATAACAAGCCATTTGGTCTATAATTTCCAATTTCTGATTTATCTCCTTTCTTATGCAGCAAAACTATGATTGCATTATTGCACTGCTTAGGCATCACTCCTTTTCTAATGCATTTTGTGAAGAGTCTTGCCAGTTTTTGTGTCATGTTTCTTCCTCCCAATTTCAACAACTCTACAGTAACTCCATCTTCCTCCGGGGCTTTCTGATTCTTCATTTTCATCAATGCATGTTCTACCTCATTAGGAAGGATATCGGATATGTCGTATGTGTTATTAATTTGCGATCCATCTTCCCCATTGCTGGCGTCGTTTCCTCGCTCCTTGTATAATTCTCTATAGTAGTCTTCTGCTATTTGAATTATGCCTTCTCTGCTATTTATAAGTACACAATCGCTATTCTTCAGTTTCTATATCATTTGTCTTTCTGTATTACTGCTCATGGCTGCTGATTTAAATCCTTTGTTTTCCTTTAATGCTTGTTCTACTTTTCTTGTGTAAAATTTTCTTATGTCCTCTCTGAGTCTTTATAATGGTTTGCATAACTCAGTATACTCTATTTTCTCCTTGTCAGTGTTTTTCTTGCTCTTCATTTGTCGTCTTCAGTTCATCATGACAAGTGTTTCTTGACTAATTTTGTCTTTTTTGGATTTCTTTTTACCTATAGGTTTCTTGGGACTTAAGGACCACCACTATTTTTAAAGGTTACAACCACAAAATCTTTACTTAAAGTACTCTTATACTGATGAGAGTAGATTCAGCCTCAGCAGCGATTCTGGACGTTAGCTAATCTGGCGAGAGATTGGCACATTTTATCACCACGCAAACATCACTGAAAGGGATCGATATGGCGGTCGAGGTGTTCTCGTCTGGTGAGGCATTATCTTGGATGGACGTACACAACTCCAGAACTGGAAGGCAGTACTGTAACCGGTGCACGCTACTGTACTGAGGTAATCCTTCCCCATGTGCGTCTGTTCCGAGGTGACATTGGCCCCTAGTTCGTGTTTATGGATGGTAACGCCACACTCCATCACACTGCAGCTGTTGAAATGCTTTTGAAAAGTGAGGACATTGTTCGTATTGATTGGCCTGCCCGTTGGGCGATCTAAATCCCATCGAACACATATGGGACGCTCTGAGGAGACGCCTAGCGGCACGTCCACTCCCACCACAAAATGCTCACTAGATGAAGATGGCGCTGACAGAGGAATGGACGATATTACCGCAAGAACATTGTTCTTCTAAGTATGGACAGGCTGTGCAAAGCCTGCATCGACATTGGGTCGCCATATCTCCTACTGAGGACCACCTCTTCCCTTTGTTCTATCTTTGGCAGTGATCATCTGTATCATGGCAGCCAGTGTTATGTTGCCATTTTTGAATAAAGTCCCTCTGTACCGTTTTGTTTCCCTTGTTGTGTCGGTGTTTTTTCCTTCATCATTTCTGTACCTCACGAGGTTCCTTTGGTATGCTTTTCCTATATCTAGGCCACTCCTATGTGAAGCTACAGGTGAAAACCTGACTGGTCCTTGAATTGAATTTTTCACACCAGTGTAGGAGATCTAATACAAATGAGTGTATGAGGAAAAGACAAAAACAGTACGGAAATGTGCTTTTTAGGCAAAACATGATAAGATGTGATTTCCTATTTGCCAAGCCAACAAAAAAACAAAATGTGTGAAACCTAAGAGTGAAATCCAAGTAAAAGTAGCCGTAGATGGTTTGTAGTCTCCCCTGCTATTTCCTTTAATATCACTGATTTAAATCCTATCAGCTGCTTCGGACTTTTTCGTATTCAAACAGGACAATTTCTCTTCTATTTTCAGTGATCACGCAGTTGACTAGTTCCTTATAACTGCTGTCTGTAGTGCTGTGACGCATTCTTTAGAGGTTTGAGGTTAACAGCAATTGTTAACCATAGAAGAATGTGGAACATATAAATATTGATGCCAAAAAATATATATTTCCCCAGTTAAGTTCATTAGTGAAGTTGTCTAAGCTATTCTTAATGGACAAAATGTGACTTCTTTATAGTTTTCAGCTCAACATCATCTTCGCCGATATCTTTTCAAAGTTTGCTCTTTTATTGTTGCCCCATGGTTAACGTTATTATAGATTAATTTATACTTGTCGCAGTCTTCACTGTCCGTTGATAATTTATATTCATTGTATGAAATTTTCTTTCCTATTGCTCGCTTCACCGTTCACTTTCATCCGTTTTGCTCTTATTTGCAACAACAGCACTTAAAATCTATAAAGAGAAGCCACATCACTTTTTAGAACAGTTCCCATTTAGCTTTTGCACTCGATAGATTTACCTACTGTTCTCTTTGAACAAAATTTAAGTGCATCCCCAAAAGATACTTTGCGCATATCTTAAAAATTTTAATTTCAATTTAATGAATAAAACAGATTTTAATTTCAATTTAATTTCAATTTAATGAATAAAACAGATTTTTTAATGTTACAATTAAAGACGCTATATGTAGCTCTAACAAATATTTCTTTTAAGTATCCCATGAACCGTGACCCTGTATTGTACACAGAAATTTATCATTCAGAATTTTATGCTCTAAATTACGTCACGCACCTATTTTAACTTCCGGATTTATTCTCTGTAACAACATTAAACATCCAGCAAAAGCTAAAGGCAATTTTAATAATGTCATCAAAAAGATAACTCCATTGTTATTATAAAATGATCCAAGCGATAAACGTGAACTGCACATATTGTTAATGTGCAGAGCCCATTGTGCAACAATAGTAAACAAGGCAACAATAAACAACATTAGACAATTGTTGTCAAAAATAAACCACTCAGTAACATAAAATAATCATTTATTTGGTACTCTGTTTAGGAAAACTTCCAGAGCCACGACTTTGTTACAGAATCTTCATAATAATCTAGAAATCCATTAAATTTTACAACGTCTCTTGTTATCCGAGGCATAAAATTCACTCGCGATAATTGTAATTCAGAAATTAAAACGAAGAAAAGGGAACACAATAGTTCATTCTTCTCGAGAGATTTACCGAAAAGATAGAAAATAAAGTTTAAAGAACAAAATAAAAATGTACCATCGGAAACTAGATTTAATCGTCTTCTTTCAAGAACGGAAACCATATTAAGTAATTAATTAAACCAACTCAATCTAGACGCGTCGTGAAACTTGTTAAAATCAAATATAGAAGAATTATTTTCTTATAGGGATGAAAAACTAACTCGTAAAAAGCGAACCGTATTTCATTTTTGTTTTAAATTATATGAATAGAAGACTCCTGGATGTGTAGTGAATGAAAACAGCTGTACGTTGCGCAAGTGCAGATGGAAATGCTAAAGATATCTTTTAATCACACACATACCACGATCCTTCTTCCTCTAACGTGCTGCAATGGCTTTGCGCATCTCTTAAAAATTTAATCTTTGCTTAAGTTACTTTAGTGAATACCTACAATTCAGCGCGACAGCTAAGTGGTTTCAGTCTGCTTGTAATATTATATAATCTCCATAACTTCATTTTATTGTGAGATTTACCATTTTCTACCTAAAAATTCAATTTACTTTCTCCGTTTCCTTGCATTTTATATCGAATTGAAATTTTAAAAATACAAATTTCCTATTTTTTTTTTTGTTTCTCTGAAGCACTTTATACGCTGCCTTCGCGGAAACCTGAATATTTTCAGCCGTAGGTATTCTCTCTCTCTCTCTATACGCCAGCACGCGCACACACACACATGCGCGCTCTTAGTCCAACCCTGTGTCCCTTGCTGCTGTCATCAATTTTACTGGAGGGATTTGCCTACTATTGGATGTATGATGTACTCGCTCGTGCTGGTTAAAATTAAAAGGCGCAGTCCATATGTACGCAGTTGAATTCTCTCCCAAAAGATACTATTAATTATTTAATCTATTTATATGGAAAGTGAACCGGTATATAATCTCAGCTAATACCTGATTTATACTGACTCGTAACAGAGATTATAGCGTCCATCTGAAACCGTTGTTTGAAATCTGGAGTTCTGTAATTCCCATCACTAGAAATTACTTAATTATAATGAAATGTGCTGTACAGAGAAACACTGCTGTTTTGAGTAAGTACTATAGGAACAATAGCGCAGCTCATTTATTTAAATTTATATATGGTGGACTTTAATTCGGGAACCAGGTTTGGCTTGACGTCAGTATGGATGGTTTAATTGTAGGAATTTTAGGGTTGTATGATATAAATCTTTTAGTTGTGAGCGAATATTAAATTTTTTAGCTTTCATATATTAAAGCAAAAAAAAAAAAAAGAAAGAAAAGAAAGAAAAACAAGTGATGTTAGTTGCTGTTGTTCACAACCAGAATGCGCTGTTCACGTATACGTCACAGCTAATAGCTTTCCGTTGAAGTTCGTGAAAATACTTTCCAGACAGTTATTTCCCTTCGACATGGGCACCAGTGAGGGGATCTCCTAGTGATACTGCTGGGCTTCCAGATTAGCATCACTGGGATCCAACGCCCATTCCTTAGTTCCTGGGTTACATCACTGGAAGACAGCATGTGCAGTCGTGCGCCGCGACTCGTGGAAACTCGGAAAGGGGAATTCTGGCGAGTGAGGGGACAAGCCTTAATATACCACTTTGGCCCCTACTTCGACAAGACGGGATTCCCGGATCAGCCCGACTAGGCGGCTGGTTCTTACGGCTGGAATCAACTACATTCCAATAAGTCTTCCCGTTTTTGGTCCTAGAACAGGGTCAGTACCTATTGGAAATGTGCCTATGTTGCTCTAAGCGAACTTGGCATCCCATTTACTTAAGCTGTACCTACTAGTTCACGAGTGGGTATACGTGCTGAATGAGATAGTAGAGCATCAGAAATGTTTATTTTACTCCTATGTCTAATTTAAATCCCTCTTTTTTTTCTGGTTTCCCAACAAGGCCGAGATCGGACTACGCCGATAACAGCAGTGCAAAAAGATCCAGAACTGAGGATACACCATTAGTGACATCGCTTTTTCTCATTTTCCAATCGACCGGAGAGCACGCGCTTGGGAAAATGTCACCGTTCTTCATCCAGGAAGTATTGAAAGGATTGGCAAGACCCCAAAATCTGTGAAAAGGCTACGATCTGGAGATCGTTTAGTGGAAGCCTCATATGGTGAACATGCCCAACAAATTCTAAAAGCTATATCCATTGGGGAACGCCTACCATCTCAACTCCCAATAAACTCTGAACTCTTCACGGTGGTGTCATATCAAAGTGGGTTCTCCTTCAGAAGAAGATATTTCTCGCTTGAGAGATCAGGGAGTGACAGCTGTCAAGCGAATATCGATGCGAAAGATTAAGAATGTCGTTCCTACTCGAATTCTCATCCTTACATTCCACTCCCCATGGCCTTCAAGTTCCATCAAGGCAGGCTACTTAAACTGCCCATTAAGAATATATATTTCAAATTCATTGAGGTGTTTTAAGTGCCGAAAGTACGACCACTCGCAGTGTGTTGTTGCAACCCTGCCTGTACTCGAAGTGGCGCCAAAGACCACGAATCTATATATATATATCTCCTACTGCCTCTGAAAAAAAAACGAGAAAGAAAAGCAGTCAAAACCGTTCCTATCTTAATCACAAGAACAAATGAAAGAGGCGACATAAGACTCAATCTTGGAATATTTTCCCACATAGGCACCTGTTTTTGAGCTACATTGGGGAACCCTCTATAACAGCAGAAAGACTGCCCCTTTGATATTCGTATCCAAGATTTATTAAGAGAATTGGACATTACTGTAGACAATGTGACTGAGTTATCAAGGCAGTCACTTCCACCTGTCATGCTCGAATATCATCATGTCAACTTCTCTATTAAAAACTGGGCGAAGGCCACCACTCAAAATTATGTCTACCAACAACTCTATGCTGCCCACCGAGCCGAATACACTGAATTCTTGCTTTTCTTAGCTGATGGTTCGAGGCCAAACTCACCTATAGGGTCTACAGCCACTTTCACAGATACGCTATATCTGAGAAGATTCCCGACGAATGCAGCATATACTCAACAGAGTTGTATGCTACAGAGTTAGCGTTGGACCACATTAAAAACTATAATTACGAAAGGTACAGTATATGGTGTATGTAGACTCTTTAAGTATGCTATAGTCATTATACGAGATAAGATATAATCGTTATCCATTCCTGCTCCCGGTTCAGCAGATATTATATTCTGCTTTCTTTTTGAATGTTCACTCGATATCCGTTTCTGCTGGATCCCAAGCAACGTTGAGCTCAAGGATAATGAACTGGCTGTCTAGTGTTGTGGTGACTTGGTAATGACCAGATCACCACAACCCTAGAACAACCGTAACCTGTTATATAGACTACAGGCAAGTAATACGCAATAGATTACTCTCCCAGTGGCAACAATTTTGGCATGGGCAGGTCACGAACAAACTGTACCAGACAAGCCTGTAATCACACACTGGCAGTCTAGCTTGAGCAGTAACCGTACAGAGGAAGTTGTTGTTGCTCGCCTCCGCATAGGACACGGTCATCTCACGCATCCATTCCTGCTGGAGCAGATGACTCCATATGTATGATCACTGTGAAACCTTTTCAATTATACTTTATATTCTATCCGAGTGTCTACGTTATAGATACGAACTTGTTTTATTTTTTACTGCTTTTAGTCATCTGACTGAGCCGTATATACTCAGTAAGATTTTATCCGCCCGCTGACCATGTGTCAGCTGTTTTTAGTTATTTAAAATCATTAAACCTTTTTACTCTTATTTAAATTTTCCTTTTTATACTTTTCTCCATATTTTTATTGTTATACATTTTGATATAGTAAACTAATTTGTTAGGTCACTGAAATCTTAACTACTATCCTTTATATGATCTGGTTTATACATATTATAGCTTTAGTTGCTAATGCACAAATAAAAACAAAATTAAAATCCAGATAGTCATTTATAACGGTTTTCCTAGGACTCAGAAAACCTTTGGTGGTTGTGTGGTGATGGTGGTAATGTAATTGTACTGCCCTGGTTTACGTAGTTTGGACTCAATGCAGCTATCTGTTGAAAGATTCTGAAGAATTCTGCGTTTTTTGCATTTGAAGGACAGAGGAACTGTGCTTGTATCAGCTTGACAACTCTCCATGTCAAAAAGCATGACCAGCATAACAGTGGTTTGACGAGAATAATGTGGTGAATCTGCCAATTTCCAACTCAGAACTCAGATCTGAATGCAAACATTGCTGTAAAACATCCTTTGGGATGTTTTCGAATAACAGTCAAGAATTGATTTAGAGATCTGGTCTCCACATACCAAAAACTTGTAGAAAGTGATCTTCCCCACTCCCCCCGAGTGTCACTGATGCCATTAAAGTCTATGTGGGGTCATACTGGATATTAAAAATTTCTCTTTTTAAAGCAGATGTTTTTTTTTTTTTCATTCTTGCCCCGTTACACGTTGGAAAGTAGCGTATATGTTGATAATATATTCTAATAAATTAGTCCTGATTCAATAAGTAATACGTATTCTGATTCTGATTCAATAAGTCATAAATAAATGGTTTAAACCTAGTATAACATAATTTCATGTGATGCAATGTGTGTACGAGGAACAGGATACTGGTAACAAATGTCAGCGAATCTTGTACCTCCATTCACACTATACTATGACCTGTCTACATTTCTCAATACTAATTATTATAGTTATAATCTTCAAATGCTTGTCATCGAAAAAAAAATGTCCATTAAACATTTTAAATCTAATCCGAATATATTTAGCTGCATTAATTAGAAGTTTGATTGCATGACTCCATTGTTTCACAAAGATTCTCAGAATATATTCTTGAATGATTGGATGGAACATTGTGTAGTCTTATACAGTATAGGAAAGTGGTGGTAAATGGACATAAACACAGAGATAATCCGTCGATCCCTGGAACAATTTTCATCGTTGGTAAAAAAAAAAAAAAAAAAAATGATATCTCATTGTTACCATGGTGCGATCTGATCTCGATGCTCAAAGGGAATGTTTTCCTTTAGCCAGGGATAGTAGCTCTTCTTTTTCTTATTCGCTCACCTGTTTTCCTGATTTATCCGCTCATTTCCATTCTCCTCCCTGCCATTAAGCTTTCATGTTGCGTGGCTATCTCTCGAGGAAGCAAGCGTGACACCTCCAGCTACGTGAGATGATGGAAGACGTTGCACTCACTTCCCTCGAGGTCGCATTCCCAGACGGTGCTAAGTACAGCGTGGCTTTCGGACACGAAACATTATTTGTACGTCTGCTCGGAGAACGACTCGTATTTGTTCCGTTTCGTCATTACTGGAGACGGAGATAAAGAGCGAAATCTAAACACATATTTCGAGGGGCCCCGCTACAATCACGTTGACTTTTCGATATCTTCCACCAGGTTGAACAGCTTTCGATATCTTCTAGTAGCAGCACGTACCGTAGTTACAGTAAGTGTAATCGATACGGGGAGGGAGAGAAATGAAGGGGGGGTGGCGAGAAGGGAGCATCTTCGACTGCGCACATTTACGGGAGAGAGAGAGAGAGAGAGATAGCAGTTGCCACTGGGCATTCTTCGCTCTCATGCAGGCAACAAGACGCTCTTTATTGTAAGGCGGCAGTAACTCTTCCACTCCTTCGGATATGATTACAATCCAGTGAAGCCATGTCAAGTAAACGAGAATTCCCGAAAGCAAATGGCGACTTCTCTATGTTTGTACGCTACCGAGGAAGTTGTGTCACTTCCCTTTCGTAGACGAGGCTTGAAGGTTGCACCTGCCGCTCGTATAGATTGATTAAATGGGCCTAAAATTGGCCACGATGCTTATAGTCTTTCGGTTAGAACTTATGTGATCGGATTTGAGTACGCAACCATGCCAAAGTCACCTTTTCCGGACTTCTTTTAATATTATTGCACCAAATACTCTGTGATGTGTTGGACAACATTTTGAGATAACGAATCCCAGTCCCTTTGCTGGAGTTTCCTTTTCTGTAGCTCTTCCATAAAATTACTGTTTATATCGAGTCTGTCCCACTTTGTCTTTGAATTTTCGATTATGGTACTACAGTCCATGTATCTTTAGCGCCTATGGAATATAAAGAACTTTTCAGCTTATGTCGATATTTTTTTATCCTTTAACCATTCATTACAACTTCTTACGCACCTTTAATATTCATTTCGCAAATCTGTATCTGTTTTCAAACGCACTGTTAATAAATATTACATTATCATTCAAATAAGTTCCTTTTCTTACTTTTTCAGAATACTGAGCTGAGTTAAACATTTGTATTAAGCGCTGTCAGAGAAGAACAAACGCTGTTTTAATCCTTGCTATAAAAACGATTTTAAAAAAAATTAAGCTAGGATACAGTCTCGGGTCCTTGACATTTTGCCACTGGTGTTACTCCACTGTTCGAGCTAATCTGGAATTTATTTACAAATATGTAAAAAATTAAATTCGCAGCATAAAAATAGATTTCGTAAATTTAAATATACATTAAATCCTTTCAAATTATTAAAACCTTTCTCAGAATAAAGAAATTTTTCTCATAAATACAAAATAAATTGTAAACACTGGGCAACCTGGAAACATTTAAAAATACTGTCTTGCATTAAATAAATGACTATTTAATTTATTTTGTACCTGCTGCTGCTGTACCTAGAATATCGATTTCGTACGTATTCTTTGGGTGGTATTTGAAATATTTAGTGGCAGTTGTTTAATTCAATAATTCGTAGTAGTTTAAGTCACCACCTCTCTTAGATTATCTCTTTTAATCACAGTCCTCTCCACACCCGGTGTAAAAGCCTTCAGTTCGATCCTGTCAGTGATGCAAAGAATTTTTACGGCCCTTTTTTTACTACGTCGCTGAGTTGGCTAGTCTCAAGAAAGGGTAGGGCGGTTTTTTCTCCTGGAAACTTAGATTTTTCTTCCAGAAAATAGGCAAGCGGACTACGATGCACACTCAATTTATAGATATAATACATATATACACACAACACAATATGGTCTAAGTCGTTGATGCGCCTAAAACCCCACTACCTCATTATCTCTATTTTTCATTAATTAGGACTCGATTCGTCTGTCTTCAAATGCATAAATATATTTATCACGGTTTCACAGCGACCCAACACATTTTTTTTTTAAGTTCATACGCTGCACTGCTTGACAAAATTAAGAGAATACGGGATACATGTATAACTCGTGCAGTTTGCGATGAAGAGGAATCAAATTGGTATGGTGGTCTACCATCGAATAACGATGAAATGAGGAGACAACGAGAAACTTCAGACAGGTATATGGGACATTTATAGGGGTTGTGTAAGAATTACCAGAGAGAGATCACATTACAGAAGTCGATACAAGATGCTCAAAAATATGGTCACATGACATCAGTACGGTGTATGATCCCCTCCAATGGCTAAACAGGCCTGACAGTGGTGAATCATGCTCGATATAAGGGTGTCTATAATATCCAGTGGCAACAAATCCCGTTCTTCCACCAGCGCAGGCATTAGTTCACCAAGTGCTCTAACTGCTACGCCTGCATCATCCCACGGTTCGCATTAAGCTAAATTAGTCTGCCGAAACTACCAGCTACAAACTCCTAAAGAAATCGAACCCATGACAGGGGCAGAGACCTACAAATACCCGGGGATGATGCAGGCGTAGCAGTTAGAGCACATGGAAGTTAAGGCCTGCCTGACCGAAAAATGCCATCAGAGACTCAAAGCAAAACTGAACGGAGGGAACACAGTTAAAGCCTTAAACACCTATGCAGTCGCAGTGCTAAAACCAAACTAAACCAAATTATTCTTTTTAGACCACCCGAATAATTAAATTCATCAGCCGTGCATTATGTACTGTGTCCGTAAATTGCGTGTGTTCTATGGTCGATTTGCCTGTTTTGCTGGACGAAAAACCCGAGTTGCGGGGGGGAAACCATGCTATCTACGCCTGATATGGACTAACTCAGCCACGGAATGAAAATCTGTGCAAGGAATCAAAAATGTATACCAGTTAATTTATTAAAGAATTTGATTATTATTATTAAAAAAAAGCCCATTAAAGTTACTCGTGTCATCGACGGGATTCGAACCTGGGCATTTTCCTCCTGGTGTGGGGGAGGACGGTAACGATACCATTGTGCTATCCGCGCAGACAGTCCCAGTGCTAACATAATCCTTTGGGATCATAGATTGGACTATCTTTGAGTTAGAGGATATCATGAAAAAGACAAGGACGATGACGACCAAGAGCCGCCAACACCATTCAAAATCTGCCGTGTAAAGAATGAAAATAGCTTGGGAAGAAGGGGGAAAGGGCCTGATATATCTCACCGAGCAACAGCAGACAGCGATTGCTAACCTGGAGGATTACTGCCAGGAAAACACAGCAGCACTCTACCAGACCATAAGGAAGATAGACAAGCGGCATACTCCACTCAACCTATGCGAGGAATCCCCTCCCTATCAAGGCGCCTCCGTAGCCAGGTGGGCAGGAGCAACAGTACGTAGCACACGTTTCTTGATTTAGACCGGGATTCGAGCCCGTGACCACCAAATACGGAGGATGCGGAAAGGTCAGGGAATGACCACCGCATATCCCCGGAGGAATATTGCTTTAGTTGCTAATGTTCCTTAAAACCAAATAACAACAACAACCCTCCTTCTCAAACGGAACAAACGTAGCTAGAAAGATGGGCAAAGAAGACACTTTATGGTAGACACTACAATGGCCTCTATGAAGACCAACATAGATAAAATGGCTTCCAATGGCTCACGAGCTGGACGCTCTTCCTCGAGACTGAACGATTCATGCTCGCCATTCAAGACCAGGTAAGCAAACCAGGAACTACAGAAAATACATCGCAAAGGAACCCGGAGTGTCAGATGACACATGTCGATGATGCTACCTGGCCTCAGAAACGATCCAACACATCACCGCAAGATGCAAAGTGATCACCCAGACTGAGTACACTCATAGACACGACCAGGTAGCCAGGGTAATACATCAGAAACTAGCGAGGAAATACCACTTGATCAACAAAGTAGACCGTATTACAAGTACCAACCCCAGCCCGTACTAGAGACCCCAACCCACAAACTGTACTGGGACTGCGCCATAATAATGGACAAGATAATTCCGCACAACAAACTGGACATAACCCTTGTCGATAAGAAGGAGCAAGTTACCTATCCGATTGACATAGCGGTGCCCAATACTGGCACTCTCTAGAAAACTCATGAAGAAAAGATCAGGAAGTACACGAATCTAAGACAGAGATGTGGTATATACAACAAGTAACGACCATCTCGACCATTCTTTCGTGTCAATCACCAGGATGATGCCAAAAACCCTACATAACAGCCTAGCAGCAATAGGTCTTCCAAAGAACACCTACAAGGAACTCCGTAAAGTCCAATCCTGAACACCTCTAGAATAGTCAGAGAGTTCCTCGACCAACAGTAACACCAGGCATAACAACCACCCTGCGCACTTGGTACCAGTAACCGTCACTGGGTGGAACCCCAATCAGCTAGAAATAATATAACAATAATAGAAAAGAATAGCGAAAGCTTAAAAATATAACAATAATAATAAATTAAAAGAAAATAAAATGTGAGTTCTTTCCCAATATTAAGCTTATATGAAACCGATTGGTTTCGTCGAAAACGGTCAGTGTTTGACACTTCTACAAAAAATATTGATCGGCACTCAGATTTGCATCAGTCTGGCTGTGTAAGAAGATAATTATAGTTGAAACAAAATTAAGGAATATTCTTTCAGTGTTGATAACTGTTGTTTAAATCAAATAATTTTAAACATCAGTTATTGCTTATCTTCTTCGAAATAAAATAAGCGGAACTAAACAGCTTGTGCAGCAAAGTCATTCTCCAGTTGATAATTACTTTTTTTTAAATATTACATTCATCATATTCATATACGTTTCCATTCTTTCATTCGTTCTAAAACTATTGAATAGAGTTAGAAAGCAATATGACTATTTTTAACGTTCTCGTGATTACGTGAATATTAACGATACAAACACACGCACACACACACGCCAGTTAATGACATCAAGTAAAACTAGAAATTGGAAATTTGATCCGTTTTATTGGTTGACATCAAATAACCTCAACAGCGGGCTTAATTATACCATGGGGAAGTTGGTGTGTTAGCAGTTACATCGATGCATTTCATCTCTGTGGTTAAGAAGTAAAGATGAGTCATTGTGTAGTCATTGTCTGTTGTTTTGATGCATAGCTTTTAATTGCTCGTAGCGTGCTCTCTGGAACCACCTCAAGCGTCATTACAAAGTACGGAGGTAATTATATACCTCGCGGGGACATCTGTCAGTGCCAGAAAAAGCCATGTTGATATTGAACTATTTCTCAGCTCGGAAGCGGTGTATCGAATTTAACAAAGGAACTCGCATATGCAGCATTTTTTATTAGTTTAATTATTAAACGGAAATATTGAACAAATTTATAGAATTACCGTGGACCTCTAGTTAGCGGAATTTCCAGATTTGTATATACACTAGATGGCTACTTTATTAGGAACACTTACCTACTGGCAAGTAGAACAGCCGTGATTCATCGTGGCATAGATTCAACGAAATGGTAAAAACGTTTCACAGATATGCTGATCCATGATGATTCTGATGCTTCCCACAGTTATCACAAATTGAATGGTCTACTCCCAAAGCTTGTTCCACACAGGTGCTCAGTTGGATTGAGATCTAATCAATGGCGGGGGGGGGGCGAATTCATTTTCATATTCCTGGAACCATTTCTGTACAGCGCCTTGTGATACGGTGTATTATCCTTGGAAGTGCCGGCGCCTCCGTAGCCAGATGGGCAGGAGCAGCAGTGCGTAGCACACGCTTCTTGATTAGACCGGGGTTCGAGCCCGTGACCACCAAATACGGAGGATGCGGAAAGGTCAGGGAATGACCAACGCATATCCCCGGAGCAATATGGCCTTAGTTGCTAATGCTCCTAAAAACCAAGCAACCTTGGAAGAGTCAATTCGCAAATTGATGCACCCACGACCAGGATATGCCAGGTTGGAAAGAATTTTTCCAATAACCTGGGGCATCCAAATCTTGCTTCATTGATATCAAGGGCCCAGCATAAAGTGCGAAACCACTCCTTACACTATTATAACTCCGCCACTTCGTTGATCAGAAGTTGATAGGATTGCTGTACTCCTGCAAATTCAATGCGAGAATGGGAAAGATGAAAGACTGAGTTATTTTCAACCTAGAATAGTAGTCGGCGCCAGACTTGCCGGTATGAATATCTCGGAAACTTCAACCGTGCTGTGTTTACACGTACGTCTGTGCCTCGGACGTATTTTGATTGGTTGTATAACCAGATAACATTCAGCCGACGGTGATCCCGTGGTCGGAAACAGCTCGTTGATGTAAGAAGGCAAAAGAGACCGAGAAAACTTGTGCAGGGTAAGAGAAAGGCTACAATCAGTCAAAATATAAACCCAGTATAACAGCGGTAACCAAAGAAGCATTTCAGAACACGCAACTCGTCGTATCTTGTCACAAATGTGCTAAAGCAGATCACGACCGAACCGTGTTCCAGTCCTATCAGCAAAAACAAAACAAAATAAAACAAAAAAATAATAATAATAAATAAAAAACAAGGTGTGGTTACAATGGGCTCTGGAAAATCAACACTCGACAGTTAAGAATTATAAAAACGTTGCGTGGTCTGATAAAAACGGTTCATGCTACTTCACGCTGATGTGAGGACCAGAATATGGCGAAAGCAGCATAAGTCCGTGGGCTCATTCATGCCACTTGTCAACATTGCAAATGGTGTGTTAGGAGTGTTTCCTGGTGCACATTGAACCCCTTGACACTACTGAAACAATATAGGGATACCACAGTTATCTGAAAATTAAGTCCAACCAAGCGTATCCTTTCACGGCTGCAGGTTTATACATCCGCGAAGAGTTTGTTCAACAAGGTATGTGCCATGTCACAAGGCTCTAACCATACAATAGTGGTTCCATTAACATGAGGGTGAATTGAGTCTGGCGGTGGTCTCCATAATCATCAGATCTCAGTCCGGTTGAGGCCCTGTGGGATGAGGTGAAACGAGTTCTTCGGTGTATAGATCCGCAACCATCCAGTTTGCAGGAACTATGGGAAGCACTTGAGTCATCACGGACCAACATTCCTGATGCACGCTCTCGCTATCTCGTTGAGTCCATGCGACGATGTATCTAGGCTGTTCTGAGGACTAAAACAGAAGGAGCTACTCGCTATTAGTAAGACGTATTTAATTCATTGTGCACGCAGTGTCACTCCTCTATATCTGAAACTTTTGTGTTTCCATGCCATTAAGGTCCTAATGTAGCCGGAAAATTGAAAGTTTACTGTATATTAAATTACTGATAAACCTAAAGTTAATTCAAATGACTGCGTTGATAATTTTTTAAACTTTTTATGAAATAATAGTTAAAGTTCCTGATGAGTGTGAACCAGTGTTCATGTGAATGAATAAATGTTCACAGGCAAAGCACAGCGTCTGTTTAGAGCGTAATAGCTGGACTTTATTTTACATCTATCTGGCTCCGTTAGAACAAAAAGCACAATAAACTGTGCGTGCGCATGCGTGCTTGTGAGTACACCCCGGACAATATGAATTCTCGTTGGTAAGCATTCAGTTGGACCCCTTAAATAGTTTATATCACTGTTGGGCGTCTCTGAAAATAAATTGATCGCCTAAATCATTTGTGTTTGGCAGATACTGTTGTGTTTTCAATTTTCATTCAAGATAGTTCCATACATTCTGTATATAATTTAAACAGGTTAATCAGTTTAAATGACCTACCATTCCCTTATGTTCGTGCCATTTTAAGATAGTAGACAGTTGCCATCCTGGAATATAGAAGTGCTGAAACCATCAGTAACCCTCATATGTTCAGCAATCTGATCATCCAGAATATTTGTATAGCCAGAGTGATTCATACTCATTAGTATTTAAATATGGGACCCGGTTCATAATAGTTAAAACACCCGTGAAAGAAACACTGATCCATCATAACTTGTAAGACATCTTGCACACAGTCCGAATGAAATGCTTCATTGCGTCTCCTATGAACTCGGTACCTGGCGTTATTAGAGTATAAACAATTTTTTAGACCATATCCCATCTTTCTAGTCATGAACAGTTGAGTTTTAACGCTTTTTAGCACATATTAGCTGGACGTTTTTATGAAGAGCTGCGAAACTTGGTATCTTTCGGATGATCTTGTTCCAGATATCCATGCTATGTTATTCTCTTCGCAGTGTTCTTTCAAAAATCGACTGATGAAGTCCTTGATTATGTGTTTTCAGCAGTTCTTGTATTACTACTTTCTGCCTCACTAACATCTTTTCGGCGTCTCATCTTTCGTAGTGGAAACCTCTCTTTCTTTAGTGATATCTGGTATACCCGTAAATAGAGAAAATGTGTTAACCTTATGTTCTCTTTCTCTCTAATTTCCGTGTTCTACACTAAAAAGCTTAGAAGTTACACGTGTTCAATCCATATTATGCCCTAAATATGATAAGGGGATAAAATTTTTGTCTGGTTTTCATATGCAAGTCTATATGAGAAGCTAGTATTTCAGGCTCATTGAGATTTTTTTATGGCGTGGGATGCATCTGACTATATTGTTGAATTACACGAAGGCATAGAAATTGCACATTTCAGGATGAACTGTTTTACAAATTCTGAATTCCTTATTAAAAGAGGGGTTGTGCCTTATCGTCCACATATCAGAGTGGTTATTTGTTTTCGTACTAACAGACTTACGTACAAATGCCACTACTTCATCCCATAGAAATCTCAGGTCTTTGTGTGAGCTTACCTTCTTCCCTGTGACCTCATTGATTTCTGTTGTTATGTCATTCTTTATCTTCTTGTTTGTTATTGCCATTTGGGCTGACTTATTTGGATTTAGTTAGAATCCAAGGTTATTGAGGTAGTTCTTTAGATCTTAAGTTATGACATTTCCTCGATAACTAATGCCACCTATTGTACCAAGTTCCGTGAAATCACGTACATAACATCGTCCACATAGATTCAAAATTTTGCGCTGTTTGGAAGGAATGGTCCTGATTTCATTACGGAGATATTAGCTGATAATATACCTCCTTTTAAGGACCCCTCCTCACCCCCAAATTATTGTATACATATCCTGCAACTTCTGAAGTTTTACAATTATGTATTTGAGTTTTGTGATGGCGACTAGCATTTTAAGGTATTCTCTTCAGCTTGAAAATATGATTCAGTTTTTGTTAGTATAGCGGTTGAATTGAACATATTCAAGTTTTAAACAGTTTGTAACATGTCTATTATTGAGAGCACGTTGTATCTTGAAAAAGGTTTCCAACAAATTGTTTTAGTGGACCACTTTGGAATTAATATGTCGTTGTCAGGTTGTCTGTGACCAAGACTGTGTTGGTCTAGTGTTAATGCTATATTATTTAGACTAAGGCGCATACATCATACACCATCAGGCATCTCTCATATTGTGGAGTTATACTTCATAACTGTTTTTGCCATCATTGCATCACTTGGGTACCTACCCACTCACCGACGAAGGGCCAAACAGCCCTGAAACAGTGCTGTCTGGGTGGTGGTACCTATCTGAGAATAAGTAACACTAGTCTTCTCCTTAGGTGAAGCGTTACTTATTCGAAGTAGTGCAATATCATGGCAACTCGTTGTGAAGGCATTCACAATATGAGATATAACTTAAAACGATGCCACCTTAAAAATTTTCTGTTTATTCAGAAATGGCTGTGTATTATGATGCTAAGCACTTTATATACATAGTGCTATATTATTTTTAAAGCGCTCGATAAGGATGCCACTTACAATTGCCTGTAATCTTTCAGGCCGATTAGGTTCTTGACTTTCTTTATTATTTTTAATTTCATTCGGGCTTGATCTTGTTTCATCAATTGTAGCTGGTTGTTCATTCTTCAGAATGCTGATAAAAGCAAATAAAAGCTGATAAAACCAATAAAAGCATTAACCAATTTGGCCAATTTTGGCGACATCAGCAATTTGACTAATTTAGATTCCAACAGAGTTAAATTGGCAGTACCTCTGGTATTATAAGTTTAACTCTACTGTAATGTTGGAATCCAAAAGAAGATATGGACAATCAGCAAAAGGATTGCTCAGTCTCATGTGTAATTATTACTTTATCTAATATTACGCTTTAGAATAGTTTATTGGATTAGTTTTAAAGGATTATTTGAAGAATATAATAATTATGAATATTATTATTTTTAATTATATCAATTATTTCAAGGAATTATTACTCATTTACTTATCTACTAATTCTCATTTCACTCATCGTAATTATTATAGGAGCATAAGCATTAGATGTACACTATGCGACAAAATTAACTGAACAAAATGTTTTTCATGAATATTTGATATAATAATCATCTTTTTTATGCAAATTCCGAGTTTCCAATAAAAATTGATCTACCACCTTACAGAGCCGCACATTATGTAAAATATTCATGCGTATAATAACACGGGTAGCGACCACATCAATTCATTCCGTTTTTTTGCTAGAAGATTTTTGTCTTAAGTCTAGAACCAAGGAGTTCTGCAGATTCAGTTGGTAAATTTAAATCTCTTACCAGATCATTGAGTTCATGCCATGAAAACAGTTGAGGGCTACACTCAATGTCTCCAGGCATGTAGACCCCAGTTTCAGAAGCTTCATTTTCAGTACTCTCTGCTGCTACATTCTGAAGGCTTTGGTTGTGAAAGATTTATAAATTAGGAAATCAAAGATGTTGTTGTTGTGGTTTTAGGAGCATCAGTGACTAAGGCTATATTGCTCGATGTATATATTGTCTGTAAATTGCGTGTGTTCTGAGCTAGATTTTCTGTTTATTGGAAAAAACCCGAGTTTCCGTGAGAAAAAACCATGCTACCCTCGCCTGAGACCGACTAACTCAGCCACGTTATGAAAAAAAAAAACCCATAAAAATTCCTCACGTCATCGATAGGACTCGAACTCAGGTTTTTCACATATATTTCAGGATAAGAATATTTTTTCGAAGGGGAAATGGGATTTAATTAACAAGATAATTGGTAAAAGAAGTTTAATTATTAATATATACATACCAATTTATTATATTTAAGAATATTATATTTATATTTAATACTTATAAGCCAATAATACTGAAATCTTTTTTTAACAGAATAGTTGAGAATTTATTTACTTTACGTCAGCAACTTCTTTAGCAAATATTAGTTATTAAATAAGAATTCTTATCAAAACATATGAATACTGAGCTGTTATTTAAAAGTTCGTTAATCAATTTAACTTATTTTTGAATAATAATGATTTAATATTATTGTTTCTTGATTTATCTAATACTTGTGACCTAATTATCCTAAGAACTTTGCAGGATAAATTATTTTCATATGGAGTAAGAGGAATATTCTTAAATTACTAGTAAATTATTTGGAGAACTGCATGATTTATATTAATATTGATAATAACAATCAAACATAAAATTAAAATCAGAAGAAGCTTTCTAAAAGGAACATACCTTGTGTGGTTTAGAGGTGTTTTATTGGAATTTATGCTGATGGTATCATTTTATATTCAATAAAGAAGGATTTAAAAAGAACTGATGTCAGATTTTCAATACTCTGCATCAATTACCTGAGATCATACCATCTGTAAAGTTATATTTATAGGTGTATCAATTTCTGTGGGTAAACTGGTGACAAAATTATCTTCAATAATGTTTTTTTTTCGGATAGGAAAACAATATGCAACAGGCCATTACCGCTGATTGATCACTATACCATTTTAAGGCATTTATTGCAGATTTTGCAATGATAAAAATCTCGAAAAGTTCCTCTTTTGGGTTAAATTTCCTTCACTATATGAAAAAAAAATTTAATTGAAATGACTTTGCCTGTTACTGTATGTAAAGTGCCTCTCCTTGCTATATATAGATTTATTGAAAAAGAGGTCCTTCTAAAGTTATCATACAGAAAAAGAAACAATTTTTTAGGCCCTGGGCACAGTGCCTACTATTCCTATTAGATGATATAGCCCAATTTCGTCCTCATCATTAGAATCATTAGGATAGTCTGGTTCATATTTTTGAACCAACTCAAAAGGAGATCATAAAATACCAGTATCTTTTCTTCAGGAACAAATTCAATATCATAATGTAGACTACGATCCATCTTGCATCAAACTTTGTACTTCCACTGCTCTTGACACACGAATTCGTCATGATCTGTGTTTTCCTCTTCAAATTTGTACAGGAGTATATGATTACTCTCGAACTTTTCAGCTTCTATCTTCGTATCACTAGACAGAAATAAAATCAAGAGTGACCATTCACGGAATTACGTCATATGCCAATTTACATCGATATCCTTACTTATTAGAACTGCTTCCTTAGATAAGTAACTCAGAATTCGTCGTAATTAATTTGGAAAATACACTTTTCTCCGTGTAACCCTTGCGTGCTTCTTTTGTTGTTTATTTTGATGCAGCATCACACAATATAAATAGAATCCGCACATCATTCGATGAGTTGTTTAGCTTTTTTTGTGTTTTCTAGTCCTGATAAGCTCTATGATATTTTTATCTTACTGTTGCGTACACTATAAATAGAATATGAATCCTTGAGATGCATGCTAATATATAAATAAGAAAAGAACCGAACTCATTTTCTGTGCCGGTTTTGAGATTTGGAAAAAAAAAAAACGTTTATCGATCGACTACTGTTTGTACTTTTGCCATAAGAAAATATATTTTTCTTGCTTGGACTTTGAACGTTCAACTGTTAATGGACTCCCGACTTAATTGTGGAAGGTAGAGATATTAAAATCACTACCTTCCACAATTACACCCATATTGCATAATAACCAAAGTTTCTAATTATTCGGCAAACTGTGATACTCATTCTGACTTACTAAGTTTTCTTTGCCTCCTCATACAGAAATAATATACATAATTAATAGAATATTCATAAATCTCTCACGAAGAAATTGTGCACATAAATAAGAGGTTCCAAACAGACAAACACACCGTGCTTGGACACATTAACGTGTGATCAATGCATTCAAGTTAGTTCATCTGTCAACAGTGTGTCGTTGTAAATGCAACGTGGCATTTGCAAACGCTAATCTTCAGCAATAATTCCAGTTAATAATTTTTAAAGTAACCTTTGTTAGCTGCTAAAATGTGCTTCAGTGATGTCATTTAGTAGCGCACTGCAAATGACAGTCTGTCTGGTCTGAGAGCGAGGGTATTGAAAGAGGACCTTCAATGGATGATATCAATCATTCGCCATTATACACAGGACATATTGCTTTAAAGGGAAATAGACAGAAGGGGCGGAGAGAAAGATCCTCGTTTATAAATAAGACACGCAGACAGAGTTTACTGATGTATCAGTGACATACCAGCAAACTACGTAGTCCTATGAGATTTAAGATTAATATTTCTACAAATGAACCTAAAATTTACGAATTTTATGAATAAAACAGTTTCCACCTTTCTTGTATATTGCCTTATGCGCTTGACTGGGTATCGGTTGTCGCTGTTACTGACTTGCACAGAATACTAAAGATTTAATGAGTTTGCTATGAATATTCAAATCCAACCCCCTTCTCTCTCACTCCCTCTTTCTCTCCCGCTCGTTCGCTTGCTCACTCCTAAATGATGGTGGTGCGCGTTTTCATTTTACGCCTTTGCCCTTGAGAAGATATTTCCGCAACTGCATCGCTGATTAGCGCTTTATTAATATCGTACCCTTCCGAATGTAGCCATCGATCGATACTTCCACTTTCTGTCTTTCATTCAAACCTGCACGCATTCACAATTTGCCTTGACTTTTTTCGAAATAATTAAATCTTTTCAATTCTGTTTGCTTTCACTGAGTCTGGAAAAGACTTTTTTTTTTTTTTTTTTTTTTTTGCAACTGAATCAAAAGAAAGAAAAACTTAGTTTACATTTCTTTGCAGTGTTGCTAAAGGGAGTTGAAATTTCCCATCACATTAGTCGTAATCCCAAGGAACAAATAGACTAAGTGCTGCTCTCCACCACCAGAATACAGATCAGTTCAAAAAGCGGAGAGGAGAGGAAGAAAGGCAGTACGAAATGCGCGCTGAAAATTTATTGTTTCAAATCACACTTCCTGTAGCTTACTGGTGATGTGTTCTGGACTGTGGAGCAGTGTGAAAATAATTACTACCAACATGCGAGCGTCTAGTTCGTGCCGCCCGCCGTCGCCTTCAACGATTTATGTCGACAAAGACTGCATGTACTAATTCTATTTTTTTATTTTGTACTCTCGGGGAAATGTCCAAAGGCTCGTGTTTTCTCCCGTTTTACCTGTGTCTCTGTCACACTATTGTTAACACATGATGGATAAAAGAAGAAACACTTAGAGTAGTTCGCTGCACTCATTCCAGGGGGCGTTGACGCTGTTGTTATCCCTCGTAATTAATGAAGTCTGGCAGGCCTTAAAATGAATACTTAACTCCACATGAAATATCGTTTGTCTGAAATTGAATTAAAATGGTATTCGCAAAGGGCGTTCTGTGCTGACTCGGAATGAAACGTGTCGAAACTAGTTTGCAGAAACAGAAGGTGTTATTGTGCAGTCTTGCCTCTTCTAAGATATCGCTAAAATGTGTTTCTTCTCCTAGTCGCTGTCAGTTTATTCGAGACTATTCTAAGATCTTTAAGGAAACGTTCTTGGTTGCATGATGAATGAGATGCTGGGATTCAATTATCATCAATCAAGGTTAGCTGTGGTACCATACTGTAAGATTTCACTGATGAAGCGATTGCCCATCTCTTGACTAGACTTAATGGAGGGATCAAAATTTGCTAAGTTCTTTTAGTTACTGATCCTTGCCAATAGAGCAGTCTGTTCGTTGAAGAGTTCGAATTTCATCATCAATGTTTTCGATCCTTATTGCAAAGAGCTGTGTTTCCAACTGCAGGTCTTCATTTGTTTTCTGAGAAAGCTTTCACTGTTTAGTTCCTGTTTTTGGTGGGAACCTCTGCTCAGTTTTGCCCTACTTGTTTTTAATTGGGGGATGCTTAGAACTGGTGTGTTGATTATTTTGAAATATTTCTCTTTTGCTAATGAGTTTGAAAACTTTGTACGTTAGGTGTTTGTATTATAAGGCGCTGTTTTCTCTGTTATTTTCTTGTTATTCTTTTATTTCTAACCCTTTCTGGTACAATATGACCCAATGTAAACTTAGAAAATTTAGAAAAACAACCTATTTTTCTAATATTTTGTACTGGTAAGTTTAATAGAAATATTAAATTTTTTCTATAGAAATATTAAATTTTTATTTTGAAATTTCAGGATAAAAATCGTCAAGAGCTGACTCCCTTCTTGACTTTAAGTTTTATTTCTTGTCGATCTTATAATACTAGATTTAAAGTACTAAAGGTTTTGGAGCTTGAAGATAAACAGCTTAAACTATATCCTGCCAGATTCTTCTGTAAGATTTTATGACAGAAATGTTCTTAGCAGTTGACAATCGGTACTCAGATGATTAATTTAAAAATTTGGATAAACAATCGTGGTCAGGTGATTGTGTCTCTAAGTGCTGTATTATGGATTAAAGATGAAACCGGAACAGTAACGCCCTCGTGGATAAAAAAAATCGATGACTAATTAATCTTTATGGTACGTAAAGACACGATGCAATGCGCCCATCATAGCATGCTGCCAGGGGTTTCACGTGGATAGTAATATAGTAAAATAAAATAACAAGATAAATAATTATAAAAAAATAGCAAAATGAATAAATAAATTCCATGAGAAGATATCATGCGAACCAGTTATTCATACATCTAGATTACAGGATTCGCAGTTCACAGAATACAGTGGCACAGATCGAGTTTTTTTTTCACAGTTCACAGATAGATTTTTTTTTAGAGTTCAGATATATCAGTGTGGGATTAATTACACAGGAATTAAGAATGATACCATTGCGAACGTCTAACAAAAACATGTTAGATGATGAGGACAGAATGAATCAAACAGGTCAAGTATCACAACTGAGATGGATTTCAACGTATAGTCATAAAATATAATGAGAAATAATTTGCTGTAATTTAATAGAAACATAATTTGTTTCTCCTAAACTAAATTTTTATGTAGATACAGACTTTACGGAAAAGGCAGAGGTAGTAATAAAATCCATTCCTTTTTGAGTACCTGTTAAAAACCAAACAGACTTTGCTTCCCTTGTGGGTAACACCGTGGATACGATTACTACCCTTACTGTGTGAAAAAGGCCTATGCTCGATTCCCGTCAAGACCGGGGGGAATTTGTGTGTAGAGAAGTTCTTTTTTACACCAGGGCCGTATTAGCAGATCTCGGGTGAAGGCTGGACGGTTTTCCACCAGAAATTGAGGGTAACAGACACAATACACTGGCGCTTCGTAGCTTTAGTTGCTTTGACCCAAAACAAACAGCCACATGTTGAATAGAATGGACAAAGTCAGCGAACCAAAGATAAAGACTAAATATAATAGGATGAAAATGTGGGGAGAGGAGGAGAGTGTATTTTTAACAGAAAAAAGACAGAGTTACTAAAACAGTTCATTACTGAATAAATTTTATTCTTGACTAATTCGGTTGCCTCAGTTACTGCTTTCTTTATATCGATGGATTTCTTCCATTGACTGCAAATCCAATACAGAGTTTTACTGATGACGGTATGCTGCGCCCTTCTTCCTGTTTTCCTAGACTGTGAGGCACAAATATGAAAACTTATCGAATATCTCAATGCAGCTCCTTGAATGCCAAACTTCAGATTATTTACGATAGGAATGGGAAGAATAATTTTGTTCTTTAATGTTAGTACATCCTTACACTTAAACTCGGATAATACGTATATCTCTTGATCAGATTTATTTATTTGGAAAAATCATATCTTATCACATTTTACGCCTTATCATATCTACAATTTATTCTTATTTTCTTATTTATTCTTTAAAAAAAATCAGATATTAGTCGCTCCTGTCGTTTTCTGTGGCTAGATAGAACAAGAAACTGTAATAAACAAAATTATTTGTTTATTACAAATGCTAAATATGGAATACTATTTCTATTTCTGGTATGATATTCTTCAAAAAATCCTCAACTTTGAGCTAATCAGTGATCTTTAGCTCATGTGGTCGTGACTAGCACGTAATTTACGACAGTCGCTTTTGGACACTGTGTGAAACAGTCGGAGTTTCTGGTAAGCGCTATACAGAAACTTTTATGAGCTTTTTTTTTTGCTTTCTCACCATGACTGAGTTATTTAGGCTCGGACTGCGTATCCCTTTTTTCTATTTTATTTTTTATTTTAAATTCGGAAGATTGGGGCTCTTTAGGAAGTAAACCAACCACAGTTTACAGACACGACATACCGAAGGTTCATGCCATTATTTGCCTGGCCGATTATCCTTCATAGCATTTTATTCACTGATTCACTCCTCTCCCTCACACATCATTAAGTTTCTGCTCCCACCTTATTTACAGATATTTAGTTGGGTTTTGTTCATCTGAATTTCAACCTGTAAACCTGTAAACAGACACCCCCTTTTTTAAAAAAAAATCAATGAAAATATATTCAGAAACCGGCCTCCATCTACTTCTAATTCAGCACCATACTTACTTCCAACAACCTTCTTCCCAATCGGTTTTTTGAAATTACAAGCTACGGATACTCAAGTGCGGTATTAGTTCGAAAAAATGAAGTAAATCAAACACGTCAGTCGTAAGAGCGTGTTGTAAAAGTAACAATCTTTCTTGTTTAAGACTATCTTAAAATAAATAATACTCTATCTGTCATCTCATTCTAAGTTTGAGAGGAGAAAGGCGGAGTAGTAAAAGGGGTGAAACGATACAAACCCCGACAAAATAAAGAATATAGTGAAGGGGCGAAAGGGGACTAAATTTCAGGCTTGGAGACCGCATCAAAAAAAAAAAAAAAAAAAAAAGAAAGAAAAAAAAGAAAGAAAAAGAAAACAAAGAAGAACGTCTGGAGAGGATTCAAAGAAGGGCAATCAGATTAGTGATGAGTGCAAATCGATGTACATATGAAGAAAGTTGTAAACTGCAAAGTTTGGCGACTAGATAGACATCTAAGAGAAGACCTCATTGAGGTGTATAAAGCAATGAGGGTTGAGTAAAATAAATGAGGAAGGTCTGTTCTCTCTCGTAGGAGAGATAAGAACTAGGGGACACAAATATAAAATCTCACAGAAGACTGGACTCATGAAGTTTACCTGCATACTGCCACTGGGAGCAGTTCCTCCACGTGATGTTGAACGTGCATTAAGAAAACTTTTTACCCTTAGCTAAACTAGATCTAAACGAAAAATGATTTTAAAAAGTCATATTTAAAAAATAGACACACAAAGAATTTTCAAGCAGCCTTTTCATTTAATGCATGCTGTACATCATTGATTAAGTAAATATACAATGTACGCAACTATGTTCTACAGCACTCGAACCACGAAGCTTTTCCCTAAACTTCCTTCTATGAGACAAGATTAAAAAATAATAATAAAAATAATTGAAAGTAACTTAGTTCCTTTTCGTGACGTAACTTAAAAGTTGCTTGAGGGTAAAGTTAACTAAACTTAATTACTTTTGTTTAAATTAAAGGATAAAACTGCCGAGAAAACACCACGGACGGTATTATTTTTATTCTTTCAGTAACAAATAGATCCTGAACGCTACGCAGGTGAAATGACGTCAAAGTAACGTCATTAACGTGGACCTTCTCGCAATTGTGGAACTGCTCCCAGTTCGGGAATTGAATGCAGTTTTTAACTGTGTGCAGCAGTTTGTCGAACAAACTGAACTAAACTATTATATTTAGGCCACCCGAATAATTAAATTCATCTGCCGTGCTGTGTGTCTTATGACTCTTAATTGCGTGTGTTCTATGGTCTATTTGTCTGTTTTGCTGGACGAAAAACCCCAGTTTCTGGGGTAAAACCTTGCTATCTGCACCTGAGACCGACTAACTCAGCCACGGAGTGAAAAAAAAACAATTTTTCGAACAGTGAAATAAGTCGCCTCCCAAGTGGCAGAGGCATTGAGTCTGGCTAAATCCAGAGCAAGTTGGATGGTTAAGTCATTATCATGAGCCATATTTAAAAAGTAGGCAGACAAAGAATTTTTTCAAGCAGCCTTTTCATTTAAAGTCCCAGTGATGCATTCCCTCCCTTTGAAATAAACTCATCAGTGAGAATAAATTAACTCAGCAGGAATAAAACTGTATTTAGTATAACAGTCATTTATACAGGAAACTCATTCTTCATCTTTGGAAGATGAGTATAGGAATAGTAGTAGTACCACCCGTGACTGGTACTTTTAATGCCTGTATTTTCTTTCAAAGGTAGGGAAGTATAGCCAATCTAAACTGGATCGACTAATCTTCCCTCCCTTTGAACTGTAAACGGCAGTTATCTCTCCAGATGAGATATATCTATAATAAGAGAGGCCAAATGACTAGAATCCAGCCCATAAACACCAGGAAGGTCTGCTACTGAGGAGATGGCCTGTGTAGGCATATTTGCATGCCATATACGGAGCTGCACATCCATTTTAACATGTATGGGATACTCTATGGTATGGAGGCGCATTTCGAGTCGTCAACCACTTCTTAGAACCTTACATGAGTTACGCACCACCTTCCTCGAAGAATGCGTTTCATCCTCATTAACAAACGAGAGCTCATTGTATGTTGCATCGTTGTCTGGAGTAATCAAAACCGCTATTAAAATATCAAATTGTGATTAAAGGATCTCATACTACTTAATATATTCACATTTGTATAATTTATTGGTACTAAAAATGTAGTTGGAAATTAAATAAATTCCCCACAACAGGTATGATCAATACCCTGCACCAGCTTGCTATTGTGGACAGCTAAACTGAAACTATAAAAATTCGCATACATAACATGATGTGGAATGCTATGTAATTTGAATTTACATTAGACTCCCAATTATCCGGGGGCTGTTTAACCAGGTTGTGGATTCATCGGGGGACGAAAAAAAAATTGATTTAAAATGTCTTAAAAAATCAATTACAGTACCATCTACTTACAATAGTTTATTTTTAAATTTAAATGTTTAAAAAATACTATTTAGGGCCCCATAAACCGTTAATCCACCACTGGGAGTCTACTGTACAATCCTGTTCCTTAGGGATTCCTTCAATCCCTAGGAACGTCCACATACAAACAGGTACGTGTCCATTATTCATCGGTTAGTGCGTGTTAAGCGGGTGGGCCCTTGAGCTGCGGTTGTTCAGGAAGTACACGCGTATTTTGTTTCCGTTTATTTCAAAAGTTTTAAATTAACCGTCATGTTAAAAAGAAAAAGAATTGTTACATTCAATACAATAAAAACTCATCAATAAAAACTTTCAATACAATAAAAAATTCAATACAATACAATTCAATACAATAAAAACTCATCAATAAACATGAAAAAGGTGCTGGAGTGTCAACTTTAATGAAAGATTATAATGAATAAATATGATCTTTATTGTAAGGTTCAAAGATATACGCAGGTACCCAGACTTTACAAAACCCTTCACGGCATTAAGCCAGGGGTTAACAAGCGGCAGAGATGTCATCTCCCCGGAAACATAATATAGGATAAATAAATAACATAGAGCAGATTATATTTACTTAATAAAATATAGTATTATAATAATAGTGCATCATTTTAAAATAATAAAGTAAATTAAAATAACCCAGAATAGTTTTCCTGAATTCGATTTTCCATGAAATTCTGGCCGGGCCGCAGCGATCTCACATCAGTTAATGGTTGTGGAACACACGTGCAGATCTAGGATGAGCACTCTATCCTTTTTGTCATCTAAAATTTTGCACAGGTCGGTGTTCAAGGATTGAGCTAGATGGAGCTTCTGAAAAGGAGGAATCAATCTTTAAACTGTAACCTCGACTCTAGAGCCAGAAACTTGGGAGTAGAGCGAAGCGCTGGTTGGGGGATCCGCCAGCACACGCTGTTCCAAATATTGGGCGCTGAGATTCTTCCAGAGATCATATTAATATTGAAGATTTGTGTTTTTAGTTCATTAAGGCTGCTAATCTGGTTAGATTCAGTGCTTTGGCCATCGGTGTTGTGTGAAGTTGTGGTGAGAGATGACACTTCCAAGTCGCCTACTTCAGGAACCAGTATTCTACGGCGTTCAGTCGTTTGCGGTCGAGCCCACAACTCTACTCCATACAGCATACCTCCGAAAATCATCGTCCTGATATATGTTCTTATCAGATTTGTGTTATGAATATGTATGAAGTGCTGCTTGGCAACCCACCGTTTCTTGTTGAATTTAGCACAGAGTTCTTCTATGTGATGATGGAATCTTAATTTTCGATCAAAGATCACACCCAGATCTTTCTGCTTTTCGACGCAGGGGATGAAGACTTCGCCTGTCACCGGCTGAATAATATTGATGAACAAACTGTACGAGATTTAATAAAGAATAAAGTTAAATTAATCGGATTTGCTGGAGTTTCAGATAGTGCAATACTGCAGATAGTGGAGTTGCAGATGGAAACAAACTTCTTTACTTTCGTTTTTCAATAAATAATAGAATATGCATTTTTTTTAATATTAAATGCATAGTCCCGATTATATTCATAATCCAAATTTTTTTTTGCTTATTTTGAGGATTATCCGGGGAAATTAATTTTCCCGACCCCCACAGTTAATCTAGTGTAATATTATAATTGAATGCTCATCTAGTGCCCTTAACTAAATTGTTTCACAACACTTTCAACTGTGTTGTGAAACAATGACAAGAAAAAAAATAATAATATATAAATAAAATACATTCCCTCATTAATCGATTATTCAGTCTTTCAGAATATATATATTTCATTCAATTTATATAACTTTTTAAGAATTATTTTTCGTATAAAAATCTATATAGCCTACTATAATTTTAATAATAATAATTTTAATAATAATAATAATAATGGCAGACACTACAATGACCTCTATCAAGCCTACAATGATAAGATGGCTTTTTTTTCTCTTTATTAACAAAAACAACAAGCGGCCCCTAGCCAGAAACTGGCAAATCCGCTATGTACATACATAGATATATATATATACAATGATATATACATATAATCGTCTTAATTACAATGTTATAAGTGTAATGAACATGTAACACGTTCACACAGCAAATCACATCACGCAACTAATCAGAAGTATAAATTGTGGCACAGGAACCACAAGACAGCAGTCTTTTTCTGTCCTAGGAAGAACGAAACCCGCAACCCACTGGAGGTAGTGCTATACCAGTGGGTGTTAGCTAATCCTGTATCCACAGCTGCCCAAACTGGGGTACAAGCTTAAAAGAAAAAAAAAGTACATGGCAAGCGATATCAGTTTTAAGAGATATCGATAGGCATTGCAGGTTTTGGGTTGGTTCCTTGTTGTTGATATGTTGATAAACTTGAGAAGAGTTGCTTTCTTTTGGTGAAAACAGCAGTGCAGAATTCTTGTAGAGCTGAGAACGATTGAGAATTTTCAGTCAACACCACTTCATTTCCTTCAGAGAAGTTGCTGACAACAGCTTGTAGTGTAGATCTGTCATCGTGGTACAGGCTGCAGCGATACAGAATGTGCGTCCAGGTTTGCTCAACACCACACAAGCAGAGATTGGTGTCAGACAAGCCTAACTGAAAGAGTTTGGAGTTGATGGAGCCGTGCCCAGTAAGTATATACGATGTTGTTAGGCTGGGAGAAAACCATTGGTGGACGTTCTTGTTGAGAGGGAAGGTAACTGCAGGAACAAAAGAGCGGGTGATTGACCAGTAGTACTGGAATCCCATCGTGATTGCCAGACACTGATAAGTTCATTCCAGATTCTCCGTTTCTCGTTTTTGATGTTAGCAGTTAAGTTGCATGAGATACTGAGAATCTCGCCGGGAACTCCGTGCTTTAGACGATAGCATAGTCCTTTGAAGATGACATGCAGGTCTAGTGGTAAGACTCCAACAAGGACTTGCAGAGCAGCAGAGGACGCTGTCCTGCAGGCCCGGAGCATGGCAAGCAGCATAATCCGTTGAATGGAGATGAACTTGGAACGGAGTTTAACATTAACGGCTCTATGAAACCAGACTCCCGAAGAATATGTTGCTATTGGTACGAATACTGCTGTATAATATAGCAAGAGTGTCTTCTTATTTAGTCCCCAGTCCGATTTGGAGATGCGGATAATTGCTGCAGTGAACTTCATAATCTTCGAGGCGAGGTGATTAATATGAGAGGAGAAGGTTAACCTGTCATTTAAAATTACGCCAAGATGTTTTAATTCAGGAACAAAAGGGATTTGCTTTCCGTCTATCTTTATATTTGGAGGTCTTCTGTAATCTAACTTTCCCTTAAAAAAACATCAGTTTTGTTTTTGTGGCAGATATTTGCAGTTTATGTATACTTGACCACTTGATTAGCTCAGAAAGAGTTATATTGGCTGATTGTTTTAGTTGAAGACGCGATCGACCTGGAATTAGAAGAATCAAATCATCGGCGATATTGTCAGGTTTTTGCATGAACCAGAAAAAAGAATCATCTAAACGACAGTGAGAAGGCTTGCCAGCGTCAGGTCGCATGTTTGTGTGCTCCCAGTTTAGTTACTATGTTCTTGAATTAGCTTCTCCAAACTGATCCATATTTGACATCTACGGAATCCAGGAAGTGTAAGCTGTACGTTAATCCTTTCCATTTCATTCCACAATTAGACGGCCGATAATGTTACTGCTGATTGCCAGAATTCTGGATAAGATGGCTTCCAACCTTGGCTCACGAACGGGAAACTCTTCCCCGAGACGGACAGAAGAATTCGTGTTCGCCATTCAAGACCAGGAAATACAACGCCAAGCACCCCAGGAATAACACATGACACATTATGTCGATGCTACCTCGTCCCAGAAACAATCCAGCACATCACTGCAGGATGCAGGGCCATCACCCAGACGGAGTTCACTTATAGACACGACCTGGTGGCCAGGATAATACACCAGAAGCTAGTGCAAAAATACCAACTGATCAAAGAAAGTTTACCTATTACAAGTACGAGCCTCAGGCCGTAATAGAGGCCTCTACTCACAACTATACTGGAACCGCGCCATAATAACAGACAAGACAATCCCGCACAACAGACAAGATAACCCTCATTGACAAGAAGAAATGGCTACTAACCTGATCAACATAGTGGTGCCCAACACCAGCAACTTCCAGAAAACCTACAAGGGAAAGATCAGGAAGTACACAGACCTAAAACAGAAAGTCAAAGAAATGTGGCATATAGAACAAGTAATGACTGTCCCAATCCCCGTGTCAACTACCGGCCAAAGAGCCCCCATAAAAAATTAGCAGCAATAGGCCTCCCAGAGAACACTTACATGGAACCCAAAAAACCAGCGATTCTGAACACCATCTAGGATAGTAAGGGAGTTCCTCAACCATCAGTAATAACAGTAACCGGATACGCTATATATATAATAATAACTCCATGTACTTGGTACCAGTACCTGACACGGCGCGGAAAAAATCCAATAAAAAAGAAAAAGTTTTTATAATAATAAAAACTTTATATCTTAATCATAATAATAATGTTTATATTTAACCAAGAGCTATAATATAAAGAATCAGACCTGGTTCAAATACCAATGGACGGCTTCCATTTTAACAATTTTAAAATTCACAGTAGCTTTTATAAAGCAAAGTGTAAGTCGTTCTTATTAGCTGACTTAGATCCCCTAGCTTATAGCAAAATCTTCGTTGTTTTGTCGTATACAAATTTGGCCTAAGTCATGCTTCTGAAGATAACAGCTTAGTAAGATCAGAAAATAAGAGTAAACTAATCGCTATCGCATTTCCTGTGCAATACCGGCGTTAAGTCAATTAACCTCATTAGCGTTACTCTCAGTGTTGTTGAAGTTACTGTTTCGGTATATTGTGGCAATCAATAAGGACTTAAACGATCCAAGTGATTCTTCTATGATTTTTGAAGAGCCTTACTATGAATGTAAGTTGATAGCATTATCTTTGATCACAAGAGTTAGTCTTTTGTGTTAAAGAACGTAGATATGCATGTTGTCAAGAAAAAGCATGTAATCGCTCTCACCGATTCTTGTACTGGACAAAATCGCAACTTAATCTCTTCATGAATCTCTACATTTAAATTTTTACGCACTCTTCAATCAATCAACTTTCAATTAAAAGGATGTCCAAGAAAATTATCTACTTTAAACCAGTCAAAACTTCTAAATAGCAGAAGGACCAACAGTTCTCAGAAAAATAAATACATTCTGGGTCTCCTGCAGTTTATTCTACGTGTAGGGCATTTTCACACCATGACGGAGGTTAGCTGGTCTTGGGTTTGTGTTGGAACAAATAAAAAATAAATAAATATAGCAAAACATTTAGATAACAAATTCTGAAGATTATAGTAAGTCAACTCGCACAAACAGCGGGTTTGCGATAACCTTTAACAGTAACGCTGTAATTTTAAATGATGGAAGTACAGTCCGAATTGATCTTTGCTGAAAACTTCAAAATTCTTTCAAAGATACAATCTTGAATTGGAATTCTTCAACATTCGTTTTGGGAATATATCCTGTGATTTTTCATCTCTGATAATTTTAAGGATGGAATATTGTGACTTAGCGTATGCTATTGAACAGAACATGAAGGCTTTTCGGTCGGTTGCAAGCTTCCTGTGCTTAGTTAGTTAACCTTGGGATTGGTGGCTCCGCTAAGAGACGACGCAAAGCCTATGTTGGCTTCATGGATCGATGCTTACTCGCGAGAGCCTTCCTCTTGTCGACAGCTAAGGCTGGGTCGCTTGTGGGAATTACACAGAGTGTTATGGGGGGCAGTCTGTCTGGAATTGTCCCATTGTCCATTAAGTCCAAGTTTAATTTGCTTCCTATTGTACTTCCTTCACGCACAAATGTGTTCAAAACGTGTATGTAAGTCCTTGTCACATTAATATGAGTATCCTGCTAAGAGGAATGTTGATTATGACTAAACCAGGTGGTGCAAATGCGCCTATCAAAGCAGTACTGATGATTTAATGTGCGGTTCACCTACGGCCATCAATTGTTGCTGTCGATTCTCTGTGTCTTGGTTAGGTGCTTATGGGAAAAAATTAAAAGGAAACATTCAATAATGTATTCATTGCATTACATTTCCGACGCATTCATTATCAAATAATGTCCTTCAGGTTTAAAAACTCGTATACTATTACAAAGTGTTTTTCGCAACTTCATTGGGTGATACGCGCGATGGATAGTCGTACAGTGAAAGTTCTCTAGCAGTATTTTTTAATGGAGGAAGGGAATGGGTGCATAGCGGATATGAGTTGACTCAAAATTCGGTAGAAAGGTACCTCGACAAAAAACCCTTAAGAACTAGCAACTGATTAGTCAGTACAGGTTGAAATCACCTAAAGAAACTGTTTCACTGAGTAACTTTTGTCATACTCCATGACTCAGTCTAGATCTGTGGGTCATGGAGTGTGACATGCAACTGGAAAAGTGAAAGACTGATTTTTATAATACTTTATAAGCCATTGTCTTAGGCGTATCTTATAATATGTGCATAAAAGGTCTGGGTAAGAATCGTCCTCGCTAGCCACTGACTGTATAGATGCCTAGAAGGTCTCTAATGTACTGTACATGAGATTACGAGATTACTGTAATAGATTTCCTGAACCTTCACCAAGATTTTACTTAAGATATCAAGTAAGAACTTGGGCGAGGTAAGAATTGACCTTGCTCGTTATCAGTTGTTAGATATCGTAAGGGTTTCTGACCTTTGTTTTTCTGTTTATTATTTAAGGAGTTTACTTGAACAAATATATAGCATCGGGGTATCATTATTATTGTTATGTTCTTTATACGAAATTTATTATTTTTATTCTTTTAATCTGTATACAAGTATTTGTGTTTCATCTTTTTGTCAGTATCCTGATTATATACCCTTCTGGACTATTGGCTGTCCAGGTGGTGATCTCGATATATGAGAAATTAAAATGACTTAAAAAATAAATAATAAAATAGAACTTCATAATGTATACTTCCTTTTTTCCCAAAGGTCTCATTTTGAACGAGTTCATTCGCCACTTCGAGCCAGCGTTCTACAACCATCACTCCCTGCAGGACCAACATTCGCGTACGAAGCGTTCCCCGAAGTCGGAGATCAGGCTCGAATTTACCGCCCACAACAGGTAAAAATGATTATTTCATAGGTTAAGTCCTTATTCTTTTCTTACTACTGCCATCCGTGACCGAATTTTTCCAAAAGTTTGATATTTTTTAATAAAATAGTTTTCCAAAATTAGTAAGTCTGTTTCTTCCTTCTATTTACATGTTTATTGAACAAAGAAAAATCCCAGTTAGAGTAGTTCACGTATAGTTTCTTCATAACTGGAACTAATAATTCGTAAAATTGTACTCATTAAACTGTGACAATCAAATATGCACTTCGATAACGCCTAAGAAAATTAGCTGGAGAGAGGATTCCATTATTTTCACATCGTTGTCCTTTAGTATTGTGGTCGATCACGTTCACTCCACGCTTTCGACACCATGCTGCAAAATGTTTTCTTCCTAATGACCACAACCGTACCACGGCAACCAGGAAGTTCTATATACAGAGTGGTTATAATTACAACGCTTCACTTTGGCCACCTACAGATGGCAATCCAATGTTCGCTCAGTGATGAAATTTGAAATAAACAGTGTTAGTGTTTCCACGCGGAAAGGAAAAGTATGAAAAAAAAACAAAAAAACACGGAAAGTGTTACTAGTGTTGCATTTGAAGTGATATTTTTTCTCTTTGGATATTAACTATTTTTGGTGGTCATTTGTTTTTCGAAATAGCCAGTCTCTTAGACTTTTGTAGTCAACAATTTTGCGGAAAACTTCGTAACACAAATCTTTTGCGTTAGTACACTGCTCGAAAAAATAAAAAAAAAAGCACGTAGAAAACGTGGTATAACTCGTGCAACTTGCGATGAAGTGAACAAAATTTAGTATGGTGGCGTATCATAGAATAACGATGAAATTAAGAGATAGTGAGAAACATTTATAGGGGCTGGATAAGAATTACCAAAAAGGGCACATTACAGAAGTCGATACAAGATGCTCGAAAATATGGTCACATGACTTCAGTACGGCGTATAGCCCCTCCAATGGCTCAATAGACATGAGAGCGATGAGTAATGCTCAATATAAGCGTTTCTATAAGGTTCTATGGCAACAAATCCTCCTTTTTCCCTTAGCGCAGACCTTAGCTCACCAAGTGATCGAAGAGTTGGCTGTTGGCGTGAAATGGAATGCCCAAGGACGTCCCGCATATGTTCAGTCGGATTTAAGCCTGATGATCGTGCTGGATATCTTTGGATATCTTCCGTTTCAGGATATTCCTCAACCACTTGAGCTCTATATGCATCAGCGTTGTCGTGCATGAAAAGAAAATCTGCGGAAACTGCACCCATAAAAAAGTCGCACATAGTGTTCGAGGATCTGTTCTCTGTACTTCTGCGCAGTTACGGTACCCCTATCAAAAACACGGGGAGTGGTTCGGCCATTTATTATTATTCCGCTCCATACGAGAACACCGCTTCCACCTTAAGCGTCCCTTTCTCTGGTGTTGGAGGGATTGTACCGCATTCCTCGTTGTCTACAGATGAAATAACGTCTAGAATCAGTTTGTAGGCTAAAACGTGACTCATCACAGAACAGAACTGCACCACATTTGTCAGGGCTCCAAGTCACATGTTCATGGCACCAGTTTCGACGAGCTCTCCGGTGGTTTGAGTTTAATGGGATACAAACCACTGGACAGTCCACTTGAATTGAGTCTTCTTAACACAGTTCGGTTGGAAAGGTTTTCGCCTGTGGCCGCAGCAACTTCAAGAAACTGTTCATGACAGGGCATCGTAGGGTTCCATCTTGCTGTTAGAGCCAGATAGCGGTTCGGTTCTAGTTGACGTAACCCTCGGGCGACCTTACCAGCTCTTCTTGTAATAGTTCCTGTCTCCTGAAATTGCTTCTATAGTGCCGATACGACACTGCATGACACGTTAAGTTAACGTGCCACTCCGCCTGCGAATGCTTGACTTCCAGTCGTCCAACGGCTCGCCATCTCAAAGAATCATCTAAACGACGATGACTTGTCATCCTGAGTACTGGAGATGTGGCTGTCCCACTGAGCACGCCAAGAAATGGGAATAAAGTGATGTGGTCGCAACCCGTGTTTTTATAGGCATGAATAATTTGCATAATGTGCGACTCTGTAAGGTGGTAGATCGATTTCTATTGGATACTCGGAATTTGCATGCCTGGATGCCTATTATATCAAATATTCGCATTCGGCGACACCATTCCCAATAAAATATTCATGAAAAACATTTTGTCGAGAAGTGTATTATTATTATTATATTAGGGTTACACATAATTGATTACATAAACCTGTATTCTGTCTGTAAATTGCGTATGTTCTCTGGTTGATTTTTGCTGGTTTTGCTGTACAAAAAATTCCCAGTTTCTGGGGAAAAACCTTTCTAGCTATGCCTGAAACCGACTAACCCAGCCACGTGAAAAAGCCCACCAAAGTTCCTCGCGTCATCGACAGGATTCGAACCCGTTTCTTCCACTGGGTGTGGGGAGGACGGTGACGATACCACTGTAAAGACTCGAGCAGTGTATGAGTGTTAGTTTCGCTTTCAACTTTACCAAACTATCAACCTCGACCACTGTTGCTGGCCTTCATTTCAGTGGGCTACAACACGCTTCCCGAAAGTAAATTATGTGAAAGCCACCCTTCTGTTACTCCCCAGAATTTTTAATTTTTGTCCCCTCTCTCTCTCTCTCCATTGAAAATATACCTCTCTCGTTCATTTTACTGATTCAAATCATGGTCTTGTATTACCTTTATCAGATATCCCCTAAGATGTCCAGTTGCCAAGCTTTACCAAGGTGGTGTTTTATTCGCTTAAATTTGTTACAGAATTTTCTGCTTGGTACACTCGCTATGAATTCACGATAAACACGAATGCCCTGGAAACTAGAAATTCTACATATAGGGTGATTATAATTAAAACGCGTCACTTTGTTAGGGCGATTGTTGGGTCCCTAACCCAACAATCGCCCAGCGATGAAATTTGGATTAGACAGTGTTAGCGTTTTCATGCGGAAAGGAAGGCACAACAACAAAAAAATATAATAAATAAATAAATAAAGTGATATAGTGTGCACTTGGAGCCACACGCAATCATCATATTTCATGATATGACTAACAAAGCACGCATCTTTAATTCTATAAAGGCAGATGCGACCAAAGTAGAAAGGAAAGGTGCAGATGGTATTGCAAATGTAAGATCGTGCTTTGTTGATAAAGCTCTTTTACCAAACCGATAGTAACGCATTGCTACCGCCTCTGTATTACTGCCGTTCAAAAACTTAAGAAGAGGATCCCTTTCGCAAAATGGATTGAGCAAAATGATGTGTAAGTTTGAATGAACAAGTGAAGAAACTTTTTCTCCACAATCATTTCCCGACATTTTGCAAATGCCAAAAAAAATCCTCCCAACACCGGGTGCAAAAGACCTGAGTTCGAGCTCGTCGATGACGTTTGGAATTTTTATGGGTCTTTTTCACAACGTAGCTGAGTTAGTCGGGCTCAGGCGAGGCTAGCATGTTTTTTTTCTCTCGGAAACTCGTGTTTTTTGTCTAGCAAACAGAAAACCGGCCACACACACACACACACACACACACACACACACACACACACACACACACACACACACACACACACACACACACACACACACACACACACACAATTTACAGCAATATACATGAAAAAATGGTTGTCACATCAAACAGTTATATTTTCGTAGTATGTAGCTTCTTCATACTGTACTGTAACTTAATCAATTACATTGTGCTGTATGTCGGCATTTTTGCTGCACGAAGCCCCAAACATTCCCTTTTATCACTATTTGGAATTAGCATTAGCATTAGTAGAAGCATATGATGCAAGAAAGCAAGCTTATGCAGCATCAGCCAAAAAGAAAAGAAAAAACCACTCCCATTTCACCCCTCCGTTCGTTCCAAATACCTGTCCAGCTCAGCCTTTAATTTATTTAGGCTATCAACTTCCACAACAAAGGATTGAAGTCTGTTCCACCAACCAACTACCCGCTGGCTAAAGACAAACTTCCGCACATCTATCCTACATCTGTCTTTCCTCAATTTGAATTTATGCTCTCAGGTGATTATTCTGAGCAAGAGGAAGAATCCCGGCGAATGGCGGATTATGGCCTCAGTTGCCAATGCACCATTAAACACCAAACCAACCACCCAACTATTTGGAACTAATTTTAGTGTATTTCGTTAACACATCTTCTATGTCAAATTTGAGTCTGGGCAATTCATTGCTTGCCACTATCCACAGGCTGCCAATGTGACCCAATTTAATTATACTTACCATCTTTATTATTTGCGCACTGTGATTAGGAATGCGACAGTTAATTTAGTGATCTTTCCTCTCCTCATTGATGCAAAACATTTGGCATCCCGGTTGGCATTCTTCTGAAAATAAAATAAGAATTAAAAAAAGAAAAGCAATCATAGCTAAAAGTAAAATAAACAAATGCAAATGGCCCCAGTGAACAAATACTATCTGGTTTCTAATCGTTTCTTCCAGGTCAATCACCCACCAGAACTTGAGAGCTATCTCGGTAGATGCAGACAAACATTCTTCTGGCGTTTACTAATCAGATGATGCGCACAGGACTTTTGGAATTAACTTGAAATGAGTTTTTGGTTTGTATACTTTGTCGATAGTCGAATTTAGTTCATTTGACTCTGGACTCATCTGAAAATTCTGTGTAATCTACCACGTGAAGGTGATTTTTGTATTGTGAAGATGATTGGTATTTGCATGAATGGCAAACATTCAGTCGAGATCTTTCATTCCGCTTCTATTTCACTCCCGAAAGAATAAATTACTTGGCTGTCGGTTTACCGAAAGTAATTGGGATGCTACCACCCTATACGCCCTCTAGCCCATAGTTCCCTTCCAGATAAGGCCTGCACTTCTCTCTAGCGAGCAATCTCACTTCTGTCGATATTTGATCAAGAAAATATCTGACAGTAACCATGTTAGATATAGTAAATCTAAAAAGTTTATAGCTTCCACTTTATCTTTCCAGACAGTAGCCTCATCTTGGAGAGCATGGAAGGCCAACAAAATTTCTATTTATCTGTCGTTTCAATATAATCCCAGTAATTTATTTTCTTCTAGTTAATCTTCTTCTTTTAGAGTAGAATTGGACGAAATTTTAATCCAATCTTTTATATAATATTATTTTATTCCAAATGGACCACTTCTTTGTGGGGCAAAAAAAAAAGCGATCATACTGTAACGTTATTGGATACGCATGACTAACTAATTTCATGTATGATCGCATTATTCGATAATGGTTCTTTGAGAACTCTCTTTTAAATGCTTATTTCTCTTCCTAAATATTAAGATGAATCATCACGGCTCATCTTTATATTTCAGCAGAGTCCTTCTCAGTCTTCTTGGTGCTAGAAAGGCTTTCGTCAAGGGAATTTTAAAAATTTTGGATTCGTCAAGAGGAATACTTTCCACTTTAAAGATTAGAGACATGGTGTCCTGTACAGAGCAACTGTTCCGTTAGCATCGATTATGTCTCTGTTGTTTGGAATTCTTATAGGAATATTTGCTCGAAGCTGTGCTGCTTAGCTTCTCATGGTACTTTTCCTCCAGGAATCCTCTATTCTGCCACTCCTGTTACTGCCAATCACTCCGTGAAGTTACTTTTCCTGTTCTGAAACCTCAAATGAAATCAGTCGAATGTAGGATGTGACATTTTTTATACAAATTATACATTATAATACTTAATTTTTCGGTGTATTTATTGGACTTGAATTGTTAAACTCGTTATTGATTCGAGTCCGATAATCAATTCATTATATAAAAACGGGAGTATGGATGATCATAACAATATTGTGATGTTATATTCTAATAAAACTTACTTTTTGTGAAAGAGGAAGTTAAGCATAATGTTTTGATATCTTTGAATATCAATAAATTTGAATGATTTATTTTTATATTAACAGCCTCCATTTAAACGTAATTAAATTTTTAAATAACATTTCGAACTTGATTCTGTTGATTCTGCAGTTCTATGAAAATAATCTGAAAGGACATAAAAGGTTTGTAGATCCACAGATAAATTTGTAGAAACGGCAACACTGCCTTCAGGCTTTGTATTTTAAATTGATGCGAAATATCTGGTGTGCAGTTTTCTAGTATTACGAGTTAACGATTAAATGATTGGCATCATTTGACAATGTTTCTGCAAAGCTGATGTATTTCAGCTGAACTTTGTCGAAATTTTAATGAGCTTTCCAAGCAAGTTTCCACAGGTGTTCCTCACATTAGGAACTGTCTTTACTGCTGACATCCAGCACTTTTCTAACAAAATATCAGCAAATCCAAATGCAGTATATACCGATGGTCTGAATATAAATATTAGTAAAGTAACTTCATGCAATTTCGTAATTTTATACTTCGGGCTATAATTATCTTGACACTAGAAAGGTGGCAGCAGTAGTTTAAAGTACTCGCCGCTAGGGTAAAATTTGTGCTTTATCAATTACATCTATTTTTTTTCCCTTGTGACTCTTTCTCTCCTAGATATTCTTCCCCTTTTCCTTTCCTTTACAACTTGAGTTGTTGTTGAGTTTTAGGTGCATCAGCGACTTAGACCATATTGCGCCATGTATATTATATCTGTAAGTTGCGTGAGTTTTGTGGCCGATTTGCATGTTTGCTAGATAAAACAGAGACCACAAACCCTCATCTGAGACTTACTTAATAACTCAACCACGTTGTGAAAAGGCCCATAAAAATTCTTCGCATCATTTACTGGATTTGAACCGGATCTTTTCTACCCAGTGCAGGAAGGACCGCGCTTATATGAACTTTACTACGCTTGAAATCTTACAAACTGAGGTAATTACAAACGTAAAACATTATCTGAAAACCTTATTCCCTGTACTTTAAATTGCTGCAGGTTCATTTATAATTACACGTTGTACGTCAACCGTAGAGGGTTATCATCAGAATAATTATTTCATCTGCCCTCTTCTATTCCTAGATGCAACTTCCGGAAGGCCCGGTACTTGATTAATCATGTACCAAGCACCAATGCCTTTAACTCCATCGTACTCTCGAAGATGTAAGTTAGTCCACTGATACTATGTTTCATACCATCTTATCTGTAATTCAAGAGTGCATCCCACTATCCAAACATTATGGATTCACCCACTTTTTCTGGCACACACGGGAAATAATGTTTAAGATCAAAGCAAAAGAAATCTTTTCTTTCAGAGATCCGGTTCTTAAGTTTCTAAAAGAATTCTTAATTTTCAAAACTTCAAGGGATTCCTCATCATCTTGCTATATTCGAACTACATTGTTAAGTGAAAAAGTTTATTAACACAGCCAACAATCGTTACATTAAAGTATACAGAAAGCTTGATCAGAAACAAGGACATAAAGCCCTTCTGGAATTTCCTGAAATCAAATTTTAAATGGAATAAATAATTCGTCCATGTTCTTCAGTCAGCAGAAACACCAACCCCCACTGCACTCCCAGCTATTTCAATGTCATTCGCTGATGATATTTCTAGTCAGAGTACCTTGAAGAAGGGTGACATTGAATATTTCCTAAGAAAACTCGATAATCAATGATTTTCAAGCCCCTGACTTCATTCTAATAATAAGTTCGTTCATTCTAATTTTAATTCTTCATTGTAATAAATTCTAATAATAATACTCTGGAAGAAGACTAAAAAGCATTTACTTCACTACATATTAAGCCTCTTCCTTTTTGTCCATATTGCTTCAAGCAAATATACACCATCCAACCCACCCACAAACAAAAGGCTCAAAGAATTCTGTCCGCGAATATAGACCTGTATTCTTCGAAACAGCACTTCCAAAAATTGACAAGCTATCTAACGGAATTTCATCAAATACCTATCTGTCCTCCAGGATCCCTCTGTACTACAATGCATACTACTACTACGAATCTTTTTGTAACTACTTTAAACTTAAGTCACTCTACATTAGAACTATATCTGACATCAGATTCGCCAGCTACAGCCTTTAATTAACAGAACTTTAGAAATTCCTCCAGTCGTCGACGGGAATCAAACGAGTGGCAGGAGCAATGTACCGTGCAGACTAAACTGCCACTGAGGCCTATTGAGAACAATGATCTGCTCAACACTGAATCCTGTGAGACTCCGCTAATAAATAACATTAGTCCAAGAAGAGCAGTGTCCATTAATAACCACCCCTATGTCCTCAGCCACCCCCCCCTTTGTCCCTAGCAGTAACTTGCTCCTAGTGCCAAACTGCTCCAATTTGTAGCAAAGCAATCTTTCGTGAGAAACAGTATTAAAAGCTTTACTGAAATCTCAGTATATGATACCACAAATTATATTGTGCATCCAACTCCTTTGTTACTGCATCGTAGTATCCAATTAGATTGGTTAGATAACTCTCCCTTTAAGAAATCCGTGCCGTGATTGCTGTATAATTGCATTCCTATAAAGGTGATCCTGCATTATTTATTTAATTATTGATTCAATTATTTTACCTGGAACAGAAGTCAGGATTGCAGGTATGTAATTACTTACTTCGCCCTTTGATCCCCCTTTGTGGACAGCACAGCTATTTGCTTGAACATTTCCAATCTGTACGGACCTCTCCTGAATCCAAGAATTTTCTCATTATGATAGCATAGGTTAATTTATCTATTTTACTGCTTCTTTTAATATAATCGAGTGAATTCCTTTAGTCCCAGGTGCATTAGCTTCTTTTCTAGAATTGGAATACCATACGAACAGGTCAGCAAATGAAGGATCTTGGAATTATAATTGGCAGTCAGTCACTTTCTCTCAATATTTCATAATCACATTAGGTTGCTGCTTATCATCAGAATAGCTAAGCTAAGCAGCAATTTCCTCGTATTGGTGATCCTAAGATATTATTGGCTTTATCCTCCAGGGTAATAAATTACTTCGTAACTTATAATGCCTTAATCGAGACTTCAGGTTCCAAATGCAGCCCAAAGATAATCGAAGCTTATAAACTCGGGTTAATGACGTCACTCAATTATAAAGCTTGTGTGTATAAGATCCATATTTAAATTCGGAAAAATCTACATGGCATTCCTTTATTGAATTGCAGAGATCTTGGTCATAATACTTAACTAGCTGAATTGTTTGAAAGTCTGGATGTATTTGAGTGAAGAAAAGTTTAAAACGCAGTTCTTTAAAGTAAATTACCAGTCTAAATTGTGGACAGAGAGTTTTTTCCTAGTTTTGTTATTTAATCATTAGATCTCTCTTTTTCTCTCTCTCTCCATCTTTTAATCCGTCCACTGGGACTTCCTCTGTTACATGCGGACGGACGTGGTGAAGAGGATAGGCGCTTAGCATATATATATATATATATATATAACCCTTCAGAATCGGACTTATCATTATATATATTTTTTTTCGTATTTTTAACCCCGAATATTTTGCCAGATATTTTCGAAAACACCATCTCTTTGTCATCGCAACCGATACATCTCCTTTGGTTCGATTCCCGTTTACTGAAGGAAGGAATTCTTCTTTGGGTCATTCATTGTTCAGTTTATTCTTCTCTCTAAAGGAATTCTTCCTTTGGAAAGAATTATTAAATTTGTTTCACTCTGGGCTGTAATTAAGCAGTCTCAGGCTGGAGTGGAGATGTTTTTCTTCCAGAAGAATTTTTTTTTTACCTCATGCACATGCAGACTGTCATGAATTCATAGAGATACGATGTATACTGATGTCTTGCGGGAATAACAGCAAGTACCTTAAACAAACCAACGCAACTTCGCCTGTTCAATAATGTAAGCGATGTAAACTGTCTGACTTGTCTGTTTTCAAACATATTTTACTTGAGATATTAAAGAATCGAAACATAAGTAAAAAAGGAATCATTACAGAAATGCATTTGATGTTCTTATATGGAAACACAAGCTAGCTGCATTCCAGCATATTTTATCTAATTTCTGTTAGTAACGTCATCAGTAAATGAGTAGAGACTGAAAAAATATGTTTCTTACCGCTTTTCTGGATGAAATTGTGTACTGCCAACTTCCTGTTTCGTGCCAAACTTTTCATATGTCGTAATTATTACTGAAATGCAGTCAAGCGATCGTAACCGCATATTAAGCCGTACACGCCAAGTACGGCTTGCTTTGTACCCCATTAAAGCAGAATCCATTTTATATGAACTCATAAAACTCGGGAATAAAAACAGAACATGTCACCGAGACAAGCAAAGGAACTTCAAATGCGTGTGTGCACATTTTTGTGGATCTGTCAAGTTAATTTTCCAACTTCGGTTCCTTCCTCAGCCATGATAGATAGGCCTGACAAAGATTGCAAAAAAAGACATATTATTGCCGTCTTTATTTCTATTGTCTGCACCGAGTGATAGGTCCCCGGAACTTTCTTTGTGGGCTCATTTTTTTAATCGCTACAAGTGGAATTAGCTGTGTGGTTTCAATTGACAAAGAAACTTAGAAAAGGTACAAAAAGTCTAAAGGAGGAAAAACAAACGATAAAATCCATCACAGTAAGAACGAGCGGACTGACTGGCGAATACGATAGAAACCAAAAGAAATATGATCTTCTCTTTCTTTTTTTTATTTTATTTGCGATTGCAAGAACTAAAATGGAGGTCCTTAAAACGAATTATAAGAATTGTAGTATGTAGATTTATGATGGTGTTTAGTGCAACTGCACTATTACTATATAGTTGAGTTTTAAGACAAGCCGAAGTTTGTAGATTAGGCATCATTATTATAAACCTCATGCTGTGAAATCCTTCGCAATGATTGGCCTTCCTTCCTCTTATACTTCGAATAAGTAATATTTCCCCCTTAAGGAAGTCTACTGGTACTTTTTCTCAGTTAAGTACCACCACCCAGACGGCACCGTTTCGAAGCCATTTGTCATCTCATCGGTGGGAGAGTAAGTACCTACAGTTATAATAGATATATCCCCCGGGTGGAAGAGAAACGTTGAAACTTTTTTTTTGGCGTAGTAATAGCACAGCAAGATGCAATATCTGTTTTTGTGATTCTAAATAGAGAAGAATGTTCTTTTCGGCAACTAGACAGTCCTCTCTAAGCTTTTGCATTCGTCGGACATTGATTTCATACACACTGCACATAATCCTACTGTAATATAAAAGCCATTTCCTTTATAAGATTCGGTTTTATTGCTCATTTTACTCAGTTTAAAATTCACTTCACGTGCGCGTACATCTACATAGTTGGTGACAGAATTGCCAGCTATGTGGACGTACGTAGCAAGTGCCCTCTCATTGTTTTTACATTGTTTATATTGGTTTTTTTACAAGGGAAAAAATAACTATTGACATAGTTAGTGTTAAAGTTAAGTTTTATTTCAATTAATATATACAGTATATATATATACACGATGTTTCAAAAGTATTTTCAATAATTTCTGGTATTTATTTTAGGGTTCAAAATAAGAAAATAATAGTCATAATGAACATGCAGTTGTGATTGTTTAAATTTTAAAAAACAGCTGTAGGGTTTTGATTGGTAAAAACAGTAAAAAATATATAAGAATAATCAGACTCAGACACGTAGCTAGCAAAGGCGTTATTCGTACTAGATGGAACTGGACTAAGTGCGTGCCTGCTTATCCTTATTTAATTTTTTTTTTCGTATTTTGGTTCCCAGAATACATCTTATAATTTTTTGCAACACTAATGTACGCAGTGCATTGCATTGAATTTTAGGCGAATTCGATTTTTTTGTTCTTTAAATTATGTAAATTTTTATTTTTCTGTGAGTATTTACTTTTAGAAGTGAAAAGTAAATAATTGATTATTTTATTATCAATTGATCACTAACTGATTGCCTAATATGATATAAAAGTAATTGGTTTCGCTTCACTATTACCTCATAACGTAATATTCGCTCAATGTTTTGTAATACCTTACTTATTTCGTTCTCAATTTTTATTAAAAATCGAAATGCAATACGTTTTTTCCTAATCTTCTTTGATTTAATTAATCAATTAAAGAAATAGGAACATTTCATATGGTAGTACGCCTTCAACATTTTTGTAATGTACTTTACTTATTTTGTCTGGAGTTTAATAACAATTGAAATATAACTATGATTATAATAATAAAATAGTAATAATTTATGATTTATATATTTAGTAAACTGATAACAAAAAACGAGCTCCTCAAAAAAAAAAAAAAAAACTACTACTTTCATCTGCGTGAACCGAGAGAAAATTTCTTTGCTGCACGGTTCCTATATTGCCCATTCATCCCTCCAATCAGAGAAAAAAAGAAACTAAAAAAAAAAAAAAAAAAACTCCCCATCTCATCTGTCCATCCTCTCTAATAATACTTTGTATCGAATTCTTCCTTAAATGTATTCAAACTACTCACTTCCACAACACTATATGGTAATTTGTTCTAACAGCATATAATTAATTACTATGGCTGAAAGCAAATGTTCACACGTGTATCCTGCAGCTATCCTTCTTAAATTTATGCTCCCTTGTGTGTATGTATTGTCCATCATTAAGTTTATTCAATACATTTAAAGCTTTAAACACTTCAATCAAGTCTCCTCGTGAGTATCCCTTTTTGTTCTTGACTAATCCGGTGCTGTTCTCCGCGTCCGTTCCAAGACATCCACACCTTTCTTAAAATGAGGCTTCTAGTCCTGTATGCAGTACTCAAGATGCAGTTTAACCATTGCCTTATATAACAGGATAATCACGTCCTTGTCACTGCTGACAAAATTTCTGTACAGCATATCATTGACAGAATCCCGCGAGCTGTTCTAGCAGCCTACCTGTACTGCTCAGAGAACTTCATGTCGGACTGTATAATTACCCCTGGGTCTCTTTCGAAAATTCTGCACCACCTCGAGTGTGGTACCACCTAATTGATACGTTACTTTAGGATAGTTGCTGCCCATGTGTAGTACCTTGCATTTACCAATATTAAACTTCAGTTTCCACCTTAGCCCATTTGCCTAATTTATCTAGGTCTTGTTGCAGTAGTGTGCCTTAATTCATGTTATTAAACACCCTGCCAACCGTTGTGCCATCTGCAAACCAAGACAATTTTTGATATGCCTTCATCAATATCGTAATTAATTTTGAATAATCGAATCTTGTTAGCCTGTGAACTAGGGGGGGGGGGACACTTCATACATAAATTAGTGTCTATAGCGTAACTTTTTTTGAGTGTGAAAGATGTGTGGAAAAACAGAGCGTATGCAAATGATGCTTTTTTTTAGGAAGGATCTAATCTCAGCCGATGTTATTTTGAATACAGTATTCCGTGTCACTGTACCAAAAGAATCACTATTTTGTATTTAAACGATAAGACCATTAACAGTAAATTGCTTGTTGGCATCGCATTATTCTGTTTATACTAAACTCAACCAAAACCTCAACTTACTCTCCACGAAGATGGAATATAACAAAGTTAAGTGCCCATTGCTGTTACTGATAGACTTTAATATTTCACTTAGCGAGACATTATTCAGTAGCTTCACATTACGAAGACCAAAACTTCATCCTCAAAACATTCACATCCTACTCCTGAATAATTCATTCTTGATAAATTATTCATCGCAAAGTAATAAAAACGTGTTACTGCCATAATATATACTGGCCAATAGCTTTTGAAGGAAACAAAAACTCTTCAATATCTTGCTTATAAAGAAATGCATTCTAGGATCCTGAAAAATATATCAGTGGTAACTTTCGCACACACTTAAAACGCATTCATGTTTTAAATAAATAAACGCTCGTTTTCAAATATTCAGCACAGATAATAAGATCAGTTAGAGCACTAATCGCTGAAGTCTATAGAAACGCACATCTAAACGCAAAGGAGAATGAAAAGGAAGTATTGATGAATGATAAAATCGTCTTGTCGTAAGGAAAATTGTTAAATCAATAAAATTCTGAGCTGAATTTCCGTTTTAGCAGCTAATATGATTTTTATTTTCTTTTAGGCTAGTCTGAATAAAACGTTAATGTATAATTCGAGAGCGATTCAAATGAAAACAACGTTAAGATAAATACAAACGTTTTAGACACAAAATAAGTAAAACTTATATTTCAGCTATTCGTGTAGTTTCCCTTATATTCAACATATTTCATCGTTGAATCAATGAAAATATTGGAAAAGCATTCTTTGGGCTGGTCGCAGAACCACTGAATATCCGCCATCTTGATTTCATTTGCAGAAAGGCCACATCTTCCAAGCTCCTCTCTTAGTAGCTAGAAAAGGCGAAAATCATCGTTGATGATTTCTGATTGCTGGCTTCAGATGATTCGCAGACATGCTGCAATATAAATAAATAATCTTTTTAGATTTGCCCTATGTAGAACATATTTACCCACCCTCATGCTGTCAGTCTCAACTACTGCAAGAGAGGTAACTTTTTCCAATAATTAACAACTCGCTTGCTAATATTAAAATGTTTGAATCAGGAATTACTTTAGTCGGAATGACTAAAGAAATTCTTGAAGTTACTCGTGCCTTATTCTACTGCTTAATCGACATTGCTCCCCAAATTTCAGTGTCTTCGCCTTAATCCTTGAACACTGTTGCGCACGGAAGACTACTGTACAAATTGGAGCAGAATGGTATTAATGGTAAGTTGCTGCAATGGATAAAAGGGTGGTTGAGTGGGAGAAGACAGAGGGTGGTAATCAATGGACGCTGCTCTTCGTGGACTAATGTTATTAGTGGAGTCCCACAGGGATCTGTGTTGGGCCCACTGTTGTTTTGTATATTTATCAATGATATTGATGAAGGTTTATCAGGCTTAGTGTCGAAGCTTGTAGATGATACAAAGGTTGGCAGGGTTGTTAATGACAGTAATGGCAGTGTGCTACTGCACATTAACAACCACTGGGCAGATGGGCTGAGAAGTGGCAACTGAAGTTTAACAGTGACAAATGCAAAGTACTGCATATGGGTAGAAGTAACCCAAGAGGAACGTACCAACTGTGTGGTGGCACAACTTAGGGTGGTAGAAAATGAAAAAGACGTGGGAGTAATTGTGCAATCAGATATGAAGTTTTCTGAGCAATGCAGACAGGCGGCATGAGCAGGTCATGGGGTTTTGTCAATGATATACAGTAATTTTGCTAGCAGGGAAAAGGAGGTTATTATCCCTTTGAGTAAGGCAATGGTCAGGCTACGCCTTGAGTACTGCATACAGGTCTGGAGACCTCATTTTAGGAAGGATGTAGATTTGCTTGAGCGTGTACAGAGAAGGGCAACAAGATTGGTGAGGGGAATGAAGGGATCCTCTTACCAAGAGAGGCTTAAGTTCTTCAAATTGCAGCGTCTGGAGACTAGTCACCTGTGAGGTGATCTGATTGAGGTGTATAAGGCTTCGAATGGATTGAGCACAATGAATTCTGATGGGATTCTTCCACTTGCTCGGATTACGAACCTGAGGGGGCATAAATTCAAATTGAGGAAAGACAGTTGTAGAATAGATGTGCTTTAGCCAGCGGGTGGTTAATTGCTGAACAAACTTTCATCTGTCGTTGTGGAAGTTGATAACTTAATAAATTCAAGGAGGAACTGGACATACATTTAGTGTGAATGGTTGTGTTTTTTTTTTGTTTTTTTTTGGCTCTTTCTTGCATCACATGCCTCTATTACTATTACTACTATTGCTATTATGTCTTCAGTGGAGCTGAACCATATATTTAATCATGGCATCAACACTCCTGACTATCACAATAGTTATATTTGCCATTCTTTAACAGTTTGAATAAAGTATGAGTTCGAGTCTTCCCCTCAATGACAAAACCTTTATGGACTTTATTTCGGACCTTGGCTGAGTTAGTTAGTCTTAGGCGAGTGTTACTTAATTTTCCCCCTTAAATAGCAAAAGAAAGAAACTTACCATAGAATACACGTATATTCAGAAACAAGCAAGATTGGCATCAGCATATGGGGCAGCATATTCTGCTTTGCCAATGAACTTTAATAAAATAACGCGCCACTAGACTTTTTTATTCTTTGTGTGTATGAATTACTGCTGGTTTTCACCTTTCATTCGAATCACCCTTTTATGACATGCATTTCGGAAGGCAAAGTCAAATTGTGTGAAGATCATAAAATTTCAGAGTGTGAAAGATTCATTTCTTATTTTGTTAAATTTATACAAAAAACACAGTAATGTTCCAAGAATATCACTATATGATGTTGCGTATTCTGTTCAGAATTTAAGAATATTTAAGAATTAAAAAAAAAAAAAAAAAAAGAAACTCGCGATAATATCCACTTAGTTAATGGCTCTAATCTATACTTACTTCCAAATAATCATTATATTTAATCTTATACAATCTAATTTATTTATCCAGTGCAAGTAATATATAACGTTGAATTTTTTCAATAGATCTTATTTGCAAAACTGAGTGGGAGACCATACGGGAGGATCAAATTCTAAAATAGTTAATACCACCACGTAAATTAACCTGTAAAGAGCCGAAGACAGAAATGATGCAATAAATCTTTTAGAAAAGCCCACTATTTGAAATTCTCCATTTATAATGCCATTGATATGCGTGGAAAAACTGCCATATGATGAGACAATCGCGCCAAACTCTGTACACCGATACTCTTTGAAAGAAGATCATGATTTATGTCGTAATCATATCTAATTTTTCTCATACGAGAGTTTGTAAACGTCATTCATGACATTTAAGACAATTTATTTCAGTTTCTTTGCTTCTATCTATAGATGGTATCTAGCCAATTTTGTAGAACAGGAACCACCGTATGTACTGATTTGCATATGACATGTATTCCACGAAAGATATAGTTCAGAGGGCAGAAAAATATATACAGTATTTATGAGGGTAAAGTGCACAGATGTTCTTTATAATCATATATATCACTTTTAATAAAATCTAAAAAATATTAGTAAATATAAAAACAATTGGTAGCTCATCCTCTTCCTTATTCCGTCTGCATCTTGCTCTCCCACCCACATAATTAGTGTTTTCGATTCTCTAACTGTTTATCTCTCCTTAATATAATTCGTATAATGTAAGCTATAACAAAACCAAAAGTCCCCACTTTATTTCTGCACGGACTGAAGATTCAGTGGTCGTATTTATTCTTAAAGAAATAACTGATTTTCGGTAGTTTTATTTGTTTTTCTTTCTCTTTCGTAAGGTTCTTTATAACGGGAAATTGCGTTTCAAAAGAAATTTTATAACAAGCATTAGAAGCATCTTTTTGGCGCATTCTAATGATGCTACTTTTACATGCTGTGAAAGCTTCATTCATTGAAAAATTTATACTAATTTCATTAATAATAATAATGGGAGAGCGCGATTAGCACAGCAGTTAAGGCTCCGGATCACTAATAGTACCCTGGTTTGAATCCCACCGCGAAGGGGAAAAAAAAACGTGGGAAAAATCGCGAAACTCGTTTTATCGAACATACCCTCTCCAAGGTCGAAGTGGTGGCTGAGGCAGAGAGTGGAGCCATCTCTACCATAACTACAACCCACCGCTGGATGGAAAAGCCAAAGCCAAAACATGTTCACCTCCATAACTGGATAAAGATAAGTAGAAATATTGAACATACTGCATCGAGTGTGGCGCAGGATAAAGTCACTCGCGTTCATCGTCAAGAAGAACCTGAAACCTCTTGAAATCTTGGCGAAAATCAAGCAGGAATGAGCGACCAACTATAAACAACGGATACGGACACAATAGAACTAGTACTGGAGGAGGAACAGCAAATACAAGAACTGCAACTCAGAGCATCCGAAGTAGAAATAGACGAGATTGCGATTCCAGAATAGAAGAATGGAAGAAAGCTCTAGCAGAATTTGAGGGAATAGACCTCACAAAGATCCACATCATACCGAAGCAAAGACCCATCGGAATCATGTGGCAAGTCACAGACCACCTCAATAAGTGGATAATACCGGATTATCTCAACAACAACGAAGTGCCCGTTACACTAGACACCATCCACACAGCCATTTACTGTGCCACTGTAGCAGCCACCAGGATTTAACGGGAGGGAACCGGAAAACGCAAAGACAAGGTACAAGGATAAATGAGGAAGTGAGAAAGTCGATTCTGTGAGTTTGGAGTTGGACAGTGAATGAATACTAGGCATTTGTTGGACAGTGAATGAATACTAGTCATTTGTTTTGACTAGTTTGGAAGAGAGTGGGAGAATTACAGATGCCAGTCCAGAAGAAGAGGCACGGAACAGAAAATGAACGTATGTGAGAGAGAAACTGTCTTTACCGACTGTAAGTGAGTCTGTAAGAGACAGGTTATTAATTAACCGGACTGCCCCCCTTTTGAATCTAGTTTAGAGGTTTGAGAGAGGATTTGGGGGAGCCACTGCAGATGCGGGACAATATTCCATAGTAAGGTAAATTTGAGATTTGTACAGAGTGAGTAGTTTTTTGACTCGCATTTTTGATTCATACAAAGAGAGATTACCCTGATTATAATCTCTCTTCGCATGAGAGATTATAATCAAATTAATCCATAATAGAGATACGTGAACCTTTCTATTAATCTGAGTGCCATCGACGATTGGAACAATGGACTCAATTTTTGCGAGAAATAAGACAGGACTGACTTTTTTAGAAAGATTGAAATTATCTAAGTCCTAAATTGTCACCAGAAAAAAACTATGGCTAGGATTTCTATTCAGTGGAAGAAGGTCAGTATGCAAGAGAAAAGGTGGGAGAAGGAATTGAACTCTTGAAGTAACACCAGCATTTGTGGATACGTTGAAGGTTAGAAGACAGAGAACCATTTACTGTCACCCTCTCACTACGGGCAAAGGTAATATTACTATTAAATTCGATATTATTCTGAAAAATTATGCTCTAAAATCTCAAACTTCCCTAAAAAAAATTATACTTCGCTAATACGAATGCGGACATATACTTTAAAGAACTGGGATGTATTGCTGCACGCGTAATAGCTTTTACAATTTCAAAGAGATACTGTGTAAGAAAAATTCGGCCACCACTGTTAGGGGTCTACCATTCACAGCAGAAGCGCAACAGTGGAAGAAATTGCATCCTATACAGACGTTGGTTCTATGCAGGTTATTCTTCGTGAATATCTAAAAATGAGAAAAGCGTTGGCAAGATGAGTACCAAAAGAACCGGATGATGAACAGAAAACTCTTGGCCAAAGTCACCGCGAAAGCTTTAAGTCGTGTTTTCATCAAAGATTTGATGCATTTGTCAACCGTGATATTTGAAAATAAAAGTTAGTTCCATTTCTTCTAGACAAAAATCAAAATGGTAGTTTTCACTGTAGTGTTTGCTCTAAATTTGTTTGATAGCGTACTGCAATTCTGTACCTTCTCTGGGCGCTTTTAGCAATCTCTAATAAACTGGTCAGAAATGAATCTTGCTCATGGCATAAATCATCACCTACCATATCTTACAAATCATCAGGAATGATGTTCTAGTTGAGAGCCCACGATATCAGCATAAATTAACCGCCATTAAAACACAGCACGTAAGTGGGAGTGGCTGGAAACGTTAACTAAAATATTCGCTAGTTTATTAAAATATTCACAAAGTATTCAGAACCAAATGTTTATTTTAACTTTGAAAGAAATAATCGACGAGTGTTTTTGTTTATTATTATAACGATAGCAAATAAAACGCGCAAACAACAACCATGAATTAATAAGATTTGGATCTATATTTGCTGCGCTCCAAGTAATATAGCCACGCTTGATATGATAAAACAGTTTATTATAAAAAAAAAAAAGGAACACAAAACACGAACAAAAATATTTTTCTTTTTTCATTTACATCAGTTAAGGACTATTGAAAACGGTGCTAATTAAATAACAAATTAAACATTCGCAAATATTTCCCTAAGAGCAAACAAGCAAAAACTGTTCCAGTTAAAAGGCTAACTGATGTTTTCTTTCATTCATTTTATAGTAAGCTAAATTAAAAATGCTAATGCACACAAATGCATTTTTTTTTTAATCTATGCGCGAGCACGTTTCACTAAGTGCCCACGAGACACGTGATCGGAATTCCAAAAATAATTAAATATCTCGCTAAATGTTTTCATAAATATGACGCGTAAAATTTATAAAATACAAATAGACATCATAAAATATCATCGCGTGAGAAGTTAAATTTAATATTTACACAATTCTGATAACGCTGATAAAAATTTCTATCACTCCAAATTTTTCACTAAGTTAATTGCACTTCATAAACTTTCCCATATTTTTAGAAGAGGCTTCGCATAACATTCAACCGGGAAATAAGGGTGGGAAAAAAACAAACTTTTTATAAAATGTCACGTTATAAAAAAGCGATCTACTACAATTAGTTCGGAAGCGGTACGTGCTGACGAAAGTTTGAACGGCATCTGCGTTTATTTTGCGTAGCAGCGGCGATAAGAAACTGTATTGGACGCTCCCTTCGCTTCCGTAATCGTATCGTGGCTAGTTAACAGGAAATTATATCGCAAATGATGAGTGAAAATATCCGTTTATCTCCGTGAGCTGGTTGTCCGTAACGAGCAAGATTTCCCTCCCTGCTCGCCATTTCAGAAATATATGGAGTGCAGAAACCGTAATGAGGTGGAGGCAAATAAGTGCTAAGTTAAGTAATGAATTCCGCCAAATCGACTGGAACGAGAAATTGCTGTTAAGTGGAACGAGATGGAACTACTTACACTGAAAACTACTTCATTTAATTATGAATACCATCTGGTTAGAGTTCACCCACCTTAGCTCCTGGAGACGGAGATAGGTGACAGTTTCTGTACGGAAGAGTACCCAATCGGTGTGTTTAGCAATAGAAAGAAACTACATGCGCAGCAACAAGTAAAGTTGCCCATGTTGGTCATAAAAGCAGTGATTTCCAAAATGGGTACTGCAGTATCATGGGTTGCCATAATCTGTCATATGGGTTTCTCTTGATTAAAAAAGCCCTTTAAACCAACCAACCCAATCATAAAATGAAAACTCGAAACAAAAAAATTATCAAATGTGGTTTGAATGCATCCAAGACTGTGAGAGTGACATGACTGTTTTAGCGAGCAAATCTTCAGTAGTCAAAAACAGAAAGTAATAATTGATTGTATATCATGATAATCAAGTTCCTACTCTTAAAGACAAGCGATGAACTTGATAAGTTGTAGTAGCTTAGAAGCCTGAGCGATTACAGTTAGGATAAGAACAGGAACTCCCGTATCCAGACATACCAACTCTTCATGGGAGAGTTGGCATGAAGCAACCAAATTGCGTTCTTTGGATTGACCTTTTTTCATAACTTGGCTGAGTTAGTCTCACGCGAGGGTTGTATGGTTTTTCTCCTGGAACTCAGGTTTTTGTCCAGCAAACACCAAATCGACGAAGGATACATTGCAGTTACAGATATTCCAGAGATTGCAATTTACAGCAATTATAGATAAAAAAATACCTGGGAAATATCACTAGAGGAAGGAAGTTCAAGTTGTTGCGGGTAGTCCTGGAGGGGAGGATGGAGGGAAAGAGAGGAGTTGGTCGACGGAAAATCTCATGGATGGATAACATCAAGAGATGGACTGGATTGGGGTTCACCCGCCTGACCTTGCCAGGCGTGCTGAAGATAGAAAAGAGTTCAAAAAAGTGATCGCCGACCTCTGAACTTAGAGATGGCACTTAAAGACGAAGAAGACAGATATTCTGATGCCTCATAGCTTTAGTTGCTCTGACGCTTAACACCTGACCGAACATAATCTGACGCTCCTCGTTCGATCAGATACAGTCCCAAAGAGAAATCAAGATATATTAGAGAGATCATATAAACTTGTAAAATTTACCCTCATTTCGGCTGAAATTTAACAGTGAGAAGTCAGCGCAACTTATTTAACAAGAAAACGTTATAGGTAAATTATCCAATCATTAGCGAATCTTAGAATAATAAAATAACTAAACGTAAAGAATTTTGAACAATTTTGAACCAAAGCATAACTTCATAGGATCATTTGATAACACCAAAAGTATTATTTTCGCAATTTGCAAAAATTCAGGAATTCCTGAATCGACACCAGTATTATATTAGAACCAGACCTTTTCCATCCTGTGTGGGGAGGACGACGCTTATATGCATATAAGCGTCGTCCTCCACTTAATGATGTTTCTTTTAATTCTCTGGATTATGATGATCGAACCATATCGCCTCTGAAGAGTAATGCGCCATGAACATCTGCACTTCAGAATTCTAGTTTCTTGTCTGATGTAAAATCGCTATTTAAAGATTTCTAGGAGAAGAAAGACTTTGATTGACCAGTGACCAAGTTCAAGAAATGAATGCTGTGACAGATAAATTATAAATACGATAAAAGTGCTTTAATTAACTAAATAATACTCTTATCTTTATAAAAGAAACTGCTCAAAAAACGTCAGAACGTGATGTGACGAATAGAACTATAAGCCCAATTCAGAGCGAGCTCATGTTCTAACTAAAGAACATATTATTTTCTAATAATCCATTCTGCCAAAACCTAATGATGTCAGCGTTCCTTTAAGTTATGATAATACTTCAATTGGTATTACGCGGTGCAACTTGGCGAGTAAAGTAAAGTAAAGTGTCATATTAGGGTCACCCGAAAAATAATCTGATTGTTACTACCAGTACATATAAAGTCCTTACACTGTCCATTTAAAACATTATAATTATTCCTGTGTTTTAGCAATTGTCCGTTTTTTCTCTCCCATCTTGTGGCACACATGTCGCTGTGAGAACCTGTGATGGTGAACCTGCAGTTACTGACACTGAATCCTAACAACTACCAGTCCATTGCAGCTGATCAGATACACCCCTTCATGGCGACTGTCTTCCCGGATGGAACAGGTATACTCCAGCAGGATAATGTGCCCTGCCACAATAATAGCCGCTGTTCTTCGAGAGTGGTTCGCCGAGCATGAAAGTGATTTCCAGGTGCTACCCTGGCTGCCGAATTTCTGGATATGAACTCCATTGAATATCTTTGAGATTACGTGAATCGACAGATCGGCGTTTGAATCTTCCACCATGAACTGTTGCAGGTCTGTGGGCAATCTTGGCGAGATGGTGCAAAACCACCTACAACGTTCAGATGCGTTATAGAGTCCATGCCCCCGGCGTGTGGCGTTGATACTGACAGCAAGGGGAGGGCATATCCACTATTAGGTAGATGGTCAAAAATCGTTTTTGACTGAACAGTGTATGTAACAAATTCGAAATCGTTTCCGCTTACTCTTAAAGAAACCCTGACATGCACTGGTGTACAAAATTCAAGGACCAGTCAGATTTTCACCTGTAGCTTCTCCTAGGAGTGGCCTGGATATGGGAAAAGCATACCAAAGGAACCTCGTAAGGTACAGAAATGATGAAGGAAACAACACCGACACCACAACGGAAACAAAACGGTACATAGGGACTTTATTAAAAAATGGCAACATAGCACTGGCTGCCATGTTACAGATGCATCACTGCCAAAGATGGAACAAAGGGAAGAGGTGGTCCTCAGTAGGAGATATGGATACCCTTAATGTCGACGCAGGCTTTGCACCGCCTGTCCATACTTAGAACAATGTTGTTGATAAGTTATTGCGGTAACATCGTCCATTCCTCTGTCAGCGCCATCTTCAGCTGGTGAACATTTTCTGGTGGGTGTGGACGTGCCGCTAGGCGTCTCCCCAGAGCGTCCCATGTGTTCAATGGGATTTAGATTGTCGGAACGGGCAGGCCAATCCATACGAACAATGTCTTCACTTTCCAAAAGCATATCGCAGCTGCAGTGCGATGGGGTGTGGCGTTATTATCCATAAACACGAACTCAGAGCCAATGACACCTCGAAACAGATGCACATGGGGAAGGATTACTTCAGTACAGTAGCGTGCACCGGTTACAGTACCGCCTTCTAGTTCTAGAGTTGTGTACGTCCATCCAAGATAAGGCCTCCCGAGACGAGAACACCTCCATCGCCAACGATACCTTTCAGTGATGTTTGCGGGGTGATACCGTGTGCCAACCTCTCGCCAGATTGGATGACGTCTTGAATCGCTGCTGAGATTGAATCTACTCTCATCAGTAAAGAGCACCTTATGTAAAGATTTTGTGGTTGTAACCTTTAGAAATAGTGTTGGTCCTTAAGTTTTGCACGCCAGTGTACGTAGACCCAGTTTGATTCCTTAGATTAATCTTTTCAGGATACCACCATTTGAAGAACCTTGAATTAAAATAAGTAAGAAAATAAAAACATACCGTCAGCGCAAATTAATAATTTCTTTCTCAGCATGAATTTTGTATTCTAAAAAAGGCGATCTTTGGAGGTAAAACCCAATGTTTCCTCTAGTGCGTTCGCATGCGAAACATCAGTAAATTCGGAATTTACCGACAAAAAGCGTTTACTTAGAAAATCTGAGTACCTAAGAATTAAAATCTTAGTAATTAAGGACATTCTTTTTATCCGTACATCGAATCCAACCCATATTCGATATTTAAAAAGGAAAAGTTCTAATGTTTCTTCTGTTGTAAAAAGTTAGAAACGATGTTGGAAAATTTCCAAAGCGAAAAAGAAACAAATATTGATTCCTCTCAGAGTTACGCTTCAAAATAAAACTCGACGCTCCAGAATTTAAATAAAAAAACCGCAGTTCCCGATGTTCCTATTTTGTTGGACAAGTTGGTGATGTGGCAGAATAATGAATCGAACGTTGTTAAATCACGATAGTCTGTGGTCAATGCTGATAGATGTCGAAGAGATCCATGAGAAAAAGACTTGCACTTCGTTCTGGTCATGATTTAGGCTCAATTTTTGTCCATTTGATTATATTTACATTTTAGTTTTACTGAAAATATGCTCTTTGTTTTCTTTTCGATTCTTACAGGCGATGAGTTTAATTAAGCTGAACATGTGACGAATATGCTTTAATTAAAAATTGACCAGCGGAAAAATTTTAACGCGTTTTAATAAGCATCACTTGTTTGAAAAGACACAAATAGATTACGTGTATTAAGTATTCAGGTTTTCGCTACACGAGGACATAATTTGTGACGAAAATTATGTTTTTTTTTTCTCTTCCCTTTCTTAGCGGTTTAACAAGGCTTTCTATCTCGCACATGAAAAAAAAATGTGATGTCTGTTTTGTTTCTTTACGAGTTATACGGCACAGTTGTGACACAAAGGGGAAAAAAAAAGAGTATAATACTGAAAACATGATAAATGGAGCATATTCACCTTCGGGGTGTGTCAACACGCATTGTTTTTAAAGACGGAAAACAAGTTCAGACATTTGGTATCTGGGGATCCGAGTTCCACGGCCATATAAATTAAGAAAAATGGCAGTGATCTCAGTCTGTAAAAGACAGAAAGACCGAAGGGATTTGTTAAGAACGTTAATAGGTAGGATATTTTCATTTAGTTGGGGATTTAAAAATGAAAACAAACGCATCGTTGCTTGTAGTTTGATTTCTTTGTTCCATTACAGTCCTGGGTGTGGTTGGTAACTTTATTTTACTTATTTTCCGTTTAACTCGCTTGCTTATTTATTTATTATTTTTTAATTCTTGATTTTTTTGATAGAATATTAAAATATCCAAAATGGATGGTAAAACCAATTAATAAGACCAGTTTTGTCGTTTTTATTGGGTTTTAGGAGCATTAGCGACTGAGGCCACATTGATCTATATATGTCTGTAAATTGTGTGTGTTCTGTTGTCGATTTTCTGTTTGTTGTATGAAAAACTCGAGTTTCTGGGAGAAAGAACCATGCTACCATTGCCTGAGACCGACTAAATCAGCCACGTTGTGGAAAAAGGCCCGTAAAGATTCCTCTCGTTATTGATGGGACTCGAACTCAGGTCTTTTCCACCCGGTGTGGGGAGGATAGTAGTTCTACCAACTGTGCTACCCACGAGGGCCCCAGTTTTATCACAAACTCGCCTTTATTGCTATACGAGGTCCTTCAACGTAATCTGTTGCCCTTGTGTCTGAGCACAGTATTTACAATCGCTGTTCTCCAACATCGTGTGGAATTTCCGTCCCGACAGGATTCGAACCCATGCCTTGTGAAAAAATCCCAATAAGACCTCTTCCGATCGAGACGGAAGGGGTCTTTCAGGGATTTTTCAAACCGTAACTAAATTAGTCGTATCCGTCTCGAGTTGTACGTCTTATACTCCTGGAAACTCGAGTTTTTCATCCAGCGAAAGAGAAACACCGCCCATAGAATTTACAGACACCATATACTGATGTCTCTTAGCCTTAGCTGTCTTGGTGAAAATTCCAAAACGGCAATCCAACTGTAGTCCCTTTGTGAGGCTTATGATTTAAACTACGATATTACCACTGTCGACTTTTATGAAACTTTTCACTTGAAATAATTTTCAGGACATCACATTCTATTTAACGTCATCAATTTCCCAATATTTCTTGCCTTTTATTGAATTTTTCGAAGGTAGAAAATAGAAAGAAGACACAGGGGACCAAATCTGGTGAGTGAGGCGGATGATCAAATTGCATGATTTCTTTTTTGTTGTTGTTGCCAAACTGTCTTAGAGTACGATGTTGAATCAACATTTTCAAAGTCATCAGTCCATTCGGTTAACCTCTTTCCTTTGGTTTTGAACCTGTTCGGTTAACCTCTTTCCTTTGGTATAGAACGTGGACGTTCAGAATGGTAACGAAGGTCAAGTCTTGTGTAGAATAGACGGAAGAAAGTGACTACTTCATTACCCTCGCCCAACATTTAAGTAACCAACATTTATCAGGTCTAAGAAAACATTGATTGCATTAGAAAAAGTGTACATTAATGTACTAATTACGAAGAGAGATATGGGAAACGTGTCGTCTTTTGACAGCACGTCTGCATCCGTCTTCTAGCAAAGGGCTTTAGACTTCGAACATGGCTAGGTCGGTGTTTCTTCATTAGCAGCTCAGTCAGACTGTTCATCTCTCAACGATCTCTGACCTGTAACTTATGGATAGAAGCGTGGTGCCTTAATAAAAATTAATTCCCTTCTGAAATAAATTATTTAGCACCATCTAACTTGTGACCCGCTTTATTATCTGTTATCGGTGTCATTAAGCCACGAAGACAAGAGATCAGACTGTAAAAGAAACAAAACTAAAAGACCGTAGTAACTAATGAGTTCATTTTTCCTTAATAGATTTATAGCCAGCTAATTAACAATCATTAAATCTTTTAAAGCAGCGCCACGAATTACAGCTCTTGGCTGCTACTACATTGTTCCCAGTTGAATGCAACATAATTTCGTCTTAGAGAGCCACAGGTAATTTTATTCTTCATTCGATAGTGCCCGTTGTCTTCTGCTTGGCGCTTCTTTCATTGTCAAGTACTATTGTTTGCACTCACCTTCCCCAATTAATTATAACATCTGATTAAGTGCTGCGTAGGGAGATGATAAATCCATTAGTGAATAATCGATCAGTACGCTACTGAATTGGCCGTCTTCCGATTTTCTGCTTGAAAATTCTTGATCGTCTGCGTCATAAACGACGCAGACGATCTGTTCTGTATCGAAGACCATTTGTTGAAGCTACGCATTGTTTAAATCTTTTGGCAAGTTTTTATTCATAGAATGGTCAATATGTGTGTAGTTTTGTTTTAAACGATTATTCATCCATTTACTGTTGGTTTAGATCATTAAAGAATTACGTAGCATCAGTGAAAGAGGGCCCCCAAAAATCATGCATACTTCATAACCAGAAATTCCTTTATCGAAAGAGGGAGAACTATTAATATGCCGTCATCTAGATTAATAAAAATACCTCTCTATAAAGATGCTCGCTCTCTCTCTCGCTGTCTCGATGGTTTGTTGTGCACGTATTGCGATTGGATGGAGTTATACGCATGCGCTATTTCTTTTGGTAGACCTACGTAATTTCTCAATCAAGAGTTTCTGACGGAAACGCTTGCAGCTACATGTATATTGGAATTGCTCCAGAACGCAATTTCACCAATACAGGAAGAAAACCTCTTAGGAAATATAAAATTTGTGACCAACTGAAGCAAAGGTCAGAGTACGACTGCACTGCTTTGATATGTGTTAATGAAATATTCCTAAATAAGGATTCGATCATTTTGAATGATGTTGTAATGAATAAATTGGATAATTTACTCAACTATTGGAATGATAATTTAAAAATGTTTTCAGCAGAGATGAAAGGATAGAAATATATAAGAAATAGAGATTCTACACACCAATCCTTTGGCACATTGAATTCTTATTGTGCTTTGGCATTCCGTATGGCGATAAGTTCACTAGACCAACCGTTACAACGAATGACTGGAATAAAGTATTGGTAGCTCATTCATTTGCTACTCTCAACATCACTGTGTGACATCGAAGACTGCTAGTAGACGCATCACGAGATTCCTCGAGTGATTATTTGTCTCATCAGTGCGCTTTTCTCTCGTCTGACCTGTTTTTACACACCACAGCTCCATAACAAGGAAGTCTGGAAGAGAATGTGTTCTATTTTTTTGTCTTATTTCTTCTTCGGGAAAGAAATTGCAGACTTAACAGCGTTACAAGAACTTAATAATGGAATGTCGCAAGCAAGGCAAGGAGAAATGTTCCATTTGTAGTCACGAAGCTGATCGAAGGATAAAGGAATGTGGTAGAAGCAAACTAACACGAAGATAATTTGTCAAGCGATGTAATTTGCAAACCATTGATTTGTTTAAAGATACCAGAAAGGCTTCCATAATCCATCACCGTGTAACATTTATTGCATTTGACATATGAGTTTATTATTATTGTTTGTTAGTGTATGTTTGTTAAATAAATAATGCGCATTCGGCATTCTATTTTGATGCTAATAAATGCAATGACGTATGAGTTTATCGATGTGTTTCTATGATATATTTACTTGCAATTTATTCAGACTCGATGCGAGCATTTGCCTTCGACCCCTTCCCAAAATGATGTTGGAAAGTTACAGATCATTTGTTCCGACATAAAACTATGGTCCTCTGCTTATCTTTCACAAAAATATTTCTTACCTTTTCGAAGTACAGCTATCTAGCTTGCAGTCTCCATAAATAAAATGCGGGCAGAGCCTCCCAAGATTCTTCTACGTCGCTAATATCAAACCAAGTCGGAAATGCCCGACATTTTATGACTGCGCTGTATAGATAGGTGAAAGTTCAATATGGGGGAGAAGATCAAGGCTTGTGCAGAACACACTGACTACTTCTTGCGAAATAAGGAAGAAGAAGACGAAGCAGAAGTAATATTTCAATCACGGACGAGCCGATGTGAGTTTGTTCACTTTTGTGTCTCTAACCAGCACGGGGTATAGAAGCAGGTTCATCTGAGCTAGTAACTGCAGACGTGGAAGAGGAAATAGGAACTGTGTGATGCCATCAAAAATACGGCACAATAAGAAAGAAACTGATAAGCTTCGAACACCATCCAGAAAACAATACAATGAATTTTGAGTTGAAATGCAGAGTTGTCATCAAATATTCGAAAATACTCAGCAAACAGGAAAGGCTGAAATGTTGAACTATTTTCATTGTTTATTTTTCTATTTATATCTGAATTTTATGAAGAAAAATTTCTCAGTGCTGTTGACTTTCTCTACGAGTAAGTTTCAGCTTTTGTAATTATTCCTATTATAGCAGATTGTTTTATTACGAGTATAATACTGCTTTGATTATGAAGTAGCTGCTGTCATTTCATAATCAAAAATTCTGTTATCGAAATGTGTGGAAAATAATCATTGGACCTTAAATGCTGAAAAATTCCGTCAGGTGCCATAGGAGTTGTAGGAGCATCAGCGACTAAGGCCATATTGCTTTGTGTACTGACTGTAAATTGCGTGTGTGTTCTGTGGTCGATTTTCTGTTTGATGGGCAAAAGCCCGAGTTTCCGGTATAAAAAAACGACGCTACACTCGCCTGAAACCAACTAACTCAGCCATGTTGTGAAAAAGGCCCATAAAAATTCTTCTTGTTATCGATGGGACTCGAACTCAAGTCTTTTCCACCGGGTGTGGGGAGGACGGCGATTCTACTAACTGTGCTTGTCACGAGGCGCTATAGAGGTTTTATACCGATCAGTGCCTTCTATTTTGACTACACAACCCATACATTTTGTTCGCCTACCCTGATGTGATCCTTCTTCCTCTCCTTATTTGTGTAATCAGAATTGTCAGTTTAGCTGGCCAAAAAACGTTTTCGAAGCTGAAGAAAACAAAACTTTTCACGAAATTTTCATGTGAAAAATTCAGCTGAATAGCGGAACTTTTGTTTCAGTAGCCAACGCTTGTCTTTAGCTTGGAAATAAGCCAAAGGATTCTTATTTAGACGGATGTCATTCGTTTTTACCACTAGAATTGAAGCCTTTTTGGCTTTAAAAAAGCTGACACATTTCGAAAAGTATATTCTTTCATATTTTGATCTACTGAAATTTATTCGGTTGGTTGTTTGTCTCTATCAGAAAGAGGTTCACATTCTCTCTTCCTCTCTTTCTCCCCTCCTGCAAGCAGTTTAAGCTAGAGGAGTTCCCAATCACTCGAGGTATCTTGGAATTAAATATTCTCCCAATTTCGTGATACACCCTAATGATGGTACAATAGAATGTAATTTTACCGTAGGGATTATATTTTTAATCTAAAAATTTAATCTACCTTTATAGAATTGCTTATAATTAATCATGGAGGAAAACAATTGTGATGACTCTCCCAAGTGATGAAAATTAGGAACGCCGTCCGCTTTGAATCGTTAGTCATTCATTATCCAGCCCTCCGAACTACCGCTATTTCAAATATGTTTACTGAAACTGAAATTTTGTGTAGAAATGACAAAGGGCTCTCTCTTCCAGACAAAGGACTGCACGAGGAAAAAAACTGATTAAAATAAATAAAAGATTTGAGCACTGCAAATCTTCCACTTAGAGTATCGAAATATCGATAAATAACTATTTAATGTATTCCTTTTTCGAGACTTATTGGTATTTAATCATATTTTTTATTGTAATATTGAATATGGCACTTTATGTATATGTTTGGTTAAAATATTGCAGCGAACATTCCCAATAAATTCTAATTGTAATTTAAGTAAACAAAGGAAAAAGATTATCAATAAATTCTGTTGTATATTTGTAGAATTTTGTTCCTGTATTGAAAAGATGCAAAACACTAGCGATTTAAAGATCTGAAAGAATGTTTATTTAACAAAATGGATAATGTTTGGATAGTTATTTTTGCGTTATAAAAATAACGCGAGAGTCAATCTTCAGCATATTCCGGATACGCTTCGAAAGCGATTTTAAAAACAAATTGTTTTCTTTGCTTTCGAGGCCTATTTGTAATGGAATATAATTCTGAAACGTTGTAAATAAATGACAATGGACTTCAAACTGTACTTCATGTGGGTGGAAAGAGAGACAGAGAGAGAATAAATAGTGTAAAATTTACTGATGTGCCCTTTTGTAGAGCCATCTACGTCTACCATTAGAATCCGCTGGTAAAATACAACGTCTGGGTATTTAAGGACAGCGAATTTTATCTCTTGAAATAATCGATGGTGCTCGCGGTACCATCATCCTTCCCAGTCCATGGATTTGTCGCTGCAAACTCTGCTGCCTTTTTTGCCCCCAAAATTTCTTTAGCTTTACAATAAAACACTAAAACTGTATTCTTTACGATAAAAGCAAAAGGTCTTGATATTTTATTCTATCACTGAAACACTTTAGATAAACAGTTAAATGTTTTTGTTTATTTTGGGTTGAAGTTTCAAGCGTTATCGAATTGTGATTAAGTAGAAAGAAATCATGTGATCAAAGAAATAAAGAGATTTTTTGGAAGAAATTTAACTTTGAAATTTCATCTGGATTTGGGTGTTGTCTCCTTTTGAAGAATGCATATTGAGAAACTTCGCCGTTTTTTTTTTTTTTTTTTATTAAGATAACCAATTCTAATACAGTAAAAAGTCTATTTAATATTTTTACAGGGAGGGGCAACAACTATTTTGAGCAGTAAATTGCGAAATTTTCTGAAGAAGGAAATATTATATTGAAGTTAAGGTGCCTTCTTGGTCCACATAACAGTTATATTATTTGGAACGTGCTTCGATAGAGATGCTGGACGGTTGTGGCTGATTGAGTTTGATGAAAACAAAGCACAGAACCACTTTCTTCACATCAGTGAAGAAAGTGTGTTGTGTACAAAGAGAGTTCGTGCTTTCATTATAACTGCAGTTGTTGTTTGATTGCTCCTACAAACAATAACAACAAGCGAAAATAGATCACCACTTGTGGATGTAAGATGAATCGGTTTTACTCGGAAGAACTTTGATTTCCTTTATTGCATAAATTATTGTTCTGCTGAGCGTAGTTGCATCACAATAGCATTTCAAATTGCATCTGTAATAGCCCTTCAATCTGAACTTGATCAACAGATATGAACTTGAGACTATCCCGAGCCTTGAGATGTAAATATTCTGTTTTCTACATTTCAAGATTTGCAATTATAAATTAATGTGAAAAAATGCATTATAAAGAGCACTGAGGAATTTTTCTTACTTATATAACGAATTAATTTTACATTATAAAAAAGAATGCTATTAATACGTTAAATTGGAAAAACATACCAGTGCAACAGTTCGGGTTATACTTGGTAAGGTATGATTCTGTTACCTGAGTTCCAAGATACCCTAAGTTTCAAAATAAAATGAAATCATACAATTAAAGTACAAAGTAGAGTGATATCTACCTCTAACAGTGCAAACGCACTCACCGCCGAAGGAAATTGCCCCTTCACACCCACCAAAGAAGAGTACCGCATCCACGATAAATAAAATAAATGCAGCGAATCCTGACAGAAGTTCCTTGAAGAAGTGGTCCTTGTAGGTTTCCTGTATTTATTTCATTTAGCGTGGGTGTGGTACTTTTTCTCTAGTTGGTATGATGGTGCGTTTCCTTTGGGGGTGCAGTCGTGCGTTTTCACCTCTAGAGAGGGGAGTATCACTTTTGTTTGTTCTTTACTTTTGTGATTTCATTTTATTTTGAATCTTAGGATATCTTGGCACTCAAGCAGCGGAATCGCAAATGAATCGCAATGTTGTTGTTGTTGTGTGGTTTTAGGAGTATCAGCGACAAAGGCCATATTGCTCCGTGTATACTGTCCTTCAATTGTGTGTTCTGTGGTCGATTTTATTTTTTGTTGGACGAAAAACCCGAGATTCCTGGAGAAAAAGTCATGCTACCCTCTCTGAGACCGACTAACTTAGCCACGCTGTAAAAAAAAAGCGGCCATAAAAATTCCTCATACCATCGACGGGACTCGAACTCAGGTACTTTTCCACCAAGTGCGGGGAGGACGGTGATTCTACCAACTGTGCTACCCACGAGGGCGAATCGTAATGCAACCTTGACTGTTGCATTAGTATAGTATACTATATTATATTAGTGTAATAGTTTCATAATGTTTAAATTTTACATCTTGGAAACGATGACGTCTTTCTTTTTTTTTTGAAAACCTCTAGATAGTTAATTTTTTAACAATGAGAGATATAAAAGGTCAATAAATGCTATGCTCAATAAGCAAACATCAGTTTACTTGCAGGTTTTTTTAAATTCTTTTATTAATTATTCTATTTTATTCTTAAAAGATAGAATGGTAAAAATATGCAGATTTTTTTTTTCGAATAGCACACTTGTCGACGTAAATATAACATGCTATTAACGCTACAGATTTAAGTGTAAATAAAAAAGTTTTTATTTATTTTACATTAATTTTAACAACAATTATACAAAGGAAACAAAATTATTTGTTTACTGCTACAATAATTTTCCTGAAAACATTTTCTGCTCAGTCTCCTTTTCCATTTTGTAATTATGCTATAAAAAATACAAAAGCAATGGTATAAAAGGTGTGTCTGAAAAGTTTTAGGACAACATTCATAAAATAAAAAAAAAAAATCAAAATCTGAGAAAAAAAAATTATTACCATTTAATCTTCAAAGTACTCGAACCCCAATACACCTCTTTGGTTTAGATCTCTGTCAAAATGGTGCCCCTACAGGTGGAATTTCACTTTGGGGAATAGAAAATAATCAGAAGGTGCCAAATCCAACGAATACGGGGGATGGTGACGCTTGACGATGGTCGCATTGTGAGAAGATGTGTTGCCGTGAAGCAAGGAACACTTACCTGACTCAGCCGCGTCTGGCCTAACACACCGAATTCTTTTCAACAGTCTGTCAGTCAGTCACTCATCTGTAAAAGTAAAGCGCATGGTATCCTTGCTGATGTGAAACTGGTCTGCTATCATTCGGAGGGACAGGCCACCGTCTTCCATTCAGAACTGCCGAACTTTTTCAATGATCAAGTTGTTACGAGACTGGAATGAGCGACCACTCTACGCATCATCCTGAACATCATCCAGCCCCATCACGGAACCGTCCATACCAGCGAAAAACGTTGAATCATAATAGTGCTTCATAAGCTGCACTCACCATTGCAACTGTTTCCAAACCAAACTATTATATTATATTAAGCCACCCAAATATTTAAATTCATCTGCCGTGCATTGTGTATTATGTCCGTAAATTGCGTGTTCGATGGTCGATTTGCCTGTTTTGCTAGACGAATGCAACTCTTTCAGGTGTACCTTTTCCGACTTTAAAACAAAATTTTATTGCCACACTTTGCTTGGTCCTTGAATCCACGACGACATGATTTTACAACGCCAAGTTAAACACGACTTTCCACCAAAACGCCTTTGTGCATACTGATGAAGCTTGGCATAGAGCCAGTTCAGATCTGATAGTGAATAGCTTCAATAGTGATCACTGTATGCCGCTAGTAGTATCGTTTAAAAAAGAAGTCCTAAAACTTTTTAGACACGCCTTGTACATACCCTTCCTCGTAAAAGGTTCACACCTAGTGTGAACACGAGAAGTGGTCATGAACAGAGTCCCTCTTGGGTAGGAAATTCGAAATTGCCAGAATTGTCTCAATGCTTCTCACCATCGTCAGTGATAGTACTAATTTTCTTTATTATTTTAGCTTGAAATGATTCTATACAAGAGCAGGTTAGTCTTGGATATCAAATAAGTTGGCTGATGCGAGAAGCAATGAGACAATTCTGGCAATTTCGAATATTACAGTTGCCAATATGTGGATGCGATCTTTATTGTCAGGACAGTACTATTTTCTTGTAATATTAAGCAGGCAGCCGTGAAGGAATTAAAAATTGAACGGTATACTTCAAGTTTATTCTCTTTGTCTCCATTGTAATGACTTACGTATAAGTTAATTTATTGTGGCGTTAATGTAAATTATGAACACCGTCTGTTCTCCTTCAAACGTTTAACGAGCTTCGGTTTTATGTGTGCGTATGGTCTTCAGTAGCGAAAAATGTCATTTACTAGAGTGCTTGGCCATTTTAGTAATGTATCCCTTCAGTTTATGGGAAGTGGGCAAATCTCTTTATGAATTCCGAAGTTTAATGACGAATGCATCACATTAAAAGAAGGAGAAAAAAAATAGTAAATGGTAGGCAAGCTGTTCCTTTAAGTAAAAGTTTCTTAATTTTGGTTTTTAGAATGTATAGTAATTGTTATTTCTAAACCGTCAGCTGATACAAAACTCGTAGACACGTTTAGGTGTCGTCTTTAATGGAAGCAAATAATCTTATCACGCTCAAGAAAATTTATGATATAATAGTCATAAAAGTATGCACACTGGATGTGATGTAAATATAAATTAAATGAGACAACTTAACGGTCGAAATTCGTTTCTTTTTGGTGAAGGAAATTAGGAATCATGGATTTCTTTTTATAAAAATACAGTTGATTAAAAATAAAGGAAGCCCTGGAATGCATGAATGGGCATAAATGGCCCGAGAGGAATGATCATTATTGACCAATGGTCTTTGTAAAAACTGTCATTCAACGTATGGTAGTTCTACAAATGGTTGTTGTTGTTGGGTTTTATGAGCATTAGTGACTAAAGCCATATTGCTCCGTGTATATTGTCTGAAAATTGCGTGTGTTCTGAGTTAAATTTTTTGTTTTCCGGATGAAAAACCCAAGTTTCCTGGAGAAAAAACCATGCTACCCTCGCCTGAAACCGACTAACTCAGACATGCTGTTGTAAAGGCCCATAAAAATTCCTCTCGTCGTCGACGGGACTCGAACCCAGACCTTTTCCAGCGGGTGTGGTGAGGACAAGCGATTGTACCAACTATGCTACCCACGATGGTTAAATATATTGTATTATACACATCAACTTGATACAGGCCAATGTGTATTATGTTTATCTGTTTCGTTGTGTAGTAATGATAAATCTTTAACTCCACCCTAGTATATTTGTGGTTGTTTGGCATTTATCATACTTTCTTTCTTTGTTTATAATGTATCTCATCCTTTTCTTTTTTCCCCACTTTGTTTCTTCTGGTGGCTTTACAGTATAAGAAAGTATTACCTTCTCAACGATATAATTAATCTTTGAAATAAATTCATCCATTGATATTCAATAAATAATTAACAGGAAGGGCAATTAAAACAGGATCATATATTAAGTGTCCTGGCACCAGGCCAACCCAGTAGAAAAATAACTGGTGACATCATGATTTTATGATGAATTTCAACCGGCTGCCCGCAAAATAAATTCCCTTCACAGTTTTTGAATAAATTTATTGTGTATTACTAATAAGAATTAAAAACAAGTATTTGCGGCACAGAAGGAGTTTTTAGGTGCGCCTGCTAAATTGTGTTTCGTTCTTCGTCCTTGGAGGCGTAGTGTACGAGAAGCATTTTAAATTTCTCTGCAGATTCCGGCGGTATATTGCTTTCTCCTTACTTTCCTTTCGAATACAGACAAAAGAGCATAAAAGAGGGGACGGGAAGTCGTGCATGCAGAGGCAATTCTGTTTCTTAACAGTTTTTCTCTATAATCAAATTCGATATTTCTGTACAGTCCAAATCAGAAACCGGGTTTGCTTTTGTCAGGTTGTAAATGGATTCGTGTTTTTGACTTTTTTTTTTCCCTCTACTCCTTCTCAAAATCGGAGAAGTCATTCGCAAAGTTAAAAGAAGCGTTAAGAGATTTTCATTCTACGCGGCTTTCACGGAATTTTCTTTCACTCTCTTTCTCAGTCCCCACCTCTAAATGCCAGTAACACACAGCCAAAGGCCCTCTTGCTTCCACTATCGACTCTTGTTGCTAATGGAGTCCTCAGGGAGAGCAGTGTTCTATCCCTCCCGCTCGAACTCTTTACTTCTAAGCACTAGCGAAAGATTACGCATTAAAAGGAGGTTCGTTAAAGATGCGAATTCCAGTCATACTTTCTGAATGTAGATTTTGGTTTCTTCTTTGTGGTCAAATAAAAATATGCACATTTTCTACGGACTTAGCATTTAATCCAAACTTCACAAATAAACATTATTCTGGCACAATCCACTAACTAATGAAATACTTTCTCAGTTGCCCAGTTCCACATAAAAGAAAATGCGATATTTAAAGTTTACAGAAGCGAGCTGTCTTATTCGAAAAGTTTTGTAAAAATATAAATAACACAAAGTATTTTCTAGTGTAGAAGCGAGAGCAAATTGAACTAGAATGCAAAACACGTTTCAGTTAAGAAGGTATCAGTGGAAAGTATTTTGCAAGTTACACGTTTCTGTAGAAGATGTCTAGAAATTTATCCGTCTCGGCAAGGCTTTGATGTTTCAGAATAATGCATCAATATATCCTGTTCCTAAATTGAATGTATCTGCGGTCGGTTTGTTTGTTTTGCCTTGTGAAACATTGAATTTCCGGTGGAGGATATTATGCGACCCTCGTTCCAGGCTGAGTAGTTCGGCCACTGTGTGAAAAAGAAAAATCAAAAAGGTGTAAGAAGTTCGAGGTTCAAACGGAAATGGGAGACCCATGCATTTTCCACACAGTGTAAAAGAATAGCCGTCGTAGCCATTATTCTAATTGCTGAGGCCCTTGATGGTAGCTAGAGCAGTGACCATGATGTATTTCCAAAATAAAATTATTCAACTGAATGTTGCATTTATAGCTAATTCTTTACATATTATGATGAATAATTAAACATAATGGCAAAAGGTTGTACGTTTTGAGACTCGCATCTTTATCCACGTGGTTTAATGAACTCAATGAATAATAAGTTGATAATTAAAATTGGTAAAAGTCTCGTTGTGAAAAATGTGCCCTGCAAGAAAGTGTGACACACAAAAATGCTGTAATTTGGAAGATTAATATCGTCCTATTAATGTCATTGATTGATTCAAAGGACTGTAAAACTTTTCGTTCAAGGAAATGTAACTTTATAAAACCAATTGAGTTCCTTCTCCTTTTCCTCCAATTTCCGATGAACTGAGCACGTGCGCACATGCAAAAGTAATTCTACTTACATTGCCTCATAAATTAAGTAGAATCAAAATTTTATTTGCCGAAATCAACCAAAAGTCGTTCTCTTATGGTAGTAGCTTAAAACTCAATTTCCGTATTTCAGTCCTCAATGCTCTGCAATGATCTGAAACAACTACGCTTTTTATCTGACATTCAAATACTTGAAGGAAATTTTGCTGACCTAATTTTCTCTCTTAATGCGTATTATTGGTTGGTTGATTCAATCTCCGTTGATAGCTGCTTAGAAAGTTTCACCGATTTTTAAATTGACTCTTACCAAACTAGAGGGAATTTTTTGGAAGTTATTTTAGTCACAAGTCAGCCGATAGTTCTCTAAAACATACTGCATAGCTATACGTTACCAACTGATGTGTGTTTATTGTTGCTTCTTTATTTTCTTTTTAGCTGCACAGCGTAACCCTATACAGGATCACTTATTTTGCAATTAGGAGTGGAATGGAGGCATCAGCAACTGCCACTATCTCTCCAAGAAGAAGAAGAATTAAAATAGCCATCTTTTTGCCTGTACTGCGATGTGTATGAGCGCACAAAACTGCTTTTCATTTTTTTTCCACCTGAACAGAGGTTTAAATCTGTATTAAAATTTGATGTATTTTGTTCAGATGTATTTTTTAACTCCACTGACGTAAATACAACTGTGATGGAAATCTCCTTCTCCAACGAATCCTTTGTTATGTTTTTTTTTAAATGATCCCCATAATAAAAATACTCACCCGAAGCTAAAAATATTTCTTTGCTTTCTTGGTCCACAAATCAAGATGACGAAAATTCATCTTCAATACGTAGGAGATATTTTGGTCGATTCTTTTTTTTTTTCTGCTTGACAGATTCTGACATCGGGTTGTCGTTAGAGTGAAGGTGACAAATGATGGCAGTTTGACGTCCTTAAGACAAAATTTTCTTTCTTGTCACATATCCTTGCTAAAGGCTTCGGTGTTCGACAGTCTTCTGATTATCAAGTCTGGCTGAGGCAATCGGTCCCTAGCATCAGCTGCAACATGTCAGTTTAAGCAACTGGCCTCGAAACTTTACAGATAACCAGGTTTATCATAAATATTGCTTCAAGATGTCATCGGGAAACGTTGATGAAACTTTTTCATTTAGTACTGGAAGAACTAGACTTATATGATAACCATTAAGTATTTATCCAGGAAAGAAAAACAGTTAGATATTTATTGATTAAATTCGAATGGTTGTAGTGAATTGGAGTATTCAAAGAGAAAAATATTAAAGGATTTTTAATACAATCAGGATCACCTGCTCTTATAATTTAGAACAGAAGAGAACACGAGTAACATGACAAAGATGCTGCTATCTTCTGTTGATCAATCGGATGTAAATAATGCACTTGACTGTTCAACTAAACACTTTTAAGGTTTCAATATAGTTTACAATAATTCATATGAAAACTATTTCCAGACACTGTTTTTGCTTCAGATCGGTTGTGTCTACCTCCCAATTTTACTTTGTATAATTTGGAGGAAGTCCAATACTGGAGTTATCAATACGAGTTGTTGATGTCTGCATCCCTTCGATCATGTCATCAATTTCGTCTCGAAAAATCCGCTTCAAATTCAGCCTCCATCTTTAGTATCGAACGATCATGCTGGCACTAAGTTTCTTCACCCACCCACGTATGGTAGCAGTCAGCCATTTCGCTGCCCATCACCACTCAGCTGTTACATTAACTGGAATCCCCCCCTTCCGAAGAGGTGTAGATTACAGTAGCCAGACACCCTTGTCATTATCTGCCATCATTCCACACATTAGTGACGCCATGACGTTTACCAGACACGAATTCTTACTTTAAAAGGCTTCTTTTTTTTTCAGTTTTTTTTTTCCTTTAGTTTACGCTTAGAAGTGGCAGCTAATGGAGCGTTTGATATATCTCATTTAACAACCCGTTACTGCCATCACGTGAATTTGGGAAGCACATAATAGCCTTGGCGCAAGAAACTGCCAGAAATAACCTAACATACGCATTAGGCCTTTCCACTCCATTTTATTCACACGTTCACAATGTTTTCCCTTTTCTTTCTGGAAGTTTCTATGGTTTACTCGGTGTGTGTGTGTGTTGTGATTGTAAACTGAAGAAACAGTTAGACCTTGAGCTCGTTTAGCGATGTGACGTTAATGCAAATGCTTCATTTGATGTCTACAATGCAGTGCACTAGAAGATAAAACCGAATTTGCTTGGAACTTCCCATATGCGAAGATTGCTATAAGAATTAGGCATAATTTATATTTGAATATGAACTCTTTTTTTTAGAACTTATAAATTTTATGTGTTGTATTTATTTATATTGATTATCTGTGCTGATGATTATCTGAGTTAATCCAAAAATTACTTGTAAATGGCACCTTGAACTGGTGCTGAATTTGCTGCAACTGCTGTCTAGCATACAGATATAGGAATGCTCTATTATTATGATGCCTTGGACCTATATAACATATATAGATGCTACATTCTTCTTTTACAGTGAAATGGATCCAAGAGCGACGGACAGAGAAATTTCAATAGGCTCCCCAACATTTCCCATCGAAATAACGCATCTAGATTGCAGTTAGACAGTAAAAGGATGCTGATTGGTTTGGAAGAGAGAGCGGGAATTATGGAAGCCATTTCAGAACAGTGTGCCCATTGAAATATCTATAGAAAAGGCATGCAGCAGAAACAGAACGTCTATGAGACAGAGAGTGGAAAGGCTTTGTTAGACATGAACATTAATTAACCTAACTGCCCTCTTTTGGATGGAATCTAGAAGCTTGAGAGAGATTTTGGGAGCACCGGCCTCGATGTGCGAACAATATTCCATTATAGGACGAATTTGCGATTTATACAGAGTGAGCAGCTGTTTGGAAGAAAAGTAACGCCGAGAGCGAAAAAGAGAATTCAGTTTTTTAGATGCAGAGGAAGAAATATTTGTGATGTGTGCTTAAGCCAAGAGAAATTAGAAGTCACGGTAATCACTAATAAAGATATGTGATCTTTCATAGAACCCTGAGTATCATCGAAGATAGGAACAGGAGTAGGAGAATCCGTTTTTGAGAAAGAAAAGCAGGATTGAGTTTTAGAAAGGTTGAAATCAACTAAGTTATCTTTGCCCCACTGGAGTTTACTTGTAGATCAACATTGGTTGTGGCGAGAATTGGTTGTGGATATTCCAGAAGTTGAAGGTGTTTGTGCAGGACAAGGTTTCTCAAAGTGGAAGTTGGAATGCAATGTGCTATCATCAGAAAAAACTATGGCTCGGATTTCCGGTGAATGGAAGAAGGTCATGGCTATACAAGAGGAAATGAGTGGGAAAAAGAACTGAACCTAGGAAAACACATGTATTAGTGAAGTTAGAAGACAGGGCCAACCACCATCACCCCACAGTGAGCGGTCAGAGAAAACTGGATAACCAATTACAATTACAAAACAAAAGTTGGCAAACCATAAGATGGAAGCTTATTTAAAAGACCTTTGTGCTAAAAACGAAAAAAAATCCTTCTAAATGTCAAGGGAAACTGCTTGAGTTTCACCGAACGTGTCCACTGAATTTGTCCATAGATGGGTAACATAAGGCATCTATTACCAATGGATCAACACTGACGGAATCCATACTGGCCATCATTGATCAGATGGAAGGTTTCTAGATAGTTTGGGTTTGGCGGTTAATAGATTTCTTCATTACTTTTAAAAGGGTAGAAGTAAGTGCAATGGGACGATAATTGGATGGGAACGATTTGTCACCATTTTTAAGAACTGGCTGGTTATGATCAAATTTCCAAGCAGAAGGAAAAAGGCTGGCGGAATAAGCATATATAAAAAGGCGACATAGAACAGAAGTAAACTCAACAGTACAGGTTTTGAGAAAAATGGAGACGGGACATACCATCACTGTATTTTATTTATTTATTATTTTTTTTTTTTTTTTTGTTAGTTGGAGCATCGGCTTCTGTGGCCATATTGCATCTCCCAAAGTTTTTGCATGTTCTACTCTGATTCAAGCCCGAGGCGGGATTTGAACCCGCGACCTTTGGGTTGCCAGGCAGGCACTTTACCCACCCCGGCTAGCCCGGTCAGCTACCATCACTGTCTGGCGCTTTCTTGGCAAGACTGTTCAAAATTATTCTGACTTCCTTTTGACGAAAAACTACAGGAGGCATTGAATGGAATGTACTGTAAATGGCAGGTGGTGGTTTACCGAGGTCATTAATATATGAGTTAGAAGAAAGGTAGGATGCTAGCAGGTCAGCTTTTTCTTTAGCTGAGGTGGCAATAGAACCATTCAGGTTTGACAGGGGTGGGAATAGAGATAGGCAAAAGTTGCGGCCGATAATATTGGCAAGAGACCAAATTGCTAGACTACCATTTGGACAAGAAGCAAATTTTCTACTTTTAGCCTGTTCGAAATCTAGTTTGAACTGATTAATAACTCCTTTACAATTGGTGCGAGCTTTGGTGTAGGCAGAAAATGAACCTGGCGATTTGGATGCAAGACAAATATGCAATATTCTTATCTTGGGCAGTTTTAGCACATTCGTTGGAAAATGAAGGTTTAGATAAAGGACGAGATTTTAAGGTGTGTGCAATAAAGGATTTCATTCCTGTAATAAGAATTTCACTAACACGATCTGAGCAAACGTTGACATCAGAACATTTGAAACATTAATCCTAGCAGGGAAAAGAAATCTCGTAGATGAACTCATTTTCCCTTATTATAATTCCAAACAACAAGAGGTTGAGAATGGCCACAAGAGAAATGCTCCATTAGAGAAGAGATCATCACCAGGTTATGATCTAAGTGCCTAGGCATTCCTTCATGTGGGGTGGGCGCCATACCTCGACCTCTGCTTACGTTGGTTGGCACATGGATGATCACCTCCGGTACACGAGGTTATATCCAGGGTTACTAAAAGTCCCACAATAGTGAAGGATGCAAGCAGAGGATTTAGTTGTCACAGAACGATCGAAATTTGGTCCAAATGACTTGTGTTACCTGAATATCAATTCCATCAGTGTTTTAGGCTCTCTGGTAGCAAACCCAGCTTACATACCTGAGAGAATGTCTTTGACAGCAGTAGAGGAGGTTGGGGTTCTAACCGAGACCGGCTCTATGAATTTTGGCGTCAATTTTCGTGCGTGCTGCCGCCTCGGTCGTTTGTTTTGCCGTTTCGGTTTTGAGCGTGCTCCGGTGAGGCGAGCCGATGTTTAGGTTTAGCTGTTGCGCCGAGGCTTAGTTGTCGATTCGGAGGAAAAATATATTTTAGTTCTTAACTCGCCCGCTAGATGGCGCCACTTATTTTCGACATTAAATTAAAATTATTTTTTTACTTTACCCAGGCTCGAACCCAAGTCATTGCTACTGATGGTCCGGTGCTTAACCCCACGGCTACCCTTTCAGTTGTAAGAATATGTGTAAATGTAGCTGTTATAGTTAAGAGTGGTGTGAGTGTGACGTAGGAAGTTGTATTTCGCCTTGTTCTGATTGGAGGGGGATACGAACCGATGTTCTGATTGGTCTGGGGGTATAAACCGACTACGTCTGTGACTTTGCCTGTGATTTCTGGCCAGTTGATGCCGTCTGTTTTTACCGCGTTGGTTTTCAAGCTACCGTGTTCGCAATGAATTGTGGGTTCGCGCACGCACACACACACACACACACACACATGCACGGAGATTGCCACGACATCGTAACTACCAGGAAACTGTGTCGCCATCTAGCGTGTCATTCTGAAAGCTGAAATTAATGATTTTATTTAAGATGTTTAAATAAATATATATTTTTTTCCCCACATACTTGGGGACCACATGCACTGAGATTACCACGACAAAGTAAGACCTAGAAAACTGTGTCGCCATCTAGCGTGTCATTCTGAAAGCTGAAATTAATGATTTTTATTTAAGATGTTTAAATATATATTTTTTTTTCTCACATACTTCTTGAACGGAGATTGCCACGACATCGTAACTACCAAGAAACGGTGTCGCCATCTCTGGAAGCATTCTGAAAGCTGAAATTAAAGATTTTATTTAAGATGTTTAAATATATATATATTTTTTTTTTCCCCACATACTTGGGGACCAAAACAGTTTGTGCACTGAGATTACCACGACAAAGTAAGACCTAGAAAAACTGTGTCGCCATCTAGCGTGTCATTCTGAAAGCTGAAATTAATGATTTTTATTTAAGATGTTTAAATATATATATTTTTTTCTAACATACTTCTTGAACGGAGATTGCCACGACATCGTAACTACCAAGAAACGGTGTCGCCATCTCTGGAAGCATTCTGAAAGCTGAAATTAAAGATTTTATTTAAGATGTTTAAATATATATATATTTTTTTTTTCCCACATACTTGGGACCACATGCACGGAGATTGCCATGACAAGGGAAGACCTAGAAAACTGTGTCGGCATCTAGCGTGTCATTCTGAAAGCTGAAAAATCTGAAATTAAGGAATTTATTTCATTTTATGTCCTTTTTATGGTTAAATTTATATGTATATATTTTTTTTTTACCCATAGCTATTTGTGATGGTTCCTCTGGAATTTGTATTCTACTGTTTACCATCTATGGGAAAAAAAAAAACTTAAGTTGCTTTTGATATTTACCAAAAAAGAAACTTTGGCTCCATCTAGTGAATAATTCTGAAAGCTGAAAAATCTGAAATTAAGGAATTTATTTCATTTATATCCTTTTATGGTTAAATTTATATGTATATATTTTTACCCATAATTATTTATGATGTTTCCATTTTTTCTCTGCAAGTTGACTTTCTATTCTGATGCTTTCTAAACAGGAAAAAAAAAAAAAAAACCTGAAAAGTAAAATGTGTTTATATTTATTTACCGTCTTCGTGAAGCACTGGCGCCATCTTCTGTTTCTGTCTGCAAGTTCGATTTTTTTTTTTTAATATATATATTTGAAATCATTTTCTTTCCTAAAAAAGGTTATTGATTAATGGAAAATTAAAACTTATTTTCTTCTTTCTTTTTTAATATATATTTGAAATTATTTTCTTTTCTAAAAGTAACTTCTCAATTTTAAAAAGGTTATTGATTAATGGAAACTTATTTTCTACTTTCTAAGAAAAAAGACAGACAATATCTTTTTCAAATAGACATACTTTTATTTGTAAGTTTTTTACAGATGTAGTTACTAATCACAAAATCAACACTTACATATATACATAATAAAAAATAAAAATTACAACTTAGTGGGTTTACATCATAGTGGGGTCATTAGCATCCAAAGCATCCATATAAGATGCCAAGAAACTTGGGTCGTTCCATAAGTGTTCCTGGTTTTCGTAGAACACCGTTTGGAAAAAAAAAAAAAGAAATGTTAGAAGATTACAACGATCCGCGCGTCGTTGGGAGTTTTAGTGGTATTAATGCATTACAAAAGCATACAAAATTACCCCGGCGTATCGTGAAAGAGTATTTGTCATCTCAGCCTGCTTATGTCAGACACAAACCTCAAAGAGTTAATTTTCCTAGAAACCAAATAATAGTTCCTGGATTACACCATACGTTTCAGTGTGACTTAGCAGAGGTTTCCAATCTGTCTGATGCTAATGGCGGAGTGCGTTATTTACTCGTCTGTATAGACGCTTTTTCTAGATACGCCTGGGTGAGAACACTTAGAAATAAAACATCGAAGCAGATGGTAAAAGCATTCAAATCAATTTTCAAGCAAGAAACGCCATTCAGTCTTAACAGCGACAGAGGCAGAGAGTTTATCAACAAAGATGTGAGGGCCCTATTTAAATCTCTCAACATTAATTTTTATACTACTAGATCGGAGAAAAAGGCTGCAATCGCTGAACGTTTTATTCGAACTCTGAAAGAAAAAATATTTAAATGGATAACTTATTCTGAAAGTAAGAAATATGTGCATGTTCTTCCCGACATTGTAGCTACTTATAATCGAACCCCACATCGAGCTATAGGAATGCCACCTGCCGATGTCACTTTGCATAATGAAGAAGACGTCTACAGGAAATTGTACTTGAAAAAAACCAAAGAACAGATTCCTAAATTTAAACTGGGGGATCGTGTCGTTCTAAGTACAGGTTCACATCCATTCCGCAAAGGATTCTGGGGCAATTGGACGCGTGAGGTTTTTACTATATCTCAAGTATTGAAACGAAGAAAACCAGTTGTGTACAGAGTACAAGACAAAACAGGCGATACTATCGAAGGTACCTTTTACGAACAACAGCTTCAGCTTGTTAATATTCACGACTCGTTACCAATCGACGTGTATCTTATTGAAAAAGTACTTAAGGAGCGACGTGTGGGAGGAGAGCGTCAATTGCGTGTTAAGTGGCTAGGATTTCCAGCTTCCTACAATAGTTGGATTTCGGCTAAAGATGTTCTTCCTAACACTGCCTAGTAATGCCTGTATGGCTTTCCATCCCCAGAATACGCAATCTAATTTTACAATCGTCTTACCCGACACTATATCGCTGAAAGGCAAATGGGAGGTAGCACTTGCAGAAATACACGTACCTAAGTCCTGGGACAATATTTCCGAAGGTTGGGCCGAGTTTGCAATTCTACAGAAAGAACCGACAATTAGGAACCCCGAGGTTTACATGTTGCACGACGAGTACGAAAATTCGACTAAATTGATTGAGCATATGTATGGTCTTAATGCCAATTTAGAGTTTAAAGTAGAAGAGACAGAATTCAAAGAGAGATTCACAATTCGTGTTAAAAATGGTTGTGAGTTGCGTATGCCTTTACGAACAGCTCGAATTCTAGGACTAGCCCACAAGGTAGCAGTGAGGGGTGATATTGTTGACAAATATAGAAATTTCAAAGGAGAGCACATCGGAAAGTGGATACCTAAAGGTAAAATTGTGATACCATCAATAAAAACTGACAGTGAGTCTGTTGACAGGAAGCTTGTGTTCGTACAACCGCCGACTCGTGATGTTCGCGAGCATAAAATTCCTTATGGTCGTTACAATAGCGTCTCCGAAATTCTAAAGGTTATGACTTTTATAGCCCCCGAAATTAAAGGTTCTGTTAATGCACATGGTTTTGTTTCTTTCGAAATAGAAAGCAGTGTGCGTCTTCGCTTCCCTGAGACTGGACTCGGCGATTTACTCGGTTTTGAACGTATGCCCAATGGTTTCGAAGGAACGGTGAGATCGAAATTTCCGGGTGATATAAATAGAGGGGTCGGGTCTTATTTCGTTTATAGTGCCTTGATTGAGGACCAGTTTGTAGGCGATACTAGAGCGCCTCTGTTGCGAGTAGTACCGTTCGGAAGCAGTGGTGAATTCTTACATTTGGATTATTACCCTGTGCTTCTCTCAAGCATTCAGTCCGTTTCTATTCAAATTCGCACAGACACCGGTCAGTTATTTCCTTTTAGAGGTGGTAAAACTCTAATTAAGTTGCATTTTCGGCCTCAATGAACGCGTACGTCGAATACTACAAAGTGCAGGCGGGGGGAAATCCCTACTTTGCAGGAGCAGCGATCCAGAGGGGCCAGGGTTTAGGCAGTATATTCAGATCTGCATTTACATTTCTTTCTCCACTTTTAAAACCCGCTGCCAAATTCATAGGTCGCCAAGTGTTGTCGGCAGGTCGTAATATGATCGATGATGTCATTTCGGGGGCACCCGTGAAGCGATCATTTATAAATCGAGCTTCTGAAGTAGGACAGGCCATTAAGCAAAAAGTCCGTAGTCAGAGTGGAGGCAAGCTTCGAAAAAAAAAAAATATCAGGACATCTTTCAATGATGGGCGAGCTTATGATGTCAGAACTAGACCTGTTTGCACAGCCTGCTACGAATCTATGCATCGAACGATCTTCATACGTTACATTCTTGCCTTTAGCAAGTGTGGACACGCCGGGACCAATAGAATTTTCCATACCCGGTACATCTGAAGAATATCTGGACCTGGGAAAAACTTATTTGCGACTCAAAGTACAGTTAACTCAAAGCGATGGAAAAGAACTAACATCGAGTGTCGGCGTTGTCAATAACTTTTTTCACTCCATGTTTAAACATGTGGATCTTTTCGTTCAAGACAAATTAATTAATCCAAGCAGCGACACATATCCGTATAGAGCTTATTTAGAAACGCTTTTGAATTTTGACAGAGGAGCAAAAAAATCCCAGCTCACTACAGAACTGTTCGTAAAAGACAATGTTCCCGATGTTCCGCAAATGTTTTCTCAGGCCGACAGCGGTATGAATCAACGTATGAAGTTTTTTTCGAAAACCAAAACTGTGGAACTTTTGGGTCGTCTCAGAATAGATTTGTGTCATCAGGCCAAATATATTATTAACAGCGTATCGATCCGTCTTAGAATGGTTCGCAGTTCGCCCGAGTTCTGTCTGATGTCTCTCGACAATACTGCTAAAATTTATATACGCGAGGCGTGTCTTTTTGTGCGTAAAGTTAAACTTAACCCCAGCATACAGTTAGCGCACATGAGTGTTCTTGAAAAACATCCCCTTGTATATCCTATTAATAGAGTTGATGTAAGTTACTATTCAATTCCAAAAGGCATGTCAGACTCTACTAGAGATAATATATATCTAGGACAGATCCCCGCTCGTTTAATAGTCGGTATTGTGTCCAGTGATAGTTTCAACGGCTCCCTCAAAACCAACCCATTCAATTTTGGTCACTACAACCTGTGCTATTTACTTCTGACTGCTGATGGTGTGCAGTACCCTTCCATTCCGCTAACGCCCGATTATAAGAATGGACATTATACGCGGTCCTACCTATCACTGTTTACATCGCTAAATAAATGGAATTCCGACTGCGGTAACGACATATCAGTCTTGGATTATACAGAAGGGAACGTGCTTTACGGTTTCGACCTAACTCCAGACAGTAATGCGGTGGGCTCACATATTAGTTCTTTACGGCGAGGTGGAGTTCGGCTCGAACTGAAATTCGCAGAACCTCTACCCGAAAACGTAACAGTGATCTTGTATGCCGAATTCGAAAACATTCTTTCTGTGACTAAGGACCGTTCGATCCTCGTGAATTATGAACACTGATCAGATTTTGAATGTTTTAGAAGCGGACAGTGAATCGAGAAAACATCTGATCGGTGTCTGTGCCAGGGACGAGTTACCGTCAAGAATAGCGAGAAAACCAGCATTGTTGGTCATCAATACGGACTTTTCCCACATGCCAGGCACTCACTGGATTTGCATCTTCCTGGGAAAAAACAGCAGTCAATATTTCGACAGCTTTGCAAGACCGCCGACACAGGACATTGCAGAGTTCCTTAACCAAAACAGCAAGAAATGGACTTATAACAAAGTGGTGATTCAACATCCAGAATCTATAGCTTGTGGACTACACTGTATTTTTTTCCTAATACATAGATGTAGAAATATTTCTATGTCAAAGATTGTAAACAAATATTATTGTAAAGATTTGTGGGCAAATGATGTTTTAGCCACATTACATGTACTTCAACACTTACATGCAAAATAAAATTTTATTTTATTTTAAAAGTGTCTGTTTTATTGAAAAAAAAACTTACCACAACGATATCCAAGTGTGTTTTCTTCTCAAACGACGCGGTGATATCAGAGCAGTATATTGGCGTTTGACATGCTTACGGGATTTTTTTTTCACTCCGCCCTCGGGCTGTTGTTGCTGCGCTTCAGAATCGGGAATTCTGGGTAGTGCGGCGGCGGCGGTGGCTGCTGATACGGTACCCTCGATGTCATTCAATGCCGTCGGAGACGGCTGTTTTGCGGCATTATTTTTCAGACCTAAATATGTTTGCAGTATCTGAAGGTACATCTTAACTTTTGACTCTGGCGGTAAATCCTGCCTTTTTAAGATTTGAGACATTTGCTCGTCTAAAGAGAGCATCTGTTTTTGTTCTGGAGGTGCAGCTACAAGCAAGAATTTGCGGAAAGACTCGTTCATCTTCGAATCAAACTTGCAATTAGTGGGGCTACGATGCTGGCCAATAATGGGAACAGAGCACCTCCTTGTTGAATTATTAACTTCCGTCTGGTTTTAAATGCCACTTTTTTATCTGCTAGTGTTCTGAGCAGACGTTTTTTGCGCTGTAACTTGTTTTTCACTCTGTCAGGCAAAGGAATACAGCCTTTGATTATATTTTTGCAGATTTCACAGAGCGAATTTATTTGCGCGGGATCTGAGCTCTTTAGCAGAGTGGATGCTTGTTTTGGTCGAGCTTCCGCCAAATACTTTATGAAATTAGCGTTGTTTTTTAGACGCTTAGCCATGAGGGTACATAGATTATAGTAGATCCCTCGTTTGGCAATACGTGTGAGCGCAGCCTTAGTATATCTGCAGTTTCCTGACGAAAATCAAACAGCAAATATGAATGCGGATCGCGTGTGGCATCTTTATATATGTCGACTAAAACTCGTGTCCTTCCGGGAAACACTTGGCTAGCTAGATGCGAGATTTGTCGCGAGTCGCGAGGGTTTTTAAAAACAATCAAGTAGTGTGAATTCAAGCTAATTGTACGAAACTGTGTACCTTGGGAGAACAAATTTTGCGTTAATAATATTACACTCAGATTTCTGTGATGCGATCCTTTAATAAATATCTCTGACACAACAATACTATCTTTTACTTGGCTGATGAGATCATCTAAAACAAGTAAATTGTTTACTTTTGGATCGAATTCGGGGATGTTTAAACCATCCACGAACTCGATTTGCGGGTAACACTGAAACTTATCTTGACGCTCTGAATAGCAATAGACGATTCTTTGAGGCGGTGGCGAAATTAAATGTTCACTATTTTCTAACAGAGACAACACAAATGTTGTCTTGCCGCTCTGTGTCGCTCCCGAGACTATCGCTGTGAAGGGATGATGAAACATTATGTAAATGATCGCGCGCAAGTCTGGACCATGTATTTATGTGTGTTCGCGCGCGCCGATGCGAGAGGCAGGACTAGTAACGGTAAAAGACAGAAGGTGACGTCTCCAGAAAAACGAAACATTGTCCCCTTTTTTTTTAAAAAAAAAAAAAAAAACTGTGAGTTATGAAAAAAGGTGTTCCCCCTTCATCTAAGCGCGCCCGTCACTTCGTGACGGGTGGGAGGGGTGCCGCGATCCCCCCGTGCGCGCGCCCATCACAACGTGATGGGTGGGAGGGGTGCCGCGATCCCCCCACGCCCCGGCGCCCCGCGATTCCCAACCGAGTGCCGTCACGAATGTGACGTCGGTGGGAATAGGATGGGGAAGACGTGCCCGATCGACTTCGCCGACATCCTGAAAAAAAAGGAGACGTCACCAGAGGTAGCCATTGAAAAACTGCTTAGTGTCAAAAACATGGGGATTTCACTGGGTTTTTTTTTTAATGTTGAAAGTATGATGATTAGGTGGTTAGCTTTCGCTATGTGTCTTGGAAATATCCATAAGGGTAAGTGCGTGTGTCGTCTCCTACCACACGTTTAGCGAAAGTAAAGCCAAACCTTTTTGTTACTGAGGACTCAAGGAGACGAGAAGTACGTTTGTCTCTCCGGACAGAAAACGGTACCTCGACAGAAACATCAACATGTTGGCCTTTTGCAGCAGCAGTCATAACGTTCATGTTGATCAGCTTTGCGTTTTTGGCATTAAGAGTCACACCCTTGCATTTGGTCACTGTTTTACCCCCTTGGGTGCGGAAGGAGTAAGATTTGGGACCGGACGAGGCAAACTCGACAATGTAGTCCCCAGACAATTCGTCTGTGAGCTGACCCAGCGAGTGACCGATGGGTGGACGTTCGTCACCCTGTTTTTGGATGAACACCATCGAGTCGGTATCGCAATAAATAAGAGATTGGCGTAGAGGGGCCATAGCTTTGTAGAGCTTTATTCGGCCATAGGAAGCGACGAAAGAGCCAATGACTGCATTGCCCCGACGGTATGGTTCTTCCGTTCCGTCAATCGGGGCAAATGCAACTTGCATTATTTCTTCAGACACTAACATGGCGTCGTGGATGATTTTTGTATCATCCATGAAAAGCTTTACAACGCTTTCGTAAGTGTTACATACTACAGTGCTCACCCTATTAGTTCTCATTGCGAGCCGTCCCCAGAGACTATTGAGACATAGTTTTGCAAGTGCACGCTTAGCGGGGTTCGCCTTTATTTCGTGCCTGTCCATAGAAATACCTTCCCTACTTTTAAAATCGGAAATGTATGCATCGGGTTCAACCCCTTCGGGCCAGCCCGACGCCTCCTGTTTGATCTTCAAGAAGGTGTCTATGTAGCCACCAAATAACGACTTATGGCTCTCTTTGAAATGCCAAACTTCGTAGATGTTATCAATTTTATAACCGCTCTCAACAGCCAGGTAAAACTCAGGCGTGCACCAGATTCCCGAAAAGCTCCGATCCTCGTGATTACAAGTGGGCGACATCTGCTCGGCACAAGCACCGCATAGCGGGAACACTAGCTTGCCATTGGAGTTTATTGGGAGGACGGGTAAGAACTCCTTTTCGGGCGCTGTCACCCTAGCATGGATTATACCAAAGTATGCATTGTGACTATAGTCAAAGTCGCTAAGAATGACTTCAGGGTGACCGCGAGGAAATACGCCGTATTTGCAAACCCACGGATACAACGAACAGAAATCCACATAGTGAATCTCCTCGTTATCCGCCACCTTGTGGTAAAGTTTAAAACAGTCAACTCTACCACCTCTGAGAGCACTACGAGGGGTAATCGATTCGTGCGTTATGAATGCTGCAACAAATTCTTTCATGGCAGGGTCGTTTTTCTGTTGGTTGTCAAACTGGCATTCCCATACGGAAACCACATCATATCCCTGAGCCCTAATGAAGGCCTCACGGTCCATGGTTTCAGCGTATAGGGCGCCCATAGGTTTGTATCTCTGTGTCTGTATAGTGCTAGATCGAAAACACTTCTTGCACCCGTGATAGTAACAACCATAGAATTCGTAAGCGGTTCTATCACACACCCCATCTAAAAAAAAAGGACCTACTCTAACTTCCCCGCCCTGCGACCGAGCGTGTTGAATTTTAATGTTGTTCTGTTGTTCCAGCCACGAAAGCCAAGCCAACGCCTTCCTACTCTGTGTGTTACTCCCTATGTAACTGCCAGGTGGCAGGATAGCCATTGTGTTTGGTTCTAAATAGTTTCTGGCAAAGATCCTGCTACAAGCACCGGCTATAGTAACATCCTGACAGAAAGGATCAACTTGCGAGACTGCTATGAAGAGAGAACGGAACTTATTGCAGGAATCTCGCAATACCCTCACGTCGTCTAAGGCATAGGCCAAAAGTTCACGTTTCAGGTTGTAGGTATCTCGTGACTTCTCTTGGTACCATAACACGAATTCCGTACGGGTTTCTTCGCTCATGAATTCCGGTTTAAAATATTTTTGGTCGGGCAAAGCTCCCACATAATCTAATGTATCTATCTTGTGGAATTCGTGAGGGAAGAAGCCCTTACGCACCTCTGGCAGCTCGAACATAGCTGGCAGTTTTCGGAGTGGAACTGCTAGATAGGAATAAGAGTCCAAGAAGACTATGTTTAGCGATGACAGAAAGATGGCCAAAATCTTTGACCCATCATAGATAGTGCGAGGAACTATGTGTTTCGCAAAAATATAAGAAAGCACAAAGTAACCGTCAAAACCGCGAAGGTTGTGGGCGATTACTCGCACATTCCTATATTTTGGCTCTGTGCGTCGAAGTTTTCGGCCATCACTACCTCGTTTCAAGGTCTCTCGGACTCCTAACAATTCATCCAAAAACTCAGCCATGCAATTTCGGCCCCAGTAAACGTGTTCTTGGTTGTCAAAAGAAGCAACGCAGAGCACAGCCACATGTTCGCCATCCAGCAAGACTGTTTCTGTGTCAAAGTAGACAACAGAAACATCGTGCTTTGGGTCCTCAGGTTTTTTAACAAAACAATGTTGTGTTTTGTGCACAGTTTTACAATGGCTGCAAAAGTCGGGGTGGATGCATTTGTGTGCTGTATTGGTAAGAAAAGTGCACATACAAATGCTACAGCGATGCACTTCAGAGCAGGTTTTGTTTGCCCTGTGAGCATTAATGCATGCTTCGCCTTGGAAAAATCGATTACACAAATTACACAGGAGAAGGTTGTCTTCATTATGAACGTCGACAGCTCTGCATCTATTGCACTTGAAAGGGCAATTGTGTGTGTTTAGTCTCTCGCGAGTAGGTAAGACTTTAAGGCAGAGGGGACAATAATAATCACTGCCAAACAGAGCTTTCAAAGATCGCACAAGATCATAATGTTTGTCGTGACTGAGTAGAAATATCTGTTTATCAGCAGCGGGGCCCCGATACGCAACTTCAAAACCGCACTCAGCGGAAATTACAACAAGTTGATAATCGGGAATCGCACACTGAAACAGTTCAACTTCATTCAAGCCACAACTTTCTAAATCAACCCCTGCAATTCCATGTAAATTTGTAGCCCTGATAGTTTGCATGTTACATTTATCCTCTCGCACCTGTCTGTATGTTTTAGCATCGTCCTGATGGGCAGAAATACCGACTGCAATAGCTCGGGCGAGGCATAAACTATCGGTATTGTTGATTTGAATGACAGCTTTTTTTTTTTTAAAAAATCATTCAAATTCAACATTGCCCTTTTTTTTATATTCTCAGAACGATTACCGCCCTCCCCCCTATTCGTGATATTAATAAGAATTACGTCCAGACTCAAGTCGTCCGTTATCATAAATTCACTATTTGATTGATCGACTGCTATAAAAGCTGCCATCACACGGTCAAACGTTAGATCCGTTAGGGGCATAAAAGGTAAATTTATGGGGTTTTTTAGGCTAGGTGCGTCTAAACACAATCTAACGTGGGAATAATCGCCTTGACTGTTTAAATTGGCGATTATTTCCTCTAGCATCCGTCGAAAGTTCGAAAAAAACAGATCCCCGTCTGCTAAATCTGCCAAGTTTCTAAATCGGACCTCGTAAGATTTAAACAAGGTCCGATATTTTTGTGAAAAACGAACTACCCCATCCTGTATCTGGTAGTTGTTGTTGTTCTGGAAGTCTGCTTCTCTTTCTTCCATCTAAAATTTAAAAAAAGTGTCGCATAAGATTTAGGGATTTGTTTTCGTGAAAAAAAAAAAAAAAAAAAAAAAAATCTATAGACATACTTACATCATCATCATCATCCTCGGCGTTAAAACACAGTAAAGATGAACTATCGAGCTCAGTTTCATCTTTACCGGCACCTTCTAAACTAGAGCATCCGGGTCGAGCCTCAGTAGTAGTAGTAGTAGTAGTAGTAGTAGTAGCAGCAGATAGTAAAGATGAACTATCGAGCTCAGTTTCATCTTTACCAGCACCGGCACCTTCTAAACTAGAGCATCCGGGTCGAGCCTCAGTAGTAGTAGTAGTAGTAGTAGTAGTAGTAGCAGCAGATAGTAAAGATGAACTATCGAGCTCAGTTTCATCTTTACCAGCACCAGCACCTTCTAAACTAGAGCATCCGGGCTTATCAGTAGTAGTAGTAGTAGTAGTAGTAGTAGCAGCAGCAGACAGTAAAGATGAACTATCGAGCTCAGTTTCATCTTTACCAGCACCAGCACCTTCTAAACTAGAGCATCCGGGCTTATCAGTAGTAGTAGTAGTAGTAGTGGTGGTATTATTAAAGAACTCGGCATTCTGAAAGAGTAGCGTAAAGAAAACACAGTTACTAAACAATAATTCTATAAACATTTTTTTTTTTTTTTTAAAAAAAATCAAATAAAAATTTTTCAGTAATGAAAAAAGAAATACTCACACTAGTGTACACTAAGCTTTGACAGTAGTCAATTTCCGCCTTCATCATTTCAGTTTCCTCGTATTCTTTTTCCATCTTCATAACATCATTTAGGAATGATGAATCGTCATCCAATGCTGGAAACACTTCTTCCATGTTCATAATGATAGCTTGTAAGCAGGTGTGATATGTGGTCGTATTGACCCCCTTTTAAAGCAAACTCGTGGATTGAAACGACATTTGACGACAACCAATCAGTGCTTAGATTCAAGAGTCACAGCCAATAGGAAATTACTACAGTATGAGAGTTAAAGTCACAGCCTATAGGAAATCACTATGGTATGAGGGTGAAATGCAAAAGACATTGAAGGAAATACCTGTGGGAATGTTTTCGTGAACTAGCGGACTCAATGTCACCCAAACAACACATTTGAAGATAAGTTATCTTTTTTTTTTAATACCAAATTTGAAGAAAAGCTTTGGGGACTACCAACGTTAGTTATGGTGGGATTATATGTCCTTTGTACGACATGTCACAAACAACAACAGCAACATTTGAAGGCAAGTTATCTTTTTGTTGTATGACATGTCACAAACAGACACATTTGACAGTGAGCTATCTTTTTTTTTTTTTTTTTTTTTTCCCATCCACTCAGGAATGCTATAGAATTGTGAACATCTGTGCAGTTTGCATTGAAGGAAATACCTGTGGAATGCTTTCGTGAACTAGCGGACTCAATGTCTCCCACATTTGAAGATAAGTTATTATTATTTTTTTTTTTCATACTGAACAAAGTCTTTGGGAACGATACCAACGCTAGTTATGGGGGATTATATGTCCTTTGTACGACATGTCACAAACAACATTTGAAGATGAGTTATCTTGGGACAGACGTCTCCTTCACAACATGTACCTACTTGCTCCTGGCACGTTACGAGTTTATGAGCCAATAACAAGGCTAGCAGATTCTAAGCATCAGATGTTATGAACCAATAACAAGACTAGTAGCTTCTAAGCATCTGATGTTATAATCCAATAGACCACATTTGCAGTTTGGAACTTTCTCAGTGCGGTTGTAATTTTTTTTCCACTGCTGTTTTCCCACAAAAATGTCACGGCACGAAATGTTTGATGAAATAAGACGACCAAACGTAACTTTCTACAGACGTCTAAGCCACAGCAGCACAGTTCGTGCTTATTGTCACGAATTCGAGCCACATATTACGATCGAGACATCTAATGCGCACATGATGCTGTCCAGAAACCAGTGGGAAGAATTCAAAAGCAAAATGAATGATATCTTGCTTTCCGTAAGAGCCAGATCTAAAGATGAAATCCATCTACCGGGGATCCGAATCAATACAGATGGTGGTGTTTGTGATTTCTATTGGAAACAATTCTCGCTATCAGGAGAACGACGAATGACTCTCCACCTTTCTGAACTTGAAGCTATATCTAATAGAATCATAGACATAGATTCTTTTCTTCAACGTCTAGAAGACGAAAAACCCGCATTTCTGTTAATGCAGTCAGTTATACTAGAACATCTTGATTGTGTTAGAGAACGTATAAAGAACGACGTGTTTACTGGTTCTATCGATGTTTCCTTTAACGACGTCTATGCATACTACGTAAGAAACGCTGAACCATCTACAAGTGTTAAAATTTTTATTGCTAAGTGTTCGAAAGAAGGGGTAGTTACTGAGTTCAACGCTTATGCTTTGTACAATGCTGTAGTTTCGATGATCGAAGAACTTCAAACTGCTTACACGACGAAATATACGAAGTATCCGTTCTGATCAAAGCAATGTATATATGTAAGTGTTGATTTTGTGATTAGTAACTACGTCTGTAAAACTTACAAATAAAAGTATGTCTATTTGAAAAAGATATTGTCTGTCTTTTTTCTTAGAAAGTAGAAAATAAGTTTCCATTAATCAATAACCTTTTTAAAATTGAGAAGTTACTTTTAGAAAAGAAAATAATTTCAAATATATATTAAAAAAGAAAGAAGAAAATAAGTTTTAATTTTCCATTAATCAATAACCTTTTTTAGGAAAGAAAATGATTTCAAATATATATATTAAAAAAAAAAAATCGAACTTGCAGACAGAAACAGAAGATGGCGCCAGTGCTTCACGAAGACGGTAAATAAATATAAACACATTTTACTTTTCAGGTTTTTTTTTTTTTTTCCTGTTTAGAAAGCATCAGAATAGAAAGTCAACTTGCAGAGAAAAAATGGAAACATCATAAATAATTATGGGTAAAAATATATACATATAAATTTAACCATAAAAGGATATAAATGAAATAAATTCCTTAATTTCAGATTTTTCAGCTTTCAGAATTATTCACTAGATGGAGCCAAAGTTTCTTTTTTGGTAAATATCAAAAGCAACTTAAGTTTTTTTTTTTCCCATAGATGGTAAACAGTAGAATACAAATTCCAGAGGAACCATCACAAATAGCTATGGGTAAAAAAAAAATATATACATATAAATTTAACCATAAAAAGGACATAAAATGAAATAAATTCCTTAATTTCAGATTTTTCAGCTTTCAGAATGACACGCTAGATGCCGACACAGTTTTCTAGGTCTTCCATTGTCATGGCAATCTCCGTGCATGTGGTCCCAAGTATGTGGGAAAAAAAAAAAATATATATATTTAAACATCTTAAATAAAATCTTTAATTTCAGCTTTCAGAATGCTTCCAGAGATGGCGACACCGTTTCTTGGTAGTTACGATGTCGTGGCAATCTCCGTTCAAGAAGTATGTTAGAAAAAAATATATATATTTAAACATCTTAAATAAAAATCATTAATTTCAGCTTTCAGAATGACACGCTAGATGGCGACACAGTTTTTCTAGGTCTTACTTTGTCGTGGTAATCTCAGTGCACAAACTGTTTTGGTCCCCAAGTATGTGGGGAAAAAAAAAATATATATATATTTAAACATCTTAAATAAAATCTTTAATTTCAGCTTTCAGAATGCTTCCAGAGATGGCGACACCGTTTCTTGGTAGTTACGATGTCGTGGCAATCTCCGTTCAAGAAGTATGTGAGAAAAAAAAATATATATTTAAACATCTTAAATAAAAATCATTAATTTCAGCTTTCAGAATGACACGCTAGATGGCGACACAGTTTTCTAGGTCTTACTTTGTCGTGGTAATCTCAGTGCATGTGGTCCCCAAGTATGTGGGGAAAAAAATATATATTTATTTAAACATCTTAAATAAAATCATTAATTTCAGCTTTCAGAATGACACGCTAGATGGCGACACAGTTTCCTGGTAGTTACGATGTCGTGGCAATCTCCGTGCATGTGTGTGTGTGTGTGTGTGTGTGCGTGCGCGAACCCACAATTCATTGCGAACACGGTAGCTTGAAAACCAACGCGGTAAAAACAGACGGCATCAACCGGCCAGAAATCACAGGCAAAGTCACAGACGTAGTCGGTTTATACCCCCAGACCAATCAGAACATCGGTTCGTATCCCCCTCCAATCAGAACAAGGCGAAATACAACTTCCTACGTCACACTCACACCACTCTTAACTATAACAGCTACATTTACACATATTCTTACAACTGAAAGGGTAGCCGTGGGGTTAAGCACCGGACCATCAGTAGCAATGACTTGGGTTCGAGCCTGGGTAAAGTAAAAAAATAATTTTAATTTAATGTCGAAAATAAGTGGCGCCATCTAGCGGGCGAGTTAAGAACTAAAATATATTTTTCCTCCGAATCGACAACTAAGCCTCGGCGCAACAGCTAAACCTAAACATCGGCTCGCCTCACCGGAGCACGCTCAAAACCGAAACGGCAAAACAAACGACCGAGGCGGCAGCACGCACGAAAATTGACGCCAAAATTCATAGAGCCGGTCTCGGTTAGAACCCCAACCTCCTCTACTGACAGCGTCAAGGATCATTAAGGACAACTTCAATTAAGCATATTTGAGGCCGCAATAAATTTCTGATTTCTACCCTGGTCATTTTTCAAGACCAAATAATCTCTTGACCTGAACATACAGATTATTTCCTTCTTAAACTTATTCATGGTATGATATTCTGTCTATACTTGAGAAAATCGACTCTTTTGCACGTTATAAACATTACCAGTAACGTTTTTTCGGAGCAACTCTTATTCAACTGCCGAACAGTTCTCTACACTACCAAACAACAAAATCTCATCATAGCCTGTGCACCGCATAGGCCATAATGAGGTTGTTCATCAGTAAAGACAAGAAAAGCCAATCCAAAGTGTTTGTGTGAGTCCTTATTCTTATTAAGAGCAGAGGTCGATGCCTTGTGTATTCAGTCTGTGTTTCACAATTTCCTGATTTTCCTTTTATTTCAAATGGTGGCCGCAAATCTTTATTTAAACGCTACACAACAATTAACGTTTGACATGCACGCATCTGGAGGCGAGAATCAATTTGGGATTACAAATACACGTCAACTTGTCGTGTGCGGCAAGCGGCATGTCATTCGGTAACGGCTTTAATGGTCTAACGATGCATTGGAAAGACGAGCGAACTTATTAACGACATACGGGTATTTCAGAGGAAAAAAGTTTTAAGCCACACACAGATGGAAAATAAAAACACAAGGGTTGTGCTCTTCACAACAAAGCGACATTGCTGCTGATAAATTCTCTCTTATCCGATGATCAGATAAGCAAGGGGACTTGACACTCTCCTCTGACGTTATCACATACGCCTACATAAATACCGACTGATTGCCACTCTATTTTCACCGTGCACTGTATTTCGTTACTGCGTCGACACCTTGCGGGCAAACTAGAAAGCTTCAAGAAATTCTCTTTGGTCCGTCTACATCTAATGGAAATCTGCTTGGATGGAAGTTCTGTTCCACGGGAGTGAACAACTGTTGTAACATAGGAAGAAGGAAACAATGCATGGACTGAAAATCTTCAACATATGGAGGAAGATTTTAGGAGTCATAATCAATAAACGTAACTGCCAAATCCCTTTCTTCTTCGGGCAGACAGATCGATTGAAATTTTTAAAAACCCATCATACATTGCGATGACATTTGTTGTTTCACTTTCTATTGTTAACCCATGAGAGATGGTTTACTTATGCAAACAACGCAGTGCCCATAAATTTGTGCAAATTTATAGGTACTGTATGCTTAAATGGACCCTGAGGCTGAGCTTACATCGGTCACGGTATGCTAGCAATGAGGCTGTAAGAGCGTACTATGAAATGCCTTAGTTAGTATGCGGAGCATTTCGCGCTGTAGTCGAGATGAATTTCTTCGCGTTATGTGTATAACAAGTAAACTAATGTTAAGTGAAATGCATTATTTAAATAAATTAATATGGTAAAATTTCGCGATATTGTTTACGCCCTAGCCATATCCAATGCGCTCTTAATCTAATGGTGCGCTTTAAGCTGTAATGATGAACTTATAACTTGACTTGATGGATTTTTGAATAAATCCACACTGTTCTTTGATTCCCAAAATATAATTAGTATTAAGTTATTGAGTATATTAAGTAATCTTACTAATTAAAATTACTTATATCAATTAATTTTAATTAGTATTTAATATTAGTAAAAAAGAATATATTAATATAGATTATTAAGACCATTGGACTTTAGCGACATCAAAATAAGTCCTGGGGAACACTTTGTACAAGTTATTGGTATGTAAGACTGGAATTTGCTTTATTCCGTCCTTAAAGCCCTGGTTAGTACCCTGAGTGAATTAGGACGTCTTTTTCTAGCATCTAGACTGTACTTATCCTGCTTTTTGATAGGGACCGTTGTAATGCTGATACAAATGCATCCCCGAGACAAAGAAATACCACAATGCAGGTAAGACAGAATTGTTCAATGTTACGGTAGACAGCTGCATTTATGGTTTCATCGATGAAACTAGCGGATCACGTCATAGCCGAATAGTGTACAGACTGCTCACGAAATCAAGATGGCAGTATTATAGCTCATAATTTAAAATATATTTTTTGCTTCGCTTACGGGATTCGAACCCGGGCCTTTTCAACCCAGTGTGTGGAGAATGGTACTTAGATGCATTGTTCTACCAGCGAATGGAAGCGCCCGCTGTTTGACAACTACTATCACACAATTTGGGAAGCACTTGAGTCCTTTTCTGTTCCATCTGTCTGTCATGGAGTAAGCGTACCTTTTATATCCTATTTTAAGTGATATTGCCATATATCTGTCATTCGACCTCTGGAATTACCCATTTTTTTCCCTCACAGGCGAAGTGGTTTAATAATTTCCAACGAATACAGTGGAGTATGAGATATGTATTTAAGAACAAGATTTATCAGTTTTCAGAATCTCTAAAATTCAGCTGAGTTTTTCTTCATCATTTTGTGAAGGATATAGGTAAGAAATATTTATGCATTAATTTCTCGTGGCGTTCACAATGAGCTTTCTTGCACCACTGCTTTCATTCGTTTTATGTCAGATAACATAACGAGACAATGAATTGGAGTATTGTCGTTAGGAATCATTAACATTTTACTTAACACAAAGAGGAGAGGGTAAGTAGAGGCCAGATAAAAAGGTTACGCGGGAAGGGAATGGATCTTATAACGTTGATAAAAATAAACTTTAAGAGTATTTGAAATTATCGACATGACGAATATCACCTGAAATATTTCTGTAAGCCTGATAGAGTTGCTCGGAGAGCCAGGTCAACAGAGTCGTGAATCAAATAGCATATTTTAATAATGGACCGATCCATTCAGAGCCTCACTAATCAATCCAACGAGTTGCCAGTTGGTTATCACTGCTCTGAATCATTAATCTACACGATGTTAGTGTAATTTAGGATGCCAGATCGTGTTGTGTTACTACCTCTTCCGAATTTTGTATTAATGGATTTATAGCAATGTAATATCATGATTTAATTTTCATTTGTAATTCTTGCTGTTTATACAGCAGTATGGTATAATTTGAAATATGCGTACTTTCTACAACAACCCAGTTTTCAGTCGAAATCTCTAGTAAGAAAAAAAACTTTTAAACCTTGAACCATATCGTAAACCACTCTGTTTTGATTATATGGTAAGGGAAGGACAATGCCCTTACACTCTGATATCGGTCTTCACAGTAGTAACTATTGCGTTGATCTGTCTTGGTATTAGAGATGCATCGAGTAAGGACATCTGTTTGAAGCGCTCTTTCAGTTGAACAAAAATCGTACACCAATATTTTCTACCTTTCGCTTTTCGATTTAACCAATAAAATCACTAGATTTTATTGGTTTTCACATAACCATTAAAACAGATTGATAATGATTAATTATTAATCACTTTCAATTTATTATGGTTTTAAAACGTTTTATTAATATATTAACACCCAAACACATGCGACTAAATCCGTACTATTGAACAAAATTTAATTTATTTTGATTTTATGCTGTTTATTTCATTTTATTTTCCCATCTACATTTCTAATCCTACAACCTTTTCTTTAACTGCATTTCTAATGCCACATCCGCCATATTATTTTTGTGTTTCCCTCTCATCATCACCAAAGTTCTAGGTTAACACAGTTTGGCGGTCCAAAGAAAAGTCGGTAAAGGTGAGAGAGAGAGAGAGAGAGAGAGAGAGAGAGAGAGAGAGAGAGAGAGAGAGAGAGAGAGAGAGAGAGAGATCGGATTTGAAATATAGAAAAAGAAAAATAAAGGAACAAAAGAACACTTTCATCACGGATCAAAGAAACAGACACATTTCCATCATCTTCCATCCGTGTCGCTGTTTCTGACAACTTGCCAATGCTTTTAATGGAACTGAAAGCGCACATTTAGTTTCTGGAACCCATTTTCAATTTTTAAAAGAAGTGAATAAAAATGTAATTTCCCACTCACAGCAATGAAATAGCTCAGAAAGGGTGGTGTAAAATTGTGTGTCAAGACAGGTGTCGTTTCCATGCAATCTCAACGAAATCCACAACCCTCACTGGCGCAATCGCGTGTCTTTGTGTATTAGGAACGAAGAAAAGAAATAAAATCTCATCTTTTAGACTGAACGTAAGTTGATAGAGGGTGAAAAATTGTAGCACTAAAATAAACTGAGTTAAAACTGAATCACTGCACTTACCCCGATTCAAAAACTAGCTTTAGCAACACGAAAAATAAGATACACGGTTTCTTCCTCAAGGTGCACTCAGAAAAGTGAAAATAAATTACGGTGCTTGAAGTTGCTCGATTTCTTTAAGTTAATTACCTTAATTCAGAATCAATGTGGAAAGTGGCTCGAATACCCTCATGTAGATGGTATTACAGTCATGTGAACATACATGAAAAAGTAGAAATAATATAACTTTAATGAAAATAAATGCTTATCAAATCGAATAGACCATCTCAGTTAAATGACATTATTTCGAAGCATGAATCTTCTCTCTCTCTCGAAATATTTAGTTGGTTTGAATAAACAGTACAGTATCACGCATCCGAAGTTCCCGAATAATTTTAAGTTCAACATTTATGGACTATTCACATAAACCCAGAAAGAGGAGAGATACTGATAACCACCAACAACAAACTCTTTCCTGACATTTGATTTTTCAGTTGTATAGCGTGTCATACGAGGTGTGATCACCTCGTATGAGAAAATAAAAAAATCAAATAGGGCAAGGTCGGTGAGCATAGACGGGTGGACCATTGGAGAAAATTTTTGGTCCAAAAATTCTCGAATAGGGAGTGCAGTGTGTGGAGAAATCATTCATCATTTTCAAACAGCTGGTGCCGTTTTCTCCAAACTCTTTCTCCTCAATCAGAATCTCTTTTAAATCGGCATAGTTTATCCTCTGACCATTCTGAGCACATTCATAATGAATAAATATAAATGAATGGTACCCCGAATGTCTAAAAAAAGTAAAAAACAAGGAACATTATTTTCACATGTGATTGAACCTATCGGAAAACTTTTACGGGACGAGTTTTGTGACCTTCATTGGGGTGACTGGAATTTTATTTCATGGTCACAGCCATTACATCAGCGTTTTATCAACGGTTTAGGAATAATGCAGTTTGTGAAATTACGTTCCATATCCACCCTTCTTTTTAGTTCCTTGCACGGTTCTCTACAGTGAACCTTTTGGTTATCATTCAACAATTTTGGTACAAATTTTTTTGACACTCGATGCGCTCCAAGGTTTCCGGTCAGAATCTCATGGCATGATCCGAAAAAACTTTCCGGTTCATCAGCAATTTCTTGGATGGTTAATTCGCTGATTAGAACGAATTTTTTCACGCACCTTGGCAACCGTATCATCACTGCTTGAAGGTCGACTTGGACTTCTCTACGTTTTGGAAACATTTCATCCACTGATAAACGAGAGCCTAATCGCCTTACTTCGAGAAGCATTACCAAATTCAGTTTTTTTAACATTTGGGGGATTTCGCTCTATTTTCCTTGTTCGAACTTGATGGGCACATTTTTTCTCTTTTATATCCATTACGATTGCGACAGAGGCCTAAGATACGAGTGGACACGTGCTGTCCATTATAAGTTTGGTGGAGCAAAAAGCGGTTTGAACCAGTAAGATGACCTCGATCCGTACACTTGCCCATCATATTGGCCCTCTACTTCTACTTATTTTGTAGTAAGAGAAGAACTAGAAGTAGAATTTGTATATGCGGGTTATAATTAAAGTGCCCCACTTTAGAAGTTTGTAAACATAAAATGAAAGTGAATGGATAATCTAACAGCCTTGAAATTTTGAAAAAAAAAAAAATGATTTGTGATCATGAGAAAACGATGAGTAGGAGAAATGTAATTCAAAAAAGTAATTCCCAGATCCAGTAAATAGGGTGCCAAATTTATTTCGACAAAATACTCTTCGCATGAATGGCGATCAAAAACTGCTCAAGGTGATGACCAACCTTTTCCACAGCCTGTTGTCTCAAAGCAGTTTATTCTCAGTTGATGTTCGTAATGTGTATAGCCTGTGAAATCTTAAAACATGCCTTGCAATGCTGTTGCAACCCAGACAAAAATTGCAGCCAATGACCTCTGCGGTAATCTCAACTTTGCAGCGTGATTCATGACTGACGCTGCTGTTTACTGAATACACTTTTAAACCTGCTCTTCCATTATGCATGCTTGAATATTTCACTTCACTGTTGGCGGAGAGTTATTCCAAACCTTTGAGAGGTGACGCGTTGGTAAAACTATTTGTTACTTGTATTTCTAGGACAACTGATAACTGAGTGAGGATGTATTCTGGTTCTCATCTGTCTTTTATTACAGAATATATATCTTTAAAAAAAGTTAACTCTGGAAAGATTTTGTATTGTGGTTTAGTAGTTTGATGTATCAGCCTGAGAACAAACGACAGAAGGATAATATCTGAAAAGCTTCCTGGATAAAAAAAAAGCTTTAGGAAAGATTCTCCTTGAGACGAATCATACCATTGTTTTTCCAAGCTCACTTTAGCGAGCACGATGGTTGAAAGCTTTTTCTTTCTTTTAATACCATTAATGAATAAATCGATATACCAAACTATATATATAAAAATATAAGTTATAAATTGATTATATTTTACATTATATTAAAATAATAATTAAGGACTCAAGTTTCTTTTTCTGGACTGATAGAACAAGCCAAGTAAGCTGCACTGAATTTTCAATTTCTTACTCTTTTTCCTCAAACAGTGGAGCTTATCTTAGTCGATAAGAAAGGCGTGCATGCTGTCTATATCAACGTTGCCAGAATGTATTAAGTAATAATGTAAATGACATTAAAATTTATTTTAAGTACTTTTAGGAAACTCGGTGTACAAACAGGCCGTACTGTGCCGATTTGGAGCTTTCAATTAATCGCGTGTCAAAAGGTGTTAGATTAGTTTCGTGACGAGATTTACATGTTAAACAGCCGCAGCTGTCAGATAGCTGTAGTCGGAATGATGACACGGGAAGAATGAGTGAGGGGGGAGGAAAAGGGGTTAGAGAAAGAATAAATTCGCTTTCAAAAGACGTTCACGAAATAATTAGTTACTTTCCATCATGCGATGTTTTCCTTTGCCGAATTAAACAAATATAATTGATAACTTGATAAGGTCTCTCTCTTTCTCTGAGAAAAGGCGAAACAGAAATTGGTAATTGGACGAAAGAAAAAGCGCCTGACTCAATATTAAATTTCGAAGAAGACAGATTTCCCCTAACTTACAAAAGTGCTAGACAATCAAAGCCTTTCCAGTTTAGACTCCAGAGTGATCAGAAAATATAAAAACTATGAGCTGGAAATTAGAGGGAGAAAGCATTCGAATTAAACAATTTAGGAGTAATTAATATTAACAACGTGAATTTTTTTCATCCTGTCTATTGAATTAGTCTAAAGCTACCGCAGAACCACTTTTGATATCGGTATTTACTCTTTGGAACACACTTTATTTTAAAATAATTTAATTTAAAGATGCATATGTGTATAAAAAATTAATTCTTTCGTTAATTTTATAATTACGGCTAACATTATTAAAATAAAGCTTGTTCCATTAGACGGAGCCAATTTCTGCAAAATATCGAGTGACTATGAAGTTTCTTCCGGGTTGGGATCCTTGGTAAAGTCACGCGATCCAAATGCACGCCGTTTTTAACTACAGGAATTCCCTAAACATACGAAGGGCTTTGGAGTATTAATATGCCAAAGTACTTTCCTCCTATTTGCTGACAACTTCCATAACAATTTATCAAATTACAGCAGAGCTTTCCAAAGTGGGTTTCGCCGGCACTTTGGGGTTTCATTGTGTCTCGCCAGGTTTTTTGGCATCATATTAGCATTCACTCTAATTTACTTTCACTGCATATATTGAACTGCAGTTTATTTGATTAAAATGTGTATTTATTAAAATGTGTATTTATTCCTTTACGAGCTTCATACTCTTTTTTCTTTGAAAGCAAACAACTGGCGATTTCAAGCTTGTAACACACATGTTCCCTTTCACTTGATGTTGTTTGTTTTTGGTTGGAAACAAAGGAGATAGCGTACCATTACATTTATCACCAACTTAAAGGTAAAGAACAAAAAGGGGTTGGGTGTCAAATAATTACAGAATTATAGACGAAGGTGCCGAATTATTTTTGGCACGTACGCAGTGCATCATCGTCAAAAAGGTTTGAAAGATATTAATAGGAATCACAACCGTACTGGTAGCAGAAATTTCACGTAGGCGTGTCATCGATCCTCTTTTCTTTAAGGAAACTCTAACTACTTTACGATGTTAATCGTGAATCTAACAGCTTATCACGCTTTTATGTCGTTTCTTGAAGAGACTGAACGAAACTGGTTCTAGAAAGAGGGCGTAAAACCTCGTACAGTAATGACAACGTTAAGTGAATTCTTTGGATAGTTTCAGCAGAATTATGGCCACCTTGACCACGGACTTGTGTTCAGCTGACTGCGTTCTCTGCGGCTTTTTAAACTTTATTTTCCCCCACAAAAATACAACCCATCCACATGTTAAAAGTGCAACGAAATGTTGAACTTTGCATTTTCAACGAAATGCCGGCAACACTTCGCTTTTGGCTGCCTGATTTTGCACTCACCCAGTATAACTTTCTTTATTCTGTACTTGAGTTGTAGAGAACATAACACGACATTGCAAAATATCGTGGTATTCTGTGATCTTTCGTGCGTGTGACATAGTAGTTATAATCCACATCCTTGCCAAACACGGTGGAAACGACCAAGGTTCTAATTCCGTCAATGAGGCGAGGAACTTTTATGGGCTTGTTTTATTCCTTAGCTGAATTATTCAGTCTCAGGTGTAAACAGCAAAGAAAACCCAGAGTTTCCCCCCCCTCCCCGTGAAAATTGGATTTTTCATTCAAAAAAACACTCAAATCGGCCAGAGAACACATGAAATTTATGAACGAATGGGTACATATGGGCAGATGAGTTCGTTCTCGGGTGGCCCTAATATGTTAGTTTTTCTTCTTTTTTTTTTAAATTCTGTAATAGCATGTAACGCTAACTATAAACTACTGACCTTATCTAGTCTGGTATAATCTTTTCTATCTTGTTTTGTGAAATCCCTCGCCAAACCTGCTGTGAATATTGCAGGTGTATATTTTATCTCTGCAGTAAAGAATATTTAAAGAATAATTATATATAATGAAAAGAAACATTTTTGGAAATAAACAATCAGATGTGATGACAAATGCCTTTGGTTTCGGTGGTAAGCCTCCATATTACTTAGTATGTCCTTAAGCCAAAGGGAATACGCACTGTCTCGAAAATGTCTAGCACGCTGTGCTCTCTGTGTTTGCATAATCAGTGTTTTACTCATAATCTAATTATATTCAAGCCACTAAGACATATCACAGAGCTCATAGTAGGGGCTGACTTTATAATAGTAATAGTATTCCATATATAGTGCAAGGAAGCCACAGGCAGCTTTTGATGCATTGACAAAAAAAAAAAAAAAAAAACAGTAAATAGATAAGAAAATACAAATTATATGCTTCCCTCCTGACACAGGTGTTCCAGTTGATCCTGTGTTCCAGTTGATTCACAGATCCAGTTGATCTGTGAATTTATTAAAACTGCCAGCCTCAACTACCCGCGAAGGATACTTGTTTCAGCAATCAACGACTCTACCAATCTTTACGTCTGCAAATTTTGACATCACACCTTCTATCCCTTCGTCGATCTCATTCATGAAAATCGAGAAACAACAGTGGTCTAAGAACCGATCCTTGAGGGACTCCACTTTACACCAATCTGAAGAATATCCATTAATCACAACCCTCTACCTTCTGCCATGCAGCCACCCAGCAATCCATCTTACAATCTTACCAGTAATCCCAACTTGTTCAACCTTATACAGTAACCTCTAATGAGGAACCGAATCAAATGCCTTGCTAAAATTCAAATAAATTAAGTCGAAATTGTTCCCTACATCAGCCCATGGGTAACTCTGTCAAAATACGAGCCTACTCGTAGCCTACTAAGTTAGTTAAACATGATTTTCCCTTAAGCCGTGTTGTGTGTCCTTCAGAATGCTATATCTATCTAAATGTTCCTGGATTGCACTCATACCCATTGCCTCTAAGATTTTTCCTACTACTGAAGTCAGACTAACCGGCCTGTAGTTACCAACTTCACTCTTAGAACGTCTATTGGCGATACATTGGCACTTCTCCAATCCAAAGGAATCTTCCCCGAGTCCATCTTTGGACTCGGGGAAGATTCCTTTGACCGTCTAGCTTCGCAGTTATCCATTTCAGCATCCCCTTCCTGCAATATTTCTTAATTTCATGGCTTCTGTGATTTTTGCTTTAAAAGTATTCCATAATCCAAATGTATTCATCCTCCCCCGGCAACCTGCCCAATGAATAAATGCCATAAAAATATAAGTAAAACTGTCAAAAAACCTTCAAGTGTCAAAGTCTCTTTTCTGAATTTAAAACTCTTGCCTATTATCTTTAACTGCTGCAAGCTCTTTCTTCATTTTCCAACTGACGATTGCATGATCACTTCCTGACAATAGTTCCTCTAATTTAAGTGATGAAGGCAATGATATTCTCACCCCTACGACTTTCTCTAACGTGCTGGTACAAATAATAATCATCAAGTGTACTTGAAAAAAAAATTTCCCGTGGCGAGTTTCCCTCCCACTTATTCTAATCAATCTGGGGGCGGTTCAATCACCCATAATAAGACATTCACGCTTGCTTGCCCGTTCCATCTGCATGTAGAGACTTTCGTCATACTCTTCACAATCTTCCGGTCTGTAGATTGCTCTCACTCTCATTATACCTCTGCTTCCAGCTTACTCTCACCACAAAGATGCTATGCTGGCAGCTACTAATACGCTGTTCCAGGCAACCCGCTACGAAAAGTATACCTCAGAGGATGATGCAGCCCTGTTGCCAAGTTGTATCAATCAACCGACAGTTTATAGGTGTACGCCTTGATTCGTGTATGCCTTGCGCAAATGGAATGGTTGATTTTTTGCAATGAAATGGGCACCAGTGCAAAAGCGAAGTTAACCAAGAGAGCGATGTAATACGTTAAGCTCAATAGAAACTCGTTTCGAGTGCAGCAGCGTTCAATTATATTGCGTTATCCCAGGCAATTTATCTGTCAGCAAGCCAGAACACAGTGTCAGTTTGTCCTATGATATCTTTGAGAGGAGGTGATCAGCTGCGTGATCTCTTATGATACACACACAGGTTATAATTAAGCTGCATCACTCTGGAGGCCTGTAGGCGGAAAACGGCTAATTGCACAAAGCTCAAATTTAGAATAGACAATAGTCAGGCAGTGCGAAAAGGACTGTAAAATTACAGAAGGGGTAAAATGGAGCTATTCGTTGTGCAAGTGCCCTCGAATGAGTTTCAACTGAATCTTCTACAATATAAATTAATATAATGTCTGGTTATGTTTCATCGTTGATGATCCATTCTCGTGGGTAGCACAGTTGTTAGAATCGCCGTCCTCCCCACACCGGGTGGGAAAGATCTGAGTTCGAATCCCGTTGGTGACGGGAGGAATTTTTATGGGTCTTTTTCACAACGCGACTGAGTTAGTAAGTCTTATGCGAGGGTAGCTTGGTTTTTTCACCCTCGGGTTTTTCGTCCAGCAAACAGAAAATTGACCAATGAACACACGGAATTTACGGACAGTATACACGAACGAGGCAATATGACCTCAGTCGCTGATGCTCCTAAAACCCTACTGCAATTGCTCTGTGTATATTGTCTGTAAATTTCGTGTGTTCTGTGGTCGATTTCCTGTTTTCTGGATGAAAAACTCCAGTTTCCAGGAGAAAAAGCCATGCTACCCTCGCCCGAGATCGACTAACTCAGGTGTGGGGAGCACGGCGATCCTACCAACTGTGCATCCACGAGGGCGTGTGGAAGGAAACCAATCGTAACCACTGTGCTAACTACAAATACTGTAAAGTAGTGTGGTCTTGTTTCTTTTAACCCTTCGGGGAATAAGTTTAAATTTTTTTGAAGAAACGTTAGCTAAAACAGGATCTAAATAAAGTAGCATCCCTTAGAGGCACTACACAAATTCTTGGAGGGGATGGACGGCGAAGTGGGTAGTAGTTTTCTTTTTGTTGGCTGATACTATATAACCTTGCTTTCTTGTATAATTTGCTATTATTAAAACTAAATGCGAAATTCATCTTTTATAATGGATTCAAATTCAACCTTCAATTATCTGGTAGGATATGCTCATTGCAAAGATGAAGAAAATTTCACCTTTCTTCTCTTGTACTACTGAACATTTCTGAACTATTGCATCCAGAGGAACAGATTATGGTTGTAAAATTCATTCTCTGCATTTCATACAGGGCACAACTAATGCAAATATGTGTGCGAACAACTAGTGGAGAAGTTTTCTGCTGTTTTATTTAAAGTGTTTTCCACTGCCAGACTGGAGTTTTGACTCAGTTTGGAATCTCATCGGTGAACAAATGGGCAATGTGAAGATCTTAGCAACCCAGTGATGAGAAGTATCTACAGTGTGAGATGCAAGAGAGTGCACAAATATAAAATTAAGTAAAGTATAGCTAATGTTTTTAACACTGGTAGCACGGGCTTTGACCAGTCACTTAATAAAATAAAAAGATGAGGGATGACATGCAGTCTCTGGGGGTTCGTTTTATTCTTCTGGGGAAGCGAGTTCTTCTCCTTTCGTTTGGCAGATGTGCATGTATATTCGACATTATTAATGGCTGAATTAAAGCCTTCTGCACTACTGATATTTGGGAAAGGTAAATTCATTTCTTATTACCATATTAAAAGACTTGGTGGTCTAAATCAATGCCATCAATTTACTTTCATCCTGAGGACTCCTTTTTAATTAATTATGCCTTTAATTAAAGAAGCAGCCTTATCCATCGCCCATTGTTAGTAAAGAGTGAAGGAACTCTTAATGACTGTAGATGAGAGATTTCTGGTAGTGGTTTTTAGGTGTTTGAAGGCTTTTTTTAAAGCCAAGTTGAACACCTCTGTCTTAGAAGAAATTAATTGCGAGAACACCTTTGTTTTTCAACGTGAAGACCAAGATATTGGTTGCAGAATACCCAAATAGAAAGCAAATTAAAAAGGACTCAGCCGCGTGTAATTCAGAGTAAATAATTCCAGGAATCGATATTCTACTGAAAAGTTAAATCAGCCAAACGCAGCAGCAAAAGAAGTAAAAGAACTGATACCATGAAAGTTAGAAAAAATAGAACAAGGTTTCGTATATCGATGGTGAATTACATGCATAAATAAACATCGACTGTTCTTTAAATATGTTATACCATGTGATTACAATGACAATCACACTGCGTGGAAAAGCCTGAGTTCGAATCCCGTTAAAGACTGGATTTTTTTCTTCTTCTTTCCATAACTTATCTGTGTTAGTCAGGCGAACTTTGTACTGTATAGTTTTCGTCTCATATACTTTGGTTTTTCGTCCACCAAACGCCAAAAAAATTAAGTATTATTACCTTTTTGTGCGTGGAAGTTTTAATTTTACTTATAATGAGCAAGTCACAAACTATTGAGGAGCTTTATAGATGGCAGGAAGTATGCTCGGATGGTTTCAATTTATCTATCAAGTGAGGTGTGGATAGATGGGGAAAGCAGGCAATATGCAGCTTCTGCTCTCTTTGGTTAAAGCATTGATTAATGACTTATGAAACGACCATCTGTTTATTTTTAGCGTTCATAGACAACTTGATGAATACAATATTTTATACTTATCTCGAGGATTCGATTATCCTTAAGGCCAGCTATTAATATTTATTTACCGCTATAGAAAATAAATAAAATAAAAATGGTTAAAAATAATTTAGACGAATAAAAGGTTACAAGCGGTACTAGAGTGTACAAAAATATGAGTTCTCTGCCAAAATTTTAATCTGCGTATTTAAATTTCTCTATGTAGTATATTGTTATTATATTGTACACTCACTAGCCAAAATATTATTCCGATTTTCAGAAATGTGTTATTGTTAGAGCGTGTTCAGCAGGAGTCACAAATGAGAAAGCAAAGGAAATAATCACTGGTGAGTCGAAAGAAACAGTCCCAAAGTATACAATGAGTGCAAGACGAAAGGAGAATGTAGCTATAAAACTAAGAAATGCAGCACATATCGGTACTCCAAGAACGAAACCTCAGGGAATTTAAAGCGAATTGTGCGCCAGAATAGAAGCTCCAGTGCGCAGCAAATAACTGAAAAATTCAATTTAGGCAAAGGAAAACCCATTTCCAACCGAACTAAACGGCGAGAGTTGAAGAATCTAGGAGTTGGTAGTCGTGTGCCTATACAAAAGCCACTTCTTTTTGTAATAAATCAATCAAAAGATCCGAATGGAGTGGTACCACCAAGACTGGACTATGGAAGAATGGAAAAAAGATCATGTGGTCTGATAAGTCTAGATTTACACTTTTTTCCCCAACTGAAGGGTGAACGTAATTATCCGCCTTTCAGAAATTCTATCTGAATTGTTCGTGGAATATTCCCAAGATTTCCAACGTTAAATCCTAAGTCTCAAGATATGAATCCAATTTAGAATGTCTGGGATATGTTGGAAATTCCATTTTGGCTTCGCAGTTCTCTACCGACCAGAACACAGCAGCTGACACCTGATGAAAAATTGGTGAAATCTGAAGCTGGATTCCCTCAGACACCCATGGAATCATGTCACGACGTGTACGACTGTAATTCGGGCAAAAGGTAGCCCTGCTAGATATTGAACAAAGGTTTCTACTTTTTTGGCCAATGGTTGTATTTTTGTTGTTAAAAGGCATGTTTCCTTAATCCATATCTATCGAATTCATGCCAGTAACACCTTCACGATGTATAAACTGTAATTAGTGCAAAAGGTAGTCCTATTATAATTTTTTATAATTTTTTGGCTAGCGAGTGTATACTTTATTATATATTAGTATATCATCTATGTAATATATTTTATTACACTTAAAACGATACAATTAAAAACATTCATGATCTTGGAGTAAAGTGAATCTATCATACATTATCAAAACTGTTATTCAATATATATTTCTCCACGTCTTGATAACGATTATAATTTATAATATTGGCCACTCACTATTGTGGCATGGCAGTTAATCTCAATAAATTTCTTTTCTGATTTCTGATTCTTTTGTTAAAAAAATTTCAAGGAAGTGACATAAATAAGAAAGTTTATCTCTGGGAATACAGACTAAATTCTAAAATATAGCCTTCATATTTTATATAACAAATAACAAATAAATTATCTAAAAAAACGTAAGATAAAAATCATTTTTGTTTGAAATATTATTGTTTGCAGTCTTATAACCAAATTCCCTTGCACAATGTCGGAAATTTTGTGACATGGTTGGTTGGTTGTTTAGAATTAGCACCAAAACCACAATAATTCGAGATATTGCCTGTAAAGTGTGTGTGTCGATTTCCCTATTTTGCTCAATGAAAATCCCGGATTTTCGAATGGAATCTGTGTTGGAACGCAGTCAGTCAATAACGCCAGGAGTTTACATAACATTACATTAATTAGCATTAGCACAACGTGAAAAGTTGGATTGAAACATAATATTAAGGACATACAATATTAAGGGACAAGATTAGAGGACTTAAAGTAATTACATGAGGAATGATCAATTAGCTCTTAAACAAGAGTCATCGTTAGGTTATCAGGAATTTATGGATACACACAACATGTCACTATCCATAGGCTCTGAGGTTTCATCTGTATAATATGTTATCCGTGTAGCATTGCATCTAGTTGATTCACATTCGGTGCAGTTAAAAAGACATAGTGGAAGAGGGGTTCAACAGGTTGGTTCTGTAATTCTTAAATGATGCATGTGTGTGTCTATGATTTCGTTGACATATAGTGTAAAGTTTTATATTGACAATTTTAATAAGCAATTTTTATATAAATTATTATATTATTAATATTCAGAATGGTTTTATCAATTTGAATATTAGTGAATGGTATGTATACCGCTCTGGGTTTATAATGTTATGCATGGTTACAAGTTGCTCTCGTGGGTAGCGTAGTTAGTATAATCGCCGTCTTCCCTCAACCCCGGGTGAAAAAGACCAGGTTCGAATCCCGTCAACGACGAGAGGAATTTCTATAGGTCTTTTCAGCAACGTAGATGAGTTAATCGGTCTCAAGCGAGAAAACATAGTACCCCTCCCCACCACGGAAACTGTTTTTCGTCCAGCAAACAGAAAATTGACCACAGAATATGTTTTTGTCAAACACTTATCCGATATATCCAAGCATTATACAAATTATACATTTTGTTTGGTTCTGACATTAGGACGCGACAATTAATCCTGATTGTACTCAAACTTATAATCGACAGTGATTATTTTAACAAGTTGGAAAATTATTTTTGGACGTTTACCAACTGGAACACTTTTAATTTAATTTGAAAAATTAAACTTATCAACCAGAATAGTGTGTTTCAGTGCAACTCAAGCACTGACCCCCGCTAATAACGTTGGAATAAGTTGTCTTCAGGAGGGACCGAGACGAACAGCTTGGCAGAATCCAAGAAGGAATCGGATTGGCACTTTTTGACGATGAGTATAAATGACAGTTTTAGAAAAACACAAATTTCTAATAAAAAGTATTAGAAGAAGAAAGTATTATTAAAAAAATACTAATTGGAAAGTATTAGAGACGTCACTATAAAAGGCTGCTAAAGTCATCATATGGATAATTGTAATAAATGAGCATTTTTCTGCATCATTTTATGATGGATTGGTAGCTTTGTTGAATTTAGGGGACATTAACAGAATTACGAACCATAATGTTGTACTTTTTGCAAAATGTTATAAATACTTGCAAAGTTTTACCCCATAACACATTGTACTTTACGCTTTAGAGTTAAAAACTTATATATTTTTTTTGTCTTAGATTCATTTTGTATGCTATCTGTTTGTAGTTGTACGTAGAAATAAAAATTTTAGCCCTCAAATGGGTTGTTCTGGAAGGAAGTGTTCATCTTGTTAAAACTTAATCTACCTTGGAAGATTTTTCTCTTTCCTCCTCTCTTCTTTGTGTATCGCAGCATGTTTCTAACTACTTTTCATTCTTGTTTGTTCAAAGTAAGAGTGGAAAGAAAAAAGTCGAGCGAAAATTAAAAGCTGGTTTCTCGTAACAGGCGCAGCACGTACTATTGTAGAAAGAAGTTGCTGTTGTGGAAAATGCTTGCCTTGACGCCTACGCAAGTGACTATTACAGACCAGCGTTTGTGCACTTGGTCGTTAACCCAAGCAGTGCATTAAATAAGTACACCTTGGACAACAGGTTAAAATACCACATATTGAAAGACTGTTTTTATTTCGCTAACTACATAATTTACTCAACCGCTTTACAAATCTTTTTCTTTTCAAAATTATCCTTTAGACTTTGTGTTCCCGAGTTTCTGTTAGTGAGAAGTATACTTCGGTCGCTGATTGATAATTGGATAATTCGAATTGGTGCTTATGGCCAACCAAAATTTCATCATTCACCATCTTTAGTTATGAGCGGATTAGTTAATTAAAAAAGATCTTAGAATGTGGGGATGTGAGGAATCACACGCTTATGCATGACAGTTCCAAGCCCAACGTGTTTTATGATTCCATTTTGTTTCATAAATAAAAAAAAATTGGTGGAAAAATTCTACCCCAGATTCATTTAAACATGTCTTTCTTAAGTATTTATTTGAATTTCATGGCAGGTATTACAAATAAATGTAACCCGCATGCTTCAGCAGAATGCTGTTTATTTGGAGTGCAAGAATGAGGCAACACGCGGTAACTTTCTTTATAGAAACAGAGTGAAAAGTAACTTCTTATACATAGATGGATTAAGCATATAATTCATTTGGTGTTTCTTTATTACCTGAAGTAATAGTAAAAGATATTTGTTCAATAAGAGATGGAAAATCAATAATACCGTTTATGACATTGTGAACAAAAAGAGACCCATTGAATTGTCGTCTAGAACAGCGTTTCCTAACCTTTTTTTTTTTTCAGATTTGGACCACTTTTGTATTTGAGCTGAAAACCACGGACCACAAACAATATTAAAATATAAATGAAGATAGATTAACAACTATTTTTAAGTACAATAATATGTGCTCAAGTTGATCCTACCGCAAAAAAGCTCTTATTTATTGTCAAGACAGGTTGGGAAACACTGGTCTAGAGCAGAGGAGGACGATTTCGAAACATTATCAAAGCGATTCATAGTTTGATGAATTTGAGTTCGCTCTAGACTTTGAGAAAGGTATCGCTGTTGTGGGGATCAGATATCACAACAGTCAAAAACCAGAAATATACGTTTGCTTGTTGAAAGAATTATAACTTTGTCGCACTTAAAAGTGGAGGAAGAACTCATAATTAAGCGGAGAAATTTGGAAGTCAGAAAGAGTAGGAGATCGATGTGGTAAGTTGGTTGGTAACCATATTGGCATCAGACATCTCTGTTCTTGAATGTGTCAGTAAAATTTCCAATACAGTAGTATAATCAGTGAAGATTATGTTTAATGAGCCTTAATATTTGCCATGTTTAATGCAAACTTAAGTTACTAAATGCAGTAAAAATTTATTGTGAAAATTGTTGTGAACAAATATGTTGTCAAAAAATTGTGATCTTTTAACGAAAATGGTTGGAACATTTCGAACTGTTAGAGCAATTAAAACTGATGATTAAAAATGCGATATAAGTTAAGAACAAATTTAAAAAAGGATAAAATTTATTTGGTAATTAATCAGTGTGTATGTGTTATAAATAATGAATTATTATTATTTTCTAACGCCGTGAAATGCAACGTTGCATATGAGGCGAGTTATTTGAGTATTTCAGCTTTTATTATATATCTGATTTGTTAACGTAAGACAATATTTAGTAATATTTATGCGTATATATGTAGACTGAGTTGTAAAGTATTAAATTTCATTCCAGAGACATCACAAACTTCGAAACTCTGAAAGCAAAAGTTGAAAATGCATTATAGAACAAAAACAAACCAATTCAAAATGCCACGCTATAAAAATTAAATTCTAGTTACTGAACTGTTTGATTTGGGTAAAGTACTCTGCCATCTCGAATGCATCAAACATAGAATAAATGCAACGCGTTTACTTAGACATCCGTGTATGCTTGCAAAATAATTTGTTTTCTTGATAAAAATCGAAAATATACTGTATTTCCTTCGTGGGTAAATATCTTTGGTGAAGATTCTTAAATATTCTTAAGTATACAGAACTTTATAATGCAGAATATAAATAAAAGAAGGATGAACCTCTCCGAGTTAACGAATTCCAAAATAGAATTTTTATCTATTGTTAGGACTTGTTATTATTCGAGAATTGTTCATTTTTTTCAAATTGGGAAAATCGAATTGGAGTCCACCTTGTTTTTCGCATATTTCATAAGTTAGGCCTATTTATCTAAAGGAAAGATAGAATTAAAACTAATTGCAATCGTCATTCGTACTCTTTAGTTTTGATGAAGAAAAAATGTAGTTGGATAAGAGGGTATAAAAATATGGAAACGAAGAATTCTGCAAGGGAGAAAAAAACTCTCCACGTAATAGCCTAATTATGGTGAGATCAACTTCATGGATGGAGAGAGAGAGGAGGTATAGCCTTTTTTATGGATCGTGTACATCTTCTTAGTTATAATAAAACGCCAAACGATTATAGTATTAAATCGATAATTTAATTACGCTTAGTGCAAGCTGAATTTTCTGAACTGGTAGCAGCTGCTTGGCCATCAAATTTTACCACTAATGTTCTACCAACGTGATGAGTAATTTGTTTTGTTGCTCTTCCTTATTAACCTGAAAGAACCTCTGGAGAGATGTACTGCGCTTAGCTGGGAGATTTAAGGTGTTTAGTGAAACATCAGATTGAATTTGCCGCTCGACTATTGAGAAGGGAAGTCACTCAACAGACTCGCCTTGCTAAACGAATTTCCTCCTAAGCTTTAATGTCTGCTGAGCGAGCCTGGCTACAGGTAAATCCCAGTGAAAAATTACTCTAGCCTAACAATGGTGTTATGGGTAGAAACACGGTGGATTTAGAAGTGCAAATGGTCGCTTTACTAGAGCAATTTCAGTTTAGATTGGATTTGAGCATAGTCCCCCAACGGATTTAGCTGACTATGGAGTAATTTCCTTGAGCACAGAAACTTTGATATAAGTTAATGAATAGACACTAGAAGATTCATAAGATTAACGAATTAGACGGTACAATTTCTCAAGTGGAATTACGGCCTATAGCTAATCTGTGGAGGAATGTTTCTTTTTGTAATTAGTGTTAGCATCTTCGAGTATGAAGTACTAATTTGGTTTAGTTGTTTGACATATTAAATGGTTCTCATTAAAGAACCTTAGAACTAATGCGTAATCTTTAGAAGAGCCATATCACGAAATGGGTTGGCAAATAGAACATTTTTACCACTTATGCCTTCAGAAGAAAAGGTAATCCCTGATGGTATGTGTTCTAAGGTTGGTCTGTTAGTGGGATAAAAGGGAGGAAATTGTTGGCGATGTTGTTGTTGTAGTAGGGTTTTAGGAGCATTGCGACTAAGACAATTTTGCTCCGTGTATACTGTCAATAAATTGCATGTGTTCTGCGGTCGATTTTCTGTTTTCTGGATGAAAAATCGAGTTTATAGAAGAAAAAACCATGCTGGCCTCTCCTGAGACCGACTAACTCAGCCCCATTGTTACTAAGGCCCATAAAAATTGCTCACGTCATCGAGACTCGAACTCAGGTCTTTTCTATCCGGTGGGGGAGGATGACGATTGTACCAACTGTTCTACCCACTAGGACTTGTCGGTGATAATGAGATCCTTGCATATTTCCGTTTGAAAAGTCTCCAGTAATTTTTTCTCGTCATAGATGATATTCGAAGCTTCACCTTTAAAACCGGTAAACAGCAACAGATCCACTTAGTCATAAAGGCCTAATGATTGGAGAGAAATCATTCTTATCTATTGTTTTTGTTGGTTGTGGAGTGGTTGCGAGCTTCTCCTTTGCTTTCTTTCTTCCTTACAAGTAATGACACGCTAGGTGGGATGCTTTGATAAGAGTTGTTTAATTTTTAACTTTTCGCTTCCCTCTACATTATGCTTCTCTATTGTTCTTTTCTGTATCTCTTCAATTAAGAAACTTAATTTTTATTAAATGTGAACAGAACAGTATGTTGTTATTCATAAAGAGCATTTCAAATAGATTCTTTTTATGTTTCTTATTTTTTTTATTAATTCAATTTATTATCTTAATATTTAAAATTGTAGTAGTTGAATTTTTGGTCCTTGAAAGAGAGCTTCCCTGAGAAAGCTTATTTTCTTCAACTTTTGTCTAGCTATTGTCTGTTTATTCTGCTTATTAATTAAGTAAGCAAAGTTAAAAAAACCATCTCTTAATTTAACGAATTTATTAATTTTCATCCATTAGTATTTTTCTTAATTTTCATTTGCTTAATTCTATAATCCAAATATTTTATAAAATACATTAATGGAGAATATGTATTCATTTAAATAGTAATATATGCGCTACTGGATATGCTTTAATCCTACCACTCCCTTTTCCAGTCCTCCGTGATGGTATAGTGAGGATCGCTACTAGTTTGTTTTAGTGGGTTCAGATCCTGGAGGGAACTGAAGGAATTCTTAAAGGTCCCTTCTGTCGGAGCTATAATTAGTCGATCATAGGTAGAGGAAATAGGGTTTTTCTCCTTGAGTAATTATAGGTTTTTCATCTCACATAACATGGAGATCGGAAAATGTGTTTCTAAGCTCCATGAGATTATACAGGCGTGTTTCTTTATTATGTATATTCATTTTGGTACTGTCTCTCTTTGAAAAAAATTAAATGCATAATCAACATAACTGTGGTCACCAAATAAGTTCATTACTCACCATCACGATTGCGTTCACAGCGCATATGAATGGTCAAGATCGTCAATGATGGGAAGGGGTTAGTGAGGGATTGGAAGTTTGAGCCTGTGACAGACAATTCGATCGACAAACAGTTTGTATTCGTTGCAAATACCGTATATTCCGGAGTATAAGTCGACTTCTGCTTTTTAGCTTGAAAATTTGTTCTAACTATATATTTTCCATATTAATCGATCCCTTATTTTAGTCACTTTTCGCATCTCGAGTTGTAGTATATTACGGTAAAACAAGAACTGCTCTACTTTTTAATTAAATTATTTCAGTTGTTTCTTTTCGAAGTTTACACTTTAATATTTACACTGCACAGTTAACTGTAAGGGAAGCGTATACAGTAATCCCTTATGTAGCAGATAATAAAACTAAAACGTGCAGACATTGGTGAAAGACGTGATAGCACTATTGAATTGATTCTATATATGTACGTGGGAGACTGGTTATGTAACTGAGCCATTCCTTGTTGCCTTTTTAGTAACCGAGTACTGCGAATTAGTTCTCAGTACTTTGTAAACGGTGCCTTAATACAGAAATGTTTGCAGTAAGAAATTGTCCATCGCAAAAAGTAAACTGAACATCTAATTCCCACGAATTCTGCGAACTGGTTTAAACTGACGAAGAAGATAAAACTAATTATTGGATTTTAAAAAATGAACAAGAGTATATTTGTACATACAAATAAACAAAAATGTATATGTGTGTAAAAGTATATACATAATAAATTTTAAATATATGGGTATTAATTGGTGTCTTTATAACCACTTTATACTATTTATAACCAGAGTACATGCACATTCAAATTTTAAGATTTTTTACTTGGCAGAGAAATGGACCTTTAAAATTTAAGGAGATTTTTAGTTTCAAAGTTCGACTTATATGTCAGAGCATACGGAACATATAGTATGATATGTTGTTCTATTTTATTTTATTTTTTTTATTTTGTAATAATATAAAACATTCGACCTTTGCCGCTCGAAAATATCAAAGGGTTTGGAGCCAGGAAAGCCCTTTTTATATTGAGTAAAAATCCTACTACTGCATCCTTAAATATTAAACTTCTAAATTAAATCAATAAAAAAGTATAATAAATTGATAAATAATTTAGATTTTCATGAAAATAAATATGGGCTACAGCGGAGAGAAACATTAAACAACTCTTAATAAAACATCTCCTTGACAGTTGTTTGTTATACTCCTTATAACACATGCTGAAAGGTTTTGCAACCAGACCGAAGTAGAACGGTCCCGAAGGGTTCTTTATTTCCCCGGAACAGTAGGAATCATAAAAAAATAAGAATACATTTTCCGTTTATACTCCAGGATAAGGAAATAAGGTCAGAGGAGTTCAATTAGAAAGAATAGAAGAACATCACTGTATTTAGTAGTCGCCGGGCTTGAACCACGGTCAAATCAAATGCGTCCCCTCTTTTTGACCTACTCCAGCTACCAAGGCCTAAAGGGACCTTCGTACTCCGCCCATAACTTAAATTTTTAGACGCATTCGCATACATACGAGTTTGTTCCAGTAATCAACCACTCGCTGGCTAAAGGCAAATTCCGGCACAATCAGTTTTGCAACTGCCTTTCCTCAATTTGAATTTATGCCCCTCAAGTGCGAAATCTGAGCTACAGGAAGAATCCCATCAGCATTGAACTTGCTCAAATCATTCAAAGCCTTAAACACAAGGACATACTCCAATACCCCCTATAATTCACAAGGACATACTTCATCAGCTGTGTAGCTTACGTGTCCGAGCGATGTCACCTATATTATCACGCTTAATGCTACAATTCAAGTCATTGGACAGCCATGTTAGCCAAGGTACATTCACAAAAATGAAAAGTATCAGCGAACAGTGATAAATGGAGGTACTTTCGGCTAACGTATTCCCTAATTTATCAGAAACACTTTATGCATTTGACAAGCTCGTAGAAAGAGAGCATAGTAATAATGTCCAGTAAAACTTAGTGTTAGCTTATTAATTAAAGCTACATTATACCTATACCAAAATGGCCACCTTGGAATAATAGAGGTAATTATTAATTTATCTTTAATTTGACAAGTATTTTGAGCAGCATTTGTTTCCTTGCATCATTGTTAATACTAAGCTTGTCATTGTGTGGATATATTTCATATCAGCAATGTTATTTTGTATTGTACAGACACGTATTATTCCAAAATGAACTTCAATACTAATCAGATAACATACATAGTCAAGAATAGGACTTTTATTTTTCATAATTTATTTCATATCCTTAGAGGTCAGCCATAGCTGTGTTGTTGTAAAGTTTAATGTTTGCATTTTAAAATTCAGTTGTTATCTTTTCTTGCCGAGGTGGCTCGGTCTTCTGAAAATCAGATTAAGGAGAAAGCTGTGGCTGAAGTTTTTAGGTATACTTGTGTTTGGGCGTGTAATTGCTTTTCAACCTTTTTCGGGAGGAGAATATTTTTCAGTGTTTTCTGCGGAACACTAGAATAATTTAAAACAATAATATATGTGTAAAAACTAAATAATAAATCAGTAATGAAAAACTTTACGAAGTATTCGCAGGACACCAGAGTTCTGCAAATACCTTGTACAAATTTTCGAGTACTATCATGGAGAGATATTGTGTCCATCCCACAACCTAAACGTTGTGCATGGTTGAGGAGGTGAGGAGGGGTGATTACGAGCCCAGTAAAAAAATTAAAAAAAACAATACTCGCCCTAAGGTGTGAAAACAATCCATAAAGTTTCTTTCTCCGTTCCAATGGGATTCATTTCTTAACTTCAACCCTCAACGAACCAAACCTAGACCTTCTCGATGCTATCCGCTGCATTTCTCGCGAGGCCACGCAAGAAACGCGATTACTAAATTGAAACATTTTTCTGCAATAGCAGAATAGACAGTCTTCACTGAAAAGAAATATAAAAGTAAAGCTACTTCGTGCATAAGAATAAAGTGTTAAAATAGGATTAGCTCAGTGCTTCTGCATCCTTCTCTCAAGTAGTCATATCTTTCGTAAATAAGATTTAGTATGAATAACATCTCTCTCTCTCTCTCTCTCTCTCTCTCTCTTAGTCTGTATTTCGGACAGGTCTTGTTATAGAAACAAAAATTCAAAATTGGATTTTCCAAGTTCTTTTTTTATGATTTAGTGTTGGAAATATTTAGTGTGTTTGCAGATACAAGATGTACTAGCCAGAAAGAAGTTAGTTTCTCTTAAAAGTGATCTGAATAACATTTATATCAGTTATAATTTGTAATTATAATTAAGCTAAATTCCAAGAAAGTCTATTAAATTTTCCCATTTAAAATATGGTTCCACCTTTCTTTTAAAATGTGCAGTTATGCAAATACAAATTTCAAAAGGATAGATAATAGTAGTAAAAATCCAAATAAATCGAATGCTATCTCTGTTAACAATAATTATTTTCTATTTTAATTTTTCTGTTTTTTTTTTTTTTAACTCTTTGTTCAAAGTCTTGGAAATTCGGGAATAGTTTTAGTTAAGTGTCTCTCCAGAAAAATCGAATATGCCTCGCACAGTAAATCAGATTCTTGGGGCATATGAGAAATTCCTAAGTGTTTTCTTTACTCAAGATTCTGATTTTTATTCCTAAAAAAGTTCCGTATTTTTTATATTAGGGAAGCAGAATACCTCCCCTCTCCCTGATGTTTCACTGAATCCCCAGTGGGATATAGACATCATCCATACGTTTAATGCTCGAGCATTAAACGTATGAATGTCACTACAGTTTCTTTGATAATCGTTTTATCCAACATTTCCAACTTCTTCGAACATTTTTCTACTCTTTTAACTCTCTTGTGTACTTTCATTTTTTTTCTTTATCAGTCTTCATGGGTTCTAAATAGAATTGTTGCGACATCCTCTTATCCTTTGACGTCATTATACTTGAAGGAGAAATAAGCCTTGCTCTCTCGCTCCTTCTAAAGTTTTTGGATGAGGTTCGCCAACAAGATTACTCAGAGACTTATTTTCGCGTTAACTTTTCGTTAAGAGATTGAAAAGTTTCTCTCGATAATCTGGAAGTTTTTTCTTTAGTGTCTTTTTAATATCGGAGTGTTTCTGACTGAATTTTGAATGTCATTCTTCAGTGGTTTTTGTTTCCTTGGCACTTGTCGTAATTTTCTTTTTTCACTTGTCAAAAATCTTAGTGAATGTAAATGTACAGCGTACAGTTTACAATTCTCTGATTGAAAAGGGAAATTAAAATGCATATTCGAGAGGCTCGGAGTATTTGTCATAAGTATTACTGTCCCAGTTCACATTTTTATAAAGAAAGGCGATATTGTTTTACTTGAATAAGAAGACATATTCGAAGTCGATATGTCTTCCATTAATGTAATGCAACTTTTGTTAAAGTAAAGTAATGGAAAAGTCTGAAACTATACTAGAGAGGAAAACATCATTAAAGAAATTTTTGTAGAAACATGTGGGGAAGCACTAGATTCAGTCCTGCGATTTATTTATTAAGTGATGCCCTTGGACATTAGAGATCACCATATTTTACTGGTTAAAATGTACTAGTTTATTTTCAAGAAAATATTTTAAATAATTAATAATAACAATAAGATGCTATACAATCGTTCATGATATAATTCAAATTACCAGCAATTTGAATTATATCATGAACTCATTAAAGATTTTAAAATCCTTATCAACTACTGTAGTTATTCTTATACATCTGAACAAACGCAAAGTCATGAAAATTAATTGTAGTAATAACCACTCTTCTATCATATGAGATTAATAATATAGTTTATTAAGCTTATAGCCTAAACCACTATACATTTAAGGGTGACGTTTCGGGAAACTTACCGCTGCCTGTCATCAGACACCTTAGTGAATATACTTTCATTTAAGAGTATGTTAAAGATCGTCTAATAATGATGATAATAATAATAATAATAAACACCAGATACAACAACTACCAATTGCACTTGGTACCAGTGCCCGTCACGAGGCGGAACCCCTTCATCGGTGAGAAATAATATAACAACAACATTAATAATAATAATAATAATAATTATTATTATTAAACAGTACAGTATAATACAAATCTTTATTATTTCTAAAAGATACATAATAATAGCTCATTAAAGAAATAAGATTTTTTTTATCAACAAGTTATAGTTAGGTTTTTCTATGGATGTTTAGACTTATATTAATCGCATAATGATATTTCGGCGTAACTGTATAGATCATTTTCTGTAAACATGATCTCATCAGAACTATATTCAGTGAACAGACAACATTATTAGGCTGCAACCAGTAACCAGCCTCTGTTATATTTCTTTCTTAACTTCAGCAAGCTCACTGTCTGCCTCACGATCATCTAACACTGCTTACTGTCTAGATAACTTAAATTGGCTACCACAGATCGTTATCCACCCATAACTGACATTAGCATAAGCACAGAAGTGCGTAAAGAAGTCGCTTAGTGAAATAGCAGCGGAGTTTATTTGCGCTCATTTTCGAAAATAAGATAAAGGATTTTCATCCGGCCAAAATTTCATCAGTTTTTTGAAACAACTGGAAGGCACTTTAGTTTTTGAGATTTTTAAAAAATAACGCATAATCTTGATCGAGCTGATTAGACATTAGTGTTAGTATTAGTAAGGCCAAATGATGCAAGGAAGCGGACTTTTTCGGCATTGCCAAAAAAAAAAGTAATAATAATAATAATAATAAGATTAAAAACTAATATAAAATAAAATAAAACAGATTATTTATATTATTCCCATTCCCACATTTTTTTTCCATTTATTAACACACAACTGTATATACATTCTCAAGATATATATTAATCGATTTATATACAACATTTATATACAAATTTTATATGCATACTCATATATATGGTGTAACCCTTGTGTACATATGCGTGTCCTGGTATGAAGGGTGGCTCCTAGACATAGTAGTATATTTATGTATGGGAGCAAACACCAAATTGGCGATTGCCTTCCGGTGCCCCTCCCTAGAGGCGAGTCTGGGTCAACTATTCCTGTCTGTGCACAATGCACGAACTCCACACCCTCCACCCATCATTACTAATATCAATAATAGTAACTGGCCTACACTTCCTGGTAAAATAGTACCTGCCTGGCAACCCAAAGGTCGCGGGTTCGATTCCCGCCTCGGGCTTGGATCAAAGTACTGCAAAAACCTTGGGAGGTGCAATATGGCCACAGAAGCCGATGCGCCAACAACTACCAAGTCAAGTCAAGCCTGGTAAAATAACAAAATGCCCTAAAATTATAAACAAATCCAATGGAAGAGCACCTGCAATAACCTGTATTTCGTTCGTAGATACCGTTTTACACACCCATAATATAGTTAATAACATAGATCTTTGTAATGAACTTAACTTATTCCTAAATTTAACAGTAATCACTCGCAAAAACCAAACAGATGAAGCATATGACACAATAGGCAAAAATATAGCTTTGTAGTACAAGAAAAGAACTCTTCTATTCAACCCCCAGTCTTTTCTTGTAATTCTGACAATAGAGGCTGTAACATTTTTAACCTTACTAGCTAAGTATTCTAAATGAGCAGTAAATGTAAATTTATCATCCAAAACAACTCCAAGATATTTAACCTGAAGAACAAGAGGTATCTGTTTATTATCAATAAATACCTTCGGTGGACGATTGTAATCAAGCTTACCTTTCGTAAGTATCATCACTGTTTTAAAAGGAGAAATCTTGAGTTTGTTATTCGAAGCCCAGTGAGCAAGACTGTGCACCATTATTCAAATTTTATGTTCAATTTGTTGTCTAGATTTACCCTCTATCAACAAAACCAAATCGTCCGCAAAGGCTATCTTATGACACTCAGACTTATCAAAGGCTAACCACAAGTTTAAAACCAAATTCCAAAAAACCGGGCCCAACACTGATCCCTGAGGACATCCGCGGTTTATAACCCTCTCATATTTCAAATGCTGGGACCTTATTATGAATTTCCTGTCACTTAAATAACTTCTTATTATTTTATATAGCATATCCGGACATTTTAATAATCTTAATGCTAATAGAACACTCTCGAACTAAACAGTATCGAATGCTCCTACAAAATCAACAAATAAGGCCAATACATACTTGCTATTGGATTGCTTACTGAAATTCACTAAATCATTGATGGCGTCCTCAGTAGAGCAACCCCTTTTAAAACTATACTGAAACTTGAATTCGAAATTTCTATCCAAAAACAAAGATTCCAATCTTAATAGTATTAATTTCTCAAAAATTTTTCCTAAATTTGCTAGTAATGAGATTGGGCGAAACCCCCTGGGATCAGTTAAAGGCTTTCCCGGTTTCTGAATCAACTTCAATAAAGTAATCTTCCAAAATGAGGGAAAAATCCCCTCATGAAAACATTTATTAAATACATTTAATAACACATCAGGACACGACTGTGTGACTCTAATAATGCAATTATTTTCAATTTCATCCAACCCTGGGGTCTTATTTATATTTAACTTAGAACACACAGCCATTAACTCGCTTAAATTGAACAAGTCTGTGTCGTTAGAACCCTGATAGGCTCTGTTTTCTCCCATAACCATAGCCTGATACTCAGTATCCTGTGCTTCACAGTCAGCTAAAAATAACTGATCAGTAATAGACTTGATAGCTGTATACCAATCACAGGATTCCATATCATCAGTTATGACATGACAGTACTTATCAAATTATTAATATTTAACTTGGTTCTACATATTTTAAATAATAAACCCCATGGGTCATTATTTCCAATAGACAACACTAAATCTTGCCATGCCCTGAGTTTATGAGAATAGATTGCCTTATGATACTGTTTCCTTTTAATTCTAAAAAGTTCCCTACTAACCAGGGCCTCAGCCATACCACGACTTCTCAATCTCTGATACCTTTTCCTCAGATTAAACATCTCTGATCTTAATATAGATAACTCATCAGACCACCATGGTACATTGTATGCTCTATCTCGTCTCCTTCTTGCAGCAAAGCTCAAGGCATTATGCATAGCTGATTGAAAAAAATAAACTAACTCAAGTGCATTCAATTTATAGAACTGAGTTTAACTTCATTTGTAATATTACTCCTAATTATACTATCAAATCGATCCCAATTAATTTTCCTGAAATTAAACCTTGAACACTCCTGCAAATGTGTCTCAACCAACTGTCCATCCATCAAATTAATATAAAACACCATTGACCTATGATCACTACTAGTAAAATTAGTAATTACATCCCAATGAAATAATCTCCTACTTAATTGGTAAGAAGCCAAGGTTATATCAATATTACAGCTCCGATGAACATCATCAAAAGTGCATGGTTTGTCAGGTAAATATATTCAAATTCTGACTTAGAATAAATTCCTCCATTTGAACTCCTCTAATATCAGCAGTGTTAACTATACCACATAATGCGATTTAGCATTAACATCCATAGCTAGAAGGACATTCCCTCCAGAAAAAAAATCCATAACGCGTTCCAATAGTTGGATGAAACAATCGATATTCACACTTGGAGGACAATAAGCTGAGACTATATAAAAAGACACAACCACTGTATTCATATGAATACATGTAACTAGCTCAGTACAGAGACTAGAAGTCACTGTCACATTTAAATTTTTATTTAATATCACTATTGCAGTTTTAGGCTTAACCCTCTTAGTATGAATCACATTGGCAGTTATTGGAAAACCTGTCACCCTATATTAGACAAAATATTGGCTCCTAGACAAAAGCCCATCTCCACCTAGTACGTCTGTGATAGCTCAGAAACTCTGCGACACTGGCCGGAAAAAAGTGTTGTGTCAAGCCATTTCGCCACAAGGGAGCAACCAACACCTGGATCAACTATTCTCTGTGTGTGCTATATTGCACAAATCCCGCACCCACCGGATGAAGTGCTATACCGGTAGGTGCCAGCAATCCCACCTCCAAGGAAAAAAAAAAGCTCCAACTAGGAACAATGTACACCTGTTGAAATGAAAGCAACATTATACAGTTATTTACATGTAAATAGCAAATACATATATACACTTAGAATAACATTAACTCTACTCAGAGTCCATTCACAAATGCAAGCCTGCACTTGGGTTTCCAGGAGCGGAAGATCAACTCGCACTATGATCCAAAAACATCCAATGAAAATGACAGCACAGCAAGCATTCTGTCGTCAAAGGTGCAGCACTTCCGTTATCTTTTATCCTGCAACAGAGTTCTTACCTCCTATCTTCTTTTAAAAACTTTGGCCGAGAATTCCTGAAGCAAAGCAAAGACGTCCCGCCTCTGAACCAAGAGTGGTAAATTATTCTCCGTTAGGTTTGGTAACCTATTTAGTAATTCCTGCCTATCTGAAGATACAGCCCGCAGTCAAAGATGGCACGTTTCCAAGATTCAACCTGACCGCACGAATACTAGGGGTCAGATTCCAATCCTCTTTCAAATAGTTTGGCCCTTAAGCTATGTCCAGTGATTAAATAACTCGTGGTCATGGTGGGAGGAAATCAAGATGTCACCCTCTTGTTCAAGGTAACCATCGATTTCTACTTTGAATTTAGCCAGATCGCTGTCTCTGCCAGTGCTCCAGTTCTTATTCCAGTATTTGACAATCCGCTGCCCATAAGTGAACTTCATAAGAGATCCAATATTTTTTTACCCCCTGAGATTTTATATTTGTGTTCCCCGGTTCGTATGTCGCTCACGAGGGAGAACAAACCTTTCTCGTTCATTTTATTTAACCCTTTCAGCGCTTTATATACCTTAAGTAGACCTACTCTTAGATGTCTAGTTGTCAAATTTTACAGTTGCCTTTTGCAGTTTTAAAATGGATCCTAAGTTCATTCCTTGAAACACCGAACACTAAGAATGACATTACAAATCCAGAAGCTTATTTTAGTGGAAATTTATACAAAGATCACAAAAAGAGCGGAATTTCGAATAAATAGAAGGCCTTTTTGAGCTGGGGAAATTAAATTATTCTCAGAGACAATTATTAGCTACAGCTAATAGTAGCTCATTTGCTCCATATGGAGTAACTCTTACGTAATATTAATCACATTACATAATGTTATATAATATTACTCGGTTTTATTGTTGTCACAATAATTAATTGTAAACTTCTCTGCTTTAGTGATAACGCTGGTGTATAAACAGAATAAAAAAGGTTATGAAGATTCATAAGGTACGAAGGGGATATTTAATACCTTACCAAGGTATAGCAGTGTTTTTTATCAACCAAACCGTTAACTATAGTGAATATAAGTTCTTTAAAAGAAACTTAATTTTTGTTTTATCCTTTCAGGCTTTTTAAGCTACGAATGAGGAAAGATACATCGGTGTTTGCGCCTGACGTGGTGTTTGAATCGTCCAGCAGAGGAAAGATCGATTACGATATTTCGAAAGTTCTCAGAGGGCATCTGGAAGGTACTGTCGAGCTTCTGCATTTCATTTCTACTCTATTTTATATGTTCTTTCCATATCTGCTACCGGTCTCCATTACTCCAACGTACTGGAGGAATTGGTCTCTATTTCCTCCAGTACGTTACATTATATTACGCTAGTTCCTCTAGTTCATTACATTTCAACTCATGTGCGCTTTTAGAAGGTCCTAAAGAGCCGTTTACCCACTCTCCCTGTGACCCATAGTGGTCCGGTAGCTGTAGCAAGAAGTTTTGAATTACATCTACGACTGCATTTATCGATACTTTCATTGAGTACCATTGAAAGCCATTTAAAGGGTGACCACTAAAGATGTTTTCACACCCTAACATGATTTTGCACTTAATTGGACTGGCTATTCCTGTTAGTCTGCATGCCAGTTTAGTTGTATGGTTCTTCATGCGTCAACGATTCACTGAAAGCTAGTTTGCCAATGCAATGCACGATACTCAGATTTAAGGATCAGATTTATTAGAAATATCACACCATAATCGTTGAAAGTGTGAAATTTCGTTTTGTTGGTATTTAAATACAGCTAAGGGATTTTATATGTCTGTAATATACGTAAATTAGTTAAAATATTACAAATATACAATGTTTCTTCAAAGGAAGCCTCCTGATCAGGGTTATGAATCGTCTGTAAATTTAAACACTGTTTGTATAAAAGAGTTTAAATTGGTCATGTCCCTACAGTCCATAAATAACTGTACGATTCCTTAAAAACATGGTCCTCAGAAATTTCTTGGGATTATATTTTTAAAATGTGTACCCAAAATTTTTGGTTATCCATAATTTTTATCTTAATTGTTCATAAAACACCTTTGCAGAAATTGACAACCCTGCTCCTGAGGCCCTTCCTTTAAGACCCTCTGCTTTGTACAGATTTTAGAACTTTTCAAAAGATAAAACAAAAAATCGTGTACGCATGCGTACAAAAGATGAATATAATAAGTAATCATTGTGAGTAGAGTTGAACTGTATTGTTCCTGTTCTTCATGAAGGGTTTTTTTCTGCTCTTAAAGCTAGGAATATTTACTTCTTTCAGAGTTAAAATTCGAACAAGATGACATATGTACCCAGCATCTAAGGAAAGCTCTATTACGTACAAATATAATTTAGACTAGTAAAAATGTTTCTTCTGTCTCTTCCATCATTATCCTTCTGTCTGTATTTGCGTCACCATTTTCTAGAATGCAAGCGATGCTGAATGCTGTTTTATTTCGGACTCTAATCAGCCCAGTCGGTTCTGTCAACTGTTAACTCGCAGTGACAAATGTTGGCGTCCATAAGCTTCTAGAAATCATCGCACTTCCCTTTTTCTCTTTTATTCGAGTCAACAATGTTTTCCATCTGTTGTACACAACCCTCATTAATTTCATGAGAAATCATTTTTTTTTTCGTAAAGAAAATATTTTTCGCCGAGAAAGTAACGTCCATAAATCATCGAGTGTGTCTTTTCAGCAAACAAACAGGCTGCCGTTATCTGTTTCTCCAGAAATCCTTCACATTCCATGTTATTAGTATGGCATTTATAGTTGATGAAAAGCCATATTAAGAAATGTCTACGTTAAGGAACATTTGTTTGCGCTATCAATATTGGGTCGAGCTAAGGTTGCAGGTAAATATTTTTCACGAAGGTCTTGTTTGTTCAAGTTTTAATTAACTTCGATTTTTTTGTGTTTTATAGAGTGACTCTTCAAGTACGCAAGCGTTAAAAAAAAGGCACAGCAGTACAAGTTAAAAAATCTCACATCTAGGAAAACTTTGAACGTGTATAAATAAACTCTATTTATTTAATATCACCAGAAATACTTTAACATTAAAGCATATCTAACGTACAGACAAAATGAAAGCTTGGCTCTGCTTTTCTTTGGTAACATAAAGCTGTATAATATACACTGAGTGATCACTGAATTATAACCACCTACTTAATACTTCGTAGGTCCTCCTTTTGCCCTCAGTATAGCAGCTATCCGAAGTGGCATTGATTCAACAAGATTTCAGAAGCGTTCGGGAGGTATGGCCAACCAAACTGTGTGTAATGCGGTCAGCAGTGCAGGTACGGAGGTGATTGGTGTATCTAGACGCCTGATATGCCTTTCCATAATGTCCCACAAGTGCTCTGTGGGATTGATATCGGGGGAGTTCGGAGGCCAATCGATATGCTGGAAGTCAGAACTGTGTTCCTCAAACCATTCCTGCACATCAAGTGCCCAATGGCTCGGCGCATTGTCATCTTGGAAGACACCATCGCCATTCGGTAAAAAGTGTAACATAGTGGGGTGTACACAGTCAGCAAGCAGTTTACGATAGCGGAAACCACTGATACGTTGGTCCACATGCACCAGGGGTCCAAGTTCCTGCCAGTGAAACATGCCCCACACCATACAACCGCCTCCACCGGCCTGCACTTTTGATACCATGCATGATGGATCAAGAGCCTCATGTTGTTGACGCCAAATCCGTACACGACCATCCACAGTGTGGAGTAAATAACGTGACGCATCCGACCAGCACACCTTCTTCCAGTCTTCTAACGTCCAACTTGCATGCTCTTTGCACTAGGCGAGCCTTTGACGACGATGAACCTTGGTTAGGAGAAGATGCCGTAGGGGTCGTCTGCTGGTATAGCCCATACGTGCGAGCGTGCGACGCATGGTCATGCCAGATATTGTTCCGGGTTGGCCCATGTTGTATTGGGTAGTCAACTCTTCAACAGTGCTGCGCCTGTACGAGTTGTCGGAACCGGCGCTCACCTCTAACCTAAACATTTCGCTGACCTTTGCAATTTTGGCGTCGGGTCGTTGTTTGATCATTTTGACGCCAGTCCTGGTACACTTTAACTGCGGTAGCTCTCGAACACCCCACCAGTTCAGCCGTTTGGGAACTCGAAGCACCAGCTCGTCGAGTACCCACAATTTGTCCTTTATCAAAGTCCGATAAATCCTTCCTTTTACCCATCACGCTCGGAATTTTACTACTTACTGAACCACTGACACCTTATCTATGCTACATAGGTCGACTAACTCGGCACTCTCGTACCTCAAGTGGTCAACGGGTCGCATTAATTTTTCAGAGGGGTGGTCATAATTCAGTGATCACTCAGTGTATATATATATATATATATACAGGGTCATTATAAAGTCCTTGTGCAGAGCAGTTTTAAAATTTCATTTCATAATTTCCGTTCTATACTTGATAAAATGAATCTGTAAAAAGAATAAGTGAAAGAATTTATTACAGTTTTACATACATTTATTCTGGAAATTTTTCATTCAGAAACTGCCTAACTGAGCGCAAAGTGCACCTAAGTCCTAAACGTGTTAGTTCACGAATAAAGTCATTCTGCAGCATTTCCAAATAACTCTCACTATAACAACCCGCCCTTCAAAAAAGAATGGCCCAATTATGCTGTCTCTTCCTAATGCACCCAAGACATTGACCTTACGGGAATCCCTTTCATGTTCATCAACTTCTTGTGGCTTTTCAGTGCCCCACAGTTATGTCTGTTGACTTTACCTTTGATGTGAAATGTTGCTTCGTTAGAAAACATTAAATGGTCCATAAATGAAATTTTTCATTAAATTGGTGACAGAAAATCAACCGTGTGTGGTAATCGACTTCCAGCAACATTTGGTGGACTTGAATTTTGTGGGGTTTCATGTGAAGGTTCACTCTGAGAATTTTACGCACCGTTGAGTCAGGAATACCCAGCTCCAAAGATGCCCGTTTTATTGATATTCGTGGACTTACAGTAAAGGATTGTTCTACAGATGCCACACTTTCCTCACTTATACTCGGCCAGTAAAAAGCAAGAAGCCTTAAAAGAGAGCAAGAGACTTGAGATCGACAAAGTTCAACAAGCAACAACTTTCAGAAAAAGTATCAATAGTGGCACCTGGAAATAAATTTTAAACCAAAATATCGAAATTTCTAAGAATGAAAAATATGTAAAAGAATGGAAAAAAATATATGTAAATATAATATATATATATTTCGGTTCAAAACCGAACTGTCCGGCCGAAACCAGTTGGCAGCTGTACCTGGTAAAAACGACATTGAAAATAAAACAATTTCAATGGCAGCGGTTAATGTACCAAATATAAAGTAAAAAAAGTCAGAAATTTCGAACATTTGCATCCGTAATGGATGCAGAAGCGCGAAAAGTTGTATTTTCTCTTGCTGTTATATAGTCTCTAAATTTATGCTACAGTAAAGATAACTTTCTTTTTCTACTTTTTCATTTGTATTTCCATTTCTTCTTTATTAGGCCTGTACGTGGCATTATTCCGCTTTATATCCCACAGACTTTCTGTTAGTGCATTTTCTACAGATATTTCCGTGGACACTGTTCTCCTGAATTAGCATCTTTCCGAACATCAGCATCAACTGGTGAATATGCATTCCAGACTGACCGAACTTTTTCTTTTCTTCATTTTTTCCCTTCTTTCTTTGGAACAACTTTCTTTCCAACGATTTGCTGAAAATTACCATCTGGAGAAATTCAAGTTCAACTTCGAAGTACCTTCTGCATTGTCAGTCTACACACGGCACTAGAGCACATTAAGTGTCTGATATTTTTCGTGTGTCGAGTCACTATAAACAAACAAAAAATGTAATTTATGAGCTTTTTTTTTTATCTCAGCTTAGCCAAGTTAGTCGATCTCGCAAACTGTCGTTTTTTCATCCCGGAAAATCAAGAAGAAAAACCATAGACAAACCATAGCTTACAGACAAGATACACCAACGCTTCACACTTTAGTTGTTTTGGCGCAAAAACAAGCCAATAAAGAACAAACTGAAAACTTCAAAGCAACTAAGACTATGAGGCGTAAGTGCTATTAAGTGTTCTCATTTTTATCAGGTTAAACATTTTTATGTGAATATTCTGACTTCAAAAAGTTAGAATATTCGATCGATAAATATAATCTATTAATCGATTATAAATAATCGTTAAATAATCGATAAATATAATCAAATTATAATTGATAAATAATCAATCGATACAGCATGTGGAGTGCTTCGGGTAAAATCGTTTATCATCATTATCAATGATAAACGATTAATAATCTTGTTTAATTATTTAATCCTATTATTTAACCTTCATAATCTTGTTTAATTATTTAAATGTAGTGTTTTCGGTTTTTTTTTTCTAGCGAGCGTTACTCGAATTTGATTGTATTGACAGAGAGATGAAATCGGGAAAAAAATCTGAAAATTGAATGCGCCGCAGGAAAGCGAACTTATTTCTGAAAGGGACCTGAAAGTTTTCACTGAAGAGCCTGTGGAAGGCATGAGGTTGGTCAGTCTCAAGCAGATATAACGAAATGACTCAGCGTTGATCGTATGTATCCCCACAGATTTTGGTAAACGTTCCAAGGTTAAGGGATTTGCACCAGAAGACCTAGTGAAGAGACACCTATGGCAGTAACTTGAAGATGGTTTTGATTGTCCCCACAAAGATATAGGTTGGTGACATCACCTTAAAAACATTCGCACTTCATGGCTGCCACAGGAACGTTCATATCGAACTCTGCCATACGAAGGAGATTGCACAATATTGACCGCTATGCAAGACAACGGACAGTATGTTCACCCTTGCCCCACTTCATGAGAGAGCGCTTGAATTTGTGTAGACAGTGTTGTTACGATGGAGTCGGTGGATTGGAATCCTTAGGATTGCTGTCGCCTTGCTTTTATGATCACGTGGCCTTTTCTCGCATACTTTACCTTCTTTTGCTACCCAAACTCCGAGCGAAGTCATGTCGCCTAGTGTATGGTTATGATAGCTTAATCACCTTTAAATGAGTGAGTGATTTTTTTCCCTAAGGTGGATCTTTTCTCGAGATCCAGCCATTTAATTGATGTTTTAATTTATGAACTCTACTGGGTGACAGTTGGTTTTCAGATGATGACACTTTGCTTATCCCAAAACTATATTTGGGAAGTATCCAAAACTGTATGGGATACTTCGGTGGAGTATCTTCCTAAAAGCTAATCGACAGCACTTCACAGGAGGTCAGCAGCGGCTCGTATTGTATACGATGGAGTCATATACATTCATGTACTAGTCGTATAGTTCAAGGTATGGGCAACTTCACTGAGCGAAGTTGTCCATACCTTAAACTTAACAGAAATCCTTAAAAAATAACTAACAGAAATCCTTAAACTTCATAAAGTTAACATTTTCTCTTCACCGAAATTTAATTTCTTCAAAATCAACCATTTTGATGTGTGTTACATGTACCCAAGTCTAATGAAGAAGTGTGTTATTTACCGACAAGTGCAGATTTTTTCCACGTGTTTCGTTTTCTCGAAATTGAAAGATAAGCTCATTTTCCCGATAACATCATTGAAAGGAACAACTGTGGTGAGGATGGGGGGGGGGTGGAGGCGACGTTGGTTTTGACAAGCATCTCTTTGACGTGCTCAGTGATTTATGCATTCAGACTAAACAATGACTACACTAGGGTAGACGGATGACCATGTCAACATGTATCTCTATGTGAGACCTTATGTAGGTGCAGTAGGGGACAATTTCGTCATACGGGAAGATAACGTCCAACTACATGAAGCCAGACTGATTTCAAGCAACTTGGAGATGAACATCACTACCCATGGCTAGCCTGCGCAATCTCCGAACCTCGGTGCTATAGAACAGGGGTTAGAAATTAATTCTCTTTGCTGTCCCTGTTAGAAACATGTAATTTTATCGCAGTTGGAATCCCTTTCTTGCATAAAATTAATTTATTAAGCATGGAATGACGTCCATTTGGCCTGTGCCTTGAGCCTAACAAAGGCTTCAAAATAGTATTTTCACTGAATAATTAGTATATTTGGAAGAAAAAAGGCTAGAAAAGAATTTACTAAATAAAACTATCAGATTATATCTCACTTTTTATACCTCATTTTCACTTTTTATTACAGCAAGGGACCTCAAACGCTAGAAATGGCCAGTCCTTTCTCGGCCGCAGAGAGACCGTGATTAATGTATACTTATTGCTAGGCAGGACAGTGTGGTAGTATCAGGGGGGGATGCATGGTTTGGTTTGCAAACCCTTTCTTTTGTTATAGCTGTGTCATAGCCAATTAAGAAACGTTTTGGGATCCTTGTCTGTGTCAGGGCCCGAGTGCGTTGCATCCAGTAAACCCCTTTTTCTTTTTCGCACTGGTCTATAGCTAAGCTGCTAAGCAGGGAAATAGTACGAATTATACTTTTCACTCCGAGTGTTCATTTAATTTACTAAAAAATAAAATTACATATAGTTTAGAAGTTTTATTGCATCAGAACATAAAAAAAGCATTCACTGTAATATTATCGACTTTTTTGAATGTCATACATCAAATTATTGACTTGGTTCAGATCACTCACGGTCCGTGAAAAATCGTTGGCGGTACAGATGCCGCAGCAGTCCATCAGTTGGTGGCCACTGCTAGAGAGATATATTTCTACCTTCCAACCACTTCCACTCCATAGGAGCTTAGGAATACTCTCGTGACCAGTATGCCTTACTGTCATCGTGGACTTTGAATGCCTAGCTGTTGCAAAATGCTCCTAAGCGTTTTGAATTCCTCCTGATATGAGGGAAACACTCAGCGGAAGTTATTGCAAAAAATTAAAGATAAAAACCTGCTTTTCCTCCAAGCAAGTAAGACTTTCAAATGTCAGGGAGATTTAGCCTTACATAAATATTGCAGTCTTGGCTATCCAGGGGCATCTGAGATAAATATCTGACATCATGTCTTCTCTTGTATGCCCTTGTCAACATCGACCAATTGTGCGACTTATATAAAGCTCTCTGCTTGACTGACGTAAGTTAAAGCTATCGAGAGTAGAATGGCCACCATGGCTGTGCATCTCCTAGTGGTGCATATCTCCTGAATTTCCCTACATGATTCATAGTTGCTGCTGGCACGTCTCCTTGTGGCGCACTGGGATGCATATCCTACTGGCGCGTTACTACCGCACTACTTAATGGTCATCCTTGCGGTGCATGATCACTCCCCGTGTTTCCTTGTGACGCAATGAACTTCTGTCTTCTCAATCCTACTGAGACATCATATCTGTCTTCTGTCATGATGAAAATACTCTAAGGGATGAATTAAAGCTATCTCAGTGTTCCTTGTTGCATCTCCTTATGGTGCATTGGACTGTCGATCCTTACATCCAGTCAGCAGCTGGATGGACAGATTCTGTGATTCAGAATTGTATTCACGACTATGAGAGTGTAGAGTGCGACTTGTCGTTGGGTACACAGATATGTCTGAAAACTGTACAGCATTGTAAATTGGTGGCGGAGATGGCGGAAAAGCTAACTGAGTCCGCCTGGTTTAATAAATTAAAAAAAATACATAAATGTTACTCATACTACAAGTTCACTCTGAACTCTGCTAAGGGATAAAACTAGAAGCGGGTTGTACTCATTGTAATCTGATATACAAGACTATAAGTCCTTAATTTTCCTTTGTACACTTTTACGTGGAGCAAAATATGCATCTGTCTGCTTTCAGATAGTTTAATTTTATCCCACTTATGCCCTATAGAACAAGAATTTGATGTATTACAGCCTGCAACCGGGAGACCGTATTCCCATCCATTGACTGACTTTATTCTGTGAATGGCACTCAGCCACATAAAGAACCAGTTAACTCTGAGCCTCCTTGAACATGGCAATCTAGGCCTCCTAATCTTCTGATCGTGTATGTTAGATACTGATCTTGATATTCTCCAAAAAAATATCCAATCTCATTCTTACTGCATGTGCTGTGGAACAGTAAAATCCTTATGGATTCTTCACCTTCTTGTGTTACCTCAGCCATGACATACCAGCGTCTCTGCGGACTAATTAACTTAAGGAATGCATTTGCTTCATAATTGATCTTTATAAGGATATTACATTGACGGTATATGCTGAATGATTAAGATTTTGAGTACTCTGGTGTTCGAAAGCCAAGGAACACACGCAGAAGAGAGCAGAGAAGCGTGGATTTGAATGTTAGTAATTAATAATTGTTTAATGTATTAACATTCAAACATATGAGGGAAAAAAGTAAAGTGGTTGCTGTGGTCTTACATATACCATTAAAGAAACAGCGGGTCATTAAAGAAACTATTCAAAGTGACCAGGCAAATATAAATTAGCTTTTCCTGACTTATGCTTCTTACCGTATTTCAGTAACCTAATATTTAATTGCAGTAAGAGTCACAATAATAAACTGATAGAAACAGATTATAATAAAACTATATAATCCATTATTTTTGCCAGACCCTATACAAGATAATATTATAATATTTTGGATACTGGACAGTATACTTACTTAAAACTGCTGAAATTATATTCATTGAAAAACACCACAAATTGAATAATTCAATTGCAGAGCAGTATCTATTTTATACCACAACAAATTCATAAAATAGGAATCACAGGCAAAGTAATTCATAGCTTTATCAGTTATGTACCATAAAGGAAAACCACAGTTAAAATGAAAGAACTATCAAAGTCTAACGAGCACTCTTAAATATTCAAAGATACGCATTTATGCAGATTACATTATAATACAGGCTATGATTTAAGAAAACTAATAAAAGTATGACGAATATTTTATTAAAATTCAGCCAAGGAAGTATTTGATAGCAAGCTTATTTTAAATAAACATAAATATTTTCATTCATATTGACATTCGTATAATTTGCACCAAATGAATATCAACAAGCTAGATTACCATGCGAGTGCGATGCATTAAAAATGTAACACGAGGACTGAATACATACAAATAAGATTATACTTTGAGTTAGCGGTTGCAAATTAGTATATAATCATCATCATTACGAACAGAATAATTAAAGAACAAAACTGTAATAAATGTAAACTACCTTTATAGATTAAAGTTGCCATTTATTTCTAATTTGTCTTCTCATTAATAAACTTTGAAATAAATTGTTTGATTAAAGCAAACTAATCAAATTTAATCGTTTAATTTGCGAAATGGTAGCGCCGTCATACAACCATTCAAGTTTCGGCAAACTACCAGTAGATGGCAGGAGAGCGTATGGCCAAGAATACACTGACACAGTTGCAGGTTCTGTCATGTAGTCTGGTAGTTGCAAAGTAGCCTTAAATATGTACTATAATGTGTACTGTTTTGTCAACTGTCTGTCATGAATCTGTGTCCACTGGATTTCGCACCATTTGAAACCTGATCAGAAACAAAACTGCGTGAAACAGCCTATTCTCGCAGTCTAGCATTCCTACCACGTTGAACACAATAGCGTATTTGAGATTGATTCGTTGTTCGATTCTTTTGTCTGTCATTTTTTCGGTAAATGCAAAAACACAAGATAATGAAAACCTGTCTCACTGCAAAGCGAATGAGTGTACTGGAGCTTGACTCGGAAGACAACTAGGGAAAGGCTCACCCGCTGTGCCTTTGTTTCACAGGTATCGGTTGGTAGTGGCTGCACGCGCAGTCTCGTTATTTAATAGTCACACTACTTGTATATACAGTATTATATATTTTGTAGACCTACATCATAATTCATTATGGATTTTTAAGCCAATGGCATTCCTTTAGTTGTATCGCTGTTGTAAACAACAGGTTGAAATTAATATTTTTGAAAAATTTGTTAGGTATTAAGATTTTGTCCACTGCTGTACATACAACAATATTATTGAAAGAAATATCTTTGCTGTGGTTTCGTTCGTATTCCTTGCGGATTTCGCATGCAATTTACTGAAAAAAAATTATAAATTGTCAACAAGAAACTTGAGAACGAGAAGCCACAGAGAGAGAGAACTGAATACTCTAGGGAAAGGATGCAGTTCAGAATAAAAGAAGAGCGAATTTCTCTATTTTGGAATCCACTCTTCCAAAGCGAAATTTAAATTTAAATTGTGTTCCAGAAAAACGATATTAATAAACTGTTGCCATGACATCTTTTCAAGTGTATAAACCCAATTTTTATTAAACTTCGTGGTTTAGATGCCCTTTTTCAGAAAAGCAAGGATGATTGTTACACAACTGTAGCCTAAGTCTGCGCCACACTGCGATTTTTCTTTATTTTTTTATTCGTTAACAAATTCTAAAGCAGTCTAATGCAGGGAGTTTGAGAGAGATTTTGACTGCCTATCTAAATATCCTTAGATAGTGTTTGCGGAAATCTGGCTCCCCGGAAGAAATCTCAGCAGGAATTTAAATCTGAAAATGTTCGGATATATAACAGTAACACAAAATTATGCTATTGTAGAAAAAGAAACATTAAATATATCACCAAGCTAACGCGAGAAATCGATGTTATACTTCGTAAGACGCGATTTTACTACTTCAAAGTACTATAATATTCAAAATAAGAAAGACAAAGCAACGTTTATCCTTAGCTAGTGATGAACATAATCGAATAATTAGTAATCGAGAGATTTCAATATCGAAATATTGAAAGATGTTATCATTCGAATAATATAATTCGATTATATAATCAATTAATGTAATTTGAATATTTCAGTTAGTCATCATTCAAATGATATAATTCGACTATATTATCGAATATATCATTTACTAATCAATTATGGAACATCATTCGCTATTACTATTATGGAATGAATTATCATAATCGAATTATTCGTCATAATCGAATGATTTTCCATACTCTAATGAATCATTCGAATGATATGAGTATAATCAAAATAATCGAAATTAAGTGTTCGTTTTTTAAAATAGTTTTGAAGACATTACTACGTTTGTCGTTAGTGTAAATGAATATTATTTTATTTAAATAAGTTTATACATCCTGGTGTATACAATAAATTTAATTGTTATTTATATACGGTTTTCTTTACAGGTTTCTAAACTTATTAACTAGTGACAATTTTTTATTTATATGTGACTGAATATCTTATGTGTAAAATCATTTTTTAACCTCTTACATTTTTGAATTAATTTTGGCTTTGAGTCCGCGTTGGATCCTTAACCCTGTCCCTCTTCAAAATTATTTGCAACTTTGTTAGCCTTGATGGCTTTAACCACTCATTTAGTTCACAGTTCGAGCTTACACCTAAAGGGCACCACTTTTGTATTTTGAATGGAAGCTCTGTTTTGGGCAAGTATTGCAGGATATTCTTGTTTTGCATATGGATAGAGTATCGTCCAGACAATGCGACTGTTAGTATTAACTTCATTCAAATGAACACGCGTCTGATCGAACTGTAGAAAGTCCCATGGCGTTGTTCTCTTCTCTTCTCTTCTCTTCACTTCTATTCAGCCAAGAAAGTTCGGTGTAAAGAGGACAATGAAGCTGTAAGATTATTAGTAAGTTTTTGAGCACATTTTGGCTAGCATTTTACATGTCAGGCGTATACCCTGGCTATGTGTATTCTGCTCTGTAATATGCGGGACGCAATTTGATTTTGTTCTTGTCCCTCCTTCCACCTGGTATTTCTGTTTTCTGAAATCTGCAAATCTTTTCGCAAGTTCCTTAGTGTCATCGAATTTTTGCTCATCGACATCTTTAATGCTTTAGGTTCACTGCTCTAGTTTGCAAACAACACACGATCCTTCAATTCAAAGAGGATTACTGTATAGAATAGCAAACACTTGTAAAGTGCAAAGGAGCCACCTTTTCTTACAGTAGATCCACTTTCACACACTTAACATCCATTAATTTAAGATGTAAACGCTTTGGTTCTTAACTGTGAATTTTAGAAAAACATTATTCTGTTTCCGTACTTTGAAATATCATGGCTGTCCTGGATAGGATGATTATTCGAACACACCCATATGCAGTAATTTGCATTTTTCCATGTTGATACGTGCCACTTCTTCAGTTGCCACTGCTCAGCCCAGTGGCGTATCCAGGTATCATCGTAAGGGTGGCATGGCGACCAGGTCCAGGTATCATACGCGCGGGGGGGGGGGCATGACGACCAGGCTTTTGAGTCTTTTTTAGAACGCCTCTTCAGTTCATTTTCTTTAATTTCAATTTTTTGGTTAAGGGAGGGCATATACCCCCTCTGCCCAACCCTGAATACGCCCCTGGCTCAGCCCATCTGCCAAGCTTTTCTAGATCATGTTGCAATAACATATTGTTAGTACTGTCATTAACAACCCTGCCAACATTTGTATCATTTTCAAACTTGGACATTAAGCCGGATATACCTTCATCCATATCATTGATAAATATACAAAACAATGGGCCCAACACCGAACCCGGGGGGCTATACTAATAACATTAGTCCACGATTAGTCCAAGAGCAGTGTCCATTGATTATCACTCTCTGTCTTCTCTCACTCAACCATCTTTTTATCCATTGTAAGGGCAACTTGCCCTTAGTGCCATACCGCTACAATTTGTACAGCAGTCTTCCATGTGCAACGGTATCAAAAGCTTTCCTGAAATCCAAGTATATGATATCAAATTTTTTTTTTACATCCCGTTAATTTGTGATCACATCATACATAGTATCCAATTAAATTAAGGGGAAGTCAGACAAGACTTCCCCTTAACAAACCCATGCTGTGTCTGAATTATTACCGCAGTGATTGCCGACCGGGCTAGCCGAGTGGGTAAAGTACCTGCCCGGCAACCCAAAGGTCGCGGGTTCGATTCTCGCCTCGGGCTTGGATCAAAGTACTGCAAAAACCTTGGGAGGTGCAATATGGCCACAGAAGCCGATGCGCCAACAACTACCAAATCAAAAAAAAAAAAAAAAAAAAAAAAAAAAAACCGCAGTGATGTCTAGATAACCCTGCAAGAAGCATTTCAGGACCATCTAGACAAGACTGCAGTATTAATTTTTACTTCCAGCAGTAATTTTTGCTGGAAGCGAAGAGCATTCGACTGTGGAGCGCAGCATACCAGGCTTGATGTTCCACTACAAAAACACTGAAAGGACGGTGAAATAAGACAACTCACCTAATACTGAGTCAGGCCTACATGGACTCGTAGAACGGTTTGCACACCTCGTGGCCTGGATGTTACAAAGTGCTTGAGCACTTCTGATCGTCATGCTGTCTATGTAGCTTGCCATAATTGTCCCACATTAGAGCAAGGGATTTACACATCTGATAGGTTCGGTCTCAAACCACAGATGTTCTATGCGGATCAAGGTAGAAACTACTTCTGAGGTCTTCAGAGTGTTCAATAATTTATTTTTGCAAACGCCTGGCCAAGTGGCACAGCGCATTACCCTGCTGGATAATGGAACTGCTGTGAATAATATTGATCCTATATGGATAATGAAGCTCATATCATTCAGCATGATGAATTTCCCCGTTGCTACATATGAAGCAGTGTTTTTTTTTATCATCATCCACTTCTAATATATAGGTTCTCAGTGTTCTCAGTTAGGACATAATCTTCCTAAGGCCTTTTAACGTCGTATGACATTGTCTCAGTGATCATTTTCTCACATTTACGTCCCAAATGCGCTACTACCATTCTTGATAAAAAAAAAAAGAATTCACGATGAATGCAGGTCTTTCATCTCAAGGGATATTTCTCATCAGCGATATTTTTTTATACATGCAGAGAGCAACTGCCTTTAATTGTTATAAAGTGACCTGGCTTCACAACCTTCAGAGATAACTCTAAAGAAAAAAAAAAGTCACACTAAGGTCACCCGGAATGTTAATTCAACTATCCAAGTATTATGTTCGTGAATTGCGTGTGCTCTTTGGTCGATTTTCTGTTTTCTGGACGAAAAACCCGAGTTTCCGGGGAAAAACTCTTGCTATATACGTGTGAAAACTACTAACTCAGCCACGGAGTAAAAAAACCCCATAAAACTTCATCGCGTCATTGACGAGATTCGAACCCGAGCCTTTCTTGATGTGGGAAGGACAGTAACGATGCCACTGTGCTACCCATGCAGACTAGAGGTAACTTCAGTGTGGGCTACTGTAACTGGTCAGTTGAAGATTTTTCAGCTTATTTTGGCTTGGAAGTGGAAGACAGAATTCGCCAAAGCACTTTCCCTAATGCAGGAAGCAAAGAATTTCTCAGCCATTACCAAGCCAAAGTAAACTGAATATTCTTTGGAGAAATGGGGAATTAAATGTTATTTAAAATATTTTTAAATAACAAAAACAGTTCTACAGTGTAATTTTAGATGTCTACCTTACTTTGAAAGCATTTTACTTTCGTGATTTTAAAGTAAGAATTTCGACTGATTTGTCTTATTTGTGCTTTCTTTCATTTTCTTCCATTCTCTCTCTCTTTCAGTACGGTTTGGCGGAATGAATAAAAGACAGACAGGATATTTCGCAACCTGAACTAATGACTGCTTCCACGGTACTGTATTGTCCCACTAATGAGCAATTAGGGCAAATAGCCCGCAATTTCCAGCAGGATGAGAGAAAATAATGAGATTAATTAGTAAATAAACTTAATTGAAAGTAAAATTTTAGTCAAACTCTATGAGTTTATTCACTTGCCAGCAATTACTCTGATTACTTTACATTTATATCATAATTGTCACCCGGAATGAATTAATTGACGTATTTGTCTTAAGAGTTGTACATTATGGATGGTTCTTTCTTCATCCTAGTTGATATTAAAACACTTTTTTGTTTACGCTTGAACAAAGACACTGGAAACCTTTGATCACCAAGTGAACGTAAGTAACAAGTTTTGAAATAAACTCTACCGGAACATTTAATTGAATCAAAAGACTTTGCGAAAGTAAGTGAATCCACAAAGGTGACATTTCGGTTTCCAACCACTCATTAAATCCATAGACAGTAAAGCAACGAAAGAAACACACTTCGTTTTCATTCTGCTCCATACCCCATAAAGACAAGTAATGTAATTACAAGTGACGTCCTTGATAATAAACTATTGTTCGCGTTGTTATCAGATATACACCATCCCTAATGCCATGACAACACTGATGGCGTATAGACCTTACCTCTATTTCTTCTTCTAATAAACTTAACGATAAAACGATCCAGAAAGTTTCTTCAAATGGTTGAAATTTATTGGCATGAAACTATGCAAATAGTTTTTCCTCCTTTTTTGGGTTGACGTTGAAGGTGATTATACTTAACGGCGAGCATCTCTTTTTTAACATTTATAAGACGGGTATCCAGAGAAAGAAACTCTGGTAATGTTTTTTTGATGGACAGATTGAATAACTAGTAACTGCCACACAGAAAAAACCGCATCGAAAAAAGTGTACCAAGCACAGCCGAAGAGAAATGGGTCAAGAGGAGATCGGCTGTGGAAATGGTTTCTGGCTACTGCTTAAATAAGTAAAAGTAAATTAAAACGTGCTTACGGTTTTCTACTTTTTGTCTGTTTACTTGGTTTTAAATTAAATTTTTTTCACTAACGTACTTGTAGTGAAAAAGCGTTATTTTGTACATAGTGAAAGATGAAACCGAGTTTGAAACAAATATTGTAAATTGTTGCTTTTCACACGTACCTTGGTGTCATATGAAAAATTTTGTTGGTGTTGATTTACGCTTAAATCTTTATTCCCTGCTCTTTCTTTCTAGAGATCTTTTGGCTGTGTTGTTCCATAACAACTGAAGATAATATTTAAACTTCTTACTTCCACGTTTTTGGATGATTCAAATAATGTTTATTTTTTGCTGGGATATTTCTACCAACTCTACCCACGAGGGCAGAAATCGTGCCTTCTCCAGTAGTAAAAGATTTTACGAATAAAGAGACCCGTGTATCTTTCTTTTCTTCTTGTTACATGGACAAATCAAGAAGTGCAGTTGCCGATTTCTGCATGCCAAACGGGAATTAAGCCCAGAAAGTCATCAGCCACAGTGACCTGTACAGCACAAATCCAAGAAATAAGTGGAAAAGTGCTTTTGTTTCATGAAAATAAAATTGGAAACAACATCTGACAGAGAACTAATTCGGTGATGGTGAAATTAAACAGCGCTTTGAAAAAACCTGGTCGTATAGGAATATCCCTGAATTTTACAACAGCCTTCATGTTTTCCCAAATTGGGACAATTGTCTGAATGTGATTGGTGACTATTTCGAAAGTAATTGATTAATATACCTCCACTTATGTGTCTTTTCCAAAAAGCATCCATTTCAAACACCTTTCGTTTATCTCTGTATTTTTCTTCCTTTATAAAAATTAGTGGACAGTTCATATTATTGAGAAATGCATTAATTATTTAACGCCGATCGGGCTAGCCAGGTGGGTAAAGTGCCTGTCTGGCAACCCAAAGGTCGCGGGTTCGAATCTCGCCTCGGGCTTGGATCAAAGTACTGCAAAAACCTTGGGAGGTGCACTATGGCCACAGAAGCCGATGCGCCAACAAACTACAAAAAAAAAAAAAAAATTATTTAATTTAATCGTTGTTTAAGCCCACCACGAACATTATTTTCTAAACGTACGGTACAAATAATGATTTTTGCATATGGCATTTCAATATACTTTGATTGACAAAATTAACATCGCTAATAGAAGATTCAGTGACTTGTCCGTTAAAGGACTCAGTCCAAGGATACTCCCACTTAGACTTAAGGCTATTGAAGACCCTGATTTTTTCTCTTTTCAAATCGTTTAATGCAATAGCAGAATCCTCGAAAATCTAAGAATAAGTCAAGGGCCATGGAACCAGACAATACTTGTAAGGCATGAGTCGAGACAGTTCTACAAGTTTTCGATAAAAGTAAAAGAAAACTGCGTTGTATTATGCATAATTAACTGTTGAAAGTGGAAAGCCCTGTTCGAGTAAACCAGGATACAGCTGCACACGTGGCAATAGGCAGAATGACAGCCTTGTAGAGTGTGGTTAATCTTTTATGAATGAAGGCCCCAGTCATGGTGAATGATTCTAGTTATTATACTAGCAATTTTTCAACTTATCTCGTAAAAGGGATAAATGAGGATAGAACGTCAGACGGTCTACGGGGTAGACAGTGGTATCGTCACCGTCCTCACCACAGTTTGTGGAAAAGGCCCGGGTTCGAATCCCGTTGATGACGCGAGGAGCTTTTATGGGCTTTTTTTCATTCCGTGGCTGAGTTAGCCGGTCTCAGGCGTAGATAGCAAGGTTTTTCTCCCCCAGAAACTGGGGTTTTTCTCGTCCAGCAAACAGGCAAATCGACCAGAGAACACACGCAATTTACAGACAAATAAATAAATGGGTATATGTAATCATTTACGGGGGACCCTAATATCATAATTTGTTTTTTTTTGGTCTCAGGCGTAGATAGCAAGGTTTTCCCCCAAAAACTGGGTTTTTTTCATCCAGCAAAACAGACAAAATCGGCCAGAGAACACAGGCAGTTAACAGACATAAGACACAGAGCACAGCAGATGAATTTAATTATTCGGGTGGCCTAAAATTAATAGTTTTTTTTAGAACGTCAGAAGGTTTTCTATAACTAATCGAAGATATTTGGTTTTCGTGACATAACGAATACGAGAACCATTAAGTTTAATTAATAGTGGTCTGATAGCGGATAAAGAATCTCTAAATACCATCATAGGAGTTTTGTGTGTTGAAAGTTTTAGTTTTTTGTTTAGCCCATTCTGGTAAGTCTTGTAAGATGCTATTAGCTTGAGTTTCAATCTGTGCCCTGGAGTTATCATAATAGAAAAGGAAAAGACCGTCCGCATATGCCATATAATCGTCGTATTGTTTAAGCAGCCACTGGATTAGTGGAACCTTGAGTTCCAGAGTATGGAACCTTGTGGGCAACCAGGATTAATTTGTCTATAAACAGCCTGGAAGTTGGAAGCAACACAAATGTGTCTGTCTGAAATGTTACAGAATTGTTACAATGCTAAAGGGTCAATGATAGCGCGAGCCTAAGAAAATTTTGTTGAGCGAGGCAACACATTTATAAATGGATGGAGAATAGCTTAGAGGCGTGGAGAACCATATTACTCAATGCACTGTTTGAGTAGATTTACTTTTAGTACTGAATCTGATGGAAATTTCTTGGTTAACTTCTAACATGAAACTAAAGTAAATTTTATTAAATAAGTCCGTAATTTAATCTTTTGAAAATGCTTTGGAAATATTTATTAGCACTGATGGATTTGATCTTTTGGGAACTTCACAGGAAATATCAGCAGAAGAGATTACATTGGAGTTAATTATATGTACCAAATCAGGGTTATTCACAGTCTCAAACACAATTCCTTTGTTACATGTGAGTCGCAGCGACTTAATTTTCACATTCTTAGTCAATATTTAAAGTATTTATAATCAAATTCTTAATGTCATTACTGGTTTTCAGTTCACTGTCTTCTCCAGCACGAATTATTAATACATCCTGTTGTGTTTTGTTATCTGTATGGGGGGGTTTCTTTGGAAAGGGAGAGCCATCATCTTGAATTGTTTATTGAGTAGGAGTAGATGGAACTGAGCTTCCACGGACAGCTTCAGGTACTGCTAATCATTGTTGATGATATTTGATTAAGATTATTTGAAGAGAACATCATTCAACTATTCACACTATTTAAAGAGATTGACGCAGCCTGCGACAATGTTTAATCATTTCTTAAGTGCATAACATAATTATAAATGTTGTTAATAATCAATCAGAACTGAACTGCAATAAAGTGATATGAAATATAGTTAATAAAAATAATAAAAAATAGACTTAGAATGTAAGATACGTCTGTCATTTGAAAATGAACTGAACTGTAGTCTGATAGATTATCGCCTAAATGAACACAGAATTCGTTGGGGTGTGATGATTTTACACGCACTATCCGTGATCCTCAGGCACCATTTGAAAGATAAGTAAAAAGAAACAATAAATCACTGTTAGGGCATTTCTGGGACACTATCTGTGGCATAAACTGGTCGCTATTTATCATGAAAACGTTTGCCGTGACTTATTATTTCTCTTTGGCTTATCTTAAAAACTCCCGGAAGGAGCACAATGTGATAAGGAAGTTGCAATGTCACACGTTCAACTCATCAAACCAAAAACTGTATAAAAATAATTTATACTCTAAGTACTAATAAAAGCGTTCATAACTACAGCCCAGCTTTGTCCGGGTTTATTTTTATTGGAGAAACTACTTTAAAAAGCTGATTATATATATATTTCTTTTTCTTCTTTCATTTTTTTCCAGATGACGAAGAGTCCTCCGTGGAAGGGGTTTTCACTGCCGATGGCCTACTAGACGGGATGGTGAGAACGAAAAACGAAGAGTTCTATATCGAACCCGCCCTTCGGTACTTGGAGCCTTCGCCTCAATTCCATTCGATCATTTATAGACTTTCTGACGTCCACTTTCCATTGGGGAACCAGACTTGTCTTTCGCACTTCCTTCGACAAGAGACAAGACGTTCATTGTCTCCTGTTTCGATTCTTTCATTGTCATTCCCCCAGGGAAAGCGTGTAAATAACCTTGTAAAAATGCAAAAGTCCTCCTCATCTTCGCGATCTTTGCATGACTCCAGAGGCACTACTTTTTCTACATCGAGTTTCTTAGATATCTATTTTCACAAGGAACAACTAACCGAAAACTGCAAGCATTTCATCCAGAATAGGACTAGAAGAGAGCGCTTTCCTTTGACCCAACAAAGTTCGCCACTTCTGCAGCGGTCGTCGGGCTCTGCGAACGCAGGCGAAAGAACTTCTCAGGACTCGTTTCTAGCATCCACAACGACCTACAGCAGCCACTCGCGATTACGGCAGCGGAGGTTTCTCGAAGAGACGGACGTGTACTGGAAGGATGTGGACTCATTACACTACAAAGACTATGACAGGTATGGCGATTCGGAGCCGTACGGAGTGAGGTCAGTGCAACGGACGCACTGGTCGGAAGATCGACCGGATAGGCACGTGGTTATTGATCCTCAGAAGACGACGTGCATGCTGTATCTGCAGGCAGATCATCTCTTCTTTCAGAAGATGGGGAGCGAGGAGGCTTGCATCGAGACGATGACGCGGCACGTGCAGAAGGTTAACAACATTTACAGGGCAACAGGTGAGTGTAAACACCGCTTTTAAAACAGCGTGTCGTAAAAGCAACCTGATTATGGGTGATAAACACGAACGTGCTATTACACTCTTGAAACATTAGAATGTATGCACAAGCATTTACATCAAATGTTGCCGTGCTGGTGTGCTGCAGCCCTCACTTTCAGGTAAATGAATGGTTTGGCTAATAATTTTGAATAATTTACTTTTCCTTGTTCGTTATTCATTTAAGGATATAAATGAAAGCCATTTTTAAAAACAACTTTTAACAGCTGGTAGGTTTATCAATAACGTGAGTTTACTCAGCCACATTCCCGCTTTAGCAGTCACGTAATTAATCTTAACTGTCCTAAAAGGCATTTTTGTTTGGATGTTCTTAGTAAGACTGCGTGAATTTTGTTTTAAAAATGCTGTCTTGAAAGCAACATATCCTAGTTTTAATATAAAATTTATGATATTTCTAAAATTTATGATAATTGTTATTGTACGTTATTGCTTTTTTGTTTATTCTTTGTGTTCGGAGCTCTCTGTTACAAAGCTTAAAATGAGTTTAAATCTCTCTTCTTGAAGTGTAATTTATAAATTGTCTACATTAGAAATAGTTAATCAAATACAGTTGGAGCAGTAACGCGATAATGCCTGCTTGACCGTGCGCGTATAACGCTACTACCCCTGTTGAATCAATTTTTAAGAAATTCGTTCAGCTAGGATAACTTTAAATAAAATTAATAAATTAATTTTAATTAGCTTCTTTAAATCCTGAATAAAAGGACAGTCATTTTCCATTTTAGTAAATGTCCATGCAGGCGCTTCCTTGAATCCATTCTATCTGTCCACCCTACATCGGGTGGAAAAGACTCGGGTTCGAATTACGTCCATGACCCGAGGCAATTTTTATGGACTTATTTTACAACATGCTTAGTTAGTCGGACTCAGACAAGAGTCGCATGGTTTTTCCTCCTGGAAACTCGTTTTTTTTTTTTTTTTTTCACCCAGCAAACATCCAAATTGACCACAGAACACGCGCAATTCACAGCCACAATATACACTCCTCCCTGAAATTTTGAATCACAGCATGTCAACAGTTTTTTTGAAATTAGGCTATGATTATGACAATCTAAGGTTTAATATAAAAAAGCAACACAATGCAAAGTATTTTAAGATTTTGTATTAATCATTGAAAAATTTACAGCAAAATATTGAAATGGTTAACAACTACAGATACTGATTTTTCATCAAAATATCATCCACGAGATTTTATTCCTGCTTTACCCTGACGTGGAATTCTGCCGATTAATTTTTATAATAGCTTCTATAATAGTGTAAAAATAATCTTGACTAACATTCTTCCAAGCGATCTGCGAGGTCCCCATAAATTTTGTAAAGATGAACAGATTTCACGGAATTGAAGGGCTCGATGATCCCATAAAAACTCTATTCGGTTTAAATTACACGATTGGGGTGGCCACAAGATAATTTTCAATGTCCTCCTCTCTCCTGTGGTTTAGTACATAGAAAGTCCCTCTACAGCTTAGAGCTACGCTTCGGGTCATTGTCTTTTTGTAATATAAAATTTATTCCACAAAGTCGAAGTCCACAGAATATTTCATTATGTTCAAGAATGTTTTTTTATGGCTTTCATAAAATTACTTCAATTCTGAAGTCACCTACTGCTTCAGAAAAACAAAATCAACCGCTGATCATAATTTAACTGCCACCGTGCTTGACTGTAGGCACTAAATAATGTGGCATTATTTTTTCTTCAGTTAATCGTCTCACAAACTCTACAGTTGGATCCAAAAATTTCAAATTTGGACTCATCCGTCCACAGTGCGTTTTTCCCCTCTTCAATTGTCCAAAGTTGAAGGTTCTTAGCTCAAGCCAACCATGTCCTTCGATTTTTCGGTTTTAATTAAGATTTGCGGATCGTTACGTGACCGTGAAGTCCTGCTTATTAAGACGAAGTTTTATAGCTGATGTAGACATGGGAATTTGTTCGTGTTGAACTCAGCTCGGATTTCATGTGCCGTAAGTTGATTGCGTTTAGAAATCAGTGTTATGTGCTTATCTTGTGCTTTCGTTGTTACGTGCAGTCGTCTTAATCGTGGTTTGTCCTTTGAACAGCCAGTCTCCTTGAGTTTTTTCATTGCCAATACTTCACATGAAATGACTTTCTTTATACAGAGTTATAACAGAACTTCTTTTTTTTTTAAACTCAGTTCCTTATTTTTCGCCATGTTTATCAAGAAACACGCAAAAGGTACACCAAACGTTCTTTCTGAATGACTTTATAAGTTACAGCTCTTCGTTTTCAATTTATATTATTACAAAACACTCTAGAATCATCTATAACCTTCTACAATATGAAACAATACTCTCACTTTCTAGAAGCATCTACAACTTTCTACCACATTCAGGAATCTTCCAATGTTCTACAACATTCCAGAAAGGTGTAAAAGACTTCTACACCTTTCTGGAATGTAGAAATTTCTTAAATATTTCTTAAATATTATTTAAGTTTTTTGATTTTCATATATAATGGAAAATAATTTAATAAAAATTGGTAAACCAATTGGTCTTATTTTAATAAAATTTTGAAAATTAAGAAAAATGAAATGTGATTCCAAACTTTTAGGCGAGACGGGAATGTATATGTGGCCTAAGTTGCTGTTGTGTCTAAAACCCAACAACAATAATTCAATAATCATTCAGGAAGAATGATCGCATTGCTGATGGTTGTATTTAGACTTAAGGTAATTTTTCACTTAGTTAGCTTAATATTAAGTAAATTAATTTCAATTCTTTACGAATTTACTTAAGAGAAATTAAAAGTGCTGATAAAGTACCTCATGTAATTTGTGCTCTTAATAGAGAAACTAAGACCTCTGATTTTACTTTATTTTTGGCCACCACTCAGCTATAGATTCTGGAATCACAGACTATTTGGGATAATTTCAAATTGACCACAGATAAAAATTCGTCTTCTTTCGTTGACAGGTTAGCCTACTTTGGAAAGCTGGTTAGAAATACACAAAATACTGATGGATTTGTTTTTGGAAATCGTGAAATCTTATCAGTTATTCTGTTATATAAATTTTGCAGGGGTCGTATAAACGTCACTCACGTGTGCAAATTCCATAAATAAAATCAGAGTACATCCATGTTATAGTGAATCGACTAATAGCAGTTTACTTGGACGCTCGATAACCGATATCAAATAAATAACTGAGCAATTTTATTTGAGGAGAACACATTAGCACGACATCAGATATCAGAATGGAGTACCCACTCACTTTGTGATGAAATAGAAATGACTATCGAAAGATCTGTTAGATTAGAGGATTTCACTTATGAAGAAGTTTAGACATGGCAGTAAGCTCAAAGTCGAGATGGTTTCGAGACAAAACATTTTATTATTATAAGATTGGATGGTTGTAGGATTTTAGGGTGCATCAGAAATTTAGGCTATATTGCTATACATAATGTCTATAAATTGTGTGTTCTGTGGTCGATCTGCTATTTTCTGGACGAAAAATCTGAGTTTATTGGAGAAAAAACCATGCTACCCTCGTCTGAGACCCACTAACTCAGCCACGTTCTGAAAAAGGCCCATTAAAATTCCTCACGACGGCATTCGAACTCATGTCTTTTCCACCCTGCGTGGGGAAGAGGGTGATTACACCAACTGTGTTACCCACAAGGACATTATTAGTATTAGCAGTGGTGAAGCAATGCAAGGAGGCAAGCTTATACAGGATTATTAATTAAAAAATATTTACTTGCTTTGTTTGTCCATCCCTATATTAACTTGTCCAGTCTTTGAAATTTATTCAAACTACCTGCTTTCACAGCGCTAAGTGGAAGTTTGTTCAAACAACCAATTACCCTCTGGCTGAAGGCAAATTTTTCTCACCTTTGTTTCCAATTATCGTTTTCCATTTTAAACTTATATCCTCTTGTGTGCGTCGTCCAAAACAGAGTAAGATACCACCAGCATTTCGACTGAACCCATTTAAGGCCTAAACACTTCAGTCAGGTCTCCTTGCGAATGACTAGTTTACAAATGCTGAAGTTTACAGACCGAGGTCTTTCTTTGTAATTGTACCCTTTTGTGCCTCCAAATAATCTCATTTCTCTTCTCTGCACCTCTTTTCAACTGTTCTACATCCTTCCTAAAACGAAGCTTCCAAACCTTCATTCAGTATCCAAGATGCAGCTTAACCATGCCTTATACATTGCGATAATTATCTCCTTGTCCCTGCTGTCAAAGTTACTGTATATCATTGACAGAACCCCAGGAGCTGTTTCTAGCAGATGTCTACACTTCTCAGAGAACTTCATGCTCACCTGTACAATTATCTCTAAATCATTTTCATTCACGACTACCTTTCGTTTGGTACCACCAAATTGTGTAATATTCTAGAATTACTTCTAACCAAATGCACTACCTTGCATTTATAAACGTTAAACCAGAACTGCTATTTTTCATCCCGTCTGCCTAGTTTATCCAGGTCTCGTTGAAGTAGCATACCATGATTATTTATTAATTGGAAGAGGGAGTCTACATGATTGTTAATGAGCGCACCCTGTTACTGTTATTAACCACCCTGCCTACCTTTGTATTATCAGCAAATTTAGACATTAAACTCGAAAT